>NC_138079.1:45327500-46527500 GCF_964212035.1 Myotis nattereri | reverse complement strand
TTGTTTTCTGTGTTTTAGGGATATAAAGATGAATAAGACAAGGTGCTTACCTTCCAGAAAGTTGTTGTATGATGGGTACAACTAAATGTATAGATGTGATCTAGAAGAATCCAGAAATCTGTACCTACCACAAGTTTTCCCATGTGACACTTTGTACCTACTGCCTTACCACTGTCCCAGAGAGATTCTCCATACATAGATTTATACTGTTTTTGAATTATTGTAATCTAGTAGAATTTACAAGAAGTTTACAAAAACCTAAAAAGAGAAACAAAATGAATCAAGTGACCAAAACAACAAGTACATGGTGTAAAGCTGATACTCTATTCATATTACAAAGATGGTTAGCAGTTCACTCACCTATTTTCAATTACCAATTAAACCATAGTTTTCAAAAGAGTGGTACAAAGCATGCAATGAATGAATGGTTATTTTTCAAATATATTCTCTACCAGGTAGGTAGAGACTACCTAACCACAAAAATAGGGACACATGCAATTACAATTCGGCAGTTCCATGGCTATCCTATATAATAAAAAGCTAATATGCTAATTAGACCGAACTGCAGAACGACCATATGGACAACCTTCCAGATGAAGCTGGGGCTTCGAGGGCTGCGCCCCTTGTACAAATTTCATGCATCAGGCCTCTAGTCCTATATAATAAAGAACTAATATGCAAATGGTCATCATGCCCTTGTGCCAGGGTCAGGGGGACCTGAGGCCACGCCCCCTTCCCCAGGGCCAGGGGCCCTGATGCCACACCCCCCGCCCTGGCACTGGGCCAGGGTATCTGAGGCTGTGCCCACTGCCTGGAACCTGGCAGGGGGACATGAGGCTGCGCCCCCCTCACCTTGCAGGGCTTGATGGAGGTGGGGCTAGCCAGGTCTGGGTTTCACATGATTTCCAGGCGCGCTCAGGTTTGCGGGGACTTGACTCTGGGTCCCATGGTGCACCCCAGATTCTGACAGGAGGAAGATTTTCATATACATTTTACTAATTTTCTTTCATCTCTGACACTTCTATTATAAAGGGCAAATAGCATTATTAAAATATTTCCTCTAATTCCCTTTTAATGAATGAATTTTGTGCACCGGGCCACTAGTTTTATAATAAAATGGCCAGTCTTTTCTATTTACATTTAATTTGTAGTAGATATTAAACATGTGTAGTTGAATCATCGTGGACATAAATCATAAGTTTTTCAAGAGTTTCTTTCTTTAAGCGAACAGTATATAAATAGGGGACACCGCTTATTCCTCTTTGGAAATAAAGAATAAAAGAGGGAGGGAGAGGAAAGGAAACAAAAGAGAAATTATATTTGGAATCCTTGTTTTTCCTAAGCTTATAAGCCTCACATATAATACAATTGTATTTTAGGAGCAAAGTAAAATGAATGTAGATTACTAGCAAGCTTCATCCAATTCAAACATTCAATATTGAGTTACCAAAATAAATACTAAAATCACCAATGTTCAACAAATTAACAATCTTCTATCAAGTCTCCTACACCTGGGCCTACCAACGCCAGGAATATATCTTTATTTTTATGTACTACCACTAAAAGGCAAACTAAATTCTAGTATCAAACAGGACATTTTAAAAGGACAATATAAAAATAAAATAGATATATGATCTATCTTCATCCCATGTTCTAGATGACGATCTTCTTTTGTTTTCATCTGGAGAGAAGAATCATTTCATTTTTTTTAAGTTGGAGAGTCTAATAGAAAATAAATGCCAATTAAACTCAATTTATTTTTTCTAGTGTTTGCCATAGTCTTTGTTCAAAGGTGTTTTTTGTTTTATTTTAAACTAAGCTTCAAATCTATAAAACAGTGATAAATATTATTTTTATCCACTGTATACATTCTGCAGTTTGCCCACTTACCATATTATTCTGTCATTTATTTAGCCATATGTTCACACTTCACCAAATGAATGATAATCTTATCACTGGTTATTTTCATTCTATCTACAAAAGAAATTTTTTAATACCTGTGGCATTCATTATTCAGTATGAGTCTTGTTTTACTCATCTGTACAGATGTTAGAAATTTTTTCTCTTTTTTTACTAATCTGTGAAAATGATGGAAATTAAGTCGTGGCAAAATAGAAACAATTTTTTCCTTAACTTAGAGAGCAATAAAATGTATTTTTATTTTCTATGCGTTTTTAGTGTATGGGAAACATTTTATTATTCTCACAGTACTACCTGAGCATGGTATTATACTAGTATTGGCCCATGTTTTTAGATAAGAAACTAAGGCTAAAAGTGATAATGTAAATATTCTTGTTTGCTCATTTCCTGAGGTATGGGGCTGGTTGGAAAGCCTGTGTGACTCCAGCATTTGAACTTGTATCACTGTTTCTGTGCCTCCTACGGCACTGAAAGTTGCGGGTCAGATTCATCTAATCCTGTGTCAAATGCAGGGATCATATGTTTTTTCTCAGTACACCTGCCATGGTACTTGACATATGCTGTGCAATAACTTTCTTTTTTAAAAATTTGTTTTAATCCTCACCTGAGGAGTGAAGATATTTTATCCATTGATTTTTAGAGATAGTAGAAGGGAGGGGGGAGGGAGAGAAGGAGAAAGAGGAGAGACAGAAACATTGAGGTGAGAGAGACAATTGGATTGGTTGCCTTCTACATGAGCCCCAACCAGGGCTGGGTATTGAACCTGCAACTGAGGCATGTGCTTTTGACAAGAATCGAACCCATGACCCTTTGGTCCACAGGCTGGTACTCTAACAACTGAGCAGAACCAGCCAGGGCACTGTGAAATGACTTTCAAATAGCTTTCACACTTGGCAGCAGATCTTTAGAGAAGCTTGGTTATTACTCTTAAAGGTCTTTAGAAAATTGCCTTTTGGATTTTTATAATGCAAGTTTTATAATATATTTTAAGTTAGAGTATATGTTATTTGCATAGAGAACTTATCTAAACAAGGTTTCACAAATAAACCTAGAAGCCTCAAACAATAGCAGCAAATAACTCTGAGCAATACTTGATATGTTGCATCTCTTAGCTTAGGAAATTATAACAGATTTTCATTTCACTCTTTGTTGTATAAATTTATATTATAACTTAAATGATCTTAAAATGTTAAAGTTTTCGTTTTTACAATCTAGGTGTTTATGCAGGCCATAAGGGGTTAATTGAGCATAGACAGCACAAACTTGCGACTCCAAATTGAATAATTTGATTTGTAAACAGGTACTTAGCATACAAGAAGCCATTACATGTGCAGTTATCTGTCTTCAATTAATTGTGTGCATCTCTAAGGAGCAATTTAAGAATATTTGTTTTCATTCTACTGGCTGTAAGGCCTGATATCTATACACATTTATTTTATTTATGCTATAACTTTGAACTTTGGAAAAGTACATTGCTAACAGCAATTATTATGTATCTATGAGGAAATATTGGGACTGAAATAATCATACTTCTTCCAATCAGTTCCCTTTCTCCCCACACACAAACACACATGCCAGGAATAAAATCAAGTTCAGGCTTCTCACTAGCCATCACAAAACCTATATTTGTATGAACAACTATATGCCAACAAATTGGACAATCTGGATGAAATGGAGATAATTTTCTAGAAACATACAAACTTCCAAAACTGAATCAGGAGGAGTCAGAGAATCTAAACATACAGATTACAAGTAGTGAAATTGAAGCAGTAATAAAAACAAACAAACAAACAAACAAAAAAAAACGACAACAATAAAACCTCCCAACAAACAAATGTCCTGAACCTGATGGCTTCACAGGTGAATATTACCAAACATTCAAAGAAAAACTAACACCTGTCATTCTCAAACTATTCCAAAAATATTCAAGAGGAGAGAAAACTCTAAGCTCATTTTACAAGGCCAGCATTATCCTAATTCCAAAACCAGATAAAGACACTACAAAGAAAGAATATTATACGGCAATATCCCTAATGAACATAGATGCTAAATTCCTCAACAAAATATTAGCACACAGTACACAGATCCAGATCTGAAACCTACACTGAGTGGCCAGATTATTACGACCACCTGACGTTTGTAGGCAAATTAGCTATAATTTTGCGCTTAAGTTGCTAGAGGGCCAGACCATTATAAATAGGGAAGCAGGTTGTTTACCATGACAGTAGAAGTGATTTTTTTCTGAAGATATATATATATATCCCACGTTCAAAGGCTGTTAAATTGCATTGTTTACCCATATCTTCAGAAAAAAATCACTTATCTCCCACGTTCAGAGGCTGTTAAATCGCGTTGTTTACCCATATCTTCAGAAAAAAATCACTTCTGTCATGGTAAACAGCCTGCTTCCCTATTTATAATGGTCTGGCCCTCTAGCAACTTCAGCATGAAATTATAGCTAATTTGCCTACAAACGTCAGGTGGTTGTAATCATCTGGCCACTCAGTGTATATGTTCATGTTGACCAATGTCACACCAAACAATTTAATACATACATACATACATACCTAAGTAAATGATCATACACCGTGATGAAGTGGGATTTATTTCAGGGATGCAAGGTTGGTGTAATATCTGCAAAACAGTAAACATGATGTACACCATAAACAAATTGAAAGATAAAACCACTTGATCCTATCAATAGATGCAGAAAGTTTTTGATAAAATCCAGCACCCATCCTATCTAATAATAGAGAAACATGGTAATTAACTGTAACTTTGCTACCCTTCCCATTGGCTAATCAGCAAGATATGCAAATTAACTGCCAACCAAGATGGCGGCTGGCAGCCAGGTAGCTGAAGCAAACAGGAGGCTTGCTTACTCCAGTGAAGGAGGAAGCCAAGATTCCTTGCCTGCCACTGCCGGCCTCTGAGCTGCAGTCTAAGAAACAATGTTGCAATTATAGAAGCTAAACAAAACCCCAGAAACCTGCTTTCAGCCTTCAGAGCTGGAGTTGCAACAGAGTTTCAATTATAGAACCCAAACAAAGCCAGATACCTGCTTTCAGCAGCCGAGGTCTCAGAGCTGGAGCCAAGCCTCAGAGCTAAAGCCGGCTCTCAGTTCCAGTGACAGCCATAGAAGGTAAATAAATCCCAGAATAAAAAAGAAAAAGAAAAAAAGGAGAGCTTGTGAGCTTCAGTCACCCGCCAGCCTGAAAACAGCCCTCAGCCCCTCACCCAGACTGGCCAGACACCCCAGTGGGGACCCCCATCCTGAAGGGTGTGTGACCAGCTGCAAACAGCCATCATGCCCTCATCCAGGCTGGCCGCACCCAAGCGGGACCCCCACCCTGATCCGGGACACCCTTCAGGGCAAACCAGCCGGCCCCCACCTGTGCACCAGGCCTCTATCCTATGTAGCAAAAGGGTAATATGAAAACTGACCCTAACAGCAGAAAGACTGGGAATGACTAGTCACTATGACACACACTGACCACCAGGGGGCAGACTCTCAATGCAGGAGCTGCCCTCTGGTGGTCATTGCGCTCCCACAGGGGGAGCTCTGCTCAGCCACAAGCCAGGCTGACTGCTGCCAGTACATCAGTGGTGGTGGGAATCTCTCCTGCCTCCTCAGCAGTGTTAAGGATGTCCAACTGCAGTTTAGGCCTGCTCCCTGCTGGCAAGTGGACATCCCCCGAGGGCTGCCGGGCTGCCAGAGGGATGTCTGATTGCCATTTTAGGCCCAATCCCCCGGGGAGCGAGCCTAAGCCATCAGGTGGACATCCCCTGCGGGGTCCCAGACTGCGAGAGGGCACAGGCCGGGCTGAGGATTCCCCCCTCCCCCCCGAGTGCACAAACTTTTGTGCACCGGGCCTCTAGTCTATATATATAAGTGACCCATCCAACCATTCGACTGTCCACCTGGTAGCTATGATGTGCACTGACCACCAGGGGGCAGACACTGAACACAGGAGCAGAAACCACAGGCATGGAAACATGGAACAGACTGATGAATCTCAAAAGGAAAGGGGGGAGGGCGGGAAGAGATTAACCAAAGATCTTACATGCATACTAGAGGCCCGGTGCATGGATTCGTGCACCAGTGGGGTCCCTTGGCTTGGCCTGCACCCTCTTGTAATTTAGGACCGACCCCTAGTGGGATGTCAGAGAGCTGGTGTCAGCCCGATCCCTGCAGTGCCCGAATCCATGCACTGGACCTCTAGTTTATAATAAAAACTCTCAGCAAAGTGGGAATAGAGAGAACATACATCACAAAATAAAGGCCATGTATAACAAACCCATAGCCAACATCATACTCAATGGGCAAAAACTATAAGTGTTCTCCTTAAGAGCAGGAACAAGACAGGGATGTCAGCTTTCACCAATTGGAAATGTCATTAAGACTGGATTTCATACATGAGTGCTCAGGAAGGAGTGAAAGCATTGTCAGCATAACACATAGTGCGTCAATTTTAACCCAAACAGTAGACAAAAGAAAGAACTGAGGAAAGGAATCTCTTTATGAGGTAGGTAAATTTGAGTCATAAAATTAGCTACCAGACCGCTGTACTGATTTTTAGGTAATTTCCACACAAAGGTAGAATATTGGCGCTAGATGAAAGGTAGATGAAAGGTAGACCTATTTTCTACAATGTCTCCAAGTTCCATCTTATTCTAACCACTTGTTTGCATGTAACTAACATTTTTCTATATCATGTTGGTTTTTTCTCTTCAATGCTCAGGAGCCCAGGTATAAGGGGACAGTTAGGTTCAGGGCCTCAGGTCTGGTAGACTTAACTAAAGGTAAATCAAAGTATTGGTTCCACATTTACCAAAAAGAAATACGACTTTGTGTAGTAAGATCAAAAGGCCAAATTCTGTCATCTTTATTAAATATTAGAATTACAGCCATTAATCCTCCCTCAACTATCAAGCTTTAAAAATTACAGACTATAATCTCAGAAGAATTTTGTAAAGGATTTGTTTATTATTTTATTAGAAGGTCAGTTGTTTAAAAATGGATTAATTCTAATGATTCAAGTCAAGATGTATATACATCCCTGCCATTGATACTCATAAATACTCAACAGGAAAAGAAGTCTGAAGCACGGCAAGCATAAATCTGACCAAATGTGAATCTTTCTCAGGATCTCCTCAGAAGAAATTCACTTTACATGCTAATTTCAATAGAATCTTATAAGAAACACATTTTAATGTAAAAAATGTTTAAGCAACTGAGAACAATGTTTAAGATAACATATAAGTTCCAATGCTTGAGCAAATGGACTCCAAATAGATTATGGTGGCCCTAACAATATTAAAGTCACAAATAGTAATACTACATGCATGAAAAATAGCTTAGACACAAAGTTCTAAAATAGGTAGATGAAAATTGACCTGCTGAGAAAATGAAAATGCTACATCTTTTTTCACTTGCCGGCTAAAATTTTACATTGCTAGCAACAACCACACACACACACACACACACACACATACTTAACTTGGCAAGTTAGGAATTAAAGTAAAATGTTCACCTTCAGACAGCTCTATATTGCCATTTTCTTATGTAGAATGGAAGCTGAGGAAGATTTGGAAAATCACTAGAACTCTTTGGAGATTTACCATTGGAGACAAACCCATATCTGTATGGCTTTCGGCCTATAACAGTGAATGTGGGCCAAAAAAGGGTGATCGGATCATAAATTCCTAACTGGGCAAGTCATGGTGGGTAGTCACACCCTAGGCATGTAACTTTTTAGTAAACAGTTTATTTTTGCCTTAGCTCTGTTCATCTAGGTCAATGGTCAGCAAACTGCGGCTCGCGAGCCACATGCGGCTCTTTGGCCCCTTTGGCCCCTTAATCTCAAATGCATAAAAAGAAGCTGCAGAACTTGGGAGCATTTGACATCCTCCCCTCTGGCATATGTAGCTAGTTCGGTTCAAATAAACTCTTGTAAAATTTACAGATTTGAATGTTTCTTAATTCAACATAAATAGTGACATAATGCTCATTTTATTATATCTATTTATTACAAATTGCTTTCCAATGACTATATAATTTGAGCTTCACAATAGTTTATAGATTTGACAGGGGAGTAATATTATCCCTAAAGAAATTGAGGTTTCAATGTTTGACTTGTCCAAGGTAACAAAGCTTGTACATTTTGAGATTTGTATCATTTGTAGCTCAAGAAATTTGCAATGTGATCTGCATGTAGATGACAGGAGCCAGGTTTATTGTAGTGAGAACTGCATTTGCACCTTTTTTACATTCAGAGACAAGAGCTATGAACAGGATTGCTAATGCTCTCAGGGATCTCTACATAAAAGGTTTCACGAAGTGGAAAGAATAACTATAAACTAAAAGGGAAAGATACAAAACAACCTATGTGTGTTTGTGTGTGAGAAATTAGAAATGGATGTAGAGGCATCTTATTCTTTAGGAACAAAGAAAAATAAAAAGAAAACAATGAGTATGGGTTATAGACTTGTACATGTAATAAGCAATGCAATTTAATAAAACCAATAAATAAAAGCAGCATGACCTGTGGATGCAATTATCTCTGCCTTGGGACTCTAGAACATTACCTATACCAATGAAATACAGCTCACTTTATTTTAATTGAATGAGGCTACCTTGTTGGAAACACTTCTCTGACAGTTATTCTGTTGAAGTCCCAATATGCTTGTGAGTTAACAATAATGTATCCTAGAAGAAGAAACAATGAGACAAGAACAGGAGAGATTTCAGAAAGTGTAGTAATAAGGAAACAAGCAAAATAACCCCCACATACTGACTAGATGTATGAATGACTATTGGGCAATTTAGAAAGGAATGTAATTATAACAAAATCTGCCTATTGTATTTCTCTGGGCAGATAGAGATTCAACTTAAGAAGCTGCCTGTCTCCTTATAGTTCCTCCATAAATCACTTTCTGGAGGTCTTGGGGCAAAAGATCCAATCCTATCTCTAGCCTTCAATCAAGAACTAAATGCAATAACTAAGTTTAAAGTGATAGCTAAAGAAGGCTAAATAGGTCTAAGTATCAGTGTGCATGTTAGTAAACAAGTATCAATTGTACAGGAAGACAGTGAGGAGTGCTAAGGAAGGGAACTGAATACTAAGAAATGTCTCAAGCTCAGTGAAAACCACTTACAGAAAAGAGACACTGGGTTCCATTTCGCTGAGAAGTCGTTTTTAGCTACCGCCAGAATATATGAGCCAAGATAACTCTAACTTAGGACCTTATTACAGCCCTCTGTCATCATTTTTTTTTAAAATATATTTTATTGATTTTTTACAGAGAGGAAAGGAGAGGGATAGAGTTAGAAACGTTGATGAGAGAGAAACATTGATGCGAGAGAAACATCGATCAGCTGCCTCCTGCACACCCCCTATTGGGGATGTGCCCGCAACCAATGCACATGCCCTTGACCGGAATCGAACCTGGGACCCTTGAGTCCGCAGGCTGACGCTCTGTCCACTGAGCCAAACCGGTTAGGGCTGTCATCATATTTTTAATAAGTAGCTGAGTAAAACCTAAACAACTTTTAGAAGATTTTTACATTCTGTTTTATTAACAGGAAGATTTTATTATATTTTATTTTTTAATCTGTATCGTTGAGAGTATTACAGATGTCTCCTTCTCCCCCCAATTAACTCTTTCTAGCCTGCCCTTGCCCACCAGCCCAGGCCTTCACCACACTATTGTCTGTGTCCATGGGTTATGCATAGATGCATACAAGGTCTTTGGTTAATCTCTTTCCATCCACCCACCCACCCCCACCTTCCCTCTGAGATTCCACAGTCTGTTCCATGCTTCTATGTCTCTGGATCTATTTTGTTCATCAGTTTATTTTGTTCTTTAGATTCCACATATGAGTCAGATCATGTGATACTTATCTTTCTCTGACTGTCTTATTATCACACCTGTCAGAATGGCTACCATCAACAAATGACAAGTGCTGGTGAGGATATGGAGAAAATGGAACCCTAGTACACTTGCTGGTGGGAATGCAGACTGGTGTAGCCATTACGGAAAACAGTATGGGGTTTCTTTAAAAAATTAAATATGGAACGGCCATTTGACCCAGTGATCCCACTTCTGGGAATATATCCTAAGAAGCCCAAAGTACCAATCAGAAAGAATATATGCACCCCTATGTTCATAGCAGCACAATTTCCAATGCTAAGACCTAGAATTTTTATCTACTCGTGCCCATCAGTAGATGAGAAAAGTATGGTATATTTACATCATGGAATACTATACAGCAGTAAAAAAGAAGGATCTCTTATCCTTTGAAATGGCATGGAGGGACCTGGAGAGTAAAAAGGAAGATTTTTAGATTTACTCTTAGATCCTGGTAGCAGTTCTGCCACTTGCTAGTTGGGTGGCATTTAGTGATTCATTTAAATTCTGTGGCCATAGTTTCTGGCTCTTTATAATAAAGTTGGATTAGAATCATATGATATATTCTCTTCTTTTGGGCTTTTAAAAATCCAAAAATTGGTGATTGCATAATTAGATTTTTACTTGGAGAAGTAAACATGCGTTTCATTGTGTTAGAAGTAAATCATAAATTGATAGAATTGTTTCTGAAAAACATGTTAACCCATTGGTGATTTGAAAAATTCTACTGGTTTCTTTCTCATCTTGTATACTGGTATTTAAAAATATAATGATCCCAAATTACTATATTTACAACTAAGAGCACATTTCATTCATCTATTCTGTTATTTATTTATTCAACCAACACTTAAGAGGCAAAGTCTATGTTCCAGGGACTCTGCTACGCAATGGGCATATATGGTGACGTTGCCTGCTGCCTGGCACATGTCTACTGGGAGAAGCAGAGAGTAAGCAACGTACAAAAATATAGTTAAACATGGTGAGAACTGATGAGAAGAGCAAGGTGCTTTGAGACATAATAATAGAGAGTGAATTTTAGATTTGGAGAAAAGAGAAGGCCTGCTAAAGTGAGGTGAGGCTTTTCAGAGGCCTGGCTGTAGGAATGAAGGTCCCAGCTGAGGAAGTGCTTGATGTGTTTGAGGAAGTGAGAAGACACTGTGGATTCAGTGTGCTGAAGAGAAAGACAGCCTAAGAGGAGAATGAGAGGCAGATAAAAAGGCTTTGTAATGTAGAGTACAGTATGTAAACCTCCTCATGGGGATTAAGGTGCTACTTAAGGGCAACTGAAAGCCATCACAAGCTTTTAAGCTTGAGAGTGATAGAAAGTGATTTAAAGTTTACAAAGATCATTGGTCAAAGATTGCATAGTGGGTGGTGAGTTGGGGCAGGGAGTAATACCAAAGGATGAGAACTAATCTAGAGCTAGGAAAGAGAAGGTGGTAATAGTAGAGAAGATGGAAAAAAGCTTTACCAATGTTTTATAGTGAAAACAATCACCCAGTTTGGGGATTTGGTTGGGATTGAGTTTGTTTTGTTTTGTTATGTTTTTTTTTTTGTTGTTGTTGTTTTTTTTACCAGAATTATTCAGTTCATGGTTCCAAACATGAAAAGCATAGAGAGCAGAAGGCATTTACAAGAGTATCGTTATCATAAATCATAAAATGTAGGTGATGCAAGAAGGCAATACGTGAGGGGGGGAATTGACAGACAGACAGAAAGTGGTGGATTCATGGACTAGCAGCCTCAAAATGTAACAAAATGGAGAAGGTATTCTTTAGCAAGTGAATTAAAAGGATGAAATCATGTGCTCATCATATAGAGTATTTCACTGAGAGATGCTAGAGGAGGCTCATCCTCTTCTATGTGGAAGCCACCAAATGCTGAAAGGCAAAAGAAACTAGAAGACTCTGAGACATGACCAATGAATGAATGAATGAATGAATGAATGAATGTAACATGGTCCTTATGCCACACTTGCATCATAGTCTTTATTGCTCAGCCATGTACCTTAGTGACACCTGAACAATTTATAGAAATGTCTATTACTTAAGACACAGGCTTGGGACATTTTTAGTAACCTTGAAATGCAATTTATATTAATTTTACTGCAATGTCATGTTACTGAAAAGCTGTCAAAATCAGTATAAATTAGTGTAATGCAAAATTGTCTCATAATCTTGAGAACATCTTTCTAATAACCTTTTAAATTGAATGAGTTGTTAGCAATGCACTAACTAGCCTGCCACTTTAAAAAAAATCATTTGCCTGTTTATTTTAAAAACAGGCTTATGAAATTTGAAAATATGGTGAGATGAATGAATGCGTATAAGAAAAATCTTGTGATTCAGTTAATTAAATTCAAAAGGATATGAGGCCCAATTTCATAATTAAAATATGCTGAAATCTATAATATTATGTGCATAAAGTTAGTCCATTTAAAATTAGTTTTTCTGCCCATAAGCCACCAACTCTTAAATATAAATAATACGTAACAATTATCTTTGATCACATTGTGTTGAATGCCTTTTCTATGCTTATTTGCTATCCATACAACTTTATAGGTCAGGTGTCTGTTCACATCTTTTACCCATTGTTTAATCAGGTTTTTGTTTATTTGTTTGTTTTTAAATATATTTTTATTGATTTCAGGGAGGAAGGGAGAGGGAGAAAGATAGAGACATCAATGATGAGAATCATTGATCAGCTACCTCCTGCATGCCCCACACTGGGGATCAAGTCCACAACCCAAACCGGGCATGTGCCCTGACCGGGAATCCAACTGTGACCTCCTGGTTCAGCTGGGCAGGTTTTATTTTCTTATTATGATGTGATAACAGTTCTTTTTATATTTTGGATGACATTCCTTTATCAGATGTCTGTTGTAAATATGTGAAGTAGTCTATGCAGTGGTCGGCAAACTCATTAGTGAACAGAGCCAAATATCAACGGTACAACGATTAAAATTTCTTTTGAGAGCCAAATTTTTTTAAACTTAAACTATATATGTAGGTACATTGTTATTAACTTAATTAGGGTACTCCTAAGGCTTAGGAAGAGCCACACTCAAGGGGCCAAAGAGCCGCATGTGGCTCGCGAGCTGCAGTTTGCCAACCACGGGCCTATAGCTTGTGTTCTCATTCTATTAAAATTGTCTTTTTGAAAGCATAAGTTTCTAATTTTAATGAAAACCAGCTTAGCAATTATTTCTTTCATAGCTTGAGCCTTTGGTGATGTATCATAAAAGTCCTGCCCATACCCAAGGTCATCTAGGACTTCCCCTGTTATCTTCTAGGAGTTATAGATTTGCATTTTACATTTAGGTCTGTGATCCAGTCAGAGTTATTTTTTGTGAAGGATATAAGGCCTCTGTCTAGATTTATTTATTTTGCATGGGTATAACCAATTGTTACAGCACAATTTGTGGAAAAAACTAACTTTGCTCCTTTGTCAAATATCAGTTGACTATATATTTATGGATCTACTTCTGAGATTTCTGTTCTGTCCCATTGATATATTTATCTAGTATTTTGTAAACACCACACCATCTTGGAAACTATAGCTTTATAATTATTCTTAAAGTTTGGTTGTGTCAGTCCTCTGATTTTGTTCTTCTTTAACATTGTGTTGGCTGAGTCTTTTGCCTCTCCCTATAAAATTTAGAATCAGTTTGTTAAAATCTATAAGAATAACTTTCTGAGATTTTGATTGGGAATACATTAAATCTTAGAATAAGTTAGAGGAAGAATTGACACCTTGACAATGTTGAATCTTTCTATTCAGGAACATGGAGGGAAAAATATCTTTATTTATTTTAATATTTTTTTTTTATCAGAGTTCTGTAGTTTTCCTAAGAATTTAGATTTTTAATATATTTTGTTAGGTTTAAATCTAACCATTTCACTTTGGGGGATGTTAATATAAATGGTATTGTGTTTTTAATTTCAAGTTGCAATTGTTTTTGGTCGGCATATAGGCTGTATATTAATCTTGTATCTCTTACATCCTGCAGCACTGCTCTAATTGCTTATTAGTTCCAGGTGGGAGTTTTTGTTAATTCTTTGTTTTTTCAACATATGTGATAATGTTGAAAACATATCTGCAAACAAAGATAGTTTTTTCTTTCCTCCCAACTGTATATTTGTGTTGCCCTTTTCTGTCTATTGCATTGCCCCAGGCCTGGTGAGGGAACTACTCCAGGGCAGTGCACTATGGTGAGAGTCCATGTGTTATTCAGAGGGATGTTATTTAATATCTATGAATTTGGGGGGTTTCTAATTATGCTTCTGTCATTGATATCTAGCTTAATTCCACTGTGGTCTGAGGACAAACACTGTATGATTTCTATTCTTTTTAAATTTGTTAATGTGTGTTTTATGGTGCAGAATGTGGTTTATCTTGGTGAATGTTCCATGTGAGCTTAAGAAAAATGTGTAGTCTGCTGTTGTTGGATGATGTAGTCTATAGATG
The DNA here is from genome assembly GCF_964212035.1 of Myotis nattereri. Classification (NCBI taxonomy): domain Eukaryota; kingdom Metazoa; phylum Chordata; class Mammalia; order Chiroptera; family Vespertilionidae; genus Myotis; species Myotis nattereri. The sequence continues at coordinate 46,513,202 of NC_138079.1, read as the reverse complement.
TCAGTTATATCCACCTGATTTATGGTATTATTGGGTTCAATGATGTCCTTACTGATTCTCTCAGAGAGGGGCGTTGTGTTGAAGTTCCAAACTATGCTAGTGGATTTATCTATTTCTCCTTGTAGTTCTATCAGATTTTGTCTCAGAGTGTTTGACATTCTATTGCTAGACTCATACACATTAAGGACTGTTATGTCTTCTTGGCAAATTGAAAACTTTATCATTATGCAATGCCCCTCTTGTACCTGATAACTTTCCTTGCTTTGAAGTCTGCTCTGAAATTAATACAGCTACTCCTGCTTTCTTTTGATTAGTGTTTATATAGTGTATTGTTTTGCTGGTCATTTAGTTTTAATCATTTTGTGTCTTGTATTTAAAGTGGGTTTCTTGTAGACAATATATAGTTGAGTATTGTTTTATGATCCACTCTGACAAATCTGTTTTTTAACTTATACAATTAGACCATTGACATTCTAAGTAATTATTGATATAGTTGTATTAATATCTATTATGGTTGTTACTCATTTCTAGTTGTTCTTTGTTCCTATTTTTGACTTTCATTGTTTTTTACTTTTGTGGTTTTTTAAAATTAATTATTTATTTATTGTATATGTGTGTGTGTGTGTGTGTGTGTGAATGATAAGTTTATATGATTTTATTTTCTCTTCTTTCTTTCCATATCACCCATTTTTACTTTTTTAGTAGTTGCTCTAGAGTTGCAATGTAATTCAATTCCATCCTATATAATAAAAGCCTAATATGCTAAGTATCCGGTTGACCAGTCAGCCGTTCAACCAAAGTGTAATATGCTAATGATATGCTATGGCTGCTCAACCACTGGCTATGACATGCACTGACCACCAGGGGGCAGACACTCCAACTGGTAGGTTAGCTTGCTGCTGGGGTCCAGCCAATCAGGACTGAGTGAGACAGGCCAGACATGCCCTGGAGCCCTCCTGTGGTCCAATCTCCTGCATCTCTCCCAGGCCCTGAATGTGCACCAGTGGGATTCCTCAGCCTGGCCTGCACCCTCTCACTATCTGGGACCCCTCAGAGGATGTCAGAGAGCCAGTTTCAGCCTGATTCCACAGGCCAGGCTGAGGAACCCCATTGGTGCATGAATTTGTGCACCGGGCCTCTAGTTTTTAAATAACACTATAATCCTTCATGGGTATCCTATCTAATAAAAGAGAAACATGCAAATTGACCATACCTCTGCTACACCCACAAGCCACGCCCACCAACCAATCAGAATGACTATGCAAATTAACCCAACCAAGATGGCGGCCAGTGGCCACAGAACTGGAGTGAGCTGGAGGCTTGGGTTGCCCCCGCGATGGAGGAAGCCAAGCTTCCCACCCACCCTGGCAGGCTGTGGCCTCCACTCAAGGCTACAAAGTTTCAATTATAGAAGATAAATAAATCCCAGATACCTGCTTTCAGCTGGCCAGGCGCTGCTCACAGAGGTGCTGAAAAAAAAGAAAAAAGAAAAAAAGGAGGAGCTGGCAGCTTGGGTCGCTGGGTGCCTGGCCAGCCTGGGTGAGGGGCTGATGGCTGTTTTCAGGCTGGCCAGGCACCCCAGCGGGACCTTCCACCCTGAAGGGGCTGTGGGCAGCCTGAAAATAGCCCTCAGCCCCTCACCCAGGCTGGCCAGGCACCCCAGCGGGACCCTTCCACCCTGAAGGGGTATGGCCAGCCTGAAAACAGCCCTCAGCACCTCACCCAGGCTGCCCACACCCCCATGGAGTGAGGATCCCCACAGGGGGGCTTGGCCAGCCTGCAAACAGCCATGAACCCCTCACCCAGGTTGACCAGGTGAGCTGTTAGGATCCAGCAGTCCTGGATTGCGAGAGGTATGACCCACTGCCGGTTTAGGCCCAATCCCTATAAATCAGCAGTAGGACATCCTTTGAGAAGTCCCAGATTGGAGAGGGTGCATGCCGGGCTGAGGTACATCCCCACCCCTTCATGCATGAATTTCGTGCACTGAGCCACTAGTTATACTCTATAATAATAAAAATTATGCCAATCAATCTTCGCCATCCTTTGTACCATTGCAATCATTCATTTCACTTACACATAACCATGCATGCATATTATAGATACACACACACACACACACAGATATAAGTATTCATAGTTGAGTACACTGTTAATATTATTTTAAATAAACTGTTATCTGTTATATCAATTAATAAGAAAAATAAAAGTTTTTACCATCACTATTCATTCTTCAATGATATTCCTTACATTGTGTAAAGCCAATTTTTTACATAGATTATTTTCTTTATCTCTTGTAGGATTGGCCTACAGATAAATTTTTTTTCAATTTTTTTTTGTCTGACAATGGCTTTATTTTTTCTTCACTTTTGAAGGATAATTTCACAGAGTACAGAATTCAAGCTGGTGAAGTTTTTTTCTCTCAATACTTAAATATTTCTCTCTTTTCTTTTTTGCAAGGTTTCTGAGGAGAAATTAGCTATGTTTGTTTCTCTTTACTTAAGGTTCCCAACCCCAGCTTCTTTCAGAAAGTTTTCTTTACTTTTGACTTTCTATAGTTTTAAAGTGAAATGTCCAGGTATAGTTTTTTCAGCGTTTTCCATGCTTGGTGATTTCTGAGCTTTCTGGATTTGTGGGCTGGTGTTTAATGTTAATTTGGGAAATTTTTCAGTCATTATTATTTCAAATATTTCTTCTGTTTCTTTTTCTCTCTTTTTTTTAGTAGTCATATTATGCATGTTACACATTTTGTAGTTATCACAAAGTTTTTAGATATGCGGTATAGTGGTTTTGGGGGTCTTATTTTTTCAGTCTTTATTCTCTGGCATTTTTTAGATTTTCCATTTATCTGCTTATATCGCCCATTTATTCTTGCATGCTGTCTACTTTATCCCTTAGAGCCCGTATTCTAATAATGGTTGTTTCAAATACTCAGTCTTATAATTTCGATATCTCTGCCATATCTGGTTCTGATGCTCCTCTGTCTCTTCTTGTGTTTTGTACAGTAGTATAACATTATTTTTAGCCCAACATGATGTATTGATTTAAAAAAAATGTCTTCTGTACGTCAGCCTTTAGTAATTTGGTGCTGAGGTATGGGGTGAGATCAAGCATTCTGTAGTCATATAACTAGGTCTCAATTTTTCACTAGTATGTCCCTATGCCTCTTGACTGTGAACTTCCCAAGTGTTAATCAGGTTTTCTTCCCCCATAGAGGGGATGGGACGATGAGGGTGGTTAAAATTGGGCATTTCCCCAGGTCAGTTAGGCTCTGACAAAACCTTAGGAGGTTAGGCTCTTTTTAACTAGTTTCCCCTGAGTGTAGGCCTTGGTAAGAATAACAGAGTGCTCTGGAGGACTTAAAAATGTTCCCTTTCCCACCCCCCCTTCTTCCTCCCAAGGGAAGCATGCTGTGATTTTTCTTCAATATCTGCTGTGGGACTTGGTTGAGCTCCTTGAAGTAAATCTCACAATATTTTGGTGTCCTCTCTGTGTCTGGGTTCCTTCTTTAATTTTCACTCCTTATTTATATTTCTGTCTATTCTCAGTTGTGTCAGGTATTATTCTCCTTCCATAGGAATAGAATCCCTTAATTTTAATCTTGAAGATGACATTCCCCAATTCCCTTGCAGCTAGACATGCCCGATTACTATGGTCTGGACCAGGGGTGGGCAAACTTTTTGACTTGAGGGCCACAATGGGTTCTTAAACTGGACCGGAGGGCCAGAACAAAAGCATGGATGGAGTGTTTGTGTGAACTAATATAAATTCAAAGTAAACATCATTACATAAAAGGGTACGGTCTTTTTTTTTTTTTAGTTTTATTCATTTCAAACGGGCCGGATCCGGCCCGCGGGCCGTAGTTTGCCCACGGCTGGTCTGGACAATGAGTCATAAAGAAAGCAAAATGATATACAGTGACTTCCAGAAACCATTCTAAAGAGACAGTGAGCATATACCTACACTCTCACCACCTCTGTTCCTTCTACCGTGCTGCTTAAAATGCAGAAGCTGTTGTCTTTGTATTGAGGTTAAGGTCAGAGTATGAAACAGGTTCCTAAATCCCTGATACTGTAGTGTAGGCTACAACCCCTAGGTCTGTCTGCTCAGTTGACTTTTAATAGAGAGAGAGATTGCTTCTTTGCCTTTTGGCTAAAATCAAGTGTAATTGAAAGTTTAAAAAAGTGTTTATACTTATTTTATTTTAGATACTTTATTTTGTCAAATACAATTTAGTTTAACCTAAACTGATTTAAAACAAATGTTTCTATTTGAAGACTATATATATATAGTGTCTGTATATATATATATACACACAGTAGAGGCCCAATGCACAAAATTCGTGCAAGAGCAGGTCTTCACAGCCATGGCCGCCTTGGCCCTCTCAGACCCTGCTTCATTCTGAAGGTCACCTGGAAGGTCAACCGGAGGGTCGTTTTACTGTTTGGCTATTCGGTCACTTTGCATATTATGCTTTTATTATTATAGATACACACACAATGAAAGAACTCTACAAAATAAACCATCAAACTACATTTTTATTTTTAAACAGAGTAACCCTGGGAAACTTTGCTTTTTCTGAATTTTAGTTTTTGTGTGTACTCATTGTGGTTGTGTTACCTGCCCTGTCTTGCCTGATGGCCTTTTTTCTATGACATCTAACATCTACTACTCTTGATAAAGAACTTTCCAAACAACATCAGTATACTCTGAGACAAATGCCAAGTAACTATGGAATCACACATGTGTAGGATACTCTCCCTTAAGCTCAAACTACTTTAAGTTTTAAGGGCTTGTTGTAATATGTTGGCCAAGTGACTTCCAAACAGATGGATTATTGGGTTTTACAAGATGTTTTATACAGGGTTGAACCTCAGTCCCTATCTGATTTAGGCTAGAGTATGCTCAGTTCCTTTATAATTCACAAGGTATTAGGCTCCAGACGTTGCTATGTTAAAAAATAATAAAGTGATAAAAAATGGTATGTTGATTATTAAGTTGGAGACATTAGAAAGAAGGTGAAAATTAAATTTAAAACCAACACATTAACTTTTCCTGTATGTATGCAATTCTACCTGGTGAGTATAGAGGCAAATGCCTTCACTGCAAGGAGACTATTTTATGGGCCTTTAAATTAAAAACTCCATATGAATTAAAGAGGAATGTCAAGAAAAATACCTCTGTTTAGCAACTTGCAGTTTGGGGAATATTCTTTAGAAAAACTGCATTAGAATAAAAATGGCAATGTGCAGATTGGAAGGATATAATCCTTTGTAAAGTCTCACTCTCCTTAATTTAAGTACATGAAGGCAGCCCCAGAAGTCATCTGGTTTGGGAGCTATAGGCTGTCTATGCTCTGATATTGCGACTGCTGACTGCAAAGAAAAAAGAAAAGGGGAAAAAAATAGAGGTTTCTTATATTTGCCCTCCAGCTGAAGGCAACAGCAAACTTGACAAGTCAAAGCTATAGCATTGAATTATAGGCATTCAAAGCCCACTTAATAAGTAAGTGGGATTAGTGCTGTCTCTTAAAAATGCTGCTTTGAGTTCAGGGCTGTATTTGTGAAAGAGAAATGAATAACAGGAGCTGCTCAGTAAATGATAAAGAAATCGAAAATAAGAAAGAAAAAAAAAAGCCTAGGGCCCAAGGAAGCTGGCTTAAGGCTAAATCATAACTTTCCTTTCATAACTAGTGAAATGTATAAAAGACATTTCTCAATGTCTCTGTGTATAAAATGTACTGATGTTATGCCAGGCTGTGCATTTATAACCAAAGGTACATATGATGATAGCATGATGATCTTGAGGTTGATTGCACTTTGCATAGCAGAAAAACACCCTTAATTAAGATCACTGGTTAATAAATTAGATTAGTCTGGAATATTGGGCATCCACACATGCATTGTTCTCTCCCCAGGTCAGTACATTGATTAAGTGGAGAGCAAAGATTCCATATCATGCTACTTATAAAGTGAATCTTGGGGGAACCTTCTTAAGAATCTGACTAGCTTTCCATTAACCTTTTGACCCAGCCCCCAGTATGCTTGATTGTAACCATAATACACTTTAATCCAGATAATCCTGGGTCACTTCCATCAGAATCTATAAAAGTATAAAAAAAATATACATAGTAATTGATTATTTCAAATAACCGTAACTCACATTTTAACAGAGATTTACAATTTCCATTGTGCTATCATTTGCACTATCTCATTTGATTACAGGGTGGGTTGCCACTGTGTGTCTTGCATTTACTAAGAACTCAGGAAGTACTTGTGGATTGATTAATGGATTGATTAACTGTATAATCTTCTTGCTAATGCAAGCAGTGAAATGTTCAGTAACCCTGGTTACATCATTACCTCAGCTGTCTGGTCCATCATGATAATTTCCACAGAGAAACTGCTTCCAAACACAAACATACACACAGCTTTCTTTACTGAAAAAGGAGGGTAATGAGGCCAGGCTGTTAGACCAGGGTGTGGCTTTCTGTGTCCCACAAAGACAAAAGCAGCTGCTTTGTTTACCTGGTGCAACAAATTCTACACCCACAGCTGCTTTGAAGCCATGACTTTTCCCATTAAACACCCAGTGACAGTGATTTGTTCTCAACACATTTTCCATCATGCTAAGCAATACTTGAGTGTGCTTTGGCATTAGATTGTTTTGGGGTTTTGTTCCATAATGTTTTCATTAAATGTGCATACTAAAGGAGAAATGAGTAAGGGAATAGAAATTACCACTGGAACGTTCTAGCCAGGCAGGCTTCATAAATAATGCTTTGTTTTTGCTCTTGATGTCAATCCAGCCAAGCCTTTCAGTGCCTATCTTTGTTATTCTGAATACTGCAGGTGCCGGCGCTAGAGCTGTCTCTTCCTCTCTCCCTTTTTGTAAGAAAACAGAAATAGAATGATTGTAGATAAAACCATTATGAAGATCAAAAATATGTTTTGCTACAAAAAGAGAAGACCTCAGGATATGAATAAATGCAAAATGGAGCAAATTATAAGTTTATTTCCTGTTCCATAACACTAAAAGGGTGGGGGGTGGGGCGGGGGGGAGGCGGAGAGAGAGAAGAAAACAGAACGAATTACAAACTAGAAGGAATGTTTTTCTTACAAAATGCAGTAAATAAATGGCTTGGTAGTATTTGTATTCAAATAGTAAAAAAATATTGAGAGCAAAAGTTCTTTAATATGTCTGAAACCCTTTGGGCATGCGTACTTTCATACAAAAATTTTTTTACAAACAATATGGGGAATTCATTAAATAATATGTGCTTAGTTTTGGGTGGTGGGATCATGTCATTTAATCATGAAATTGTGACAATGCTCATTAGGCCAGGATGGCAGACATGCCTATGGTGACCCCTCAGCAAGTCATTTTCTTGGATGATCCCTTCAAATAGAGTGCAGAAGGATCTGTAACTTCTTCTAGACACTATATAATATGGAAAAGAATTATATTTTTGACATAAGACACTATCTTAGCAGACTTGAGCTAGAGAGTCTCCTACTGGCCTTGAAGAAGCAAGCTGCTGAGTATGGAGTTGGGCAGATTCTCCTAAGGGTGGAGTCTAGCCGTAGCTGGGGACTCGGGGGTCTGCCGGGGTCCAACCCCAGCAGGTCCAGGGGTCCCCAAAGGTGTGGACGGAGTCGGCGAAGAAGGAATGACACAGAGACAGCGTTCAGTTGATCAGCAGCCTAGCCAGGATCTCCAGCCAAGTTCTGGTCTGGATCTCCAGTGAAGTTCTGTTTAGGATCTCCAGTCAGGTTCTGTGTCCATGGTCTCTTGCTAGGTTCTCCAGCCAGGTTCTCCAGGTTCTCCAGCCAGGTTCTGTAGCCATGTTCCCTCGCTAGGTTCTCCAGCCAGGTTCTGTCCAGGTTCTCCAGCCAGGTTCAGTCACCAGGTTCTAGTCAGGTTCTCTCGCCAATTTCTGTAGTCAGGTTCAGCCCAGGATCTTTTGCCATGTTCTCTCGCTAGGTTCTGTCTCTAGGTTCTGAGGCCAGTTTCTGTCCAGGATCTTTTGCCATGTTCTCTCCAGCGAAGTTCTTCTGTCTCTAGAGAACGTTCTGTGTAGGTTCTGTGCCTAGGTTCTGTCTCTCTTGGTTCTGTCTTCATACATCTGTATTTATACCAGTTGATTCCAATCCTATCAATCTCTATTCCAAAGGTTAGGGCGTTTCTTATCTCCATTCCAGGGAGTAAAGATTATGTAGCTTAAGCATGATTGTTCGTAGTTAAAGTGATTAATTACCCGCCTGGCACTTAGTTAAGAGGTTTTATTCCCTCCCTAACTTCAGGGGAAAATCCCTACCTGGAGAAACAACCTTTCTCAGAGACCTTGGTTAAAACACATAGTGCCAAGAAGGTGAGCAAACATATTAAGAACAGTATGCCATATATGCCAGGTCCCTTGAAACAGCAAGCATGGACGGGCTCCCGGCAGGGGTCTAGGGAAGTAGAGAGTTAATCCTGGAAACGGGATTTTCCTTTGTGACACCTACTCTGGTGCAATAGGGCAGGGCTATGATGCCAATGTCTGGAGGACACGAGAGTGTCTGCTAGAAATAAACATGAGCTTGCCTCTTACTGCTATTGTACCCCACACAGACAGACACACATGCACACACACCAAAACAAACAAACAAACAAAACCTCCCAATATTTGCTTCCAAAACTTTATGGTGACACATTTTAAAGCATACTTTGGTTTATCTCAAACTTTTGAAATTTTTTATTTCCTCTTTAGTGAAAATGTTTGTTTTTTGAGATTTTGGTTTGATCTGTTGAGAACACTCATGGCTTTGAGTGACCTTGATGAGCTTCTCTCTCACAGCATCCTTATTTATCTTCCTCCCTTTCTTGATTTCAGACTCTTTTCCATGTTTTCATAGCTCTGTTATTTTGGCTAAGTCACTTACCCCATTTATCTTTTCTCAAGTACCTCCTCTGGAAATGGGGATAAGATCTCACACAAATATCAGGATAAAACAGGGATATATATATATATAATTTCAACTTTTTCCTCCTTTTCCTCTCCTATATATATACAGTTTTATTTTTTATTGTGCTCTCCTCAAAAGGTCCAAAGTTTAATCCCTAAAACTTGTTGTGAGAGAAACTCCAGCTCTCTTTCAGGAATTTATAGGAATCAATGTTTTACTGTAAATTCAATAAAATGTGAACTCTCACATATCTTCCAGACTGACATCTTTTGAACTTTTCTAAAATTACCTGTAAGTGTAAAAAAAAAAAAAAACTGCTGTTGACCTTTGCTTGGACCTCAAATTTACAGTTAAAGGTTTAGCAGGTCAACGGTCTTTTATTTCCCACCTTTTATATTTGACTGGATGGACAACTGTAGGGTCCTAAAAGTGTTAAAATAACAGAGCAAGTTAGTTACTGATAGTCCTCTGATGCACTGACTTTCACAAAATCGATGTGTGAAGCACTATATTTAGTTGAAAGGCTGACTACATCCTTTCTTCAAAGCACTCACTGTTCTCCCACCACTTTTAATTCTCTTAAGAAATATCTTAGTAATATTTTATCTTTTAGTAATATTCTAGTTTTTTATAGTTAATGTTTTCATTTTCTCCATTTTCATCATAAAGTTGGCAATGAGATGGTTAGACAAAAAACTTTGTTTTCCATAAAGTATAAAGTAGGTTGTCATTAACCAACCAAGTTGTAATATAGGAGTTAGCATCCTATGTCAGGGGAAAGTTTTATATTATAGCTTCAGATAATGAAGATTAGCAAAGCACTTTCTCAAGAGGTAATTCTGATTAGATTAGATGAGGAAAAATTGGTGTTCTTATCTCAATGGAGTTTCCTGAGAACAGCCATCTCAAAAGTCTAATAAGATGTCTCAAAATTCAGTTGAAACCATTTCTCATAACCTCATCCCCAGAAGTTTTGACTGAATTCCTGTGGCTTTTATCTGGCTGGGAAGTTATCCCAATAATTTATGGAATGTAGAATAAAGATGTAATTTAGAAATAATTTGTTTGGGTTTTTACTCTTTTTTTTTTTTTAATATATTTTTTTATTGATTTTTTACAGAGAGGAAGGGAGAGAGATAGAGAGTTAGAAACATCGATGAGAGAGAAACATCGACCAGCTGCCTCCTGCACATCCCCCACTGGGGATATGCCTGCAACCCAGGTACATGCCCTTGACCGGAATCGAACCCGGGACCCCTCAGTCCGCAGGCCGACGCTCTATCCACTGAGCCAAACCGGTCTCGGCTGGGTTTTTACTCTTAAATATGTCTCTCAACTCTTGAAGCTGGCCATGGACCTGAAGCACAGATAGAGAGTGACAGACTGAGGATAAAGTGTTCTTTTCATTGGACATGGCTATGATTTGGATAAGGATAAAATAAAATACCATGAAAGCAACTAGATTGACAAAGGTTAAAATGACAAGGCTAAAATTCTGATTTTAACAATACCACATCCCCAAATCAAAGCTTTCCTCATTGTTGAAACCTTCAGTCCATTAATTCATTATTTACATTGAGCCCATCTGTTTTTCTGGCATTGGTTTGGCCATTATTTTCTGTAATAAAGACATGTTCAATTTTGAAAAAATTTCTCAAGTTCCTTAAATCTTTCATTCAATACATGTTTGAATTCTTTAACTATTCATTTTTTATATGCATTGTATATTCTTTGGTATCATCATTAGTTTCCCATTTATCCCTTCACATATTGACCTTGTTTCCTAATTAAACAAGGTGAAAAGGGGATAAGAGGAAAAAGGGAAGAAGAGAGAGGGAGAGAGAGAGAAAGGGAGGGAGAGAGACCTGTGTTAGGTCTCTTTTTGAGTTTTGAATCTTATTTAGAGTAAATATTTAACTAAAAATTCTATTTTCAATAAATAACAGGATCCATCAGCACAAGAAGGTAGAAAGAAAAAACACAGTGAAAAGGAAAAACAAAAAGCAGATTTGGAAAAGTGGAAGGGAGGAAAGAATAAAAGAAAGCTAGACTGTAAAGTAATAATAGCATTCACCATTTTTGAAGCTTATTTATGTTCAGATAATTTGATATTCACAACAGTCCTGCAAGTGTGGCATTTTTAACTTTGCAGATCAAGATACTGAGTCTCACAGGGTTAAATAACATACCTACTATGTGGCATGGCCAGGTTCTGCAAATATGGCTGTCGGATCCCAATGTGCCAGAATGCAATCACCAAACTACAGTACATTGCCTATTCTTGGTCTAGTACAGTTTTTAATTTTCTCAAGAATCCATACTTGTCCTTCATGATAAATACAATCCATGATAAATACAGGGCTAAAGAATCACATAGCTTCCAGGAATAACTGCCAAGGCACATTAATGCCTGGTTGACTTTTCATGTAACCCTGGCTATCCATTTACATAGACTAACAGCCTAGTTTTAAATCCTTTGACTTTTAGTTTAAGAAACATTAATAAACACTTTTACACCTGAACATATGCCAGTCATTTGAGAGAAGAGAATGAAATTTTAATCAGCTGGTAGACTTTAAAATTAAATTGTCTAAATTTTAAATAGCTTATCATCCTATATAATAAAAGGCTAATATGCAAGTAGACTGGACAGCGGAACAACCAAACAACTGAACAACCAGTGCTATGATGTGCACTGACTACCAAGAGGTGGTGCGGAACATGGTGGGTGTCGGCAGCAGGCAGCAGAGCGTGGAACATTGTGGGTGTCAGCTGCGGTGGGATGGCGGAGCAGGTGAGCGGGGGCGCCAGACCAAGTTGGGTGCAGGTTGCTGTCATTGGGGTGAGCCTCTGGTGGTTACTGAAAATTCTTTGCTCCTGCACGCTGCAGTCCTGGCAGGTGCTCGCACCTGCTGCAGGTGCTGGCCTACCTCACACCTGCTCAGGGCTTCTACACCTCCCCCTGCTCCTGAGGGGTGATCGGGGTCGGCAGCTGTTGCTCGCACCCACTTCCGGTGATGGCCCCGCTCACACCTACTGCCGGCAACAGAGTCGCTGCTCATACCTGCTGTTGGCACCCGGCACTGGTTCTGATAGCTCACTCGGCACTGTCAGCAGGTGTGAGTGGCAGCTGCTGGCCCCAATCGCCCCTGCGGGCTTCTCCACCTCCCCCTGCTCCTGTGGGGTGATCAGACAGCAGTGGCTGCTCACACCCGCTAATGGCACTGGCCCCAATTGCTCTGTGCCATCAGCATGTGTGAGCGGGGCCTGTGCTGCGAGTGCGAGGGAGTGGCGGCAGCAGCAGATGGGACCAGGGGCCATGGCAGGAGGACCCTGGCGGGGGCGCAGAAGATGGGCCAACACCTGCCCCTGTGCCTCCACAGCCTCAGCGACCAGTACTTCCTTTCAAGTGCACAAATTCCTGCACTGGGCCCCTAGTAATTAATAATAAGGCAGTTTAAGCATGATGGGCATTTTCCATGCATTCTGCAAATGTGCTTGTTAGTTCTTTCAGTAAACAAACCATAGGGAAAAATTAGTGTATGCAATTAGAAATAAGCATGTCAGAAGCCCTTAATTTACCGTTTGAGATTTACACAGGTATCTCAATGTGTGTTAAGCAATGAAGAACTGATTTTCGATTTATTAATTAAGTGATAAGTGAATCTCTAAAGATTTCATGGAGTTTTGATAAGCATTCAAGGTTTCTAGAACTTAAAATCTTATCTCAAACCAAAAAGATTTTTAGTTAATAATTAATCAGACAGAATGTCCCATGAGACTAAGTTCTTACATATGAATTGGTATAAATCTTACTCATAATTGGGATGATAGTTGCTTTTTTTTTGTATTGGTGATCATTTATTTACTCCTTAACTACTAAGTACCTATAATGGGACTAGTATAAGGTTCAGGCAGTGAGGACAGAGATATAAAAAAGACATGACCACTTTCTCCCAAATAGCGCACAGCCTTGTAAGAGATATAGATAGCAAGTGAAAAGTGATTATATTTCTGAGAAGTAAGTGCTATTAGAAAATATGAATAAGGTCAAATTTAGAAGATGGACGTTTCGGCCAGGAGTTGTGGTTGAGCAAAGGGCATTAGCCAGGAAATGCTCTTGAAAGGAAATGGCATTTTAGCAGAGTTTTGAGTATGCTACTTAGAGATTACATAAATAAGTTTTCTCCAAATTTCCAACTCGAGAATCCTTCATTGTTCGGTGGTGTTCACAAATTAGACTCTTAAAGGTTCTACCTCCTATTTCCCTCAAATACTTCAACTTGGCATTATGGAAAACAATTTAAAAGCTAATTTTTGTTTACTTTTTAAAAAAATAATATAATATAATGCGTATATTACTTTCCATGGAAGAGCCATTGTTTTCCTCAAATATGATTTCTTTTTATCAATCCAAAATGGTAAGTTATTCATTCACTATAAGTTGAATTTCTGAGACAGTAGGCACTCAAAGGCCTGCAGGAGAGCACTCGTGGAGTTTCTGACCCTAGGATGTGCCTAAAAGGCACAAGGAGCCTAAGCAGCTTTCCACCTTCCCATGAAGGAAGTATTCTGTCATATCCCTGCATCATTTCAGTCTTACTTTGCTTCCCTAATATCCTGATGCAATGCTTTTCTCTAAAAGCGTGTCTTCATTCCCTCAACTTCGTTGCCTCCTTAGTCCACACCATATTTTTTCTCTTGAAACTTGTCTCATCTAAAAAACTAATAGAATTCCTCCTGTAATGGCTCTTTCCTAACTTTATGCAGTTCTGCTTCATATAAACTCAGCCAGACTGCCTGAGCTTGTAGGCATGATTCTGGAACCTTTAACTTTCAGAGATGTTTTTTTCTTTATTGGCTGTAGGTATTCAAAAGAGTCGTTAGCATAGATACATGTGCATCCTGGAATTTTACTCTCCTGCAGAGTTATGACTTTTAGTTTCATTTTGAGTTACTGTTATTGTTGTAGGAACACTATAATAGACACATTGAAGAATTTCTTAAATCTCTAAAGAATGAGTGAAAGAAGTTCACTTTTAAATTATGTTATCAGAAGAATAAGTTGATTAGCAAAATCATGTAATCTCAGAATGTGATAAAACATGATATCTTTCCCCAACCCTTTTAGGTTAGGAATAGAGAAACTGAGATGCAGAATATCACAACCCACATTTTTATTCAGTGTAACTTCTTTTTTGTTGTTGTTATCTTGATAACTCTGTTTATAGTATGAGTTTCACACGTTATTGAATGTTTGATTCTTTAATTTAAAATTTTACAACAGCATATTTACTATTTCCCACTAAATGTTTAAAATTTTCAGTTAATGGCCAAAAACAAAACCCACAAAGTATCCCCAAACACCAGATTTTAAAGAGTAAATATATGTTTCCACTTTATAATAAGTTGCTGAATATTTTTAATCTATCTTACAGATGGATAGATCATTAACAATAATCCATGTAGAAAAAAATACATAAGGTGTTTAAAATGTGTATATATGTCTAGGCTGATAATTAAGGAGCCTCCTTCTCAGTTTTCATTGCTTGCTCAGGAATAATAAAGATTATATTTCTTTTTACCTACTCCAAAAAGCACTTGAAGTAGTTTTCTAAAAGATATGGATGAAGAACATATAAGTAGAGAAGGAAGCAAGATTCTGGGGAAAATGAAGGAGAGGAAAATACTGGTCAGGTCAGGAATAAAGCAAGTCCACATAATACGTATCTTAACTTGATTTATTGCTAGGCATCTTTCTCTCTAGGTTTGGATTACACCTGCTTACTGTTAAGAGCCATAATGAAATTTACTTTCAATTTTTGCTAATTTAAATGAAGCCATTCTCTGTCCATTCAACAATCAACAAGGATTTATTAAGCATTCCTATGTGTCAACCTCTATTTTAAGACTGGACATGGCAATCAGGTTATGTCAGTTCTCTCATAGAACTGATATTTGATAGCAGCAGCCTTGCCATCACTGCTGACCTCCAGATGGCAGCTTCTAATGAATATCGTCCGATGCTGGTACCATCACTATTGCATTTCTCACTTCCTTAGTGAAGGCAGTGTCATCTAGCAACTCCTAAAGAACATGGTGAAGGCACAGGTTCTCAGGCCCTAGACAATTTCATTTTAACAATCCCACAGGCTTATGATAAGTCAGGAAAAAAAGAATATAAAAAAAATAAATATACAGCGTAACAAAGATATACAGTGAACAAAAAACATGGAGCAGTATAATTGATAGCTACTTTAGATAGGATGATAAAGTGAGGACTCTCTGAAGAAATTATATTTAATCTGAAAACTGAATGCAATACAGGAGCCAAACATTTAGAGTTAAAACTAGAGGGTTTTTTAAGAGAAGAAAATTATTATCTAGTCTATTGCTCTAGCTGAGCTCCCAGACCATAGCCAGCATGCAATGAGCCAGCTTGGAGCCCAGCCCAGTCAAACTTTAATTCAATATAGCCCCAGCCAATCTGACTGTACCTTAATGAAAGACGCCAAGCAAGAATTGCCAAACTGAGCCCATTCAACTCATGGGTTCATGAAAGATAATATTTAAAGCCATTGTCTCAGTTTCCTGAGGTTTGTTGTAACAAATTACTACGAACTGAGTGGCTTTTTGGATTTCATGGATACTTTTTTAAAGACATGTATAGCAGAGGTTTGTGTAGTATTTGCTGGGTGACTGGGGAGATGCTGGCTTCTGATGAAGTCAGTCTGTACCTGCTGCTCCTGGCAGAAGAACAGGTGCAGTTCTTATGGACCAGCAAACGCAACTTATTCAAATAAGTTGATAATTAATGTGACCATATATCCTGATTATATGGTCACAATAGTGATAATTTCATACCCATTTGCTCCCGAGCCTTCAAAATACTGACCTTCATGGTCATCTTTTGATAGATTTGACCATTGGGCATTCATTTACAAAGGGATACTCTTTCTTACTCTGTTGCAAATCAAAAATTCATATCTGTTGCTCTTTCAAAATAGAGTTTGATGTCTATTGGTTTCATAATCTAAAACATTCAGAAAATTGGCTTTCATCTCTTAAGAGTTGGTAAGACTTAATCTTAATTATTTCTAATGAATCTAAGACAGGAAAAAATTGCTTCTATAGTAAGATATTCGAAGCATTTATATACTGCAACAAAAATCTTGAAATAAATGATAATGAATAACTTATTCTTATATTTTATTATAAAAAAGTGAGATAGATAAAGCCACCTAGCAATATTATAGGACAATGAAATCCACATTTATCTTACTATATAGGAAACAGGAATTTGCAAGTGCTTAAATCAATACCCTATCTCCTTAGCTTATAACATCCTCAAATAAATTAAAGACAACTAGAAAGCAAAGTATAAAAAGATGGAGTTTTCCAGTGCTGGGTGCTTAAATGAAGGCAGAAAAGGCAAATTTTTTTAATAACTTTTAAATAAAATTTCTTTAATAATTTTACATAAATTTTCTTTTCCATTTATAATGAAAAGAAGAATTTTAAACCTAAGGAAAGTGAGAAAAAAGCTGGCATCCACCTCTCCCTTTCCTGGCAAAGTTCAGTCTCCCCCCTCCTGTTTGTCTAATCTTCCTGAGTTGTTATTCATGAATAAAATATTTTGTTGTGCTTTTAAAAAACAGGGATGATTCCATAAGTAAAAAATAAATATTTCTATTCATCTTCTTTTGTTGATATCTTGAATTGTTTGCTAGTAAAATATTTAGTGAATGTAAAAAGGATTCAGTTGAAAGATCTGACCTTTTCTTTTGGGAATGAGAAGAATAATCTTTTAACCATTTTTGCCAGTCAACAGCACTAGAATAATCATCTCTAAAATTCAACTATATTACACACTGTATACAGTTTCAATTTGTGCAACATTTTGCTAAAAGATCAAGTTAATCAAGGTAGTCTTACATAAGAAAGTGTGTATTCAGTGGTCAGTACATTCAAGCCCAGGTCAAATAAAGTCAAAATTGAATGTAAGCTAAAATGAAATCAATTTCAGTGCAACCTTCTGTAAGAATAAAATCTTTTCAATTCTAAAGACAATATCAGATGGAGAAAACTTTAGATGAAATACTCTAATTTAAGTCTTGGAAGGATGGTTGTCAGGGGAAACTAGAGGCAAGGACAGAGGGTCACATAACTACTTGTTTGACTTCCCTGCCACAATGACTTTAAACCTTACATTTATGCTCTTGTTAAATACACTTTGTCACAAAGGATTGCAAGAACATCTTTAGATATTATGGTGGGAGACTGTTTTTTTAAAAAAATATGTTTTTATTGATTTAGAGAGAGGAAGGGAGTGCTAGAGAGAGATAGAAACATCAGTGATGAGAGATAATAATTGATTGGCTGCCTCCTGCACACCCCCTACTGGGGAGCGAGCCTGCAACCCAGGCATATGCCCTGATCTGGAATTAAATCTTAACTTTCCAGTTCATAAGTCAATGATCAACCACTGAGCCCCATTAGCCAGACAAGAAGGACTAATTTCTTAATGTAGCACTCGATACTCAAAATCCTTCTCTTTTTCTGTCATTCCCATAAGTCTTACTTCCTTGTAAGTCTCCAAAGAGACAATTTTGTCTTCAGATTGGTCTCCACCCTTATAACCTATTTTAAAAATAGCTTTATTAAGATATAAACTGCATACATTTAAAGTGGACAATAAAAAATAAATTTAAGCATATGAATACCACTGTAAAAATGTTAAGTTAATGAGCAATCAAAATAGTAAACATATTCATCACCTACTGAGGTTTCATTTTGCCTCATTGTAATCTCTCTCTCCTATACCCCTACCTTCCCCTTCTAGTCAACTAGTCTGCTTTATGTCACTATGGATTAGTTTGCATTTTCTAGAACTTCACACAAAGAGTTACTCATTTCGGGGCGGGGGGAGGGGGCGGGGAGTCTGGCTTCTTTCATTCACTAGCATGATATTTTTTTCTTTGATTCATATTATTATGCGCACAGTCTATTTATAAGTGATTTTTTTTAAATATATTTTATTGATTTTTTACAGAGAGGAAGGGAGAGAGATAGAGAGTTAGAAACATCGATGAGAGAGAAACATCGATTAGCTGCCTCCTGCACATCTCCTACTGGAGATGTGCCCGCAACCCAGGTACATGCCCTTGACCGGAATCGAACCTGGGACCCCTTAGTCCGCAGGCCGACGCTCTATCCACTGAGCCAAACCGGTTTTGGCTATAAGTGATTTTTTACAAGTGAATTGTCAGGTTGACCCTATGTATACAATTACCTGGATGAGTGATCCAGCATAAAATCTCTGAGAATGGTGACACTCATCTTTGGGGTATTTGAAACTTGAAGTAGAGAAAGAGATGCACAGTTCATATGAAGATCAGAATATACAAAATATGCAGAAAAGCCTACAGGCTTTCCCTATTTCCTTAATAGTGATAGAGCAATTAAATAAGACAGTGATCTCACTCATAACTTTAAACTTTGACATTTAAGTCCTCATGAATTCCCAGGAATGAGTCTTTTAGTTGAAAACTAGTGACCCAGTGCACAAAATTCATGCACATTAAAAGGGAATTAATTAGAGGAAATATTTTAATATTGCTATTTGCCCTTTCTCTAGAATAGAAGTGTCAGAGATGAAAGAAAGTTAGTAAAATGTATATGAAAATTTTCCTCCTGTCAGAGTCTGGGCCGCACCACAGGAACCAGAGTCAAGTCCCTGCTCATCCATGTGCACCTTGAAATCGCATGAGACCTGGACCCAGCCAGCCCCACCTCCGTCAAGCCCCACCAGGTGGTGGGGCACAGCCTCAGGTGGCCTGGGCCCTGGCGCTGGGGCGGGGGGCGTGGCCTGAGGTCTCCCGGCCCAGGCCTAGGGGTGTGCCTTGAAGTCCCCTGGCCTGGGCCGGGGGTGTAGCCTGAGGTCCCTGTCAAGCCCCACCAAGCAGGGGATGCAGCCTCAGGTCCCCCGGCTTGTGGCAGGGTACGCAGCCTGAGATCCCATCAAGCCTTGCTGGGAGGAGGATGCGGCCTGAGGTCCCCTGGCCCGGGCAGGGGGCACACCTTGAGGTTCCCCATAAAGCCCCATGGGTGGGGGATGTGGCCTGAGGGTCCCCCATCAAGCTCTGTGGGCAGGGTCATGGACTGAGGTCCCCCATCAAGCCCTGCTGGGCAGAGCCATGGACTGAAGTCCCCCATCAAGCTCCGCCAGTCAGGGGAGCAGCCTGAGGTCCCCCAGCTTGGTACCGGGGCAGGAGGCATGGCCTGAGGACCCCCAGCCTGGCACTGGGGTTGGGGGGCACGGCCTGAGATCCCCTGTCAAGCCCCACCAGGCAGTGGGAGCAGCCTAAGGTCCCTGCTGATTGCTCGTTAAGGCTTGTTACGGGAACTCAGCCTCCATTGTGGGCGCAGCCATCTTGTGTTACGGAATCCCTGCCTCTGCTGTGGGCGTAGCTATCTTGACTGCTATGTCATGATGGTCAATTTGCATATTCCCTCTTTATTAGATAAGATAGGTATGTGTATATAAAAATATAAATATATTTAATTCTTTCCTAGGGTGCATATCAAGCTACAGGCCTTTTTATCAATCAAATCAATAACCAAATGAGGACATCTACACATTTATCTTTTTACCCATTGGTCTTTTCGGGCAAAGAGTCAAGCATTTATTTTACCTTTGTACGAGTATTTTATTTTAAGATGACAAATTAGTTGACAAAAAAGTATAAGAATTATATAGAAAAATGTAGGTATTAAAGATAAAAGGAATGGTAGAATTTGCCATAACAACCAAATGAGTAGAGCAAAAAAGACAACTTGATAAAATTTGAATATGGATTGAGCTCTGAAAGGAAAAAAAAATACACTGTTGTTAGTTGTGTATGTTGTAACAATGCCACAGTGGTATGTAAGTAGGGTTTGTTTTATTTTGTTTTGTTTTCCTGCAGCAAAGATATACACTGAAATAGTTAAGAGGAAAATGATATGACATCTGACTTTACTTTTAAACTTCCCTGAACCAAAACACACAAGCCCTTAAAATAAAGATTAGAAAAATGGTAGTAATATTCAAGTTGAGTGGTCAGAATATATGTCTTTATTGTATCCTTGCTTATTCTGTTTGTGTTAGAAATTTTCTATAAGTAAAAACCAAAGACTATATTCTCTTTCTCTTACTATCTTTCTTCTTTTATCCCCTGGATTGAGCTGGGTCCTTGGTGAATTCTCTTGACCCACTGAGGAATCAAGCATATCTCTTTTTTCCTGTCTCTCTCCCATTAGGACATATGATCCATTAACTACCTAAGCCACAGTTTTTCTCTGATACCCATTTCTAAAAAAATTCATGAATGTTCTCTTTTCTTCTTTGACCATAGATTCTACTTATATATATATATATGATCTACCATTTTCTATGTCTCTAAGTCCATCTTTTGTTTCTTAGTGGGACAGAAGCAACAGCTTCTATATATAAATGAATAATAATTAGCTTTTTATATTTATCTTAGATTTTTGACATGTTTCATGTATTAAGACTAATAAAAGATGTACTTTGATTTAGTATAGATTATTGGTTATTAAATATCAGAATGAATAAATTGATTAATTAGTAATGAAATAATTAATAAGTGCTTAAATGTCAGAATGAATATAGAACTCAAAATATAATATACTAGAACTCCTACTTTAAGTGGAAAAAAAAGTCAAACATCAAATTCTATTTTGTGATGCCACAGAAGATTTTGTTGCAAAGTATCTGGGGACATCCAACTCACACAACAGAAATGTGTGACTCTTGTTAACTAAACAGAATATAATATACTAATTGTACATAGGTGATTTATTTTAGCTCTCTATGCCCATCTATTTGAAATTTTCTACTTTATTTCCATAAGCAAAGGTATTTAAAGATTATTAGAAATGTTATTTCAAATTGGGATAAGGAATAGTTCTATAGCAGTTGCTTAGGATTTTGTTTTAGGTATAGTCATTTTCATCCAGAACAGCTTTACTTATCAAGAACTAGAGGCCTAGTGCATGAAATTCATGCATGGATGGAGTCCCTAGACCTGCCAGTGATAAGGGCTGATCAGGTTCCCTGCTTCCCCACCTCCCCGCCTCCTCCTTCCCTTGCCACCCATGTGCCGCCACCACACAGATCGGGGCCTGCTGGCCAGGGGGGAGGGACCGGAGGTTGGCCAGCAGGCCCCATGGTCAATTGGGGTCTGTGGGCTGGGGGCAGCTCCTGCATTGAGCATCTGCCCC
Organism: Myotis nattereri; assembly: GCF_964212035.1. Lineage (NCBI taxonomy): Eukaryota > Metazoa > Chordata > Mammalia > Chiroptera > Vespertilionidae > Myotis > Myotis nattereri. The sequence continues at coordinate 46,491,969 of NC_138079.1, read as the reverse complement.
CTGGTGGTCAGTGTGTGTCATAGCGACTAGTCGTGCCGGTTGTCCTGGTTGTTCTACTATAATGGTCGCTTAGGCTTTTATATATATATAGATGTTAAGGAGATTTGTACCTTTGTCTAGTATAGAAAATCTGGATAGATATTTGTGTAGCTTTTAATTAAAAATGCTATTATATCACAAAGCTACATATTCCATTAACAAAAGTAAAGGCAAATCAAATGAATTAAAGAAATATCAAGTTTCTGAGGTTGGCCCACTATATTAAGTAACATGCAGAGTCTTTTTTCAGTAACAATGGGAATATCCTTTTCAAGCCTATAAATAACTTTGGAGAGTACAGTAGAGTTTTTCTTTACTTAAAAAAAAGCAAATGGATAAGGCTTACTAGAAAAAAAATATTCAAATAAATAGACTAGAGCTGAGTCTTGTCAGGAGCACTTCAGGAGTTGCAAGGGACCTGGTTGTGTTAGAGAAGCCCAATGCATGTTTCTTCTCTAAGCAGGAAACATAATAACTTATCCAAGCACAAACACATAACCAACTCATAATAAATTCAGATTATGGGTGAGCTTTAAGTAATCTTCTAGGAAGAGCTATTAGATATAGCTCTGCTTTGAAAGGTTAGTGATTCCATGAGAAGTCAAAAATATTGATGTAATATTAGGTTAAATCATATACTGTATTGGTATTCAGGCATGTTTGAACCATCAAATATTTAAAAACAAATTGTTGCCAAAACCGGTTTGGCTCAGTGGATAGAGCATCGGCCTGTGGACTGAAAGGTCCCAGGTTCGATTCCGGTCAAGGGCATGTACCTGGGTTGCGAGCATATCCCCAGTGGGAGATGTGCAGGAGGCAGCTGATCGATGTTCCTCTCTCATCGATGTTTCTAACTTTCTATCTCTCTCCCTTCCTCTCTGTGAAAAATCAATAAAATATATTTAAAAAAAAAAAAAACAAAAAAAACAAAAAACAAATTGTTATTCACAAGTGACCCAAAAACCATGTCTTAGTATTGTTGTGATATTTGTAGTTTACCAACAAACTTATGTGGGGATTTACTATAAAAAATGCAAGCCACAGCCTGGCCAGTGTGGCTCAGTGGTTGAGTGTCAACCCATGAACCAGGAGGTTACTTGTTTGGTTCCCAGTCAGGACACATGTCCAGGTTGCAGCTCAATCCCCAGTAGGGTGCATGCAGGAGGTAGCTGCTTGATGATTCTCTCTCATCATTGAGGTTTCTATATCCCTCTTTCCCTCTCTCTGAAATCAATAAAAAACATTTTTAAAAATGCAAGCCACATGGAATTAGTCTAGTCTGACAAATTCTATTTGAAATATAATTTTGGTTAGTTCAGTATCAAATATGTTTCAATTAATTTATAGCCTTTCCCGAGTTTTTAGAGAAGCCATAAATAGTAAGCACAGTACTGAAATCATTTTTGGTATGATTAAAAGTCTTTATTTCATTGCTTTTTAACATTTATGATGCATAACACAGTGTTCAAATCTTGCATATATTTGTTAGCTAAATATACTACATATGTTTATTAGCTAAAATACAAAAAAAGAAAAACTTTTCCTGAAGTGCACAAAAGAATTTTAAAAGTAAATAAGAAAATACATTTAGTAAGTAAAATTAGTAAATTACTTGAATGTTAATCCATAAATTTAAAATGTTTCTAAAATGACAGCCTAAAGACAATAAAAAGTCAATAAAGTTATACAAATCTAAGGAAATAAAGCTATGTTTTGACTATCAATGTCTTAATTCATGTCAGTGTGAAAGAAATATTAGAGAAGAAAAAATAGTAACATACAAACATTTCAAAAAGCTCCAAAAGAGAATACAGTAATAGAAAAATGAGGAAATGACTTAATATTTTTCTTCACTGTTATATTATTTATCAACCCTTCATATATTATGTTATTAGGAAGCTTTATTTCTTTTCTTCAATCCCAGTTTTATATAAGTGACAACTAAGAGTTAGTATGATTAAATAATTTACTCAACATCTCAAAACTTGTACCTAATATGGTGGGTCTTCTTATCATATTACAACTATATCGTATTACAAACCAATACCAGTGTTCTTAATCACTCTACTGGCAAATCCCTGTGGACAGGGGACTTTCTCATTCTCATTACACAATCATCTTTAGCAAGTTGTTGCTTTATATGATTTGGCCTTGTTTTGCTTTTCTTTTCTTTTTTTTAAACCTTTATTGTTGAAAGTATTACATATGTCCCCTTTTTTCTCCCATTGAACCTTATAACTTGTTTTTCTTATCTGTTAAATGGGAGAGTTGGATTAAATAAGCTTTAACATTTTTTAGTGTTAAAAACACTGTCACTCTTTCTCCTTTTTTAATGTATAAGATGATTTAAATCATTATATAATCTTAATAGGGATTACAACTACATTTTTAATAGTTTATAGATTACCTGATCATTGTTCATAACAGCTTATAAGTGTTACAATGGACATTCATGACCATTACACTTTTTTCCTATGTCTTCTCTCATCTTCCTTACAAACCTGGCATTTGAATTCTCAGACTCCCATTTCATCGTTAGATAAATTAGACAATTCCTATTTTTAGAACTACATTTCCTTATGTAAAATTAATTCTGTTTCTCCGTGCAATGTATTGATTTATTATATATTTTTTTTCTCTAAAGGAGCCATGCAAAAAGGGTGTAATTCCTATTTCATTTAGTACTGTAGACTTGAATATTTCTTTTTCATGCTAAGCAGCTTTGTTTATAATTTTTAGTATAACATAGATTCTAGATTTCATCCTCCTTTTTTTATTCCTTTTGTGAGGTGTCTTAGATTATCTAAAATATTTTCGCTACATGGCTCCCAGAACTACATGCAATATGCTTGGTCACAGTCAATAACTGCTTATTTTAAGTAATATAAATGGATTTGACAGAGTTCATTATATTAAATGAGAAAAAAAATCAGACATTACTTTGAGGATTTTATTATAATGCTGTACACCTGTATTTCAATTTAAAATAATTTTAAAATTAGAATAAAGTCTAAGGTGCAATATGCAAAATAAGTGAGCAGTAGCTTTAACATTAGGATGTTAAAATATTCCAAGTCTTGTGTTCTGCTTCATAAAAAATAGTTTACTACAGGATACCTTGTTTTATTGCACTTCACTTTATTGCACTTCACAAATGTTATGATTTTTACAAATTGAAGGCAAGACCCTCCACCAGCAAAAATATTATGGCACACTTTATTGTGACACTCACTTTATCGCAGTGGTCTGGAACCGAAGCTGCAGTACATCTGAGGTATGCCTGTGATAGCATGTTCTTATTTATCTTCCTAATTATTAAAATGCTGATAGTAGACACCATAGACTTTTTACTATAAATTTAGGACATTTAGACAGGATAATTAATTTACCCATCACTGTCTCATAACTTTATTTGAAAAAAATTGCGTTGTCATTAGACATATTGAATTTCACTTTGTTCAATGTCAGAAATGCTTAAAATGATATACTTAGGAAACAGAATCAAGGGGGGTTTAGATAAATCCATATGAATTGAATTTATTAAAATAATTTGCTAATGGTAAATTGTGAACCAGGTGACAGTTCAAAATAAGATCTGTAATAGAAATGATTAAATTATATTTGTATCCTTTAAAGCATATATTTGCTTCAAATACATGAATGTTATAATTCAATAAATTTTCTGGTGCTGTTTCATTTTTCAGAATTTTTATGAATGGAGAATACATTAAATACTATTGTTTTAGTTGACTTTTATTACTAAACCACTACCTAAGTAATAAAAAAATTAAATCAAAAATATTTTATCTAGTTATTTCAGTCATCTTAATACTACCATTCAATTTGCCGTGTGACAGATTTCATCACATCTAAAAATCAGCTTCTATCTGAAAAAACCAGGATGCTATCTGTAGAAAAATTATATCATATTACCAATTGAAAAGTAGCATGGCATGATCAAGAATATTCATGTATTATTTTAGCTATTTAGTTTTTCTATAATATTGAAAAGCATTTTATTAATTATTTTATGTGTTTATTTTTAAAATATGTTTATTTATTTTTAGAGAGAGAGGAAGGGAAAAAGGACAAGAGAGGGAAACATGAATCTGGTGCCTCCTGCATGCCCTACCAGGGATCAAGCCTGCCACCAAGGCACGTGCCGTGACTGGGAATTGAGCCAGCCACTCTTCAGTGCACAGGATGACACCCAACCAACTGAGTCACACTAAATGTTTTAAAATTAAAGTAAATATAATAATAGAGATCCTGAAATGTATACATCTAAGTAATCCTGGGAAGTTCTGTTGAGGATAATCTCATTCCATTTTTCTTTTTTTCAATACTCAATATTACCATAAAACCTATTTTTTTTTCTAACCTATATCTCCCTGAAAATCATCCATTCAATTCTAAAATGCATTAAATTTTAAATAACTTTTTCATTTCTTTGATATATGAAATCGTGTATTGAACTTGCCTGAGTGACTCTCAAAGATGGAGATTTCTAGGTGGTCCTCTTAATCATTTTATATTTGGGGGAACTTAATTTGCAACAAGTAGGTGCAAATTAGGAAAGGACTGTGTGCCAGACATCAAAGCAGGTTACATCTATCCATGAAAAGACACAGCAGTTGTGCTCTCATGCACAGTTTGTAAGGATGCATGGAGGCGTGGCATTAGGATATATAATTAGGAAAAGAACAAATAATGATAATGACTGAACAGTGAATGGCAGTTTATTTGATATGAAACTTAAAGTTTAATGAGATAATTTGTAAAGGGAAGTTGAAGCGTTGGTTTAAAATAGATGAAAAGATGACTTTTTCACTTTTAGCTATGATGAATTAGCTTCAAGCAAGACTAATCCTTCTGCTGAAAAGAACTAATGAATCCATAGAACATGGGAGAAAAATCTATTTGATAATATTACAGAGATACTGGCAATCAATGGGAATCAAGATCCAAGAGAAAAGTACAATGACATAAGCCCAGCATTCCAAGCACTTATCTTTCACTCCCCCACAGCCCTCTCGATACATTTGCCAATTTGATGCCTCTCTGGTAAAGAGGTTAAAGAGTTGAGCAGATTTTGAAAGTTGAATGGGGTTAGGAGACAAAAATTAGAAATGTAGGACATGGCAAGGAGAAAGGGCTTTGGAAAATATTCCAGATTTTCAGCCAGATACCTTGAAGGTCTGTATCCTATAAGTAAGGGAATATAGAAATATATTGGTCCACAGAAAAACTGAAACCTCTCTATAAGATCTAGGGATAGGAAAACTAAATTATAGACCTGTCCTCACAAAGACTTTAACCCTGCCTTAAGTGAACTTTGATTGGGAAGATCTTCCTTCTGTTAACTGCCTGAAAGAAAAAAATAATTCCTCTCTGCAGGAAGTAACCACCAACCAGAACCTCAAATTATCTCTGTAATTTCAGAGTTTGCTACATTCAAGCAAATCTCCAAGCACACCACAGGTGACACCAAATGACAAAACCAAGAGAACAAACCTGGATAATAGAAATGAGCTCATTGAAGATATCAGACATGACATTTAAAATAACTGTGGTTAATATCTTTATATATAAAAGCCTAAGCGACTGGCCAACTGGCTGGCGGGAAGCTATGACGTGCACTAACCACCACGGGGCAGACGCTCAATGCAGGAGCGGGAACCACGGGCATGGCAACATGGAACAGACTGATGAATCTCAGAGGGAAGCGGGGAGGGGGGAGAGTGGGAAGAGATTAACCAAACACCTTATATGCATACTAGAGGCCTGGATTTGTGCACCGGTGGGGTCCCTTGGCCTGGCCTGCGGGGATTGGGCCAAAACCGGTTCTCTGACATCTCCCGAGGGGTCCCGGATTGAGAGAGGGCGTAGGCCAGGCTGAGGGACCCCACCGGTGCAGGAATCCATGCACCAGGCCTCTAGTATTTTAGATAATAGAGAATAGTAATTTCAGAAGAAAAATGGAATCTAAATTTAAAACTGGTTTATATATTAATTATCAGTGTAACAAAATTTCTCAAATTTAGTGGCTTAAAAAAATGGCCTCTTATTACTCCTCCAAACACTATTTGGTTCACTGGCAATTATTTCAATACAGGGGCAGGTTTGACAGATCTGTAGGTGATCAGCTAGTTGCTTGGCTGGGGGATAGCTAGCTTAGAATGTCTCAAGTGACATGATGAAACTGTTGCCTGAGGCTTGCTAGCCCATGCTGGCTTCCTGGTGGTGGCAGAGTTTGAAGAGAAAAAGTAGGTGCATGCAAGATCTCTTGAAACATAAGTGTCAGAATTTTGTATCATTCCACTCCCTTTATTGGCAAAACACATCTCAAAGTCAGTTGAATGCAAGTGATAGAGAAAGAAATTACCTCTTGATGAGAGGAACTACAAAATCAAATTAAAAGGGGAGGATATAGAAAATTGGAGCCATTTGCAATCAATTTACCCTTTTGTACTCTTGATGTAGGTCCACACATTTTAGGGCCAGCCTGCTCCTAATTAGTGGGAAATCCTCCCAGAGTCTGCCAATAAATTGACTTTCAGTCCTAGCTTTTGGTTTTGCTACTATGATTCTTCTGTTTTGTGTCTTCATGGTTATTTTTAATGAAATCCAAATGTCTTTATCGCAGGCAACTAGTAAGAATTTATTTAATATGAAAATGTAAGTACAATAAATAGAGGAGCAACTTATTTACATTATGGTAATAATTTTAAACATCTCCCCATTACTTATAGTCATCCATAGACTGCTATTTTATACTTTAAACATGTACTTCATTTAGGGCATGCATATATTTTCTTGGAATGTTTGCCATTCTTCCTGTGTTCTTAGCAAACAATTCTTTGATATTGCACTTTGAGCAATTCATTTTTTGTCTTCATAATGGACATTAATAGAGTAAAGGTCAGCACAGATGCTTTGCTATAAAAGGTGTAGCCCAAGGAATCAGAGATATAAGTGAGTCTAAGAGCACAAGTCAGTGTTAAGGAAGAAATTATTCCCAAGTCCATGCTGTTTTTACAAAGACTCTACAATTTAATAATCCTTTATTTTCTAATGTCAGTCAAATCTGAAAATAGATGAATAATAAATAAGAATAAAATATTGTGAAATGCAATGAGGAAAAAATTTAATCAACATTTCCAGAAACCTAAGGAAATAAATCTTCAGGAAGTACTTTAAGTTAATTTAAACAAATCCCCTTAAAAAAATTCTCCAAGCTATTATTTAAAAGTATTTTATTTACATCAAAAGGTATCTATTATTTGTAAAAGAATCTTCAATAATATAGCTCATTACTTTTCTGAATAATATTTTTATTTGATTATCAAATCTGGAAAGTAAATTCTCCAGAGTAGACTTTTAATTACAGGATTTTTCCATCAATTTGCCTCATTACGTGGGATTAATCCTTCTTATATATTTTTATTAAAATCTTTTACTATATATATTTATAGTAAGTTGTTTTGGTTTTCAAGTACAATAAAAAGACCATTTGTATTTACTGTAATTTTAACATCCATATTAAATTTGCTATTATTGGGAATTCATACATCTAGTCAATTTTAAATCTTAAATATTTTAATTTATAATGCTAATAAACTTGATTATATTTAAGGTAACCTTAAATATAACTGGGCTAATGATATTTCTTAGCTGCATTTCTAAAGAAAATACATTCAAATTTCTCTTTAAGTATTTTTATGCTCTAAATAAAACATAATATCCTCTCAAGTTTTCCAAAAATTTTTTATAGCTAATAAATGTTGACTATACAGTATCTTTTAGATTCTTAAATGTTTCTGTGCTGTTAACAAAACATTTTCTTTAATTTTTCAAGTAAAATAACAGATCTATATTAATTACCAAATCATATTTAAATTAGAATTAAAGCTGTTGAATACTTGAATATACAAAATTATCTTGACCATCAGAAAGATACTCCAATTAGTTATCCCTGTGCTTCATTCTAAACCTTAATTCTCTAGAATTAAGACTCACTAAAAGTTAATAAGACCATCCCACATAAACTGAACCCTCAGTCACAGGTTATATATCAAGAGAGCTTGTTAGAAAATTTATATTCTTATTAATTTTAATACAACAAGGATTTTATATGGTACCAAAGGGTTGATCTCTTAGCTGCTGTCCCTTCGAGTTAATTTATACTTTACCTAATTTTCATTTGAATCTTCAACCTCATTCCCAGATTATAACTGTCATTTTCTGCTAATTATTTAGATTTCATTTTCATTTAATTAGCTTTGAGGACGTGTTCATGCCTTGTCTGCATTTAAACACTTCTTTCTGTTGTACATTTCACAAGCTTATTTCATTGTTTTAAATCATTTTCAACTCTTTTGCCTCATTTATCTAGCAAGAACTCTATCTTACTTTCCATATATTTTTTTCCTGTCTTGTAAGTCGACAACTTTTACACTTATGGAGATGACCTTCCATTGGATTTCTCATAGATTTTGTGACTGCTGACTCTGTAGACAATCTGGAATGCTATGTTATTAATAGTAACACATATTTAGTCAGGGTCCAGACGGAGCCTTACCTGGTATTCAGAGTCTGCTCTGTTACTGGTACTCTAGAGGGGGTATCCTGCCAGAGATTAAAGTTGTATTGATTCATCTTTTCTAGTGAAAAAAAAAATTGCCAGAAAAAATATCTTGGCCTCATTCCAACTAGACTTCCTTAGAATGTTTGAAAAGAAAGAGACATAATTAAGTCCTTTCATGTTCTGAGGGTTGCACAATAAAATCTTTTAAGCCACTAGATAGGGTGGGGGATGAGGGTGAAGAGGAGGAACACCTATGGACTAAATTCATGTTCTGGATCTCTTTGTAGGGGATATTCCTAGAACCAGTTAGTGAACTTAAGTATGACCGCCTGTGAGAAATAAAAAAGCCCCTGCTGAGAGCTCCAACTTTGGTTGGAACGGAGGAGGTCCTGTGACCAGTGGAACATCGCAGCACAGCATACCAGGGCCTGTCTAATTATGTTGGGCCAAAAACTCAGCAGTAACATATTTTGGCATCAAAACAATATCAAGAGTGGATTGATCGGACTTCAAGGCTTTCTTTGTTTATCTGCAGAAGTTGAAATGCTTGCTTTTAAATTGTGTAAGTGATTAGGATACTGGGGCAATTCATGGGTTCTGAAGAAAATGTTGATGGGTTCTTAAGCAATGACTTAGAAAGATAGAAAGGGGTCAATCTTCTCTGCCTCAAATTTAACAACCAATTAATGGATATTAGAATTTGATCTAAGAAACTGCTGTGTTCTAAATATCTTTATGTATCTGTTTGAGGTGTCGACTTAAAATGCACCCATACCTGTAGAGAACTTTTATAAATTTATTTGAGCCAGGCTGGTGCTTCTCAGTGGTTAACCATCTACCCATAAACTAAGAGGTCACTGATTCAATTTCCAGTCAGGGTACATGCCCAGGTTGGAGGCTCCATCCCTGGGAGCAGGCATGTAGGAGGCAGCCAATCAATGTTTTTTATCAATGTTTCTATCTTTCTATCCCTCTCTTTAAACAAAAAAGAAAGACAGAAAGTTTATTTGAGCTAAACTGATAGCATATGCTGAGGAGAAAGATCCCAAATGCTCCAAAGAATAACAGTTTTGAAGCTTTTTATGCTTTTGAAATAAATGGAGGGACTATAACGGTGATGGCGAACCTTTTGAACTCGGCGTGTCAGCATTTTGAAAAACCCTAACTTAACTCTGGTGCCGTGTCACACATAGAAATTTTTTGATATTTGCAACCATAGTAAAACAAAGACTTATATTTTTGATATTTATTTTATGTATTTAAATGCCATTTAAGAAAAATCAACCAAAAAATGAGTTCGCGTGTCAACTCTGACGCGCGTGTCATAGGTTCACCATCATTGGACTATAAGGAAGATTGCAAGAAGGTGGGAAAAAACTAGGTGAGGATTGGATTACAGATAGTTAGGGAGATTATGTGCTCTCTCTAAGAATAGTCAGAAACAATGGAGAGGCTTGCTAAAGGCAAAAATAAGACCTGGGGTGTAACTGCCCACTATGACCTGCCCATTTAAGAACTGATAATCAGATCGCCCTGTGAGGTTACTTTCTATGGAAACCCTCCCCCCCTTTTTGAATCCACAAAGATGAACTAGATGTTGGGAATAAAGCTTTCAAAATTTTGGGAGGTGGGTAATGTGTCACAGTAGAAGGGAAATATAATGCCTACCTCAGTCAGACTTCATTGAGGAAGCTTGACCCACCACACGGAGAAGAAATAGGGCAGGAAGTAAAGGAGCTGTTCTCAAAAAGGACATTTTGAAGTTTTTTTTTAATCCTCACCCAAGCATATTTTTCCATTGATTTTTTTTTCCAGAGAGTGTGGAAGGGAGGGAGGAGGGGAAGAGCCAGTGAGAGGGAGAGAGAGAAACACCAATGTGAGAGGGAGGGAGAGAGACACTGCTGTGAGAGACACGTGGATTTGTTATCACACACGCCCCTGACCCAGGCTGAGCAAGGGATATGGAGCCTGGGACCCTTCGGTCCAAGGGCCGGGGCTCTAACTACTGAGAAAAGCAGTGCTTATTCAGAGTCCATGTGTTGACATACAATCCAGAGTTGGGAAGTGGCCCTTTTCCACCTGTATTGTATTTTTTTTTTATTTTCTGTATATTATGATATTTGACAGCTTATAAAACATTTGTGCTGGGCCCAGCTGGTATGGCTCAGCGGTTGAGCAGTGAACCAGGAACCAAGAGGTCACCGGTTCGACAGCCAATCCATGTTTCTCTCTCAAGGATATTTCTATCTCTCTATTCTTCTTTCTTCCTCTCTCTCTAAAATCAATAAAAAATGTAAAAAACAAACAACAACAACAAAAAAACCAGTTTTGCTGGGTAGAGATTGTCCCTTCTTGAGCTAGCCAATTTCTAAAGATAGCAAAGAGCCCAGTTGGGAGCATGTCTTTGATATGCAAACAAACCAGTCCAGACCCTTACTTCCTCCAGCTGGCCTGGTCACTGCTGGGGGCAATATTCCTAGCCTCAATCATCCCAGGACTGGGTACCAGGCTATTAGAGATCATCTGTAGCCAAACCTGCTGGGATTACTTAAATTAGCCAATTCTAAACTGTTTTCCCTGCCTTGCCTGAGTTTTTCTGCAGACACCCCAATAAAGGGTATGGTATGGTCTAAGCGTAGTCTTCCTCCTACTCCTTCTGCCTTCTGACCTATGCTGGTGCCATGGCCTGTGGTTCTGAGTGGCATGTGTTGACTTCCTTCTCTGGGACCTGTGAGAATAATAAGCATTTTCCTTACAAGCATTGTTCTTGTTTCCTACTGTGGCTGCACCAACTTGAGCACACTATCTCTACCCTGTAAACTTTTAAAACAGCCCTGCTCTGCCCCAGGCATCTCCACAGCTTTGCCTGCAGTGGGAGGTGAGGCATTGCCACTGGAGGACTGACAGTGCCAACACCAGTCCCTGGCATGCCCAGCAGAGCGGTTCTACAAAAGACAGCAGAACCAGAGCAAACTTCATTCTGATTCCCCTCAGACACGTTCTAGAGACTCCCCAAAACAACTGGGAGAGATTTAGAAGTAGACATTGATTTCCTCAAATTATGCAGAAAACAAGCCAGCAATATTTTGGAATTTAGATTAGGGTGACCTGCTGGGACCTGTAGGCAGGAGAGGAGGCATAAAGACATTCTGATTTCAAATCAGTTATTGAATATGTATGTGCAGTTCAAGGTGTGCTTGGTTCCTGCACTTCTCAAGGGTGAATAAATGTTTTGTTTTGCTTTGACTTTTTAAATATAATTATTAAAAATTGATTTAAGGGAGGTCATGAGTGTGAACAGTTTGCTATCTGCTCTACTCAGTATCATAAACTCTATAACCGAGTATTTCTAATGCTGTTCAATAAATGTTTATTTTTAAACTGAGGTGAAATAAATAGGAAAATTCAAGACACCACAGAGAAAATTCCTGTGGAAGAATTTAGGAAATTTAGCAAAGATTTCAAAAAACAAAAATTGTGGAGAAAAGGAGTTTTCTTTTTTGTTTTGATAGAAAGAGGCTATGTCTAGGTAACCCTAATCATATTAAAGCACTCTTGGTTTATGATGTATAAGAGTTAGGTAATACTAAGTAATCTTTATTATGCTAATGTAAGGCAAGCATTAGATTAGGTCATTTAAATTTATCATCTCATTTAATCCTCCACAATCTTTTTTTTTTTTTTTTTTACAATGAAAAATTTTATGTTTAGAATTAGGCAGTTGGATTCAGTTTAGATGATCCTAATTTTTTTGGCAACATCCAAAGCATCATAGTCAGGAGCCAGTCGAACATATGCCTTCTTTTCTCCATCAGCCTGGATCAGGCTGTTGACCCTGCTCAGTGTCATAGAGCTTTTTACAGCCTGTTTGATCTTTCGCTTGATATTCGTAATGAGCACAAGTGTATTATTGTCTTCTATCTTCTTCATGGTAGTCAGGGAGACGTTGATGGCACAGTGGTCAAGCCTGTTTCTCCTGGGGGGAGTCCTCTGAGGATGTTTGGGCTGCCTTTAGATCTGCAGTGTCTTGGGCCATCAGAAAGTGGGTGACATGCACATCTTTGTGTGTGTGTGTGTGTGTGTGTGAGAGAGAGAGAGAGAGACAGAGAGAGAGAGAGAGAGACAGAGACAGAGACAGAGACAGTGGATGCCTTTCAGCACTTTTTTCTTTTCCTTAAAAGCCTTTGCTTTGGCTGTAACTTTGGGAGGGGCATGGAGCTTCCTTCTTGGCTTTTAACACCATCTTCATGAAAAGCCTCCCAATGACTTCAAGTGTGACTATTTCTACATTCATTTTGATTTTACAAAATAAAATATTGAAGAATACAATGGTTTTCGAATTTTAGTGAGGGACTGTGAATGCTCTAAAGCAGCGGTTCTCAACCTGTGGGTCGCGACCCCTTTGGCGGTCAAACGACCCTTTCACAGGGGTCGCCTAAGATCATCCTGCATATCAGATATTTACATTATGATTCATATCAGTAGCAACATTACAGTTATGAATTAGCAACGAAAATAATTTTATGGTTGGGTCACAACAGGAGGAACTGTATTTAAAGGGCCAGAAGGTTGAGAACCACTGCTCTAAAGTTTTATTCAGCTTGCAAGCTTGCAAGCCAGCCTGTCACCGTTTTGTAGGTTCTGGCAGAAGACACAGATTCTTGGGTCAGAGACAAAGGACTTTATTATTTGTTGTACATTAAGCAGCATGAATCTCATATTTGTGACAGTTCTTTGTCCCCAAGTTCCATTTGGGCAGCACAGAGGGATTCAGTTGGAGGAGGTGCACATAATAGGTTGGTGATGCTACTGAGGAAACCGTAATCTAGAGAACCTGATAATTTATACTGGGCGGTCAGGTAACCCGTCTGGCCTTTGATCAGAGAGAGCCTTTGCTTTTATTTTCCTGACTTTCTTTTTCTTTATTTTATTTTACTCTTCTCGCAAGAAAGATACTCACTCTATATTCCAAAGATGTTTTACAATATAAGCATTATGGAAAGATACTCTAGCCCTAGCCAGTTTGGCTCAGTGGATACAGCATCAGCTTGTGGACCAAAGGGTTCCGGGTCCAATTCTGGTCAAGGGCATGTACCTCTGTTGCAGGCTTCTCCCCAACCTGGGCCCTGGTTGGGGCTCATGCAGGAGGCAACCAATCAATGTGCTTCTCTCACATCAGTATTTCTCTCTGTCTTTCCCTCCCTCTTCCACTCCCCCTGAAAATCAATGAAAAAGTATCCTTGGGTCAGGATTAAAAAAAAACATCAAATATACTCTGGGCTATAAAAGAGACCCACTGAAATTTGTTTTCAAAAATTATCTACTTCTCATAGTATGCCCTCCATGAGTATGCCACTCTGTCACCAGTCAGATTATACCCACTTTTCAATAGTAGTGCTGGGATTTAAATCCAGGTATTCTGATGCTATCCACTCTATAAGGAAATCTAAAGGAATTGAGTAAAAATCTAGGATAGTTTGTGTGTGGGGTATTAACTGACCAATACAAAAATTTATAAGTTAAAGTGTTAAGAATAATTAAGTAGGAAAAGAGAATTGAGTTAAAAGTCAAAAAGTCAGAGCTTTATTTTTTGCTGTATTGATTTTCCTTATAGTTCTTCAATGTGTAAAAAAATCAAAACTATGTCTTAGTGTGAAAGATAAATTTGCTTGACAGTCATAAATCATGGTATATTTCTTTTAAAAAGATATACTTATTCATACAACAAATATATATTTAACACCAATCTGTGCCAAGCCTTCTTCCAGGGCAGTGATGGCGAACCTATGACACGTGTGTTAGAGGTGACACGCGAACTTATTTTTTTGGTTGATTTTTCTTTGTTAAATGGCATTTAAATATATAAAATAAATATCAAAAATGTAAGTCTTTGTTTTACTGTGGTTGCAAATATCAAAAAATTTCTATATGTGACACGGCACCAGAGTTAAGTTAGGGTTTTTCAAAATGCTGACACGCCAAGCTCAAAAGGTTAGCCATCACTGTTCTAGGTTGTTAACATAAAAACATTCAAACCTGTTTGAAGAATTTTTGTGAGTTTATTTGAGCCAAAATGTTGACATATGCCAGGAAGCAGAACCTCAACAAATTGAGATAATGCTCCAGAGGATGGCGGGTTACATCTATATTTAAACATTTCAATCAAAGGAAGGGACGTAGGTGGGTTACATGAAATCCATTGGTGACAGACCAGAGAGGCAGGAGAAAGCAAGGGGGGGGGGGGCGGGGAGGGAAACCCCTGGGATTGGATAAAAAGTAAAATGAATTTGTGTATCTGTCCTGGCGCCCAGGCACATTAGGCTGTGGCCCACAGGGTCCAGAAAAAGGGAAGTTACAAGTTACCCAGACATTTCCAGGGTGTGTTATCATAGATGCAAAAAGACAGATGGGCTCAGTTAAGGAAAAGGTTGACCTTGTCAGTGAAGATACCGACCTAGGATGTAACTACCCACCATAACTTCTTTTAGTTAAAGTTTAATTTCAAACCTTCCTTTGTGGTTACTTTAGTTCTCTGAGTTTACAAGACCGCCATGCAGGCCTTCCCTGAGCTTGTCAGGTTAACATGTGGCTCCTTTCATCCACAAGGTGCTGTTGTTCTAAACTCTCTATTCAAATATGCAATGAAGGGATTAAACATACTGGTTAGTTGCTGTCAAGTCCACTAATTATTCTAGATCTTTACTCAATATTCTCACACATTTTAGAAAGACATCAGAGTGTTGTGATTCTGTGTATGGACTATGGAGTGATATCTCCTAGATTTAAACCTCCAGTCTACCATAGAGTAACTTGGATTAGCATGGTAATAGGCCATACCATACTATGAAAGATCAGGACACTCAGAAAGATGGCTTCAAGAGCAGGTCATATCCCTCATTCTTCCCTGGTTTATAGGCCATCACAGGGCAACCTCCTATTCATCTAAGCAGATTTATTCTGATAGCTCTCTGTACCCACCTCCCTCACCCCAATCCACTCTCACCTACCCACCCCTCTCCCCCACCACCAATGTAATGCTTATTGTACTACATTGGAACTGCTTGTTCATTGTCCAGCCCCTACCAAAGCATATACCCAAGGCAAGCTTTTCTTCCTGTCTTATCAGACAGCACTAGGTCGGCACCATCTTCCCTCATTGGCCTATACTTTCCTCTCCAGTGACTCTCCTGCAATAGGGCTGATTCTCCTTCCTCCCACTCATTTCAGCCTTGTTGTTTTTGACCCAGGATAGACTAACAAAGTACTTACGCCTAAATATACAAGGATCGCTTTTTAAAAATCTTCTCTACATCTCTTGCTATATTTGCTTTGACATCTCTAATTTTATGTTGTCACTTTTAGTTTCTTAAATATATTTTCCACTGATTTGACCTTTATATCACTTATTTTGAAGAACCACTTATGACTTCACTTCTGCTTTTTTTTGAATCATAATTCATTCATCTCTTCTCATACTTTTAAAATATATTTTTTTTTAAATTTAATCTAACCATTCTACAGTAGACTTCTGGTAGTTCTTTTAAGATATATAGGGTTCTCAGAGCATTTGAAATGATAATTTAAATATATGTAGTTTCTGAGGAATATTAAGAAGAGAGGTTTTAAGTGGCCTCATGTGCTAATTCAGTCATTCCTACGAGTATTAGGGTAGGCAGTTTGCATATGAGCAAGCATGTCCTGAAGGTGGCTAAGGGCAACACATTATGAAGTTGAAGGGAAAAAATGAGACCAAAAATGTTTAAGAAGGTGATTCAGAAGAGAAGCATTTCCTCTACTTCAAGGAGGCTCCAGCCTTCAGAAGCTGTGAGTCTCTGGGGCTGACCCGTAGGAGTTTTCTAATGCTGACCGATCTTTGGGGCTTTTGGTGTGGAGAAAACTTTGCTCCCCATAGCACAGTCATTTAAATAGAATCAAACAATTTTCATCTTTGTTTCTTAGCCTTTTATAAAGCTATTTTTTTTAAAGAAAAAAAAGTACTTTGAACACAGCAGTTGTTCTTCCTTTGTGGGTTAAAATGAGAGGAACTTTTTTTTCCCAATGTTTTAGTATCTTGACTTGTTTTGAAGTTTGGACTTAGATGTGTTTTGCATTTGATATGCTTTAAATCAGTGAATACATGCATTGTATTTGTTTTATGTATTTTCTGAATCTTTTCTCATATATACTCATCTATTTATATATTTATCCTATATAATAAAAGCCTAATATGTAAATTGACCAAACGGCAGAACAATAGGCGGAATAACGGGTCACTATATGCACACTAACCACCAGGGGGCAGGCACTCAATGCAGGAGCTGCTCCCAGCCTGCAGGCCCCAGGCCAGCCAAGGCGGGTGCTAGCAGGGGCCCCCTGATTACCCCACTGGTCGCTCCACAGATCGGCCCTGATCACCAGCCAGGCTAGGGACCCTACCTGTGCACAAATTTCGTGCACCGGGTCTCTAGTGTATCTACACTAATAAAAGAGAAAAATGGTAATTGGCGTACGAGCTACCCTTTTCATTGGCTAATCAGGGCTATATGCAAATTAACTGCCAACTAAGATTGGCAGTTAACTGCCAACTAAGATTGGCAGTTAACTGCCAACAAGATGGCGGTTAATTTGCATATGTAGGCACAATGCAGGGAGGCGAAAGGGAAAGCAGGAAGAAGCCCCCTGCCACTGACAGTGATTGGAAACCCAGGGGGGAGCTAAGAGCTGGGGCCGCCTTTGCCCTGCCCCCCAGCCATGATCGGAGAATCAGGTGCCTTTTCCACCCTGGCCAGTGATAGCAGGAAGTAGGGGTGGAGCCAGCAATGGGAGCTGGGCACGGTCGAAGCTGGCAGTCCCGGGAGCTAGGGGTCCCTTGCCTTGGCCTAAAGTGAAGCCCACGATCATGGGGCCGCTGCAGCTGTGGGTCCCCGCTGCCCGGGCCAGACGCCTCAAGCAGAGGCGTCCTGCAGGGGCAGGGGCGGAGCCCACGCGATCGCGCCGCCGCCCCCCCCGCCACTGCAGGTCCCTGCTACCCCTCAGCCAGAGGCGTCAGGCCTGGGCAAGGGGCCAATCCTGCGATTGGAGGGTGATGGGGGTCAACGCCTGAGGGCTCCCAGTATGTGAGAGGGGGCAGGCTGGGCTGAGGGACACTCCCCACCCCCACACCCAGTGCACGAATTTCGTGCACCGGGCCCCTAGTACATATATATGAATGTATTTGTTCATCGTCCAGCCCTTACTAAAGTGTATATTCATATATGTATATGTATACAGGAAAAATGAGTATAATATGTATATATTAAGATACAGGTGATAATAAAGTATAAAATGAAGTATGGATTATAACATATAAAGGGATGAGGATGTTCCTCTCAGTATTGTAAAACACAAACAGAAGGAGCAGATCAGTTTCTGAAGTGATGTACATCCAGTGATATAGATCAATATATTCTACAGTGTAGCTCCATATGGCAAGGATGAATTCTGTTTACCATAATTTATGTTCGGTAAAGTAGTTCTAACTTATACAAACTATCTTTCAACATATAACATATAATAGCTTCTTATCAGGCCAGAGAGACAGTTTGCTGAGATCCCAAGCAAAAAACACGGGAAAATGATTTACAACTGTGAAGCTTATCATTGGCACACAGAAACATGACAAGGAAGAGGAATACACTCCGTCAGCCTCCCAGAGAAGTAACCCAATTTCTCCTAAATTTGTGCAAAATGGGCTTAATTAAAGCTACTGAAAATGTTGTTTAGCAGTCCTCAAGGCAGCAGCCTTAATGGAGTAACCCCTACAAATAAGGTTTGAGTGCTTTTGTTTGATGATAAATAAGGTCTTTGCTTAGAAAAAAAAAAATAAAGTCATATTCAACTAATACTGCACTCCCCAGCCAATTTTCTCTGGACTAGGGAAAAAGAGGGCTGAACGTTCCTTAAAGGAAACATCACAAGAACAGTTAAAAAAAGAAAAAAAAGTGAAAAAGGCAGGTGCTGGGGTGTGGGTGTGGGTGAGGTTGACTGGTGATGGTAAAGTAAGTTTTACAATCCCTTTCATCTAAAATTAGCAACAAAGGTGGCTGAGATAGTGACTCCTGAACTTGTCTTTCAGTCTATCTGCATATACCTATTGGATGAGACAGGGAGACTTCTACTTCGATCTATCTTTCTATGCCTGTGTTTATATCTATTATTTCCCTCTTGAGTCATGGAAAATAAGATTATCTAAGAGTAATGTGATATCGTTTCCCCCAAAATTTAAGAAAATATTGTAAAGGAGTCATGGTTCTGTAAGGTTCTCAAAGACTCCTGGTAAATTTGGATTTCCAAATCCTATATTTGAAATCTACTCAGTCCTGTCTGTTCCTTACAAGTGAACTTTAATGACTTAAAGGAGTATCATGGCTAGTAAGGTAATAGTGAGCTAAGTTCTCAAGACTTCAACAAAGCAGGAAAAAGAGTTCACAGTCTTTTAGGATACAGAATCCTAGCATATACAAGGTAACTGTGAAATACTAGAAATAAGAAAGTATCTAATTTGCAATGTGTAAAAAACAAATGAGAAATACTTGTTTCTAACTTAGAAAAGGTAAATAGACTTGGATGATAAGAAGTGAATTCTCCACTAGGAAATGTTTCATATTTTAACAAGGTAGGGACTCAACTCTTTACACTACTTAGGTCATTAGAGAATGCAGGATCTCTCAAGAAGAATAACAGCTTCAATTATGATAGTTTTTGAAGCATGGAGGTATATTATCACATTTTTTAGGAAGAGATTCTAATTATCTTGCATTGTTTTCTTTTCTTTTTCTTCTGCATTTGTGTCTTATCCCAGTTCCCTTCAGAACTTCTGTAAACAGGGTAGGCTCTCAATGAAAATACATTGACTGAGTCAATAAATCAGCCTATTCTAGCATTATCTCAACAATGTATTTGTTTCTTTTGGTGGGACAAGAGCAGGATTAAAAGGAACAGTACACAAAATTTAGATTTCACTGAATAAATGTAGAATGATTAACCACGGTTGTGACTAGACCCCAGTCTATTTATTTCAAGTGTTCTAGTTGTATTTTTGCATAAAGGAAATTTGGGCACATAATTGACTGTGATCATTGACTTCTGTGTGAACATCAAGTGGTTGGCAGAAAATGTGCAAAGCAGAGAGCAGCATGTAGTGCAGAAGGTCGGGCAGACATCTGTCTCTGCTAAAGACATAGCATGTTCTGATGAACTGCAGCAGACTGAGACTGTCAACAGCATTCCCCCAGAGTCAAAAATCTGGCAAAACTTAGATGATCTCTGTCCTGGATGGAGGGGAATTTTTTTAAGTGATGATTTCTAAATCATTTCAAATCCTCGATTGCATGTACCATATTTTTCCCCCTCAAGCTTCAGAGAAAAACACAAATATCACCAAAATAAAATGATCACAAATTAGGAATGAGTCCTGTTGACATAATGTAACTTTCCTTCTGATTCTTAACATGAAGCATTGAAATGACGCCCAGTTTCCCAAATTGCAGAAACAATGTAGACCACATTGTATTATCGCTATGGGACTGATATGCAGATAGTCAAGCGAATATAGACCTTTTATTTGTTTAACTAATTGTGTCTTATGCAAAAATACCAGCCCTTGCGTTTTTGTTTCCGTTTTAATCCTCATCCCAGGATATGCTTTTTTATTGACTTTACAGAGATAGAGCAAGGGATGGATGGGGGGAAGGGGGAAGAGAGAGAGAGAGAGAGAGAGAGAGAGAGAGAGAGAGAGAGAGAGAAAGAGAAATATCTACTGTTTGCATCGTGTATGTGCCCCGATCAGGGATCAAACCCACAACCTTTTTGGTGTAGGGGAGGATACACCAATTTTTGAAGCAAGGGCTTGTATTTTTTAAATTACATTTATTGGGGGAAAATTGGTTAATAGCATTGCATGTGTTGTTTTATTTAAACTGTGGTTACATTTTCTTCCAAAGCTTCATAAAGCAAGAGTAAAATGGGAGCCAAAAATTTACTTTTGATTATCAGAAAATATAGGAAGCCTATATTCTAATAACTACTACTTGTTCAGATCAAAATGCATGTCAGACGTTATGCTAATCAATTTTATTTATAATTTCTGTATTATCTGACTTTAGAGATGAAAAATTGACCTTCAGAGAGATTAAATAACAGGCCAGGGTCATTGCGGGGAGGTGCCTGAGCCACCAGGAGCACCTTTAGGTTCTGTCTGTCTCCATTCTGTGATCATGGTCTTCAGTACATTCCTATGCATTTCAATGCGTGTTATCACAGAGCAGGCTGGTAAAGGACCCACCATATTAGGTCTTGTATATCTGGTACAGCACAAAAGGAATTTCTTGTGGCGAGCCTTTCTGCATTTAACTCCATAGTGATGTTAGGAGTCATTCCTAAAACATACATAAAGTTAATGTAGAAAGAAATAAATAGAATAGAAACTAGGAATCTCTTTCTTCTAAAATGACCATTAGATTCACCTTTAAAAAGCGACTAAACGTGTGTTTATACTTTGTTTGTTAGTAATTGTCTAGGGAATAAGTAGCTGGAAAGCTGTATGTTGTGCATGGTTCAATAGATGAACAGAAAGCCCTGGTGTTCTCTTTGTGTATGGGTGCCAGGAAGTATTTCTAATGCTTGAATTTATGCATATCATTGGCTTCATTACTATTGTTGATATTTGTTGGGCATCTTCTTTATAATGTCATCTTTTGTGACATTTTTATTGTTTACTATATACTCAATGTTTATTTTGTAAAAACATATTCTTCATTGATCCAAAGCACGAAGATATTTAAATGTGAAGTCTTATGGTTCTAAAACTGTGCTGTAAGTCAGCATATTTCAAATAAAGGATGTAAATTGCCTCCTCTGACTTCCAACAAATGGTAAGTAAGCAGCCTAAGATGAAACAATGAATGACTTAGGGAGCAGCCTAATTCAAGGGCAGTGCAAATGTCGGTTGGTTGTCTTCCTCCCTAGTCTGGAAGTGTGCCCATGTGAAACTGCTTTCCTGAGGTGCCACAATAGAAGAAAAATGTAGGAACAGCCATACTGCTGTACCTCATGCAAAAATTCAATGCACCCATAATCTTGCCAGTTTAAAATACCTTCTCATGAAAAATATTGTTAATATTTTAATTTTTATACCAAAAATATAAAATGCATGTTTCAATGCCTTTTGAACTTTTTTTCTAATTAAATAAAAATGAGTTAACTTAAGTTGTATCTCTGTAGCTATAAAGTTTACTAAAAATTGTTTCTCTTTTTCAATTAATTTTTGAAGACATGCAATTTGCTGTATAACTTATTGAAATAGTATTACTCTCTCCTGATGGTATTCTTTCTACATGTTATCAAGTGAAAATGATCCTTGGGGAAGCCTCTTGTGGTGACAGAATGCTCTCCCATCTCTGAGTCTGGCTCCCTGAGTTACGTGCTCCGTGTAACCTGCTTGCCTACCGGGGAAGGGTTAAGGGGAGAAGGTGAGGAGATTTTCATGTGGAATTAAGATCTTTAAACTGTTGATTTTAAATTAATTAAAAGGGAGATTATTTTGGTGGTCCTGACCTAATCAGAATTCACTTAAATAAACTCTTAACAGTCAGAGACAGAAAAGATTTGAAACAGCAGAGTCCTTTTCTTATAGAAGTAAACTGCCAAATTGTGAGGAGACAAGGAACAGTGGGTGGCTATTAGGAGCTGAGGGCCTCAGTCCTACCGGCTCAAGGAACTCAATTCTGTCAACAGCCAGTAAGCTTAGAAGAGACCCTAAAACTTTAAATGAAGTGACAACTAGATTTCAACCTCATGAGACCTTGAGCCTATACTCAGATTCCTCACCCAGGGAAACTGTAAGATGATAAATTTGTGTTGATTTTAACCAGTACCTTTCTGGTTATTTGTTACACAGCAATAGAAAACTAGTAGACCAAGCTACAACCATTTCCTCTGGTACTAAACAATAAAAATGTAATGTGTGCTCTTTGTATTAGTGTAGGGAGAAAATAATCACAGATGAACTTTCACACTTCTTTGTTGTCATTCAGTAGCCACTCTTTTCACCTTCGGAGCTACTTATCCTTTCCCAGTTCAAACAACAAAATTATGTAATTGAAATTTTAATTCTCAGTCAAGCCCCAAATCAGGAAACTGAAATATTAAAAAAGGATAAGAAGAAAAAATGACCATAAAATCAGTGAGTGGTAGGAAGCCAATAATGTATATTAGTCCTTTATCCAGTAGGTTTAGGTCACATCCTGATTTTCTCCTAAGATATTTAACTTGAGGTGTTTTGTTTTGTTTTCATTTCCAAAATTCCTCAAACTATAAAATATAATATTGTCAAATACATTCATTTCAAACATTCAATTTCAACTGGACCAACCAATTCAAATGCCCCAGGGATTGATTACCGAGAGATGATAGACTAAGTACATCATTAAAAATAGACTTACTTGCTGTGCTGAGAAAAATCACTTGTCCTTTTGTTTTCCAATCATGATAATATCTGTGACTAACTCAATAATATAATGAGGGTTATTTTCTGTATGAGGATTTTGATGCTACAAGCCAACTTCTAAAATATTTTTGAATTATGCAATAGAATATATTTCTCAAAAGATTCCTTTTATAAAAGCTCGATTTTGTCAATAAAGTATTATTTCTTCATTGATATTTTAAGTGCATTTTCTGAATGGGAAAATGAATATAAAATAATCAGACCTGAAAGATACAGTTGGTGTTGATTTTTTAAAAAGTCTTAGTTTTAATATAAATAAAAAACGTGAATACATCTTTAAAATAACCCTAGGTGAGTCTAATGTTCTGCATAAGTGACTATATCAAAGTCATATTAAATTATTTAATATGAAAATTTAATCTCAGACAGAATCAATTAAATTAATTTAGTTGCATTTCATTATGTCTCTATGTGTTAAATGATTTTGACCTGAGGAAAAGATTCTTTTGAACCCTAGTGTAGGTCAGGTCCTCTGGTACAAGTTCCTAAACATCTTCCTCTATTTTCATAATTGGCTAACTATATTTTCCTTACTTTATAATACTTACTGCCATTCTTCACCATAAATCTGGGAGGTTCACAAGGATAGAAACTATATTGGTATTGTTCACTACAGCATCTTTATGGCCCAAACTAGTGTGTATCACCGAAGAAATACTTACTGGGGAGACTATATGACCCAAGAATGGGAAAGAGGGTTAGAGGAAGTGAGGGGAGGGAGAATAAAGGGAGAAAGAAAAGGAAGGAGCAAAACAGGGAAGAGGGAAGGACAGAAAGAGGAAGGAAAGGAGGAAGGGATGAGAAAATGGAGAGAGGAAGGAAAGAAGAAAGACTGGAAGGAAAGTAAGAGGAAAGGAAAAAAGGAAGTAAGGAGAGAAGAAAACCTAGTTCTGGCTATTGGGGCTCAGTTGGTTGGATGTCGCCCCATGCACGCAGAAAGGTTGCCATTTGGATTCCTGGTCAGGGACTTTATTCTATTGAGGTGCATTTCCACTATTCCCAGTTTGTTTAGAGTTTTTATCACAAATGTATGTTGAACTTTGTCCCATGCTTTTTTTTGCATTTATTGATAGGATCATAGAGTCAACAAGGTCCCCCTAGAGTCAACAAGGTCTCAAGATGTCCAAGCAACAAATACAAAAACTAGAAAACATGGTTAAAAGTACAGAGTTGTTTTTTGAAAGATATGGTCCTCTTTCCGCATCCCTTTCTTAACTAGTTGGGGCTCTTAATTACTGTACTTTCAACAACGTTTAAAATTGAGGAGGGGCCGAAACCGGTTTGGCTCAGTGGATAGAGCGTCGGCCTGCGGACTGAAAGTTCCGGGTTCGATTCCGGTCAAGGGCATGTACCTGGGTTGCGGGCACATCCCCAGTGGAAGGTGTGCAGGAGGCAGCTGATTGATGTTTCTCTCTCATCGATGTTTCTAACTCTCTATCTCTCTCCCTTCCTCTCTGTAAAAAATCAATAAAATATATTTTTTTTAAAAAATAAAAATAAAAAAAAATAAAATTGAGGAGGGAAAAAAAAACTTTATAGCAAAATAAAACCAGAAGCAACAGCATACTTTAAATTTGTGGACTTAATAGAAGTTGCTACCCCTTAATTATTCTTGCTGATTGTATAAAGCAAGGGGTTCAGCCAAATATGAGGCACAACTTACTTTTTGTTTCTTATATTTTCTGTTTATAAAACTAGTATAAAGCTAATTGGTATATATTGGTTTTCTGCCTAAAAGCATAAGGTTGAATTATTACTTTTTTGTTGTTATTGTTAATCCTCACCTGAGGATATTTTTCCATTGATTTTTAGAGAAGTGGAAGGGAGGGGAGAGATAGAGAGAGAAACATCCATGCGAGAGAGACACATGGATTGGTTGCCTCCTGCACTCCCAGACCAGGGCCAGGGATCGAGCCTGCAACTGAGGTATGTGCCCTTGATTAATACCTTCTAGGGTGACTTATTTACTTTTTATAGCATATTTATTTAATATGTTTTGGGGTGGAAAAAAAACAGTATACTAAAAAAATTGTTATGGTCCCTAAAATGGTATAACGTTATAAAAATTGTTATAACTAATCATGAAGAACTGATTCCCTGATCTGAGATAAATTTGATTTAACTACAATAATAGCAACAATGACAACATTCATATTTTAATAAAGTCTGCCTAGAAAGTAAAGATTATCAATATTTACCTTACTCTGCCTTTTGTCACACATGTTACAGTATTTGCTTACCACTCAGTCTTGGATTGACCTTCTGCTAGCTCCCTCTCCTCAGTACCTGAAAGCATTCTCACAGTTCTCTAAGGTGGCAGTTTCTAAATGCTAATTATTTTCTGAGAGAAATGATGTCAAAACGTGGTGTGAAGTAGACTCCTTAGGTGTCAAAACCTTTTTAGTCCCTCTAACAGCTGCACTTAGTGCCTTATCTATGTTCTAAAAACTCCTGCAGTCCCCGCGCCACAGCAGCACCCAACACCAGAACACCAGTGCTTGTGAGGAGCCTGATGTATTCTCTTCAGAAGAGCCCAGTCCATCTCTGTTTCACCTCCACTGGGATTTTGGGGTCCCTACTTGCTACTTAGTAATTTCCCTTGAATAGTAACATTTATAGTATATTTCCCTATTTCCTCATATTTATCAAACATCTGACATTTTCAGTTTTATTCTTTTTCATTTAGCTTTTCTTAGAATGGTCAGAACTTTTTTTTTACATTTTATGCATGAACAGTTCAAAAATAAGTAAACAATCTTTATGCTGGGGTCCAGCCCCAGCAGGTCCAGGGGTCCCCAAAGGTGTCGACGGAGTCGGCGAAGAAGGAATGACACAGAGACAGCATTCAGGTGATCATCATGGCCAGGTTCCTTTTAGCCAGGTTCCTCAGCCAAGTTCTGTCTAGGATCTCCAGTCAGGTTCTGTGTCCATGTTCCCTCGCTAGGTTCTCCAGCCAGGTTCTGTCTAGGTTCTCCAGCCAGGTTCAGTCACCAGGTTCTAGTCAGGTTCTCTTGCCATGTTCTATCCAGGTTCTGTAGCCAGGTTCTGTCTCTAGGTTCTGTGTCCTGTTGTCTTGTTACATCTGTATTTATACCAGTTGATTCCAATCCTATCAATCTCTATTCCAAAGGTTAGGGCGTTTCTTATCTCCATTCCAGGGAGTAAAGATTATGTAGCTTAAGTGTGATTGTTCGTAGTTAAAGTGATTAACTACCCACCTGGCACTTAGTTAAGGGGTTTTATTCCCTCCCTAACTTCAGGGGAAAATCCCTACCTGGGGAAACAACCTTTCTCAGAGAGAAGTGACCTTGGTTAAAACACATAGTGCCAAGAAGGTGAGCAAACATATTAAGAACAGTATGCCATATACACCAGGTCCCTTGAAACGTATGCTCTGCAGATGTTTCTTCCCTGCAGCGACTATGTCAAGCAGCAAGGATGGACCAGCTCCCAGCATCTTTAGATAATTATAATAGGCTAAATATTTCTTGGCGCTATCACTGATACTGGTATTTCCCAGAATTCTACAGTGCTCCTTCCATTCTGCTTGTGTTTTCTCTTTTGAGCCTACTATCTATTTAGCAAGAATATAGTTTGGTTGCTAAGGCTATCCTATCACATTCATTTTATTCTTCTTCATTTCTTATTGTTTCCATAAAAATGTTGATGAAACATGCATTATCCACAGTCACTCACCCACAGATGTGAAAGCTACATTAATAGGAGTTTTTTTTCCTATCTGCTTGGCACAATGATCAATCATATTTTATCAAATGTAAACTTAAGAGCTCTTAAAAAATATATATTCAACTAGAGGCCTGGTGCACAAAATTTGTGCACTGTTGGGAGGTGTCCCTCAGCCCAGCCTGCGCTGTCTAGCAGTCTGGGAACCCTCAGGGGATGTCCGACTGCTGGATTAGGCCCACTCCCCATAGCAGGTGGACATCCTTAGTGCTGCCGCTGAGGTGGGAGAGGCTCCTGCCACCCCACTGCATTTGCCAGTTGTGAGCCCAGCTTAGGGCTCTTGGCTGAGCAGTACTCCCCCTGTGGGAGAGCACTGACCATCAGGGGGCAACTCCTGCTTTGATCATCTGGCCCCTGGTGGTCAGTGCACGTCATAGCAACTGGTCGTCCTGCTGTCCGGTTGATTTGCATATTAGCCTTTTATTATATAGGATGGATATAATTATCAGCTCCTACCAATTCTCTCTACTCCATCTCTAACCTAATCCTGATCCAGACATCTTTGGGACAGATATGGATGCTGATTTCCCACAAAACAGATTAATTCGTTTATGTTAACACGTGTGCTTATGAATAATCTCCCTTGTTAGCTATTTGGAGACAGTGAACAAATTGTTTTAGGGTCATTTACTCTGCGCAGGGCACTGTACTATGCTCCATGAGGGAGAGATATACTCTCATTGACTTATTAGTTCCATGCAGCTGCCCACGGAACTGATAGGTTTGCTGTCATGGGTGGAAGAGTGGGGCTTGGGAAAGGAGATCTAGGATCAGAGCAGCTCTGAAACCTTCGACTTAAAAAATAAACATTTAATTTATGCATAATAGTGTATACACTGACTTACCTCGCTTGTGACATTTCTCCTTCTCTGCTCCTGTAATTAAATCCCCTTTTACTCCCTCTTATTCTCCCTATGCAGCTGGGAAAGAAGAACAACAGAGAAGGAAAAAAATCTTTAACACTCAGCTTTGCTTTCATCTCTCCGTCAGGACATACTCTGTTGCAGAGAGTAGGAAATCATTCCCTCAGTAACCTACACTGTCATGGAGGAAAAGTATTCTTCAAACTGCTTCTCAGAGATCAAAAAGCAAGCTCACTCGCTTTCCACCCCATGTTAACACGCTGTCTGGATACCATGCTGTTTCTCTACTCACAACGAGAAGAGCACATAAAATACTTCTGCATAAAACACTAAACTTGGTAACTTATTTACTGATTCATTCTAAAAGTACAGTTTGAATGCCCCGGGATCACCAAGCAAGCAAGACAAACAAGGTCATAATTTTTATTAAATATTTGTTCTTGAGAGTGAAGCACAATGTTTTTTTAAACAAATAAATAAAATAGCAAATAAATATATATGGGTGACTGGTTGTAGAGAGTTTAAACAAAGTGATGTGAGGGTGTGACAGGGTGGTTACCTCAGGTGGTGGGAAGAGGAGCGAACCTCTGTGAGGGAAGGGTACTTACCTGGGATCTGGATAGTGGGAAGCAGCCAGCCTTTAACTTTTGCTGTGAGATCATTCTGAGAAGAGGGTAGGGCTAGTGCAAAGGTTCTGAGGAAGGGTGAGGTTATTTTTGTTTAAGAATGGAAATAAATCAGTGTCTTTATAAGAAGGATGTTAATCCCACCATGTAGGCCCCATCCTCATGATGTCACCTAAACGGAATTACCTCCCAAAGTTCCATCCCCTAATATCATCACGTAGGGGATTAGGACTTCAATATATGAATTTGAGGGGTCACAACCATTCATTCCATAACACATACCCTTCAGGTTATTTACATCTATGTCCGTATGGTAGAAAGTCTATTGATAATGGTGTGATAATGTGCATTTCTCTGAAACTCAATGTTCAATGACATTTTGCTGATAACTTGAAATCAGTCCAGGTGAGAGTGTTTATGCCACACAAAAATGCTAAAATCTAGGCTCTTCCCACCCCCCACCCCCCGCCCCCCCAATCTCTAAAGAAAACTTGTTTAACATTGGCTAGCATGTACTGTATATATAACACTGGGCCAAAAGAAGTTTCGTTTGCTTTTAGGATGTAACATACTGCTAGTTATTTATATGTTGATACTTGTAAAATAAGTATTTTTACCTCTCTAGAATAATTCTCAGGCTTACCAGTTTAATTTTATTAAGACAAAATATAAGTCAGTAAGGATGGGGTTTTGAGAGAGAAAAATCATACAGGAGAATATCACCAAAGCAATGCTTTTCAGAGGGTAAGAGTAGATGGGATTCAGAACCCAAGTGAGATAAGTAAGAGGCGTCTATAGTGACATTGAGAAGACCAGTGCAAGTCGTTTGATGCCTTGTACAGGTGATGATGGGGACATTGCTGTTTCTTTTGCCGGACGGAGAAGATATCCCTGCCAAGACAATATTTGAGAAAGACGTCTCATTTTTTACCTAGTTACCGCTGCCATATCTGCCCTTACCTGGAATCATAATGTCCAACAACTTGCTTACCATTATATTTCCTCATTATACCAGATCTCCAGACATAAAACTTATTCAATCAAGAGCACTCTTTATAATTACTTTTGAAAATTTGACGTCTTAGAAATGAAAATGCCAACCAACACATATTTCCTACATTGTTTCTAAAAATTAATCTCTGAAATTATATGCAAGTCATAGGTCTCGCAAATCCTCCAAATGTACATTAGAAATAAACTCATGACAAATTTCTCTAAAGGTTATGTAAATCCAAAAATACCATCAATGTTTATGAGTGGAATGTTTAGGCCTCAATATAATCGATGCTTAGAAGTTCCATTACAATGTAGAACACTTGATAAAATACTCTATTTCTTCCACCTAAATATAAAAATTAGAATTTGTTATCTCTAAAATGGAGCAATCTTCAGCCACTGTGTGGTCACTGAAAGTACAGGTAATTTCTGAAATAATTAACCTCTAAATCCCTTAGAGTTTAAGCCTCATAACTGGAACTGGCTCTCAGATGAGAATAACTCAATTGAGCACAGGGTAGCCAAAATGCATTTCCTATTTCATTAAAATTGCTTCCTCTTGCTAATGGAACCCAACATGGATATTATGGTTCTATGATTGTGATGTAAATTACACCAAGAAATATTCTGATATCTCCAGATCACACACAAGATAAGCAACATAGTCTACATTGATTTTGAACTACTAGACTAGAGTTTCACATAACTGGACTGATTTCATTTCTTACTGATTTAATACTGTTAAGAAAAAGATGTCATTTCTCTGAGGAGAGGATTTTTAACACATATCCTGTGTCACAGATATTGTGACACAAGTCTTTAAGGGAAAAACTCATGAATCAAATAAGGTATTCCGGTAGATTGGTTACATTATTTAACTTGAAGACATTCAGTTTAGCTAAAGAGAAGCATATTACACTAGAGATAGATATGGGACAGGAAAGGAGGCAGAATATCACAGAAATTAAGTATAGAATATATAATTGGGCTGGGTCTTATAAAGAAACAGTGTTCTGGGTTCAAAAGATTTTTTGATGTTAAGAGCAAGAGATTATAATCTTCCTTTGCAACGCAAATAGGATTAACCTGACTCACATATTCTCTGTATGTCAGCCGAGTTCTCCCTCACTACTTGCAGGCTTCTTCACCCTCTACTGTGTATATCTCTTGTGTTTTTTTATAGTTTGCCTCATTCGCCCTTTTTTTTATGGCAGGATTATGCATGGCAACAGTGAAAAAGACAGATGACTTTGCCCTCACAAAGTTTGCCCATAGTGAATGAAATGGAAATTAACCAGAAATTTAAGATAAGTGGGATAGGTATAGGTCATGAAAAGTTCTACAGGTTCATATAGATTTCAAGTATGGATTTTTATGATATAAGGTCTGTATATTGCACTGTGTGCCCAACATCCAAAGTCACCCCAATAAATTTAACTAAAAAAAAATGAAAGAAAAGTTGTAGGAAGAAAATAAATGAGGACTTGCAGTTAAAAAGGAGCCTGAGTGGAACAAGATGGGCTTGAGTGGTGGGGTTGATCAGTACTACTTAAGGTATAGGGAGGGACTCAAAGGAGTCATCCATTCAGAGAGTTGGGGATTGGGTAAAGCATGTGAAGTGGGAAGAATTTTGGCTTAATAATTATACCAATGTCTTAATCAGAACATCCAGCTTACTGATAGCTCAAATTGGCAAAGCACATTATCCATTTATCTTCCCCTCAGTGCTGGGCAGTGAGTGAGTTGACCAAGCCAGGGAAGCCCTGCATTTTCAGTTTAATTCCTTTACTGATTCTGTGCTTTGCAG
The DNA here is from genome assembly GCF_964212035.1 of Myotis nattereri. Classification (NCBI taxonomy): domain Eukaryota; kingdom Metazoa; phylum Chordata; class Mammalia; order Chiroptera; family Vespertilionidae; genus Myotis; species Myotis nattereri. The sequence goes on along the minus strand of NC_138079.1, from coordinate 46,460,762 downwards.
TTTCATAACAGACTAAATTATATAGTTACTAGAGGCCCAGTGAATGGATTTGTGCACCTTGAAAGGAAATTAATTAGAAGGTGGCCAGTGGGGCGGGACTGAGCAAGACAGGCTGGACATGCCCTAGAGCCAACCGCCCAAGTTCCCTCCTCCACCAGCCACACCTGGGACGGCGCCAAGGCTCAAAGGACATTTGCGGAGTGAGTGGGGTCCCTCCAGCAGGTGGGGTTTCTCGTCCTGGCTTGCGGGGATTGGGCCGAAACTAGCAATTTGACATCTCTTGAGGGGTCCCGGAGTGCAAGAGGACACTGCAAAGTTGCTGTCGCTCAGCAGCTCCTGCATTGAGTGTCTGCCCCGGTGGTCAGTGTGTGTCATAGCTACTGGGCAGTTGGCTGGTCTCTTAGCCTTCTATATATACTAGAGGCCCAATGCAAAGATTCGTGCAAGAATAGGCCTTCCTTCCCCTGGCTGCTGACACCGTCTTCGCTCCAGCCAGAGCTGCCTTTCCACCTTCGCTCTCGCCGGAGCCACCTTTCTGCCTTCCTACGCTGCCCAGAGGTATGGAGAGGCTGGGGCGGGGTGGAACTCCTGCCTCATTACCATGGTGACAATGCAAGCATCCCGCCCCACCCCTGGTCCCTTGGTGTGTGCATGCACGCTGCTCACAGGCCCGCCATCTTTGTTGAGTTAATTTGCATACTCAGTCCTGATTGGCTGTGGGGTGTCGTGGAGGTATGGTCAATTTACATATTTGTCTATTCTTAGTGTAGATAGATAGTGATTTGTGTCTGCTTTTGTTCACTGCTGTATCTCCAATGCCTGGAATACTCAGCACAAATCAGGACTTAAGAAATATGTATGGAATTAAGGATTTAATAAATGACCTACTGGAAAATATGTGGATTAGGGAATGAATTCAAATGTAATCAATCTACATAGTAATAATGGACTAGAGCAGGGGTGGGCAACCTTTTTGTGAGTGTGTGCCAAAACCAGCAAAATCTCTGACTCAAAATTCTTCTGCATGCCAACCCTAATTTTTTGAGAACATGTTACACCTACTTGATATCTCTTAAGGTGTATGTATGTGAAGAACCTTGAAGAAATAATAAAATTCATTCTAGCGACAAAAACACAGTATATGATGATGAAAAATACATTTATTTTTTAATGTATACATGTACACTGATAGTCCGACAGAAAACTTTATGACTCTGTTTGATATTATCAGTGGGACTTTTGCTGCTGCATCACTGATGACAGAGATTTCACATCAGGTTTATATTTTGTGACCTTCAGAGATATGCACGAGCTACTACTTTCATCCGTCAGGCTACTCCTATTATGAGACTTAACAAAATTCATCACTGATAACAAAGATTCACAATTGTAAATGGAATATTATAAGAGAGGGTTTCGCATGCCAGCTAAAGTTACTGGCGTGCCATGTTTGGCATTCGTGCCAGGGGTTGCCCACCCCTGGACTAGAGTGTCACTCAAAAGCTTTCTCCATGAGCAAGTTTGCTTAAACTGTCTTGGATATGCAGTTTCGATTTGCATGATCTAAAAAAAGTTTAATGTTTCAATTATTGCTTGCCTTCACTTAGGTATATATATACATGAAGCCATCAGGTTTCAAAGTAAGTCAATGTATAATTCATATTTTAAAATTCTAAACACTGACTATAGTGCCTGTACTTCACTTAAGTAGCTGTTGAGTAAACGAATGAATGTGCATATACTTTTTTATTTCTTCTATTTTAATGTTGGCTTAGGAATTTTATAATATGGATTTCTTGCTACTAAAATATATAGAAAACCTGAGATGGTTCAAGATCAAACATAGAAAATTTTTTCAGCCATAGAATTAATTATATTGTCAATTTGATGTTACTTTCCATTCCAACCATAACTTTTAAATGTAGCTTTCAGAACTGTTTGCAAAGTTATGTGTCATGTGAAATGAAAAATTAATTATTAGCACAAATGTCACCCACGGAAAAGCAGTCACAGAGTAGATGAACATTTAATTAGTTTTTTTTATATATATATTTCTTGCACTGTATCTTTTATTTATAATTCAGTTAAAAATAATTTTTGATGTTACTCAGACCCCCACACAGTCAACTTCTGGTGGGGATATATGTTTTTCAGACTGAATCAGAAAGCATCGTCTATTATAAATATATAAGAAAATGATTTCAAACTCAAACAAATCATATTTTCTTTTGACAAATTGATGTAGGTTTTCTCCACAGACTCTGAAAATTTCAGCTTGTAAATTATAACACTATGAGGCAACTTGTTCCCTTATTCTCTGGAGATAAGGATGTTAATTGGACTAATAATGTCTAGCTCCTAATCACAAATAAGCTCCGGACTAAATATGTGTTGTTGCCACCACCGGGAGAGAGGAGATGAGGCATACCAATAACCATCTGTCTGAATGAGAATCTTACTTCTCAGACTATCCAAACAGGGTAAGCACTTTGATACATGCTGCAGTTCCAGGGAGAGCACAATTGCATATTAACAACTTAACTAGAATTAAACTCTGCCTAATATGGCAGACTTTTAGCAATTTGTTCTAATAATAATTGAGACGATTTCCACTCAGTCATTCACTTTATAAACCTCTGTTTGGTATCCAATCAATGTCAGATACTGTTCTAGGTGCTGTCTAGTTTGCTGAATATTTTAATTTTGGTAGCATGGCTGATTTTCACATGTAGAACATATCACCAGTTACCAGTTTATAGCATAGTAAATATCTATACTAATAAAAGGGTAATATGCTAATTAGATCCGGTCAACCTGACATCTTCCAGATGTCTGACTTCCTTCCAGACAAAGCCACGGTGGTGGGGGCTGAGACACAGGTGGTTAGGGGTGATCAGGCTGGCAGGGGAGCAAGCAATTAGGGGGTGATCTGGCCGGCAAGGGAGAGCAGTTAGCAGGCAATCAGGCTGGGAGAGGAGGGCAGTTGGGGGCAATCAGGCCAGCAGGGGAGAGCAGTTAGGGGGCGATAAGGCTGGCAGGCAGAGGCAGTTGGGGGTGACCAGGCAGGCAGGCAGGGGTGGTTAGGGGTGATCAGGCAACAGGTGAGCAGTTAGGAGCCAGCAGTCCCGGATTGTGAGACTGCTCTGCAGGGATTGGGCCTAAACCGGCAGTCAGACATCCCCTGAGGGGTCCCAGATTGGAGACAGTGCAGGCCAGGCTGAGGGACACTCCATGCCCCACCCCTGCATGAATTTTGTGCACCGGGCCTCTAATATATTTATATTCTGACACCCGCATGGAAAATTAAAGTAGTGTAATTACACTATAAATTCACAAATATGTCAAAATGAAATTTCCTAAAATAAAAAATTTAAAGCACAGATGCCTCAGGCTTTCTTTTACTGAGATACTTTAAATGAACAATTCTTTAGAACACCCTACAGAGTCGATAGGAAAAATAAATAGTGATTCTGATTCAATGTCAGTGTAATAGAGTGCTAGGTTAACAAAGTTACTGGATATGGAAAGAAATTTCTTCTTGACCTAGACTTGGCATTTCTGTGAAAGACAATGTTATCCAGCTGGATTCAATTTTAATGCAAAACATTTAAAATTTAATTTGCTGAAAATATTTCAAGAGAACCCTCAATGAAGAATGAAGCAAATGAAAAAGTGTAGTCTCAGTAACCTGCATTCATCTCAGTTATCTCATTCTACTCAAGGCTTAGCAACTGTGTTCTTAATCAGAAATAAACCACATTCTGTTTTTAAATCTTTGCAGTGTAACTTAAAAGTTGTCATATTTCCAAAGATCTTAGGTTAAAATATGCCGGGAGCCAGTCCATGCTTGCTGTTTCAAGGGACCTGGCATATATGGCATACTGTTCTTAATATGTTTGCTCACCTTCTTGGCACTATGTGTTTTAACCAAGGTCTCTGAGAAAGGTTGTTTCCCCAGGTAGGGATTTTCCCCTGAAGTTAGGGAGGGAATAAAACCTCTTAACTAAGTGCCAGGTGGGTAATTAATCACTTTAACTACGAACAATCATGCTTAAGCTACATAATCTTTACTCCCTGGAATGGAGATAAGAAACGCCCTAACCTTTGGAATAGAGATTGATAGGATTGGAATCAACTGGTGTAAATACAGATATAACAACACAGAACTTAGAACACAGAACTTAGAAGACAGAACTTAGAAGACAGAACCTACACAGAACCTAGAGACAGAAGAACTTCGCTGGAGAGAACATGGCAAAAGATCCTGGACAGAAACTGGCAACAGAACCTAGAGACAGAACCTAGCGAGAGAACATGGCAAAAAATCCTGGACTGAACCTGACTACAGAAATTGGCAAGAGAACCTGACTAGAACCTGGAGAACCTGGACAGAACCTGGCTGGAGAACCTAGCGAGGGAACATGGCTACAGAACCTGGCTGGAGAACCTGGAGAACCTAGCAAGAGAACATGGACACAGAACCTGGCTGGAGATCCTAACCAGAACTTCGCTGGAGATCCAGAGCAGAACCTCTCTGGAGATCCAGACCAGAACTTGGCTGGAGAACCTGGCTGGAGAACCTAGGAAGAGAACATGGGCACAGAACTTCGCTGGAGATCCAGACCAGAACTTGGCTGGAGATCCTGGTTAGAGATCCTGGCTAGGCTGCTGATCAACTGAATGCTGTCTCTGTGTCATTCCTTCTTCGCCGACTCCATCCACACCTTTGGGGACCCCTGGACCTGTTGGGGTTGGACCCCAGCAAAAATATAAATATTGAATATTTAAACTTGTAAAGAAAATATCTAATCTATACTAAAAATATCAAGGTATTGCAGGAAATATATTCTCATATACTGTTCATTCAATGAACAATTTTATTTATTTATTTATTTATTTATTTATTTATTTATTTATTGCTGTGCCATAACTCAGCAAGAAAAAAAAAATGATCATAATCAAAGATCATCATCCAAAGCCACTGAATTTCTTCCTAGAGAATGCCATATCCAGCAGGCTGGGAAAGGAGTATTGGAGTTATGCCTTCTGCTAGGACAAGTTCTGGGGCCTTTAAATTCCTAAAGCTTTTAGTGATATTGGAAATAGTGGTAATAGTAACAATAATGAAAGCCTATTTGCAAGAGATTTTTAGAGTATAAATAGACATTAGAAGTATCTTTTCTAACCTTCCTTCTATGCAAGAAATGAAAGTGAACCTAAGGAAGTTAATTCACTCTCATGTTAACATAGAGTTTGAGGTTGACACTTTCTTAACTTTCTTTCTAAATTCTACGTTATGGTTATTTACAGTTATTTTTTAAATTGTGTAATCTATTGTCCTCACTTTGAGGACAATTTTGCTATGTTAGAGATGCAATGACTGTGTTTTATGAGAAACAAAACCCATGAAGAATTTAATGGTAATGAAATGATAAAATATTAAATGTAATATACTCTCACTAAAATGCAAATCAGTCCTAGCCAGTTTGTTCAGTGGATAGAGCATTGGCCTGCAGACTGAAAGGTCCTGGGCTTGATTCCAGTCAAGAGCACATGACTAGGCTGCTAGCTTGATCCCCAGTATGGGGCATGCAGGAGACAGCCAAGCAATGATTCTCTCTCATCATTAATGTTAGTCAATCTCTCTCTCTCCTTCCCTCTCTGAAATCAATTAAAAAAATATATTTTAAAAAATAAAATGCAAATCAAGGGTGATGATATTTCTGTTTATATCATGTCTGATTTTTAATGAATTTCACTTTGTATTTGTGTTGAGGATTTCTTATTGCCAGAGAAATGAATCTTAGAAACCCTAAACTCACCTAAAAATATATTCCCATTACCGTCTTACCTAGAAAGCACCTAGCATATTTAGGAATTATTTTGGTTGATATAAAATGATGTCCATCTTTGGGAAAATGAGTCATTAACATAAATTATGATCTTCTGAAGAATATGTGGGGAATACAGCATGGCTGTCAAACCCTCTGGCTAGCTGTACATAGTAGGGATTAAAATTAATTATACTTTCTAAAATTATGTTATCTAAATTATGCTAAAAATGATCAAATATATTATGTAAAAGAACTTTCAAAATTCTAGTTTTATTTCAAATGCATAATATGCTAAAGCACTTTGCACAGCTGAAATAATAATGTATACTAGAGTTATAACTTGTAAATTCTTCAGGACACTTGTATGTGAATTCATCTATTCATTTGATAAGTATTTATAAAGATACTATGTGACAGACATAAGGGACATAGAGGATAACCCTTTGAGGGATAAACATTTCTTTTTAGTATAAAACCTTCCTTTAAATGTACGAATACCTGGCTCAGGAAAGATTTGAATAGCCCAGAACAAGTTGTGTCAGCATTTTATTAAATGTGAACTTCCAGACCCCATTTGAGAATATTTGTGTCTCTATTAAAACCAAGCTCATGGCCATGAATGCAAATGGGAAAAAATACATAATAGTATTTTTTCTAATAATATAGATATATTAAAAATTAAATTTGATGAGATACATTTTCATATTTTACATTGCTTCCCAATAATAAATCATGACAAATTATTTTCCCTCACAAGGAGCTTGTTCTTTCACTGTGAATTTGTATATACTAATTAATTATTTTAAATTTATATATGAAATTCTAGATCACAAAACATAACACAATTTTGGCTTTAAAGGTGTTAAAGCTCCAAGTGTCAACTGCATTGATTTCTTATTAAAATGGAGATACACTCCTATAAACAAATAATAAACTGGAATTCCACAACTCCCTTGATTTTAAATCCAATAATTTAGTTTCAAATAAAATCAATTATTAGCCATAAACGAAAAAATAAATGTTTTTGCTCCAAATTTATTCTACCCTAATTTTTTAAAACAGCTGCATTCAATTATTTAAACACATGAAAAGCAAAAACAAAAACAAAAACAACAACATTCATTCTAATTAGAAAGTCCCTTTTTTTTTCCTTTTCTGAATTCTTATTGCAAACAAGATCAAATAAGGCCATGTACTTATTTCACCATTTCCTGGCACTGTTTATGACTTCATGACCATAAAGGTAAACAGAGTATTCAGCAGAATGCCTAGAGCAGCAGAACCTAACCATAGTACAGTGTCAGCGACATTCGGTTACTTCCCAGGGACCCACTACTGAATGTAAACATGAAAGTTACTAAATTGTTTTCGTCTTGTGCATCTCATGTTTTGATCTTTTGATGTTTGATGGGTGATAACATAACCGTGAAAAATCCCTCAACTATAACAAATCTTTTTAACGTGGCCCTTTGGTGACTAAGAAATTTATGTGTGTCTTTTTTCTCACGTTAAAAATGTTTCGGAGTCATTCTGCCAAAATTTTCCATAAGACACTCAGGTTTATAGTGATGGTTGGCTTGGTGGTTGGCGTCCTGGAATCATTATTTCTTTCATTGTAGTATTTAAATTATTATTTCTTGTCCTAGCTGCTTTGGCTCAGTGGATAGAGTATTGGCCTGTGGACAGAGGAGTCCCAAGTTCAATTCCAGTCAAGTCAGGCACATGCCCACGTTGTGGACTCAATCCCCAGTAGGGGTCATACAGGAGGCAGTTAATCAATAATTCTCTCTCATCATTGATGTTTCTATCTCTCTTTCCTCTCTCTTCTTCTCTGAAATTATATGTATAATAATTTATTATTATATAATAATTTATTATTTCTCATTCCCTGAGGAAAAATGTCTTAATTCAATTGCGCTCAAAAAGTTATGAAGTACATGTTAAAACCAGTTCAGAAGAAATAATAATGTTCAGGACAATTATTGCAAAGACAATGGATGCAAAACTAGGTCTAAAAATAATTATGACCTAGCTTTTTCAAAGAAAACTGGAAATAATCACAACTGTATATAGAACAAATTTCAAATATCAATCTGATACTTGTGATCCATCTGCCTAACCTGAAGCATACCAAGAAGTTACACATACAAGTCTCGCCTTTCACTGAACTGCTTGATCAGGTGCAATTTTTTGTTTTTGTTGTTTTTTTAAAAAATGTATTTTTATTGATTTCAGAGATGAAGGGAGAGAGAAACATTAATGATGAAAGAGAATCATTGATCAGCTGCCTCCTGCACACCCCCTACTGGGCATTGAGCATGCAATTTTGGAACTGTCCCCTGAGCAGGAATCAAATCATGACCTGGTTCATAGGTCAACGCTCAACCACTGAGCAACACCAGCTAGGAATGACCAGGTACAAATGTATAAATAGACCATCTCTCTATTCATTGGATATTTAAACCCTTTTAGGTTAGTTTAATGATTTCCATTGGATGGCACTTACTCCTCTGAGATCTAAATATTAGTCTAAGGATATTTAGCAAAATAAGCACCAAGTATGTAGAGCACACTTTGTTGTAACTGGTTAAATATAAAATGTCAAATTTTCCCTACTGCCAAATTGTACTGCTCTTTTAAGAGCTTAGGGAAGTACATCAACTCTTTCAGGTCACTTGGATATCATATAGTATATTATTGCCATAAACATTTAGGAATAATTAAAAGCAATAACCTGGAAGTTTTAAAGGCCTTTGTTCCTATGGGCCACCTTTGTGTCAGCCCTCTATTTTTTTTTTTTTTTTTTTTTTTAGTTAAAATAAACTATATTATAACTAAGATAAAGTATTGGCATCCTATACATAACAAATCATGGTATAAATGACTTCCTAATATTTGCACTGCAAGTATAATTCTATAGTATAAGTTATTAAAAATGAATATGTAGAAAAATTTAGTGTTTGGAGGCACAGAAGTATGAGAGATCTAGAGGTATTTTATTTTAGTACTAGAGGCCCAGTGCATGAAATTCGTACACAGGTAGGGTCCCTAGGCCTGGCCAGCAATCAGGGCCTATCAGTTTCCCCACATCCCCGCCTCCTCATTCCTAGCTCCCTCAGTCCCTCACTGCTGCCACTGGTCACCCTCTGTGTTCCGCGCAGCCCCCTGGTGGTCAGCGCACATCATAGCAAGCGACTGAACTCCCTGTCTCCCGGTCAAACTCCCAAGGGTACACTTTGCATATTAGCCTTTTATATATATACTAGAGGCCTGGTGCACAAAAATTTGTGCACTCAGGGGGGAGGGGGGTCCCTCAGCCCGGCCTGTGCCCTCTCGCAGTCTAGGACCCCTTGGGAGATAATGCCCTGCTGGCTTAGGCCTGCTCCCGGGTGGCAGAGGGCAGGCCCAATCCCTAGGTGCAGCCCCTGGTCGGGCTCAGAGCAGGGCCGATTGGGGAGTTGGGGCGCCGCCCTCTGTCATGCACAGAGCAGGGCGATCGGGAGGTTGTGATGCCACCCTCAGTCATGCTCAGGGTAGGGCCAATTGGGGGGTTGGGGCACAGTCCCCTGTCACACTCAAAGCAGGGTCAATGGGGAAGTTGTGGCATCACCCCCTGTCACTCACAGAACAGGGCCCATCAGGGGGGTTGGGGCTCTGTACCCTGTCATGCACAGAGCAAGGCCCATTAGGGGGTCGGGGCGCCACCCTCTATCACCCACAGAGCAGGGCCGATCAGGGGGTTGGGGCACCGCCACTCTCACACTCAGGGCAGGGCCAATGGGGAGGTTATGGCTCTACCCCATTACACACAGAGCAGGGCCCGTGGGGGTGGTGGTGTTGGGGCGCCGCACCGTCACACACAGAGCAGGGCTGATCAGGGGCTTGGGGCGCCGCACCCTGTCACACACAGAGCTGCAGGGCGATCAGGGGGTTTGGGCGCTGCCCCCTGTCATGCTGATTCCGGTGTCGGGAGGCTTCGCGGCTCCGCTGATCCCGGTGCTGGGAGGCACATTACCCTTTTACTATATAGGGTAGAGGCCTGGTGCACGGGTGGGGGCCGGCTGGTTTGCCCTGAAGGGTGTCCTGGATCAGGGTAGGTGTCCCCACTGGGGTGCCTGGCCAGCCTGGGTGAGGGGATGATGGCTGTTTGCAGCTGGTCACACACCCTTCAGGGTGGGGGTCCCCACTGGGGTGCCTGGCCAGTCTGGGTGAGGGGCTAAGGGCTCTTTTCAGGCTGGGGGTGACTGAAGCTCCCAACTGCTCCTTTTTTTCTTTCTTTCTTTTTTTTTTTTTTTTATTCTGGGCCAGCTTTAGCTTTGAGGCTTGGCTCCAGCTCTTAGGCCTCCGCTGCTGAAAGTAGGTTTCTGGTCTTTGCTTACAATGTTGCGATCCTGCTGGCTGAAGCCCGCGGACTAAAGCAGGTTTCTGGGGTTTTGTTTAGCTTCTATATTTGTAACAGTGTTTCAAACTGCAAGCTCAGAGGCCGGCAAGGCAGGCGGGGAACGTTGGAGTCCTCCATCACTGAAGCAAGCAAGCCTCATGTTAGTTTCAAGCTGCCTGGCTGCCGGCCGCCATCTTGGCTGGCAGTTAATTTGCATATTGCCCTGATTAGCGAATGGGAAGGGTAGCGGTTGTACACTAATTACCATGTTTGTCTTTTATTAGATAGGATATAGATTATAGGAGATTTTATGTCATTAGATCCTTATCACATTATGTAATATATTTCTAGTCTTTTAAAATTTATTTTAACAAAGGAGAAATGTACAACTGTATATATGGTTCCAGAGTCAGTTAATAGAACACAGATCTTTCTGATTTCTGTATAGTCAAGCTTTAATTCCTTTTCATAGTCTAATACACCATTAATTTATTGCTACTTGGAGATGAAATGGAAATCACTACATTATGAGGTAACAATTTTGATTGGATGATTTTTTTGTTTGGTTTCATTTGGTTGGGTTATATAAACTGCATCTTATTGATGAGCTAATGACCAAATCTAAGAAGCATAAACATTAATCTCAGAGTAAACATGAACCAGGTGGATAGCTTGAGTTATCTACTTATTTCAGCCCTAATTCCATGGATTAAATGAATTAAGTCTGATGAATCTTTAACTCATTAATAAATCTAGGGATGCTTGATGAATTTCCTTAAACTTTTAAAATTACATTTTAAAGGTTAACCCTGGGACAGAATTATGCAATGCCTCAAAAATCAGTCTAACCTACTGTTGCTTTTCTTTGTAAATGGACAAGTTTAGCTTATGTTTATATCAAATATATTTTTAAAATAAAAAAATTCTAATGTAATGCTATAATATTATAAAGTAAAAATCAAAATAATAAATATGCTAATGTAGCTGAGAATACACATTCTATTTTGAATTTTTTTGAAGATAATGAATGCCTCATGATATCACTACATTATCATTCAGCATCCACTAAGGAGCCAGTGTGCCTGCAAGTGCAGCGATCAGTAAAATTTCCTCCTCCCTCTCCTCATTTTTTTCCTCCTCCTTTTCCTTGTCATTTTTCTTATTCTCTAATAAAATTAGTGCCACACCATCTATCCAGTCACTCAAGGGAAAACTCACTAATTACTTGATGTCTCTGCCCTGCAGCCAGTTAGTATTGGCAATTGCCCCTTGTCTTGGCAGTTTAGTCTCCTAAATATTTCTTTAATTTTTTCCCACTTTTTTTTTAATATATATATATATTTTTAATATATTTTATTGATTTTTTACAGAGAGGAAGGGAGAGAGATAGAGAGTTAGGAACATCGATGAGAGAGAAACATCAATCAGCTGCCTCCTGCATATGGGATGTTCTCACAACCAAGGTACATGCCCTTGACCGGAATCGAACCTGGGACCTTTCAGTTCGCAGGCCGATGCTCTATCCACTGAGCCAAACCGGTTTCAGCCCCACTTCTTCATCACTGGTATTTCTGTCCTTGTTGAGGTTCAAAAATAAAAATAAAAAAACCCACATTCCTACCCTGGACTACTTCAACATTCTCCTAATTATCTGTTTTCCCTGCTTCTGATTTTCTGATCTCAAATCTGCTTTCCACACCATTTCCAGGGTGCCCTGTTTAAAACAGAACTATCTCTTAAAACTCTTCAATGGCTCTCTAATTTATATAGAATGAAGTTAAAACTACTTCATATGCCATAGCTAACTTACCTTCACCTGGACCTTTTTCTATCTATCTCTCCAGATACGTCTTCACTCTTCTCTGCTTGAACTCTTATTTTTTTTTTTTTTAACCACATTGAGCTGCTTATAGTTCTCCACCTACATTATGTTGTTTTTGTCTTCATGAGTGTTCGAATGAAGCTCCCTATGATGGGAATGCTCTCACCCAGTCCTTCATCTTGTAAGATAATTCCTACAAGTTGTTTTGTGTTTGTTTGTTTGTTTTAAAGATTGTCTATTACACAGTTTTCATTTTAAAATAATCAATTGTGGATATGTTTTCTACCCCACAGATTCTTAACTATCTTCAGTTCTCTAGAACCTAGAATAGTGACTACAATAAAAACACTCAGTACATTGTTATGAATGAATGGTAGGGTTCAAATGAGTATATCAATTTCAAAATGTTTATCCATGTTAGTGGAAAATTCAACCAGAATTTAGATATTTGTTAAAAATGCCAGAGTAGAGCCCAGGGATTATCATAACTCATTTATAACAATTTAAAATGTGTTCACTCTATGCTAGGTGAAGGAAATGTACTCTAAGAATGTGTTGCAAGTTTATCTACTTACACATGTGTGTGACATACTCTTAATCTGGTTGCTTCTGACTCCTGGCAATTCTATGAATGAGTGATGTCCACAGTGTCCCGTCTTCAACAGCCCTGCTCAGCTCCTGTAGACTCATTACTATGACTTCTTCTTATAGAATCAATCCTTCTCGTTTTTTGTTTTCCTATTTACCTGCTCCTCGTATTTTTCCCCCAGCATTATTGTCTTTTTAAAAGAACCCTACCTTTTCATGATGTGCCCAAAGTAACACAGCTTCAGTTTTGTAATTTTTGCCTCCAGTGATGTTCAGGCTTAATTTGCTGTAGTACCCACTTGTTCATACTCTGGTGGTCTGGGGTATCTGTAGACCTTTCCTCCAACACTGTATTTTAAATGAATTAACTTTTTTCTATTAGCCTTCTTCACTGTCAAACTTTTGCATCCATCTATAGTTACTGAAAATTTCTATGATCTTAGTAATTTGTTGATGCTCTTTGCCTTACTTTCATATAGGAGCATGCTATTCTGTGCTCTAAAATGCAACTTTTAAACTGTGAGTCCTTTCAGGATAAAAGCAAAGACCCTCATCTCTCTTCAGTGGACATATTATGTATTGATAGAATCCTTTCAAACTCAATTGCAGGTATATAGGGGTTTCATGTTTAAAAGTACTAAAGTTTAATTATCTTTAGAAGCAAGAAAATTATCATATTCATTTAATTGTAGCTAAAATATTGTCTCTTTTCTTTCAATATTATATTCTTTATTGAAAATTTAAATTCTCTTCATGATAAGCTTCAACATATAAGAAAAGTATTTATATATTTTCACTCTAATCATACATTCCTTTAATAGTCAAAATTATGTTCAACTTATACAACCTATCAATCCTTTGGTCTCATCACTGCACCACTTTGATGGCTTAGTAACATGTAAAACCATCACAATATTTGCTAACAGCTTGTGGACAAGTCTTCCAAAATCTGTGATTTTTTTCCCCCTTTTCAGATCTTAAAGGCAGTAGAACTTTCATTAATAGAAAAAATGACGATTATAGAAAATCTTCCTGCCATTGTAACTGCTAAGGTTCTATTCAGGTTAAAACGCTCTTTGACAAGAAGTTAATGTGCCAGCTGAAGCGTTAGCACGACACAGCTTCAGCACAGGGCTTTTCTTCTCAGTTTGCAGACTATCCTGCAGTGAAGGTGTGGATATTAGGGGAAAAAATAATATCAATTCAAAGAAGAATGTTTAATTCACATAAGACTTTTGTTTCTTGTTGAATTATGCTTTGTAGGAAACATGAATTGAAAGTTGAAGAAGTAAACTCTTTTCTCAGCTATGTCATTGTCTTGTTGCTGTAGGTTATTTATGTGAAGTCACCAAGCAATTATCTTCTCTGTTTTTCCACATGTACAAATAAAGATATTATTTTTCCCCACAAATAACTAGAGTGAATTAAATGAAGGGATTAAAAAAAAAGAAATTGGTAGGAATTCATGGGAGTTCTACAGGCAACTGCGGAAGAATATATGAGCTGAGAAACTTTATGGATCTTTTTAAAACATCAAATGGAGTCATGGCTGGTGTGGCTCAGTTGGACCGGCATTGTCCTGCTTACCAAACGGTTGCAGGCTTAATTCCCTGTCAAGGCACATGCCTGGGTTGCAGGCTCGAATCGGGTATGTTTCTCTGTCACATCGATGTTTCTCTCTCTCCCTCTCCCTCTCCCTTCCTCTGTCTTTAAAACTCAATAGAAACATTGTTTTCAAATAGCAAATAGATGGGAATTTTAACCATCTGTTCCACTGGACTTGGGCCATTCTGAGCGAGGGTGCTACCTCAGTGACCTCACAGTGCCCCTTGTCTATGTACCCACCTCCAAGTTACAATTCACTGGTTCAGGGATATTTGCCTGATGCAAGTGCTGAACTTGCAACTCAAAGTATCTAGTTTGACTTTGTTAGGCCCTTGGACTTGGAACTGTGGGTAGCCACATGTGGGCTAGTAAAGCTAAAATAAAAAAGGTTTGTTTAGAAAGACAATAAAATAAGATGTTTAATGGTTAGCAGAGATGAGGGACTCTTTAGCCTTTGGGCTGCGAAGGTGGGAGAGATAGATAGGAATAGAGATGGACACGGGGGTGGGGGGGGAGAGAGAAAGAGAGAGAGAGAGAGAGAGAGAGAGAATGAATGAGAGAGAGAGAATGAATGCCAATAAGTGGCAACTGCCTAACTCTGGGCCTGGGGAGATTCTTTTACTTGTAATCAAATAATTTCTGCCTACAGCAATGGACCCTCACCTATTCAGCACTAATTTTTCCATGAAAATGCCAAACTATTTTTAAAAATCAGTTTAAAATGATCTCATGTCATTCAGTGATCAAAACACCTAGTTATGACCTAATAATTTCAAATATATAAATTAATAAGAATTATAATTCATAGCATTAGAGTTAAAAATGAAATATGTACTTCAGGATTGTTTTCTTCTCTCCTTATTTCCTGTTTATCATTTCTCATTAAAAAACCTAAGCAGGTATGGGAGAAACATATTAGTATTATTTACTAGGGATTTAGCTTTGTTTAGAAAAATAAAAAGTAATGCCTTGCCTACTGAAATCATTTTGACTTTGCAAGTACTTTTTATTAAAAAACAAAAACAAAACAAAATGCGCACAACTTTGTTATAGACTTTTGAAAGTTATTTTGTTTATACCCAAAAATGATAAATGAGGGTTTTTATCCTACAATTCAGTTAAATGTTCTTTATTTAACAGATGTATCCAGCCCTGTGTTTTGCATTATATTAAAAAACATGAATGTTTTAAACATTAATATTCTCTCTTGGTTCTGTAAGAGATTGTATCAATTTCTATTCTACCCAGGAATTTTATCCATTGCTTTAGGTATAAACACACAAAATCTCAGAAAAGGTGCAATTTATTGATGTATTACTAGAGTTATAGCAGTGACAGCTTGTCATATGCTTTGCAAAGAGAGTCATTAGCCAAATGGAAATTTAGGTCAGCTAACAATTCTGAATGATATTTAGGGGATCACTGAAATTATTGAAAATGGGCTTCATATTTCATCATGCACATGTCAAACTCGATGCCTCGTTCATTTATTTACAGTCATGCTCCCAAACTTACCTGAATATGCAACCAGTGAAGATCTATCATTTAATAGAGCTTTCCTCCCCCACTGTTCTGATTCTTAGCAATTCAGGTAAATCACTCCATCTCATATCTTTGAATAATCTCTCTCATTCTCTGGCACATCCAAGTAAATATTTATGCATATTATATATACATGAACACAGTGACAGGTACTAAATATATGAAAGTATAAGTACTTACAACATTTTCCCACTGCTGTCATTTAAAGAAAATGTATGATCTGTGCTGTATAATGTGGGAAATACCAGGGTGTTTCCAAATTGCCTTAAGGTTTCATCAGGGTGACCAGAAAACAAAAGATGTTAGTCAGGAGAGAGAGAGAGAGAGAAGAGAGAGAGAGAGAGAGAGAGAGAGAGAGAGAGAGAGAGAGAGAGAGAGAAAGAGAAAGAAACTAACATAAGAGGTCAACTATAAGTAAACTAGGTTTTCTTAAAGAAAATATAGGTTAAAGAGATACTGTAATATTCAAGTTTTTCAGAGTCAATTATTTTTTCTTTGCATGTGTTTCCATGCTGATATCAGCCTTGACTCACAAAAAAGAGCACCTAATATTATTTGGGATACACACATATGTATATGCATATACATATGAATGTGCAGTATATTAGAATGATTTTATATGCTTTAATTTGAGTAAAATCATGTAAATGTCAGAAATTTACATCATATCAGTTCTCTCAAAGTATGGTCTAGAAAGGATCAGGGCAAATACTTTCTGATTATTTCAATCCTCCAGTAACTGATCTGGGCTGCGCCAGCACAGCCATGGGTGATCCTGAGTTGGGGAATGAAAGGATTGAGAAAAGACAGACAAGAGAATGAAAGCTGGGTCTCGGTGGGATGCTGCTCCCTGATGAGGAGACAGCGCCAGCGCCCACAAGCCATGTCTTTATTTTATAGCAGATGCCACGAGGCAAAGTAGGGGCATGATTAAGTTGTTTACAGCGTTCTCGTGAGTTTCAACCCTACTCAACTACATGCACCTGAACTCTAGCACAAGGCACGTGGGGCCACGTGTTCAGACCATGGTTCAAGCTCACAACTATAGCTGTTGGCTATAATTGTGCTGGGAGGGCCCTGCCCTCTAGCTGGGACTTGCACGTGGCAATGAGAGGACTCTGCCCTCTCATCAGTCCGAGGCTTGAACCTGTCTAAAGCACTGTAGCCGCGCCCCATACTGATCTCCGCAAAATTCTGGTATTTGGTTACTTTGACTTTCTCATTTCCAGTGATCTTATTCTCCTTTCCTCGTTCAACTTATTCTCATGATCAATTTTTTACTAATAATTGCACCCCTTCTATACTCTCAATTTTAAGTATCCAACTCTCCATTTATAACCATTAATCATTCAGCTCATTCTCTTTAATGTTCTGAATACAATAATTCTTTGACTCCATTGGAAACTCCAATTCATTGTTCCTACCCTATTTTCATTCTCCCTCAACCACATCTTTTCCTCAACCCCCTCGTTATCTGACTTCAAATCCATGCCAATCATTATTATTACTCCTATGCATAGACCCTCCACACCTTTATTTTTATCCCTCCATATATTTGCTGAGGAAAGTCTTGCCATAGTTGAATCTAACTATGCATTTCACATCTGCTTAGAAAAATACATAAAAGCACACTCAAAATCAATTTATGATCTCAAACCTTAAACAGATATTTAGTGTGTCCAGTCAATCCTACTATCCTCTCCTAGATGAATATTTGACATGCATCTCCCTGTGATCAAGCTATATATCAACAGCCTTCTCCTACCACACTACCCACTGCTTATCTTATTTTTTACTATTTCACCAAGAAAATGGAAATGGTTACAAGAGACATTTTTCATCCTCTCACCATCAAATTAAGTTCTTTAATACAATGCCCTCTGATTCTTCCCTCAGCAATAAGTTTTATGAAAGTAGTTTGTTCTGTTTCTTTTGTTCACTTTGTTTTTGTGTCCCCAGAACCCCAAACAATGAAGGGCATATAGCAGCTCATAAATAACTGTTGAATGAATTCAATCTAATCTCTGATGCCCTCTGTAACTATGGTGCTACCTTTCAATACCATTATGTATTCTTTGTCTCATACTTTTAGTATCTAGAACAGTGCCAACACATGGAATTTATTTGCTAAAATTTTTGAAACCTAAACATGTTTGAATATTCAGGATATTTAATCATAGCTATTCCAGTAACATCAAGCAACAGCAGTTTTAGTGATGCTCTGACCATCTCTTACTGGGGCATTTTCTTATCACAGGTTAAGAAATTTGCAAAACATAAAAGTTAATCTTCAATTAATCAGAAAATTTAAAGCACTATATTCTATTAGAATTTTTACATACTCAAGTTTAATAATTAAGTTTATTTATAATTGATTTTGAAGGAAACACTTCTTTCTCCAAGAGCCATATTATTTCATTTTATATATCCTACACTAGAGACTGAAATTTTAATAGCAATAGACAAAAACACAAAAGCATGCTGAATAAGTTCCACTTAAATCAGGCACTTTGTCCTTAAGGTGTCAGCTTCCTCCTTGTGGGTTCTTCTTACTTCTTCACAGACTATTTTTTTTCATATTTAAGGGGCAAAATGGAAGCTTACAAATCACAACACGTATTCAGATTCCAGAATTCAAGCTTGAATTCATAACTCAGGCCTTAAAGATATTTTATAGTCTTTAAACTTTATCTGTTTATGAACATCATAACACAAGATTCATCTTTTGTGGTTGATTTCTCACTATAGCAAACTTTCTTATTTTTACATTTGATAGTTTCTAACTCTGATTAAATTTCCTATTGAATTCATTGATTAAAATAGCAGAAAAAGGACAACCTGTGAGACTATCTTTACATTTATTGACATAAATTGTTCAGAAGGTTTGATTCAATAATAATCATTTGCAATTTTCTTGTTTTTCTCATCCATTTACAGTCCAGAATGTTACAGACAATCAACATCATGTTACTGTGCACATAAAACTAAGAGCAAAAATGCACACTCTCAATAAACATATTAAAGCAAGGCAGCTTGGCTTAATTTATATGTGTAGCTAAAAGCAAACTACTTTGAGGGCAAAGTGAAATTCTAGAAACTATCTTAAACATTATATTGTAATAAATTGTATCATATTTTTTCATTAAAATATTATACTCAAAAGTTTTGTATCTTATCAAGGCATTGATACAAATCACAGACATAAACAAAGAGGGGTGAAAAGATATGTCCTAGTCCTGCTGGTTCAAGCAGCATGGAACGCATCTATATCCTCTTCCACATCGTAGTGCTTTTCATATTTGAAGGACATTAAAATGTACTATCACCAGATATTCTGTGCTCCAAATGAAAAATTAGCACATCCTTTCAGTGCTGTCCTATCCTTTTATATGCTAGGATTTTACTCATCCTTTAAGATTCCGAAGAGTATAGCTGTCCTGTTAGTCTTTCACTTTCGAAAAGTGCATAAGCCCTGGTCAGAACCCAGGATGCTACTGCGGGCTCCCCTTCCATGATAGGAAAACCTGCTAACAACCTGCATTTTTAGGCAAGGTGGCATCTATACTAATAAAAAGGTAATATGCTAATTAGACTGAACATCTTCCAGATGACCTTATGGACGTCATTCCGGACAAAACCATGGTGGCAGGGCTGAGGCAGAGGCGGTTAGAAGCGATCAGGCAGGCAAGGGAGAGCAGTTAGGATCAGGACAGCAGAGGAGAGCATTTAGGGGGATCAGGCCAGCAGGGAGAGCAGTTAGGGGGATCAGGCTGGCAGGCAGGTGAGTGGTTAGGAGCCAGCAGCTCCAAGGGGTCCTGGATTGGAGAGGGTGCAGGCCAGACTGAGGGGCTTCCCGCTCCTATGCACGAATTTTGTGTACCGGGCCTCTAGTTATCAAATATTTTGCTTGTGATCACCAAGATAATATTCAATATTTACTGAGCCATAAACACATGGAGAGGATTTGGAAGAGAAAGTAGATTAAATAGTAATGTATTATCAAGTATGATTTTAAAAGTTTTCAGGAATAGAAGGAAAGAGATGAGATACTTGGTCATTCATTCACTCAACACCTATTAATTGAATGCCAATTGTGTCAGTCACTATTATAGATACTTAGGATTAAAATATCTGTCTATATAAGACTTCTATGAGAGGAGACAAATATCAATTAATAAGTATGAAAATTAATAGACTTATAAATTACAAATGGTAAGTATTATGGGGATAAAAAAGTAAAGTAGGATATGGGGAATGTAGAGCTGTATCCTAGTTGAGAAATTTGAGCAGTAAATGAGTTACGTAAAAAGTAGAAATAGAATAAGCAACTCTAAGGAGTTGGATTGTAAAAGCAAAAAGAGCCCTAACCGGTTTGGCTCAGTGGATAGAGCATCGGCCTGGGGACTCAAGGGTCCCAGGTTCGATTCCAGTCAAGGGCGTGTACCTTGGTTGTGGGCACATCCTCAGTAGGGGGTGTGCAGGAGGCAGCTGATCAATGTTTCTCTCTCACTGATGTTTCTAACTCTCTATTCCTCTTCTTTCCTCTCTGTAAAAAATCAATAAAATATTTTTTTTTAAAAAAAAAAGCAAAAAGAAATAGGATACCCATCAGAAAGGAGAACAAACTTAGAAATGATATGTTTGTTTCTTTGTTAAACTTAGGACATAACTGAAAATATGGACTAATCTCAATTGTCAATTGGAAGTAGAGACAGGATATATATTGATTAGTTCGACAATAGAAGTAGATACAATAGTGGGAAGTGACCACACTGAAGCAAGTGACTATTTGACATTGAAATAAACAAAGCATGATATTCCCACCTTGATTTGTAATTGATAATCACTTTATCAATTTGTAATTGTGCATACACTTAGGTTTTTCCTCCTTTCTTATAAAAGGTTAATACAAGATAAATGAAGAAATCGAGTCTATTCATGTGGACTATTGCCTCAGAGAACTTGTTCAAGGTAGTGAGAGCTGCAAGGACATTTGAATATTTTTCTTAAAGTAGGGATTTTGAACACATACAAGCCTAGAGGCCAAAGGAACTCTGTTGACAGTGTTGAACATTGTAAACAGAAGTTTGCCTAGAATGACAAAGTGTGATGCTTGTGTCACTGTGGCGATTGGGAATCATGACCGATAGGGTGGTTTCCAGACTAATAACTGAATGTTTTGGCAGATTAGCAAAAAGGCACTTATGACCCCAAGCTCCAGTGCTAAGAATCTAAGTATGAAAGTATTTTTTAAAAATATTTTAATAAATTCTTCAACTATAGCCAAAGAATTCAGGCACACTGAAACCTTACTGAGGGACTGGATGAGCAATTACATAGATTGTTAAGAGATCAACCAGCAATTTAAATATTTCTGCAATGTGACTGGAAAATTCAAATTAAATTTAATGAATATGTACATTTCTTTCAGAAAGCTGAAGGGAGGCTTACATGTCTATAATTTTAATAAGAACACCTACACATGGAAAAATAGAGAATGCACTATTCTTGGAATATTCAAAACTAGTATGAAAAAGACTGCAGTGTATTATATTTGTTGCAATCAGACAGATTTGAGAACTAGTTCTGACTCTGGAAATTTGCTAAGTAAGACTTTGAGTGAGTTACTAGGCGTCTTTGAGGCTCACTTTTCTCATCTTAAAATAAGGATACTAATATTAATTGCAATACATATTAGTTATGAGAATGCAATGCAATTAGAATTCAGTAGTGTGGTCCATGTGAAATAATTTAGAGGCATTGTAACTGTATTGATAACTGTATTGATACTCTGTTGGTATTTGCATTTATAGTAGTATTAGTGCTCATATTGGTATTAGTGTTGTATTGGTATTTGTGTTGGCATTGGTGCTGCTGTTGCTATTAACATTAGTATTAATGTTGGCATTGGTGCCAGTGTTAATATTGATTCTGGTATTGATGTTGGTATTATCTTTGAGGTTGGCATTGGTGCTGGTGTTGATGTTGGTATGTGTACTCATATTGGTATCAGCATTGGTGTTGCCATTGCTATTACTACAAGGCGCAATCTGAAAACTACTATTAAGATGAGAGGAAAAAATTAGGCCCATATTGTAGTCAAAGGTTGGAACTAATAAGAAGTATTATAAGAACAATCCATTTTCAATAACCTGCGAGATGAAGATCTTTGCAATGAAAGTTCCCAAAGTCTGACAATAAAACTGTATCAGGTTTTTAGGCACATAAAAGACTGCTTTCTGGGTTAAGAGGGGAGTATGAGCTAAAATGTATGCCTGTTTGAAAGAATCACAGTGCAATTTAAATGGAATATATATATAGCAATAGTGCCTATCACATGATAGATTATTATTTTCCCATCAGCCCTCTTTTGCCTATTTTAATTCATCTGTTCTTTTTCCTCCTACATCTAAAGAAAAGATTGAAATGCAGCCTGTGTTTTTTCTGAGACTGTTTCATTTTCTGTGGAAATAGGTATTATTCATCCTCTTAAAAATAAAATAAATCAATAAATTTGAATAAAAATATAACAAATTCTGAAATCAAAATAATTTTAAATCTTTTTATATAAGGACATGTTCTTTAAAAAATACGATCAAGAGAAATAGCAACTATAAAACTTTCATTTATTCTCCTTTTCTTCACTAAGATGCTGAGAAATAAAAGCATCTGTTAATTTTTAAATACCTTAAACAAATTTGAAAGATGTAGAGGTAAAAATGTAACTGCTTAGAGATCATTTCTAATATCTATCAAAACATTCATTGTTTGATATTTTTAGAAATTGGGGAATACAGCTCATGGATTAGAAATTTAGTGGATTTATTAATTTCCTCCTGAAAGCTAAAAAATAGTTATGACTTTATTAGTATTGGAAGGAATAAAAAATTCATCTTTAGTTGCAGAAAACCTGATTTTATACCTAAAAAATCAGTAAGTACCAGATAGACTTTCAATCTAAATATGAATGATAAAATGTTAAACTTCTAGAAGAAAAATATTGAGCATTTTCAAGATAAGTTGGCATAAGTAAGAATATTTTAAATAAGATACAATAAGTACCAAAAATATTGAGAAATTGGATTTTATTAAAATTAAGAACTTCTGCTCATTAAAGTCTCCAATAAGACAATGCACACTGGGGAAATATATTTATAATACAAATAAATGTCATTTTATCTTTGTATACTTCTCCTTTGTGGCACTTATCACAAGGCACAGTTTTTCATTCATTTGTGTACTTTTTAGGTTAATTATTTGTCCTTACATAAATCTTAAGTTTCATGAAAGCAAAAGTGTTACATGATTTTGTTAATCATTTTGTTCTATTGTCTAATACAATGCTTAATGCATGAAAGGCAGCCAATAGCTATTTGGTGAATGAATGAATTTAATTTAAAACAGTTACAAAATCAATGAAAAATTAAAATTAAATGATCTATTTGTGCATTTAATTAATTAATAAGATAAGTTTTATTTGTTAATTCCTGTTAGTCTTTAATAGCAAGAAAACTGAATTTATTTAAAATTTTACCAAAAAAGCAAAATGAATGGTAAAAGAGTTGGAGATAAGCCTGCAGTGTAAAGACATACAAATTTGATGACTTGAACTATATTATACTACACTTGATCTTAGCCAAAAGGCCGAGAAGCAATTACTTGAACTATATTATAAAGATTATTTTTATTTATTGAAATGTAATGTACTATTCCTCAATAATTGTTGAAAATAAAAAAATTGCCAAGATACCTACATATCAAATTAATAAACCTAATTCAGTCTCATTAAATTACTCAGTGGTAATTTAATAATGGAATAATATGATATTCATATTAAAATTTAATATTATACATAATCACTTGAGTTCAAAACAAAGTTTTTAAAGCATTTTTTACCATTTAGTATCAATATGTGTCCCATTCCACTTGCAGTTTAATTAGGTTTTTAATAGAAAATTGAAGTGAAGATTTCAAATAATTATACAGATTATGTAAACAACTAAATCAACATTGTCAAGACTAACTTAGATATATAAGAAAGTAAAAAGATACAAGTTTAATATAGCTTTTAATATTTTTACGTTATAACTAGTGGCCCGGTGCACAGATTCACACACATTGAAAGGAAGTTAATTAGAAGGAATATTTTAATATCACTATTTGCCCTTTCTCTATAATAGAGGTGTCAGAGATGAAAGAAAATTAGTAAAATGTATATGAAAATAATACATAAATTGATTAATAAATAATATTCTGTCAAAGATTTCTTTTGGCTTCAGAGGTATGTTGTGCCAATAGTTGTTTTCAGACATATTCTGTCAACGAATGTCAACAAAAACAACCAAATTCATGATCGTCAATGACAGATTGAAACACCCACATGTGATTGGCGCCAGCAAGAGCTCTATATGTATCGCACATGTGGTGAGTCAACGTTTATTTTTAAATTGCCAGTGCACATCGGACGTGCGGCCGGTCACTTAGCCTTTTATATATATAGACTAGAGGCCCAGCGCACAATTAAATTAATCGTGGGCCCGCAGCTCCCATGCCCTCAGTTCCCTAGCCTGCTGTTTGGTCGTCCGTCTGGTTGTGACAGCACCTGGCTTTTTATATATATTAGGATAGTTAGGGGTCCCAGAGTGTAAGAGGGCACTCTGCAAAGTTGTTGTCATACAGGGTGTGGAATACAAACACAAGTGTTCAGTAAACCAGATTCAGGTTGACAGTGCCCTAGCAATGACATAACCCATGGCGTGGTCCTGGCAGAAATAGGACTCCCTCCTCTCTGGTTCTGGGTTGTGTCACCCAAGACCCACCGCAGCCAAGTCACCGCAGCTTGGCAGCTCCTGCGTTGAGCATCTGCCCCACTGGTGGTCAGTGCACATCATATGTACTGGACAGTCGGACAGTCGGACAGCCACTTAGCCTTTTATATATATAGATGTATTATATGATAGAGTATTATATTATGTGGTAATGTTTTTCTGCAACTGCTTGTAATAAAACTGCCTGTTTGGTGACATTACAATATCTATATATCAATATGAATTTTTCTGAGCCTATAATATTAAGTTGCAAAAAGCATTTAGCACAGTGATATCAGCAAGATGGCTGAACACAACAACCCTTACACATATCTCCTCCTCAATAACAATAATTTGGTATCTGGACAAAAGCTCAATTATCTATACTAATAAAAGAATAATATGCTAATAAGACCGGATGTCTTCCAGACATCCATCTGGACAAAGCCACAGTGGCTGTGAGGGCTGAGGGCCAGCAGCATGGGAGAGGGAGAGAAGCCGCCCACCCCATGGTCCCAGGTGCCAGCACCTGCAGCTGCAGCCTGGGAGAGGAAGAAAAGCCACCCACCCCATGATCCCAGGTGCCTGTGGCCAGCCCGGGTGAAGTCGCCGGCCCATGGTTCTCTGCAGGTGTGGCTGGCCAAGGTGAAGCCGGCCTGGAACCTGGGTGCCTGCAGCCAGCTGGAGGAGGGAATCCTGGGTCCCGGGTGCAGGGCTGAGGCAGAGGTGGTTAGAGGTGATCAGGCTGTCAGGGGAGAAGTTAGGGGCGATCAGGCAGGCAGTCAGAGGTAGTTAGGGGTGATCAGGCAGGCAGGCAGGCAGGTGAGTGGTTAGGAGCCAGCGGTCTCAGATTGCGAGAGGCATGTCCGACTGCTGGTTTAGGCCCGATCCCACAGTTGGACATCCCCTGAGGCGTCCTGGATTGGAGAGGGTGCAGGCCAGGCTGAGGGACCCCACTCCCACCCCCATGCATGAATTTAGTGCATCGGGCCTCTAGTTTTCTTATAAGTTTTTAAAAATAGTGTAACTTTTACAAAGTAAAGTAGTCTGGAATGAAAGTTTAAAACAAATAAAATGAAAATATGAGTGGTATTTTCACTTTTATTATAATGTGTAAAATTGTAAAGTCTATTGTTAGCAGTCTTTTCAATTAAGGGGCACTGTTAATAGTATTCGTCTTCATATCCCCCGCATTTTAATCAACAATAATGGGCCTATCCAGGCACATCAAGGATTCATTTGACTCAGTAAATATATTAATCACATCTTATTAAATCCTTACCATCTCACAGAAAGATTAAGCCTATAGGAATGTAGGTTACTGACGTATGGATGTGTATGCCCAAACACAAATTTATGTTTATCTATATTGTCCAATTCTTAAATATTTCTTTGCTCTCTTTGCCATTGTAGGGTTTTCTCTTTCTCTTTATGATCCTTCTGAGGAAACAGAGGGAAGCTAGGTAGTCAGGAATTGGGACCATGTCGGGGTAGGGGGAAATAGAACCTGAAAACTTAGCTGGATGGAGTTACTTAGAAAACCAAACTGGGTTGGGAAAGAAGGACTCCCATAAGAGACATGAGCTTTATAATGTGTGAATGTTGCTAAGATAGAAAACTTGCAGATAACTAATCACAAGGCAATAAGGTGTATAAACCAACCCAAGGACATTACTGAGGCAGAATTCTTTGAAAAGACCAATTAGGAGCTAGCAAGTCTTTCTCTACCCCTAAATTAAAAGTTGTACACTTCCTCTCACTCTCTCTCTTCTCCATGGCATTCAATGGGTTCCTGATGTTTGTTCCTGTTGTAGAACTAGAGAAAGGACATGAGTATTTCTATTTGTTTTACAAGCCACTCATCTTTTTTAGGCCAGCATTTACCTGAGGCATATTCTCATGGCCGAAGGCAGCACAAGAAAGCAAACTCAACCTCAAAATGATTTTCAGTTTTTTATCCATCACATTCACTAATACTTCACAGGCCAAAGAAAATCATATGGCCAACTTGACATCTGTAGGGTAGAAAAACATATTCTCTCATGACAGTGAGAGGAAGAGGTATTGACTATTTGCTGCAAAAATAATCTAATCTACCATACTTACCAAGCAAGGAATTGCGGAAAATGGAAGCAAACACCTGAAAACTGCCCCTTTCACTCAACTCCATATATAAGAAGTCTATTCAAATCCATAGTGTCTACTAGTACATGCTTTAGCACAAATTTAAACTCATCTCTTTTTACTCTAAATTTAAATATGTTTAAACAAGTAGTAAAGCTAGAAACACTTTTTAAAATTAGATAATTAAGCTCCTAACCAATCACCACATACAAAAAACCATTTCACCTCTTTGAAAAACAGGATAAGACCTATCATAAGTAGGTTCATAAGAAAAGGATAGTCAAGTGGTCAGTTCTAAGAAATTTCTCTATTTTTACAAAGATTTTAAAATTGTGTTTAGTCAAGTAAATGCTTAGATAGAAGAATGATGGTTGGTCTCTATAAAACTTCAAAGTCAAGACAAGATTATCCATGCTAAGAGTTTATTTCTTTAGTTCATTTCATTAAAGACCATCAACTTATAATACAGTGGTCTAGTTCAACTTCTTAAGTTCTTAATCATTCTAACAATTTTATTTCTACATACAAAATAAAAAGTGACACAGAGAACAAGATCCTCTATAAGCAATAGATTTCTAAGCTTAACATTCTGATTGGCTTGTTTTTATTTCTTTCCAAGAGATTATGCCATACTGGGTTCCTGCTACGTGTTACTTGATTTCATTACATATGGTAAGTTAATAGTTTGTAATTTTCAGTCAGTCAGTATTCATTGAGTTGTTTACCTATCTTATTGCTCAATGATACATGAAAAGCGAGGATAAATAATGGTTTCTGCCATCTTCACAGACTCTAAACAAGTATTTGAAAACATAGTCAGGCTTCTTTGGATAAAAAAGGAACCACTTTGATGAGAAGTTTTATTGGGCATATCCAATCTACAGTTTAGATAATTATTTGAAACTCTTAAGCCTGATTGATTTTCATTTCCATGCTATTAAGCAAGCACAAACTTCTGTAATCATATTTCTTTGCATTATTTTTTAAAAACAATTTCATATTTACAAAAGAGTTGCAAACACGGTACAAAGAACGTTTCCTTTTACTAAAACACTTCAGTGGAAGCATGCTTCCCCCCCGCAGGACACTCTTACCTGACTCCCCTTGCCTGCCTTCCCCTCCACATGAAAGTCAACATTACTTGGTTCACCTAATTGCTTCAGAATGCAATTACTTAAGAAAGGAAGGGGAGGAAACAGCTGTTATACCTCTGGATTTCTCTTTTAGTCATTTTGGTTAAAGAGTACAGACGATGTCATCAGTTACAGCATCATATGGACGAACCTTGGAAGTTATTAGTCCAGAAAACCTTTGTTTTGTTTTATGTATTTGATTACCCAACTCTGAGATTTCCTACATAAACAAACAGCAAAATTAATCATATAATAGCATAACTCATATCGAATGTTGAGTGCTATACATTTATGTAATATTTTAGTTGGCAATAGTCTAAGTTGATAAAGTTTGTACAACATTGGAGATGTGCTCTGACCAGAATCTCACTGAGACCTCCTGGTTCATGAGCCACACTACTGGGCTCTTTAAAAAAATATATATTATCTAAATCCCAGATTATGTATGCTAAACTTTAAAAAATGGAAACCTTGTTTATGGGCTTCTTTTCCACTCTGAAAAAATGTTTAAAATGTAGTGTATGGCAAAAATAGGTTTGCAGTTGTATGTGAAAAAGAGCTTATTCTTTTTTAAAAATTTATCTTTATTGTTAAAAGTATTACAGATGTCCCCTTTCCCTCCCATTGGCCCCCTCCACCCTGTCCCCTCACCCTAGTCCTATGGCACTGTTGTCTGGGGAAGCATGGAACAGACTAAAGAATCTCAGAGGAGAAGGGGGAGGGTGGGGAGAAATTAACCAAATTACTTATCTATAATAATAAAATCATAGTATGATAATTAGACCAGACAAAGCCAAGGCTGCAAGGGAAGTCTGGGTCCCTGGTGCCAGAGGGAAGCCGGTGCCGGCAGCTGGGGAAAGGAAGGCCTACTCTTGCACAAATTTTGTGCATTGGGCCTCTAGTATGCATATATGCAGGTTAATTTATTTTAAATAACAAACCTTAAAAGACGTTAGGTCTCAAATCAAATGTAAATACACAGGAGAAAAGAGATAGTCTATTTCCAAATAACTGTGTTTATTTCTAGAAAAATGACCTATTTCTGTAACATCAGGGGCAAGGAATAAGCATGTTAATCTTACTAAGGGCATTTTCTACAAGTAAACCACAAAGTGCGTTTGTGAATCAATATGCTCTGAAAGAAAGAGTTCAGAACCTATCCCGAGGGGAAATCATTTTCAAAGCCAAAGGGCAGTAGCAAAGGACCATTTTGTTTCTTTCTTTCTGTTCAGGATGCCCCTGTGTTCTCTGCCCTGGAGACAAAGGAGTTAGGCACATGGGCCGTGCAGTGGAGGAATAATAGCCCAGGAATCCTGAGGCAGAGAGCATGGCCATGGAAACTGCTACAGTGGTGGAGTAATATTTGGTTTTCCTTTAATCCCTTCCAGACTTTTTACAGAGATTTTTCCACTGTCTTGTATTATAATTTAGAAATACTTTCCTCCCATTTTTTATTCTGATTCTCCCCCAGTAACTTATTTGTGTGTCACAATTTTGATAAACAAAATCAGTATATATGTTTTGAAAATTTTCCCTCATTGGTTTTTATTCAAAGGCAACGGGGTAATATATTTCACTTTGGGCAAACTGCATGTCAATATTTTTCTTGTTCTGTTGTGGGAAGGACATAAGAGAGGGCAGATCACTTTAGTTCAGAATCATCCAGCTACCAAGAATCTGGATTATAAATATTTAGATTGAACCATTGTCCTCTGCTCATTTATTCAGCAGGCCAACACTGATTGAATAACTGCCTCTGCCATAGGACTGCAAAGTGTTAGCCCCAGGAGCCGAGTGATGAATGAGAGAGTACGTAGGCCTTAGAGATATTCAGAGTCTAAATGGTGCCTCCATGGAACAGCCTTCAAAATGTTTGGAAAATTAAAAGTGAAAGTCATTTTATCATGTTCTGTTAATATCTATGAGAAGAGAGCATTCACTTTAGGAAGAAGTAAATTGTAAGAGTCAATGCACCTGGAAAACATTGATTAAATATTAATCGGTTTCTATGATACTTTGAAAACAAGTATAAGGAGGCATCAACATTTGCTGGTCTAAATCACAAAGGACCTTGAATGTTCAAAAAACGGAGTTATAAATTCTCTCAATACAGACTTCTGTGTCTTCACATATGCAGCTGTATTCCAGCTGTCACAGAATCCGAGAATTAATGCCATGGATGATGTTTGACTACCTGGCTCATTCGAAGTCTCTTCTGTTTCCTAGATGGAGGGCGTTTGGAAACACTTGCTTTTAACAGAATAATTGCCTTCACCCTTCGCTTTACTTTTCCTTTGTAGACATTCTACATAATTGTCTGAGTAATGGTATGCTTCATTATATGTTTTGTTCATTCAAAAATACTGGCTGAATATATATCTTCTACAAATAATAAAACTGTTTACATTTCATTTGGCTGATGGATAGCTTCTCTTTTGCTTTTGCTGTTGTACGTCTCAGCAGAGTTACAGGTTTATAATGTCCCTTTAAAAAATTAATACATTTTGGATTGATTTTCAACTACTATAACTTCTTCCATCCTATTATATGATATAGTAAAACTAAGAAAATGTATCAGTTATATATTGCTGTATGCAAAACCTCCTACCTCTTATAGATTTAAAAAAAGAACAGTTTATTATTTCCTATAATTTTGTGAGTTGATTGGGAAATGCATCTGCTGATTTTGCCTGGACTCACTTATGTGGCTGAAGTCAGCTAGAGGTGTCTGGGCTGGATGGTCCAAATGGCTTCAGCGACATGCCTGGGAGTTGGAGCCACCTCTCAGCTGGGGCACTGGTTTTTTGCCAGTTTGCTTCTCATCCTCAAGTAGGCTTGACTACATGTCTTCCAGCATACTGTATTTCTTTATGCATCCATCCATTGAATGACGTGTTCTTTTGATATCTTGGCTATTGTGAATAATGCTGCAATGAATGTGGGGGTGCAGATACCTCTTTGAGATTGTGATTTCATTTCCTTTGGACATATTAACAAAAGCGGGGCTACTGGATCATATGGTAGCTCCATTATTAATTTTTTTGAGGAAACTCCATGCTGCTTTCCAAGTGGTTGCTTCAAAGTACATTCCCACCAACAGTGCACAAGGATCCCCTTTACTCCACATCCTCACCAGCACCTATCTCTTGTCTTTTTTGCAAGTGAAACAGCATTATATTTTAATGTAGGAAATTAGTTTTAATCTCACAGTAAATAAAATTTCAAACTTCTTATCTAAGTAGCATTTTCAAAAATTATACTTTGCCATGTTTGCATTGGACAAATCTTAGTAAGAGGATTTTCATTGTAGGGAAGTATGGAGCATGTTTAAATATATCAATTCTTTCATGAAGAGCTGTGTGACAAAGAACTCACCATTTGGACATCTCTGAATATTGAAACCTTCTTCCTTTTACTGGAGTGAAATCTGTTTCCTGTTAACTTCTTTTCACTATTTCTTCCCTAAGCACTTTCTAGAATGATATCCAAAATAGGACCCACAGCTCTCTATATTCCATCAGATGTTTCTTCCTTTTCTATGTGAAAAGAATAGTCTTGATGCCAGTGCTTATTCTAATGGTTTGAAAACTCACATGATAGAAGCTGATTATGGTTCTCTGAACTTCTGGATATGCCCTTTGCTTTGGGCATATACTTTTTAAAAACTTTATTTTTATTGTTGGCACTATTACATATGTCCTCATTCCTATCCCCCCTCTTTTACCCACCCTCACCCATCCCCTGATCCCTTCCCTCTGGCCATCACTACACTGTTGTCTGTGTCTGTGGATTATGCATATATGCTCTTTGGCTAATCTCTTCACCTTCTTTACCCAGGACACCCCTCCTACCTCCCCACTGACAGCTGTCAGTCTTTTCCATGTCTGCATGCCTCTGTTTCTATTTTGTTTGTCAGTTTGTTTTGTTCATTAGATTCCATATATAAGTGAGAATATATGGTATTGGTCCTTCTCTGACTGGCTTAGTTCACTTAGCATAATAGTCTCCAGGTTCATCCATCCTGTCGCAAAAGGTAAGAGGTCCTTCTTTTTTTGGCCAATTAGTATTCCATTGTGTGAATGTACCACAGCTTTTTCATCCACTCATCTATTGATAGGCACTTGGACTATTTCCAGATCTTGGCTATTGTAAGTAATGCTGCTATGAACATAGGGGTGCATATATTTTTTTTTGAATTGGTGTTTCAGGATTCTTAGGATATATTCCCAGAAGTAGGATTCCTGGGTCAAAAGGCAGTTCCATTTATAATATTTTGAGGAAACTCTATACTGTTTTACAAAATGGCCTTATCCAGCCTGCATTCCCACCAACAGTGCATGAGGGTCCCCTTTTACCTACATCCTCACCAGCACTTGTTTGTTGATTTATTGAGGATAGCCATTCTGTCAGGTGTGAGTTTAATTTGCATTTCTCTGATGATTACTGATGTTGAGCATTTTTTTTTCATGTCTATTGGCCATTTGCATGTCCTCTTTGGAGAAGTGTCTCTTTAGGTCTTTTGCCCACTTTTTAAATTATATTGTTTATCTTCCTGATGTTTAGTTGCATAAGTTCTTTATATATTTTAGGAATTAACCCCTCATCACATATATAATTGGTGGGTTTCCTTTACACTTTGTTGATGATTTCTTTTGATATGCAGAAACTTTTTAGTTAGATGTAGTCCCTTTTGTTTGTTTCCCTGTGTTTGCCTTATCATAGGAGATAATATCAGCAAAAATACTGCTACAAGAGATGCCTGAGATTTTACTGCCTATATTTCCTTCTAGGGTTTTTATGGTTTTGCAACTTACATTTAAGTCTTTTATTCATTTTGAGATTTTTAGTTTCATTTTGTTTTTTTAAGGTTTGTCTGAGGTTTGGGCCTATTTTTTGTTTGTTTGTCTTATTCTACGGGGATATATACACCCTTGAGGTGATATTTAGAGCCTGAGAGATATTATCAGTTATATGATAACTTGTTACTACTCAAGATGATATCTTAAAATAGCTTCTTCTTAAGGAGTAGTTTATCAGTAGATAATTTGAGACATATATTAATTTTTAAAAGTCCTCTCTGAAGGTAAAAGGTTATTATTTCATGTGTATTTTTACATGACAGTGAAAGATCCGTTTTAGATAAACCAACTGGATTTAATTAAAAATAAGAAATAAAGCTTATTTGAATGATTATGAAACCTAATGAAAGAAATGCTCATGTAAGCACAACTTCTAGAGAACAAAAGGTCAGATATACATTCTGGAAATTCAGACAAAAACGTGATTGACAATTCTTTTATTCCATTTCTCTTTTTTTTAAATTATATTTTATTGATTTTCTTATAGAGAGGAAGGGAGAGGGATAGAGAGCTAGAAACGTCAATGAGAGAGAAACATCGATCAGCTGCCTCCTGCACACCTCCTACTAGGGATGTGCCCGCAACCAAGGTACATGCCCTTGACCGGAATAGAACCTGGGACCCTTCAGTCCACAGGCCGACGTACTATCCACTGAGCAAAACAGTCCAGGGCTCCATTTCTTATATTGGCCAGTAAAATTTCCCTTTCCATTTGTAATTTAAAAAATCATATTCTCTTAAATATAATAAAGAAGATGACTAAACAGTAAATGGAGAATTAAGAATCACCATCTTGTGTCCTGGAAAGAATTTCTTGAAGGGTCATCAAAAGTAGAATAATGAAGGTAATCACCTTCTCAGTATTCCTAAAGACATGAGAGATTGATCAGTTTCAATCTGAGCAAGATAGCAAAGCAAGATTGGAAGAGTATGAATAGGGAAGTCTAATCAAAACCTTGTACACACTAGTCTCTTTATACATATTACCTCCAACACTTATAAGCCTCATGAACACTCTCAGGTAAACATTAGTCATCTCATTCAACAGATGAGAAAGTGAGGCCCAGATAACTAACATGCCCAGTTTACATACTCAACCAGTTGTGAGAAAGATCAGCTTGTTGGACTCAAAGGATCTACTGTTTCCTTGATACCACAAGCCAAGTTTTTGTTTTTCCAGACCCACACTGAGGAAAATCCAACAAATTCTGGGCTCATTTGTGGTTGCCTTAGCAGTGTTGCATGACAGCAAAGGCAACGGGCATTGAGTCAGGTGAACTGATCTTGAATTTTCCTTCACTGAGCTGGAGGTTTCCATGAGTCATTTTGCATCATGGAATCTAGTTTTTTATATTTATGAAATACAACGTTTAAATTAGATGTTTCTAGGACTTAACCCAGATTAGAAGTTCTATGATTCTCACACACTTTTAAAGTTATATTTTCCTTTTAAAACAAGACTTAACTGCATTTACTGTATTTACTTTACATGTCAGATATTATAAATATTTGTAAATGTGATGAAGGTTTTACTCTGCAAGATATTGGCACTGGACTGCAATAAACCTTTTAACATCATCTTATGCTGATACCAGGTATTTGATATCAAGCTGAGCAATGCCTGACTGAAAGTCTTTTGATGTTAGTAATTCTCATTTTATTTGGCAATTGCAAGGTCCTTTGGC
The DNA here is from genome assembly GCF_964212035.1 of Myotis nattereri. NCBI lineage: Eukaryota > Metazoa > Chordata > Mammalia > Chiroptera > Vespertilionidae > Myotis > Myotis nattereri. Next base: position 46,426,382 of record NC_138079.1, on the reverse strand, counting down.
TTATATATACAGTTAAATTTCTGAAGTAGAATGGCAGTGATCCATTTTATACATTTTATAAAATTTAGTGATTTGGTCATTGGAAGAAAAAGCTGACATTTGGTTAAAATTAATAATATAACATGAAATCTTAAACTTTTTTGAAAGGGGGGATTGTGCACATGTATGTGCATAAATACATGTGTATAGATGTATATACACAAGCACACACAGGTAGGCCATCTCACTTTATTTGGATCTGAAATACCATATTTCTCATAAATTTTAAAGAAGTAAAACTATTACACAAACTGTTCTAATACTAACATTTTTATGTCATTAAAATTAATTTTTACTTTGTAACTAAAAAGTAATTTTCCAGTCCCTCGTCCTATCATTATTTATTTTAAAATTATAAATTTTTAATTTTACAAAATAGAAAATATAGCTAAACAGAAAGAAAGCTGCCTTTAACCCCCTAATATAAATATAACCAATTTTGTTGTTTCTTGTTTGTTTGATTTTTAATCTTTATTGTTGAAAGTATTACAGATGTCCCCTTTCCCCCCCTCTATCCTGCACCTGTACTTCCAGGCCTTCACCACACTATTGTCTGTGTCTATGGGTTGTGCATATATGCATATAAGTTATTTATAGATATAACCAAGTTTTAATCTCTTGATTCATATGCCTGTACTTCCAAATTTTCTCTAAGCATTTATATATATATATAAATGCAGTTACTATTTTTTAAACCTGATTAATTTTGTGCCTATTTCACAAGAACAAATAAATACAAATTAAAATAGTCAATGTCTTTAAAGCATTTGACAATGTGGCTATAAGAAAATTTATTAATTCTTTATTATTCATTTAATGATTTTTCTCATTTTTATATTATTAACAATGTACAATAAGTATGAATATCCATCTGTGTTTGACTAATTTTTCCCTTTAAATTAATTTTAAGACATGAATTTATTAGGCAAAATGGTGAAGCAGTTTTAAAAGGTTTTATACTTACTGTTGAATCTCCCTACAGATTTTTTTAAAAATCACTTTACATTTTTTTCCAACACTCTTCCAAACAATGAAACCCACTTCTTTAAATACTTTGACTACCTTAACATATTTCCATAAGTTCATACAAAACATACAGCTATATGAATTATACAAGTATTAAAGCCCCTCAATGCCTCCATTGATAATTATTTTGCCCCATGAAATGAAAGCCTACTATTTATTTATTTATTTATTTTTGTAAGAGGACATTTATTGGGTAAATTACAGAGGTATAAAGGTAATTCCTAGAAGAAATAGGCTGTAGAGGTAAAGGAAGCCCTTGGAGCTTGTGAGTGAGGAGACAAAGGGTAAGGTGCCTGGGGCAGGGAGGAGGAGGGGGAGGGAAAGGAAGAGGCATGGGCATGCTCCCTGAAGGGAGAGCGCACTGGGTCCCTGTCAGAGGGTTTTGAGAGTGGAGATTTTAGAGGTGGTCCCAGGAGATCTCAATAGAATATTCAGTAGTTTTCAGGTATGTCCATTCAGAGCTGTGGTCTGCACTGATTGATTGGCCAGCACCAGGGCAGGCGGGTCATTATCCAGTGCAGCTGGTCGTGACAAAAACACACTATTTTTTTTTTTTACTTATCTGAAAACCATTTTACCCTCTTTTATTTTCCTTATGGGGACTGACCCACCCCAACTTTTAGTTCAGGGGTCTTGGTGGGGCTGGTTCATCCCTTGTTTCAGGCTGTGTATGTGACCCAGGCCTCAGCCAATCAATGCATTTCATTTACCCTTCACTAGAGATTGGTTCAGGGAAGGGCACACTCCTTGATTTTAGAACATTGACCATGAGGATTGGGATTTTGTTCAAATCGATGGAAGAAGAGAAATAGTTTGAGTATACTATAACTGCCTAATGCAAGGCTGAAAGTTCTGTAGCCACCTTTCAGCGCATGGATATGCTTGTCTGACTAAAGCCAGTAGAGTGGCAGCCAAAATCAAAAGAATGGGAAAAGTCAGGGCTTATAACCCATGCCTGGGTTGTGTAAGATCCCTGGACTTTAATCACTAAAATAGAAATTATCATTTGAGTTGAGTTTTTGGTTGCCTACAAGTTAAGGACACTAATGCCAGCTGACATATGTTCAAATAAAGTTTCAAATCTTTAAAAAAATATATATACTTTTTTATTTCAGAGAGGAAGGTAGAGGGAGAGAGAGATAGAAACATCAATGATGAGAGAGAATCATTGATCAGTTGCTTCCTGCTCACCCCACACTGGGGACTGAGCCCACAGCTTGGGCATGTGCCCTGACCAGGAATAGAACTGAGACCTCCTGGTCCATAGGTTGATGCTCAACCACTGAGCCATGCCAGCTGGACAATTTTTGAATCTTTAATAGCTCATTTTTCACTAAACATTTCAGCAATAGGTTTATTTCTAAATTTTCCAAAACGTGGTGTTTCCTTCTTGTTTCTTTCTTTATACAATTTGTGCTTCCAACCATATTAAAGATACACGTAGTGTTACTCACTGCCCTATCTCCTCTCTCATCTCTGGATACTAAAACAGTTATATTTCACTCTTGGTAAAAACACATAAACAAACAGCAACAAAATGACAACAACAAAGCCCCCAATATTTATTGCTGAACTACATTTATAAATTTTCTAATTATCTCAAAATGTTATAGCTCCTCCACCTGCACACAGACTATGAGCTTTTAAAGAATAGGTTGTGATCCTTATATTTCTTTCCTCAGAGTTTTGCTTTTAGCAAAATAGGAACTCAATACAAAATGTGCTGATGGATTGGAAACAAGAATTTAATGACAAAGGAAAGTAGCAAAAGAGGGTTTTTTCATAGGATAGCAGAGAGCCCTAAAAGCACACAAATCCATATTAAAGATAAGATAAATTGAACAACCAAAGTCTGTAGGCCACACTGGCTATACAGTATATCAAAGATGAGTAACATCATGTTTCTAAATAGTCACACATAGTATAAACCATCCTATATAATAAAACCCTAATATGCAAATCAACTGAACCGCAGAACAACCAGTCGCTATGACATGCACTGACCACCAGGGGGCAGATGCTCAATGCGGGAGCTGCCCCCTGGTAGTGCGCTCCCATAGGGGGAATGCCGCTCAGCCAGAGGCCAGGCTCATGGTTGGTGAGTGCAGCAGTGGTGGCAGGAGCCTCTCCTGCCTCTGCTGCAGGTGGGCGGTAAGGAGCAAGGGGTCCTGGATTGCGAGAGCCCGAGACTGCCAGAGGAATGTCTGACTGTGGACATCCCCCGAGGAGTCGTGGACTGTGAGAGGGTACAGGCCCGGCTGAGGGACCTCCCCTCCCCCCACCCAGTGCACGAATTCCATGCACCGGGCCTCTAGTAAAAAATAGAATCAGAGAATTATGCTAGTCCAATTCTATTTGGGGTATGTTATTTTATTCACTTGTCTTTTAATTTCAAAGTGTATTGCTTTTTCTTATCTTTGAAAATAGAAAAAAACAAATTTTACTGGAAGCCTGCCTTGGTGTATTCTTTACATTAAAATAAGTGAGTACTTCATATAAATAAACCCAATATGTTATAAAGATATTATTTATAAATAATATATATAGTCATATTAGTAATTTATATAAGTAATTAGTTAATAAATGTTAGTCTGTGCTTAAAAAGAGTTCCATTTATCCACTCTAAACACATATTTTTGGTAAAGGAGAGATGAAGCCTTTATTACAAGCACAGTGGGGTTTTCACAATATAGCAGGCAAGCCTCAGATTATCATCTGTTTTATCAAGACTTAGTTCAAAAAAAGTAGAAAACCCAGGGGCTTATCAAGACGTACAGAAGTGCTTTATGACTGATGCTGGAGTCAAGTAACTGGTATGAAAATAAGCCCTGAATGACAGGAGGTTTATATGAACTAAAATGGATTCCTATTATACAAAACCTTCATATTATTGTGTGTAGCTTATGTACTGAGCATCATATATTTTATTAAAAATAAAAACAGTTTTATAATTTTACAACATATTTCAAAAAGCAATCTATGTACTGTTAAACATTTTTTAATTAAAATATTTTAAAATTAAATTTCAAAATATTCATAATGACATGTTTTAGAGATAATCTTTGCTAATACTTTAATGAAAACTTTCCAAAGTGTTTCCCATGCAACTATGAGCATATTTTGACAAAATTGTGTCATATTGTATATAATTTTGAAAATTGCCCTTTGCCTCCTGAATCATTATTTTTTTTCATTAATGAATATTTTTCTATTATACAGTATTATGGGTCACATGTATCCCAATAGTGGGAGTGCTATTATTTACTGAATCAAGGGAATATTTACCTATAATTAGCCTGTTAACATTTATTAACTATTAGAAACAAAACTTTGATGAATAAAAGGATAAAAGTTTCCATCTCTCCTACTGAGACTTGCTTTTGTTTACCTGTGTTAAGTGGTGTGGTTGGTGGCCACCAGGAAGCAGAATTTCTGCAATCAGTTTGTCACTTACTCTACTTTTCCTTCCTGAATGGTAGCAGTAGTTTCAGGTTACTCCACCAATTACTGAGCAGCTGGCGGATTTATTCCAGGAAGGACAGGGCCTATTATAGGTTGATCACAGTTCTCACTAGAGGCGGATTTGCCTTGATGCCAGTGAAGGTTAAGTTTTAGGGATTCTCATTTGTACCAGCTTTTTCTAAGGTCCAGGGAGGGACCTGGCACTGTGTTCATATGTCTTATGCTACCTACAATTTTGAAAAAAGAAGGCTTGTAACTGCTATTTCTTTCCATACAACTCTCCCTTTGTCAGCACCCTCCTTTAGGGTGGCATTGGAGGGATGATGAGAATTTTGGAGATATGATTATGAAAAAGTTAAGTCAGAGATACACTTATTTTGGGTTCAGGGGCACATATTTCTATGATTTGTAATCACTTTTACCTATAGCAATGATGACGAACCTATGACACGCGTGTCAGAGGTGACACGCGAACTCATTTTTTGGTTGATTTTTCTTTGTTAATTGGCATTTAAATATATATAAAATAAATATCAAAAATATAAGTCTCTGTTTTACTATGGTTGCAAAGGTCAAAAAATTTCTATATGTGACACGGCACCAGAGTTAAGTTAGGGTTTTTCAAAATGCTGACACGCCGAGCTCAAAAGGTTCGCCATCACTGCCCTATAGCAACTGCTCACTGTTGACATGTAGCCATGACTCCATGACCATTATCACCAGGGACTAGGCCAGCTGATCCAGGGCTGTGGCGGAAAGGTAGAGGGCTAGACCATCTGGAGGTAACCAGCATCCCCTCTGTATGGTAGTAAAAGAGAAACCCAGTTTGACAACTATAGATCCAGAGATTCAGTCTGGAATATTTCTTGAATTGTTATACCTTATTTATAAAAGAAAGTTGACAAAGTTTTATTAACCTTAATACTAATTTTAAAAGTTTTTTTTTGATGTTACTGACTATGAGTTGCGGCACATTATAAAAACAAGAATTATGAATTTAAAAATTTTGATCACTCAGGCCTAGCCAGTTTGGTTTGGTGGATACAGCATTGGCCTGCAGACTGAAGGGTCCCGGGTTTGATTCTGGTCAAGGGCATGTACCTCTGTTACAGGCTCCTCCCAGGTCCAGGCCCTTTTCAGGGTCATGCAGGAGACAACCAACGCATCGATATTTCTTTCTCGCTTCCACTCTCTCTAAAAATCAATAGAAAAATATCCTCAGGTGAGGATTAAAAAATCAAAAATATTTGATCACTCATGCTAGAGAAAAGATCAAATTATCTTTCTCTTGTCTCTATGGAAACTCATATTTAAAAATTGTACTTAAATAAACAAGTGATCCAAAGTATAAATTCAAAAAAAGTTACAGAATAGCAGACACATGCCAAGCTATTAATAAATTAAAATGTTTCATTTTGTGATGGTTGAAACTTTGAGATATATCTCAGCTTTTTAAGATTTAAAAATAATCTTGGTCACTCTAAAGGAACAATCACTTACCTATGTAAATTTTTTTATAGCTTTGTATTATGTTTTGTAGAGAGGGACGGCTACGTCATACAAGATTGTAAGTCCCACAAAATCTGGATCTACTTCTAGCACTCTCCCATTAGTGTAAGGAAGAGGAAAAAAATGACTAAAAATAACAGCATATACTCTTGCCCTCCTTCATTCCTTTATTACATGTATGAAGGAAAAATGATTAAGTGCTACAATGCACAGCTCAAGAGTGCAGCTAAGAATTACAGTACTTTTCAGATAAACTGGCATTGTTAGTCTCCATAGAAAGTAAAAGGCTTTCAGAAGTTTTGTTAGGGTTGAAAAGTGCAGGAACATATGACAAAATGATAATGTCTGGACAGCAGTCAACTTCTAAAAGCAGAAAATATGTATCAGTGTTTCTTCTAAATATAAAAGTAATATAGGCTCTCTTAAGTGAGTTTAAATACTGAATGTATACAAAAGAAAGCATATAAGTATATACTCTGTTTCCTTTTAATCTATAGATGTAAAAGCCTAATATGCAAAGTGTTAGCAGTCATTAAGAAGTAGTGTTGGGGCCACAGCTGGTTTGGCTCAGTGGATAGAGTGTCAGCCTGCCGACTCAAGGGTCCCAGGTTCAATTCCGATCAAGGGCATGTACCTGGGTTGTGGGCACATCCCCTGTAGGGGGCGTGCAGGAGGCAGCTGATCCATGTTTCTCTCTCATTGATGATTCTAACTCTCTATCCCTCTCCCTTCCTCTCTGTAAAAAAATCAATAAAATATATTAAAAAAAAGAAGTAGTGTTAGATTATTTTCATGTTTTTACTTGTCCAGAAATTAGATTTAAATATTGACTAAACTTTTCTATTTGATGTTGTTTAACAGTAAAGCTAATTAGATTGGTAATCTATATTTAACTTATTTTAATTATTCAAATGTAAATTTTTTAATTTCCAAAAATATCTAATCACTAGAAGTATGTTTACTTTATTTGATTTGCAGAAATGTTGAGTTATACCTGCATATAAAAATTGGAAAATTTTGCATTAAATTTCAGGGGTTGAAAAATTTGGAGTCTGGCCCTGCTGGGCCCATATCTGCACAAGGCAACAGTTGACTGTAGTTGGGTAGCTGCTCTATACTCTTTAGATTGGGCATGCATTTTCCAATTTACCACCTTATTGTATTTTACTAGGTCCATTTCACTTCTATATGTGGCTTGCCTCAACACAGTAATTATTTACTGTAAATTTTCATTTTTAATAATAAATTAAAAATATATTCATAGAGAAGACTTACCAGGATTGACCTGAGCTTTGGTTTCCTTGTGAAATTGTGTTGTCCATGGTGTCTAGAGCTAAATGGGTTCCAATATCTGTTGCATTAAAGTGGATATATAGTCTTGGCAGACTATTGTTATAGATATATATGTGGAGTGTGAGAGCTGTATGCTGGTGAATTTAGTCAAGACGAAGAAGTTACTGGAATATTGGAGATGTACAAGATTACCAGTGAAAAAAATCTTGGTATTTCACAGTCTTTAAAAATAAAATAAAAGGAACTTCTTAGTATAGTATCTGATATAGTATTTCTAGAGGCCCGGTGCATGAATTTGTACATGGGTGGGGTCCGGCCGACCCACCCCCATGGGGGCCCATCGGGCCAGGCTGGCGGGGTGTGGGGGTGAGGGGTTGCAGGAGGTTGGTCGGCCAGCCCCGCCCCCAATCCGACTGGGGCTGGTCAGGGGGAGGTGTCGCCCCTCCCCCCCCCCCCAAATCAGACCAGTTGGCTGGCCACATTGCATCTCATAGCAATAGGTCGTTCCAGTTGCTCTGGTCATTTTGGCGTTCCAGTCACTTGGCTTTTATATATATAGATAGCATGTGATAAGGTAATATTTTGGGGATGCATGAATGAGTAAATGAATGACTGAATGTCCCATGATTAGAATTTATTACTGGTGAGAGGAAGGTTACTGAGTGTGAGAATCAATGTGAACTGCCTGAGAAAATATAAATAGAACTCAGTAAGTGAGGAGGAAAATAGTGCAAAGTGACAGAGGAGCTGGCAATCCTTATTGTGCGTTTTACTCTGCAGAGTGACTAAAGAAACAAATTGATCAGGAAATGTTATTGATACAAATGTTATTAAGTGCCATTCCAAAAAAAGGAATATAAGATATGATGTTTAGATCCCTTATGCTGATCTAATTTTGTGAGGAAGCTCATCAGTGCAAAACCAGCTCCCTGTTCACCCTAAGAGGTACAGTCATAGTACATTTGACCATTTATTTGAGATAATCAAAATTCTTTTGACATGTCAACAATGAAGTAAATTTTAGGAAAACGATTATACTAAACAACCAACAGTCCTCTTTGTAATAATTTTAATAGAGATGTATTGTCTACAGTGACGTTTAATAAGCACAAAATGATTCATACAATATGAAATTTTCAGAATTCAAGTGAAAAGCAGGCAATACCCACTTTCACTATTTTAAGTTCCCTGATGGTTGAAGGAGTGTTGTGGACACTAAGGCCTTTGCTTCCTGTAATATGCTACCCAGGTGTTTGGCTTCCTAACATCCCTGAGCATTTCATTCAGGCCCTTCTAGGACTGTGGCACCCTCCCTCCCCTTCCCCAGCTCCATTCTTCCACTCCATCCAGAATGTATGCTCTGAGAGCCAGTTATCCAGACATCAGCATCCATCCAGCAGACTGGCCTTAACATTATGTTGGAATACTCCTTCTCTCTCCTGGGAAGACATCAAAGTGTTCTCCCCCACTCCTCCTCTATCCCTCCTTCCTTTTCTATTTTGCCTGTTTCTAAAGAAGAGACAAAAATCAACCTAGAAATTAATGTCTGTTGTTACATCACTTTACCACCAAATTGTTTAAATGGTCTTAGAGACAGACTCACTATTCTTTGTAAAGATCTACATGGAGAGGTATAATATACCTCCCTTCTCAGCTTCCGATACTTAGGAGAGTCCTGCAGGAGACAGAAACCAGGCAGCTTTCTGTAAGTTACTCATGTTTGCATACCTCTGGCATTGTAGTTGGGCTAGCAAGCCACCAGAAGTTTGAACCATTGAAGAGTTATTTATATTTGTTTTAGAAGTGCTAGACAATGCACCTAGAAAAGTAAATAAAACAAAGGAAGTACAATAATTTTCAACTTCCTTTTCATCCCATGCTGTAGACCGAATGGAAGGTTTGTCCACTGTCAGAAAATTATTTTAAATTCATGGATTTGACTATTAAGGACAGAATGATCCTAGAAATTAGAAAGCAACAATACTCTAGTCATTACCCTGGGCTGTCTGAGTTGATGCTTATTGCTCTCGTGGGAATGAGTCCTCAGCCAGCAGTCTCAGTGACTGCCAGGAACAGTGATTTAAGCTCTGCACTAACCACTTCCTCCACAAGACTGCCTTTTAGGGCAAAGGTGCCATCTGGGACTGGAAAAGCAGATCTGTTTTATAGCATTAAAATGTATTTTACAGAACTAATTAGAAGCAAAGAGTTGTCCATCTCCCTTGCTGGGAATGTAAGCTATTCAGAGAATTCGTAAGATTATTCTTCTGCATCTTAAAAAATTAAAATTAAAAATTAAAAAGCTGAAAGAAATATAGTAATAATAAAAGTGTAAGTACAGAAGACTAAAAGGCAGATAAAACAATAAAAGGTTTTGCTGTGGTTAAAAAAAAATAGAAAAGTTAAAGGGCCAACCAACTCCCAATATTTAAATAAACCAGCTAAAAGTTGTGGATCAATAGTCTATGCACTTGTTATAAAAACCAACTCTGTTCGAAGGGGAAGACTTTCTGGTAGTTTCAGTCATCACTCAAGATCCCCAGGCAGAGTCTTGGACAGAAATGAGTCACCAGCTTGAGTCATAGCCCAGAGTGACACATTATTTAATAGAGGAAAGGAAAATGTTAAAATAGTACAAGGGTGTTTTCAGCTGATGCTGAGTCAGATCCTAGGCAATATTGGAAACACTTCTCTTCCACTATTATGATGTCTTCTCATGAATAGAACTAAAAAATAGTTTGCATGTTAATATCACTGTTAATTGTATTTTAACAAGTAGGAAAATGAAATTTTAAAACTTTTTGGCAAGCGTACCTGTCTTCCATTTGGAAGCACTTTTAATTCACTCATGTCCAGTTGTCATTTTAAGAGATCCTCTAAATTCATCATTTTATTTTTAAAAATAAATGTTGATTGATTTTATAATATGCACTTTCAAACTCATGTTAATTTTTGTCACTACATTATTTTATAGTAAACATTCAGAAATGTATTCCTTATAATAAATTGGTAAATAATAATTCAGCTAAATAAATTTTTTCCCAATTTTATCTGCTGGTTGAATAAATGAAGGCTCACATTGCCATAGGTTTTTATATATAAGCTACAACTTCCCAGTTCAAAATTCCTATATTATTATATTTCAGATCACACATTGCAGTACAAAGCAAGTTTGCATCCCTATATATCCTTTAAGAAAAAAAAATGTTGAAATCAAACTAAAGCCCTAGCTAGTTTGGCTCAATGGATAGAGCAGAGGTGCTCAAACTTTTTAAACAGGGGGCCAGTTCACTGTCGCTCAGACCGTTGGAGGGCCGGACTATAGTTTAAAAAAAAAACTATGAACAAATTCCTATGCACACTGCACATATCTTATTTTGAAGTAAAAAACAAAACGGGAACAAATACAATATTTGTATTTTCATGTGACCCGCGGGCCGTAGTTTGAGGACCCCTGGGATAGAGTGTCAGCCTGCGGACTGAAGGGTCCCGGGTTTGATTCTGGTCAAGGGCGCATGCCCAGGTTGTAGTCTTAATCCCCATTAGGGGCGTGCAAGAGGCAGCCAACCAATGGTTCTCTCTCATCGTTGATGTTTTTATCTCTCCCTCTCCCTTCCTCTCTGAAATCAATCTATAATAATAAAAGTGTAATATGCTAATTAGGCTGGACGTCCCTCCTGATGAAGCCGCAGCGGGTGGGGCCAAGTCCCTTGCACAAATTTCATGCATTGGGCCTCTAGTAAAAATATGTTTTAAAAAAGAAATTAAACTAGAAATCTTTGAATTCTCTAAGGATGTATTGATGCAATAATGTAATTTCCCTTCATAGTCTCTTTAATATATATTTCATAATTTTGTTTTTGAAAATGAAAGCTTATCTATGAATCAAAGTTCCCAGGATCACCAAATAAAGCAATGGAGGCATGTTGTCATTGTGCTGTGGAAACCTTATTTAACATCTCTTGGTTTACATGTGAACTCTGCCTTTCAGCAAGTCACTTGACTTAACTAATATTGCTTTCCTTAGGTGAAAAATTAGGAAAGTAATAGGATTAGCTATAAAGCACTGCTGCGAGGCTAATTAGGGTAGTGTACTTTAAATTATTTTATATTGAAACTAGAGGTCTGGTGCACAAAATTTGTTCACTGGGCGGGGGGGGGGGGGGGGTGTCCCTCAGCCCAACCTGCACCCTCTCCAATCTGGTCCATCCCTCTCACAATCTGGGACTGCTGGCTCCCAACCACTCGCCTGTCTACCTGTGTGATTGCCCCTAACCGCTTCTGCCTGCCTGCCTGATCACCCCCTAACCACTCCCCTGCCAGCCTGATCAACGCCTAACTGCTCCCCTACCAGCCCAGTTGTCCCCAACTGCCCTCCCCTGCCTGGTCTGGTCGCCCCTAACAGCCCTCCCCTGCTGGCCTGATCACCCACAACTGTCCTCCTCTGCCGGCCATCTTGTGGCTGTGGGCACCGCCATCTTTGAGGGCATGGCAGTCAATTAGCATATTTCCTCCTTATTGGTTGTGGGCACTGCCATATTTGCGATGGTGTGAGGGTCAATTAGCATATTCCTGCTTTATTAGATAAGATTATTTTAGACTTATGGAAGACACAAAAAAATAGGTACTAATGTTCCCATATACCAGAGGCCTCCAAATTTTTTCTATAAAGGGTCAGATCATAAATATTTTAGGCTTTGTGGAAGAGATAGTCTCCTATTGTTTGTTTGTTTGTATTTTTGACCATTCTAATAGGTGTTTAGTGCTGTTACTTTGTGGTTTTAATTTGCATTTCCCTAATGAATCATGTTGAGCATCTTCCTAAATGCTGTTTGCTGTTTGTGTCTTCTTTGGTGAAGTGTCTATTCAGATTCATTGTCTATTTCATTTTTTGAATTGACTCTTAAGTTCTTTATATATTTTGAAAATAACTCCTTTATTAAATACATGGTTTCAAATATATTTTCTCAGTCTATGGTTTGTCTTTTTATTTTCTTAAGCATTGTATCTTGCAGGGAAAATTTTAGTTTTAATAAAGTGAAAGAAAATGTCTTGGTTTAAATTTTTATTTTGATTTGGTTGCTCTCAAAAGCATAAGATCAAGATACTATAATTTTCTTCATAGTGAGGACCATGATGTTTCTTTCATCCTTCGAATTGTAATACAGGCACTATGGTTTTGCATTATTTTTTTTATGGAAAATATGAGTTTAAAACATTTAAATAAATAGTTCATATTAACAATATGAACTAATTCAATAACAATTTAAGACAAATTACTACTATATTATGAGGCATGCATGATATTTTAGTGTAGTATTTAAAATTATTATGGAAGGAAAATTGTTCTAGGAGTATTTTATCTATGAACAGAAGTAACAGAATCAATGTCCGAATGAAACACAAAATTAAATGTTATTCTCCCCTTGGGTGAAGAAACAAACCATATTTTAAACTGCAATTGCCAAAATACTACATATTGAAATATATTCTATTTGCATTTTCAATTTTTTAAAATAAAACAATAATTGTGAAAACAAATTTTTATTGACAGGTTTTCTCATTAAATTGTAGTCCATTTTGCAACCAGGAAAATCAGAGGATCTAATGTATTCATAATCTTTACCATTTGTTTATGGATAAATATTTTTCTCTATGTTTTACTAGCTTTGGACCAATTACTTTGCTTGATGTAGCAAACTAGAAATCTTGTATATTTTAAAATATATAAATCTCTGACTAAATTTTTAGCAATGCTAGAAAAGGGAAAAGAGAGAGGGAAATGTCAGTGAAAACAATAAAAGGGGAAATAGTCCAAGATTGTCCTTTGGACAGTTGCAACATCTTCTTTCCCCAGTTAATCACATATTTAAATAGCTGTGGCTGTGATGGACATAAAGCGAGTTTTTCTCATTTTAAGTCCAAAGACACTGAGTTCCAGTGTTCAGTCAAAAGGAACCTCCGAGTTTACAGCATCCAATCCTGACAGATCTTCACGAGTGTCTTTGTCTTTGCTGTAAAGAAAATTGTTTTTCTCTTATCCTGTCCTGTACATTCATGAGCACTTATTTCCTCTCTACACTGACAGTAATGGCTTGGCTCCTTAAATTTATTTTTCATTATTTTTCAAGCAAGCACTAGTATATAGGAAATTACTGTAATGTCTGCACTAGAATCTGAAGACTAGAGGACATGTGCTGTGTCTGCAAAAGGTCACTAGACTGGTCACGTTAGAGTCAGAAACAGTACAAGTGTGTCCATTCGATTAGCATTTATTTGGCAGAAGTTATGAGAATGTGATTAGGAAAAGAAGTAGGTATGAAAATCTGAAAAGAGGGATAAAGCTAATATTATTTTTAGGTGATATAATTGTATATCTAGAAAACTCAAAATGAACTAAAAATCTAATATAAACAGTAAAGATTTTGATAAAGTGACTAGGTATAATATCGGGACACATGTACACACACATCCAAATAGTCTTCATATAAATATAAAACAGTTATAAAATATAATGGGAAAAAAACTGTACTTAGATGGGTACATAAAAAGATAAAATACCAAAGTAGAGACCAATAAGAGGGATGGATATAAAGGAAAACTTGGATATATAGATAGGAAACCTAATATTATAAACATGTTTATTACAATTTCAGCTAGACAAATTCATTCTAAAGTTTGCATGGGGAAAATAAGTATACAACAGTAGTGAGAAAATATTTTTAAGACAAGTAAATAAGGGCATATTATCTTAGAAGTTATTAAAAACATTTTAAAACAACAATAATTAAGAGTTGGCACTGACACATGAATAGATAACCCAATAGGTGAGTCTATAAAAGCAATCAGTAGAACCAAATATATGTTCACTGAGTGATTTAATTGGCATGCTGTATCAGTAAAGAAGACATGCTTTTTTTTATGTAACTGGTTTTCTGGAAAACAAGTAATATATATACTCCCCCTTACACAAAAACACATGAAACCATAATAACAATAGAAGTACTAAGAGAAAATGTAAGAGAATATAAATGCAGAATAGTAAGAGCATAGTAAAATATAAAACCTAGAAATCATAAGCAAAGATGGATAAATTTTATCATTCCAAATATAAAACTTTTAGGACAATAAAATCAAGCAAAACAGCTGTAAACTAGCTGGGAAAATTTTAATATAAACATGATACCCAATGGGCTAATTTCTTAAATATATACAGAATTCCTACCGATCAAGAAATATATCCGCAATCCAGTAGATAAAAGAGCAAATGGCATGAAATGTCATGACATAAAGGTAATATAAATAATCTATAAATTATTTCTAAATATGTGAAAAGTCACTAACATCCAATCATAATAAGAGATATTCAAAACTACGTGATGTCAGTTTTCGACTACAAGATTGACAAGCCCCAAAATTGCAAACACACTGCATTGGCTAGGATGTAGGGAGACAAGCTCCCTGATGCATTACAGATAGAAGAATGACTTCTTACATCTTTATATGGCAAGAGCCACCACAATTTTAAATGTGCATACCCTCAACCAACAATGCCACTTTAAGCATTCTATTCTAGCAACTGTATTTTGCTCACATGTGCAAAATATGTGTTCATTGAACATTGTTTGCAATAGCAAAAGATTGGAAACAACTTAAATGTCCACTAAAAAAGATTTATGTTTCACCCGTGATATAATTTCAGAAATACTTTTGTGAAAAAAGCAAGAGCATGATGTTTATATAATTTAGTAATTGTTATGAACAATGTGTATATACATACACACCTACACCACATACATGCATATATATATATATATATATACACACACACATATATATATATACACATATATATATGTATGTATATATGTGTTTATGTGTGTGTGTATATATCTTCAGAAGGTTACACAGCAATAGCTGCTAACTATCAGCAGTTATTCTGGGGAGACAACCCTGTTGTAAGGAGGAAATGACACTAAGAGGAAAACTTTTATTTCTCTGTAGACTTGTGCCTTTGAACTTTCATTATATGCACGTATTAATTATTCAAAAATAGTTTAGGGACCTAAAAATTAAGTCACCAAAATGGTTGGGAAACCAGAGGGCAGGAATGAGAGGTACCAGAAATTTCTCTTACTGGGGTCAGACTCTGAAGGCAAAGGCTTATTCTTGTGTAATGACCTGCATATTTTCTGGAGACAGCATCTGTCAGGGAATCAAGCTTGGAATACTGGGAACTGGGAATTTACTACAAAATGTGTAGTCTTAACAACTAACTTTCCTTAGTGCGCGTGGTGGGAAGACTAAAGAAATTCAAAATGTTAACACTCTGCTAAGTCCATGGCGCTCAATTATCTTCGTGGCAAGAACTATTCACAATGCAAGCAAAACAACTAGAGAGAAATAAAAAGTGTTAGTTTTAGGAAATGATGGTTCTGTTGTACTGGAATAATTTGGGGAGGTCTTATGAGGACATTCAAATACAGATATTAAAATTTGGGAGCGGTCTTTTCAGGGAGTCATAGCAGCATGAGTGGGGGGTTGGAGAAAAGAATGCATTGCTCTCCGTAGCTTGGTGTTATGGAGAGCAATGCAAAAAGTATTTTGAGTTATGCAAATATTTTGGATAATTTTAAAATGTTCTTGGAATCCTACATTCAAGCAAAGTATACTCTAAAATGATAGATGAAGAAGGTCAGAGAGAAGGCAGACTACACTAAAAAATGACAATTACATATACTTTCTTTAATTGAAAATATAAATACATACTAGTACAGTAAGTTAGATGACTTGCAAATATACCCTGCAACATAATGGTTATGAAAATCACTCCTGAAATCAAATCAGGGCTCAGATCCTGACTCCTGGCTCCATCCCTCAGTAATGCCTTAATCTTGGGCAAGTTTTGATTCTTGATTTCCTCAACAGTTAAATGGAGATAAAAATAATGGTTACCTCATAACGCTTGTTAGAATGATTTAGTGAAGCAATATTACATGTGAAAATGCTTAGTGTTTAATATACAGTTGAGCCTCCATGATTGCTGCCAGTGGAGTGTGGTTGGCTCTGAATTCAGACTGTTTAGGTTCAA
This sequence comes from Myotis nattereri, assembly GCF_964212035.1. Classification (NCBI taxonomy): domain Eukaryota; kingdom Metazoa; phylum Chordata; class Mammalia; order Chiroptera; family Vespertilionidae; genus Myotis; species Myotis nattereri. The sequence continues at coordinate 46,409,962 of NC_138079.1, read as the reverse complement.
TTACTGGCTCCAACACTTACTAAATTGAGACCATGGGCACTTTACCTAACCGATCTGTGCCTTATTCCTTCCCTCTAAAAAGGGGTAATAATAGTGATCTTTTGTATTATTTTTTCCTTTCTGCTTACCAGGTTACTGCAAATTCACCAGATATAAACACCACCAATTTATTAGCTCACAGTTATGTATATCAGAAGTCCAGGTCAGGACTTGACTGGCTTTTCTTCTTTGGGTCACACAAGCTGAAATCCAAAGTTTAATCCAAGGACATTTTGGATATTAAAGAAAATAAAGTTTTTGAAATGCAAATCAAAGTTTTTAAATGCAAAATGATAAAAAAAAATCATAGTGCCAAGCACTGTTTGATAAAATAATTTAAGACTCTTCATGTACTTAGTTTATTTATTAATATTATTCATTAATTACAGAAATAATGAGAAATAATACATTTAGTGTTATTTACTGTTTGACAAATTAAAAGTTGAGTTTAAAATTTTTTGATAATTTAATGGAGGTGGTGGATGGGGAATGAAGGTAATTAGTTATTGAGATAATTTTTTAAAAATTCCATAAGTGATTATTGTCTTACTCATTTTCTCCTCCTCCTTCTCCTCCCCCTCCTTCTTCATCATCATCTCCATCATCACCATCGTCACTATTGTTATCATCATCATAATCATCACTGTGAAGCCACTAATGGACTAGGTCCTTTTGGGACAATAACCTATCACTACTAGTATGTGTTTAGTACTTTTATTAACTCCATTTTACAGATGAGAATAGTAAGGCTTGGCAATTAATGGACTTACCTACGTTAAAAGTTATAGTGGTAGAGACAGTATTTCAATTCATACATGTTCTGCTCCAGAATCCAAGCTATAAGCAAATAAGAACAATTCTTGAAAATCAGTAAACTTTACACACTTCCATTTTTGTTAGTTTTGCTGATACTTTACTAGTATTCTGCTTTATTTTCTGGCAATGTTTTCCAAGTTCTTTTCCTTGTAGCACTAAGTGTACAATATGTTAACAGGTGTTCTGAGCAAAAACTTGTCCTAGTGAAAAAAGAAGTTTACAAAATTCTGAATTACACATGTCTGGAAAAGTTTCATAACCACAGGACCTTTCAGAGTTTCATATGCTAGTGTTCACCATGAATCCTCAAGATGCTGCTTTGATATGCAATGTTGCCCAAATTATTGGACCATGGCAAAATTTGTTTTTTTCCTCTCAGAAACCTATTAATATCTTGGGGGAAGTAAGCTTGCAGAGAATATTTGGGAAGTGCTGTTTTCAAATGATGTATAGATTCATTTTTGGTATTTTTGGCACATATTTGCAGAAGCTATAAAATGTAGCCTGGATCATATATGCTTAGTAAAGGACCCTTAGCATTTTATGTGAGCTAAAAGATTCATAACAGAATTTTATCCTTTTATTTTTTCTTCTTTTTAAAATCTATATCTTTTGGTCTTCTAACATTTCTTCTATTCCACTTCTGAAGAGGCCAGATATGAATTTAGTAAGAGTGAAATGAGTGCTATCAATGTAAATTAGATAAAGTGCCTGGAACCTTCAAAATGAAAAGCTGATTGGTACATGATCATTATCAATAAGTGAGAAAAAGGGGGGTAACTAAGCACAGGAAGCTATGGATCTAAGGCTATGTATCAGAATGAGATTGGAAGTGGGACTTGTGGAAGTAGAGGTATTAAACTGGCAACATATATTACAAGTTGTCTACCAGGTTAAACAGAATGGCATTTATAGTCACAATTCCAGGTATTTGGTCACAGAATATGCATTTAATGTAGTTTTATGCTCTCTTGGAGTTTTTTTTTTTTTTAAGAATTTAAATTAGAATGAGAAAACATGCCCAGCTGGTGTGGTTCAGTGGTTGAGTGTAGACCTGTGAACCAGGAGGTCACAGTTTGATTTTGGTCAGGGCTCATGCTCAGGTTGTACACTCGATCACCAGTAGGGGGCATGGGAGAGGTACCTGCGCAATGATTCTCTCCCATCATTGATGTTTCTATCTCGCCCTCTCCCTTCCTCTTTGAAATCAATAAAAAATATATTTAAAACATAAAACAAGAAAAACTTTTAATAACATACACTGTAGCAAAAAAAAAATTAACTTCCTAACATGCTTATTAGGTCATATATTATCAAAAAAGTTGAAATAAATGGAAATTAAATAGGAAAATAATACCTCATCACAGAGACACTGTTTTTCATTTTATATTTTTGAGATTTAGCACTAACCTTTGAAATAATACCTTCACACTAATACTAAACATCTCATTTCAAAAGAATAAAAAGGTCCCTATGGTAGACATGCCATAGCATGACTGAAAGCCCACTTTCAAAATTCAGTAATAATGATGTGCTAGAAGGTTGGAATATCACTGTTTAAAACTTATTTGCTGCAACTCTGGACAATGATGTCTTATTCTAACATCAGTGGCTTGAAGCATGAAAATAGTGAATAAATGATTCTCCCGCTTTCCCTTAGCAAAGTCATTTTAAAAAACGATTCCTTTCACCAACTGAGTGAAAAAGGAGCAGGCATTGAGATGCACAGATTGGTAATTACAAAATAGTCATGGGATGTAAAGTACAGCATATGAAATATAGTCAATAACACTGTAATTATGTATGGCTCCAGTTGAGTATTGGAAATATCAGAGAGAACACTTTGTAAAGTATTTATGATTGTCTAATCAATATGCTGTACACCTGAAATTAATACAGAATAATATTGAATATAAACTGTAAACCCTATTCTTTTACCCTCCCACCAAACATATGATCTGAACAAACCTTGTTTTGAAATAATTTTGAAATGCCATTGTGTTTTATTTGCCAGCGGTACAATACCTTAACTCCTCCATAGCAATATATAATAATACTTTTCCACCAGTCTTTTATCCTTGATCTCACGTCAAATTCCAAAAGGAAGGTAGAAATTCAAGTTTAAGGAACCCAAGCAGGCAAAAGGAGATGGAGTTTGCGTGGCCACAGATCCTGTTATCCTGTTCTTAGTACACACAGTCTCCTTTCACATCCTTGCCTTCAAGAATGTTCCCTTCAGTTTTTCTGTGTCTGTGTTTCTCTCTCCCTTCCTACCACCCTCTCTGGAAGGAAAGAAGAAACAAAGCAAGTGTTTCATTTTGGTGCCTGCAACTGCCGAAACGGAATCCATGTACACTAAGCGGTCATTCTAATCAGAAAAATTGAGAACACTATTGTAAGCCAAGGGCTATATTTGGGTTCAGCTATTTCCCCTGCCCAAACCAGTCCATTTATACTGTTTTTGTGGGTAATAGGGTGATTTGATCCACTTTAGTGAAGCCTCAAGAACCTGTCATTGCCCGGCCCCCAATTCACCCCAATGTTTCTCATCTTGAAACAGATGCAGGTCTCCCATTCCCTAGCCCCAGCCTTCACCGATCAGTCCCCTTGAAGAGATGAGCCCTGAACCCTCTGCCCCAGCCCCAGAGCTAACAGAAGTGCAGACAGACAGTGAAGCAGCCCCGTCTTAGCTGGATGGAGTCTCGCTGCTCAGTGGTCGCATTTCCTGAGAATCCAGGACAAGTGACTTTGCAGGGCTCTGTCTCTCCAGCAGCTTTGTGCCCCAAGAGCTACTTTTCAGAACCTCTTAACTTCTTCTCCTGGCTGTACTGAGAAAAGGGCTTCGGGGGGATCCTTAACGTGGTTCATGATAAAGTCGGTGCTGGAAACCAGGAGAATCTCCGACACCAAAGGTGCCTCCCTTAACCCCGCGCCTCTGGGGCGTGTGGACACGGTACCAGCCGCCCAGGAAGGCAGGAACTTCAGAGGCGGCGGCAGGTGCCAGGGTGTGGCTGCGGTTGTCTCCCTTTTCCAGCAGAAGGAGCCACCTCCGAGTGGGAGAGACAGACCCACAGAGTCAGAGAGGGAGGGGGGGCTGGGTGGGGGTGGGGGCGGGAGACGGAGGGAGGGAGGGAGGGAGGGAGGGAGGGAGGGATAAGAGGGCGGCCGGGGGCGGGGGCGCTGGGGAAGCCGGGGAGGCTCGGCTCGCACGCACGCCGCCTCTGTTTGTACACAGTGCGCTCGGGGCGGCTCGCTGGCTCCCCGCCCTCACGCTTCATTGTTCTCCAAGTGGCCAGCCCCGCAGCCCAGACCCGGAGAGACGCCCCAGCTGCGCCGGCGGAGCGGCCAGCCTGCGATCTCCGGAGCGGGTGACCTGGAGCCCCCGACTCCCGCGCCCCACCCGGGCCGCCCAGCCCCAGCCGGGACCCACCCGCAGCGGAGGCTGAGACCCGCCGCTGCCAAAGCTCGCCCACCTCTGCGCCAGAGCGCAGGCGAGAGCAGGAGAGACAGCCCTCCCTTCGGGCACACACTCTTCCTCGCCCTCTCCAAGAATTTGTTTGAGGAAGCGCTGCAGGAAGAAGACATCTTCCTGAATTCACGGCCAGGGGCGGGGTTGCTGCTGGCCTGCGGTGCCACCTCGGGCACGTGCCCCCCCTGCTCCATCGCCTGCCCAGCCGGGGTCAAGTCCCGGAGAAGGGATCATGAAGCCCTCGTTGGCCGCTTGGCTCTTGGTCGGGCTCAGCTTCTGTGTCCCCCAGTTCTGCAAAGGTGAGGAGTCTCCCCCCCACCCCACCCACCCGCGCTGCCGCCACTGGGTGCAGGACACAGGGGAATGCCGTGCCTGGCGCTGGAGGTGCTCCCCTGGACTTGCCAGGGGTGGCGGGCTGCGCGGAGGAGGCAGCACGCCCTGGGCTCTCCGGAAAAGTGCCCTTAAAGTCAGAGCAAGTGCGTGGGGTTGAGCAGGAAAGAGGGTGCGGTAAGGAGGTGAGATTGGGGGAAGAAGGGAGGCAGGAGGGAAGGAACGTCGCTCTTGGGCACCACAGATTCTCACTCGGCCCGCTGGAGCCCTCCCTGAGCAGTGCCGGCCAAGGACGGTGCTGTCCGGAGCCCCGCTAGGCACCCCGGGTGGGCATTCCTGGGGTGGGGCTGGGCTCAGCTCATCTAGTTGAAAAGGGAAGTGGCTGGAGAGGCGCGGGACTGTCTGCCCCCGGGGTGCAGAGCTTTGGCACGAGGCTGGGCTGAGCCTTTTGCAACCCAAACCTCACTCCGGGAGTTTGGGCTGAGAGTGAGATGGAGAACTGTCCGACAGACAAGTCAGTTCTGCTTTCTTCCTCCTCTCCATCCTCGGAGGCAGCCTCGGCTTCAGAAAACCCCGGGGAAGCCACCTCTCCTCTAATCCTAGGGCCTCAGGCTTTGCTCAGCCTCCCTTCTGTGCAAGCTTCACTCTTGGAAATGGAAAATCATGCGGTGCGAGGTGACCCTCGTGTTCCGCCCAAGAGCGGAAAAGTTGTAAGAGCTGGCCTGCCGGTGCTTTCCATGATTTGTGTGAAATAAACCAGCCTGTTGGGGAGAAAAAAAGAGGACCAGGACGCGTCTCCTGCTGAGCTGTGACTTCCAGGTCCCTTGCGAGGGGTCCCTTATCCACACAAGCCCTGGGCCGGCCCCCTATCTCTGCAGCGGCGGGGGCTGACGGGGGCGTGGGAAAAGGGCAGAGGGAGCCGTGGGGCTCTGGGGAGGCCGGGGGAGGGGTTGCCCCCCTGCACTCCCGGTGCCGGCAGCCCCTTCTGAAGAGCCCGCAGGCTGCTTCGCGGAGAGCTGAGTGCACTGCCTGGTTTAAAATACTCTGCCTCTAAGAAGGGGGAGTTGGATGGAAAATGTGTTGACTAGAATTCATGTGAGGTTGCATACTGAATGAATATTCTGCACCATCCGTCCACGCACCCGTCCTTCCATTTGTTTCGCCGGACAATTGTGTGCTCTGGGGCTACTGTTCGCCCGCGATCCTGGCCACATGCCCTCCCGCCCCGCCAGGAGCTGTCTGCTGCCTCTCCTCCCTCGGCCTCCTCCCCCCCTCCCTCCCCCGGGATGAGGCTCTTTCCCCCGCGGGTAGGCGTGTGTGTAGGTATGAACCTCGCCTGCATTTAACAAGTGCCCTTCCAGGGATCAGGCAGAGGCAGCCACCCCGCTGAAGGTTGCGGAATGGTAATGGCTCCATAGTTGCTCGGTGGAGTCCCCAGCGATACGAAAAAGATTGTGTTCCCACCACCAATATTTTCCCTTTCTCTTATTTCCCGTCTGAATTGCTTTTGTACTTTGATCCTTTAGCTGGAGGAAGAAAGGGGGAGCTGCAGGCACTCCGTCTTTCCTCCTCCCTTCCCCACCTCCGTTCCTGCTCCAAACACGAAAACACACACATTCACCCACTCACACGCACCTACAAGGTGCCACGCTCTGTCCCAGCTCCGAGGTGGAGGCCACGGCGCCTTTAGCATGCGTGGCCACTGGGTCCCTGTTGCCTTGTTTGGTCGGGGTGAGGAGCCCTTGGCAGGATGAGTCTCAGCTCGCTGCAGCCCAGAGCGCTGCCTCCTAGGTACCAGGGTTAGGGCACAGTTTACCCCGCCAAACAACACACCTTGGTGAGGTTGCCTGGCCTCCCATCAGGCTCCTAGACAATGCCAACAGCTGTGCACTCCAGAATCTTCAGTAGGGTTCTCTTTTGTCAGCCAGCCTGTAGGGAGAGGGATTTAGGAAAAAACACCATTTTCCATGAGCAATTTATGTTAAACTTGCACATTTCCACTTTATTCTCCTTCAGCCCTGCAGAAGGCAGAGTGCAGCTTGCATGACAGCTCCAAACGATTAAACTTTGAGCAAAGTTATTAAAGCTGGTGCTAACACTTAGAATTTCCCTGCACCTTCCCTGCCCCCCGCCCACCCCCCTGCACACATATCATTTATCCAGTGTATGCCTTTTAGAAATTGGAGTTTCCCTGTGTGGGTTGCAATTTCCCTGCATTAATGCCTGGGATTTGATAAGGACGTGTAATTCCTTTTATTAGTTATTTTTATTTTAAAATTAAGCCAATGGATCAGATTGAATATTTTATTAACTCTTAAATTATTCATCATTATGGGTTGCTCTACAAAATCCAATAACATGCATACAGTTGCAGCAAGCACGTGACATCTTATGCAATCTGTCCCTTTGCCTGCAGTTTGTGCTTGAAGTCTTTAGCAAATGGCACTGTCTAAAGATGTCTAGACACTTCCCAAATACTCTGAATCATCGGTATTTACATTTCCTTTTTAAATAAATGGTGATTTTTAGTTAATTCTACGTGAAAATAAATTAGTAGCTGAGCAATCTCACTGGAGATAAGAACACTATGCTTAGTAGCTGAGCAATCTCACTGGATAACAACACTATGCTTCTATGATTATACTAGTATAGTAATATTTATGCTGAAATAACAGTTTTTTATGTGTTTAAAATTATTACATATTAGTGTCTTCATTACCTAATTTACATAACCGTTAATTTTATACTTTAAAGATAAATGCTAACTTTAGATTCCTGTTGAAACCTTTAAAAATAATTTTGAGATGTTGAAGTCATAATTAAGGAAATATTAAGTATCCTGCTGTGACTATTTCAAACTAATGCAAAATCTTGGCCATGTCATCCACTCTCATGGTGCAACGTACATTTTTCCCCCCTTCTGCGCATGAACATTTTTTTCCTGAACATTATTGTTGAAATATTTCCTTAGAATTGAAATGCATTTTGTTTTAAATTTATATGATTTTGGGACAACATTTATAATAATACAAACTAATGATTAAAAATTAAAATAGCCTATTCTCTCTAGGTTCTTGAAGTAACAAAGATCTTCAAAACCAGGCAAATTTATAGCACTTCTCTAAATTAAAACTCTGTTGTATTTTTCTCAAATATTTTAAGATTATTATTGATATAAAACATGTATTCAGGATTTAGGATATTTTTAATGTTACTAATAACATTTGCTTTCATTGCTGGATACATATGATTTCTCCTCACAAAATTATAGCAGCATAAAGGGATAAAGTATACATGACTGAAATGGCTTGGTTACTCACAACTATTACAAAATATAAGTTAATAGTTTTGACAGCCTACATTTGTAGCCCATACTCCTAATTTCACTGATATTGAGATAAAAATGTTAATTAGGTAATTTATTTTTAAAGTTTTATCTTTTGCAGGGTTTTGAATGGGATGGACTGTATATGCTATCATTTGTGTACTGTTTTAAAAACGTGCTAAATTCAAGTTTCTAAAGCCCAAGAAACTAATTCTAATATTTGGTCTTCACTGAACACACTTGCAGGTGCAATAGCATTGAGTATGATTTATGATGTAGTAGGTTCATTTTACTGTATTCTGGCCAAAACAAAACAAACCAACAACAAAAATGCAGGATTCGGAGCACAGTTCAAACCAGAGTAAGTCAGAATGAATAGGTAGTGAGTAACAAATAAATTTTGCAAATATGTAATCAATGGTATGGCTTCCATCACAGCTAATAAATTTACTCTTTATATAGTTGAGTTTATTTCCTAAGTAGTTTGCAAACTGGCATTGTATGGTTGTGGCAGGGGAAAGAGTAGAAAATCAAAGCCAAACCATTCCTACTATTCAGTTCTCATCTGCATTTTTAATGAAGATGCCTAGTATGTTTTCCTTTTTTTAAATCATTGCCCATGTAATGACTTTAATATCTGTTGGTTAATCAAAGCAAACAAGTATTTATCTACAAAAAATCAAATGGTTACCCATGTTGAGTATTTTCTCATAGTTATGCGATAATGCTAGAAATTAAGTAAATACTTAAACTGAATGAATCACCACTTAATTGTCACTTAAAATACCTCCAAGAAGTCTGATTTGAGAGAGTTGTCGAAAGAAAAGTAGATTGGGATAAAGTCTGCCCTTGCCAGCAGGTGTCAGAATAATCAGTGAAGATCTTTTAAAGCAAAGCTGGAGAAAATAAAAGAGGTAAACTAGTAAATGCTAATCTGCAAATCCACATAAAGATAAAATGTCCCACACTTATTTTGTTATATAAAGGGCATATGAAGTAATAGGTCAAACTTAATTGTATGAAACTTATCTTATTAGTGCTCCCCTGAAAAAGAGGACCCACTGCTTGTACCACGGACTTTAACTTGGAAACAAGGTTGCTGTTATTGCCACAAACAAGCCCATGTCTAGGTTAAACTGCTATATCTCAGGGGTCTCCTGAGTACATTCAGAGGAAATGCTCATGATTTTATGAGGTGCTTACAGCAAAACAACTATTATTGAAATGTTTGGCATGCTTTTAAGCTTGTTCTTCATACCAACTGAATGTATTATAAATAAAAGTTCTGCTATAATGACTTCTAGCTACATATTATACATATCTATAGTCCTGGCAAGAGATACCTGCATATCCTTTTCTATAACAATGATGAAGTATATGTTTTCTTAGAGTTTGTAAGTTTCTAAATAACGTAAGTTATGTGCCCAAAGGAGACTAAAGGACATGAAAAAGTTTTTTGTTTTTTTTAAAATATATTTTATTGATTTTTTACAGAGAGGAAGGGAGAGAGATAGAGAGTTAGAAACATCGATCAGCTGCCTCCTGCACATCTCCCACTGGGGATGTGCCCGCAACCCAGGTACATGCCCTTGACCGGAATCGAACCTGGGACCTTTCAGTCCGCAGGCCGACGCTCTATCCACTGAGCCAAACCGGTTCCGGCATGAAAAAGTTTTATTACCCATTTTGGCCCATATGAAACCTTACAGATGTGCCTATTGTGTATCAAGTTGTCAGTCAGTTGACATCATTTATTTGTTTTTAATGGATCCTTGCCTGATAACCTTTTCTTCTGGCATCTGCTGATACAGCCCTTAAAACCAGGTTACAGATTCACCAGAACACCATTTTACAAGTTCTCTCAGTTTTTTGTACAGTCGCTGACACCATGCAAACAGTCTGTCTCCAGTGGCATCTTTTCTGTCAGAGTCCTCCTAAAATAAAAATTCTCTTTCTCTCCCTCTCCATCTTTTCCCCTCCTCCCCCGTCACACCCCCAATATTTCCTTGCTCGATAGCATCTCTAGGGCATAGTATTCACTATAAAATTCTGTCATCATTCTTAAAAGGTCGCAAATCTCCCAGACTAGAACTTGAAATTTATTCTCTTGTGAGGGGGAAAAAAAAGATGACAAGATGAAGCCTCTACTACTAAATCCTGAGGTTTAAAACATAAATGGAAATAAATTAGGATCTGAATTACGGAGCAACTTAGGATTTCACAACTTGATTTTGAAATGCAATTTTTGGACTGGAACATGCGGTGCCCCCCTGGGCAGACTGGTTCCTGGGTTCTTTGTCCATGGGAATCGAAGAATGAATCCACGGACAGAAGGTGGTATAGCAAAGGTGGATATTTATTAAAGAACAAGTACAGATTCCCACATGGGGAGGGGGAAGAGTCCCACTGAGTCCCTGTTTCTATGGTTTATAAAGGCTGTAGATCTTGGTGCCTTGATATTCCCTCTGATTGGTCACTATTTCCTTGGACTGGTTACTATAGTCCAACGGTTCTCAACCTGTGGGTCGTGACCCTTTGGGGGTCGAACGAACCTTTCACAGGGGTCGCCTAAGACCATCGGAAAACACATATATAATTACATATTTTTGTGTGATTAATCACTATGCTTTAATTATGTTCACTTTGTAACAATGAAATTGGGGGTCATCACAACATGAGGAAATGTATTAAAGGGTCGAGGCACTAGGAAGGTTGAGAACCACTGCTCTAGTAACTTGTGAGCTCAAAGGTTGAACCTCACTTGGGACATGTGAGGTTCCCCCCCCTTTTCTTATTGTTTTCCTATTCCCTTTGGGGTTTCTACTCCTTTTGGATGAAGGGCTTCCTTCCCTTTATTTTGTAAATATAGACCTTTTGCTGTTTCCAGCTCCCTCATTCAATGGAAATGTACCTGTTTCGGCTTTTCAGCTTCCCTATTCCAGCTTCGGCCACGCCAACCTTTCGGACCTCAGGGTCCACCAGTGGTCCCTGGACCACAGATTGGCAACCGCTGCCCTGTTCTATGGAAATATACCTTCTGCTGCTCTGCAGCCCTGTGCTTCTTCCGTTGGTCCTCTTAATTTCTAAAATTTCTAAATCTGTCCTTTTCACCCCTAAAAATTCCTGTTTCAATTTGATCGCAGTGACCTGCCTACATGTATCAGCTGGGCAAATACTTATATTCACTGTACTTGTAGTGAAGTTTTCCTGCTTTGCCTGTAGCTTTGATGCTTAGCACATAGCTAAGAACCTAGAAGAAAATATAAAAAAGTTCTGATCACCTCAAATAGTTACAATGTTTAGGCCTTAGATCATATAGAAAAGACTGTTGCTCTTGGCTTTTAAGTTCCTGGGCTCTCTTTCAACCAGATCCAGAGAATGAAGGGCATATGAAGTCACAGGTCAGACTTAATCAGAGCAATAAAAGGTGGCAGCTGATACAGGAGACTGAAAAAGTATATGCAAAAGCAGTGATAGCTTGCAGGGTAAAAAACTGGGGACATTTGTTGGGGAGTGGGTTTGGCTAAATTTAAAGGCCGAAAGGCATTACTGTGTAAGAATATCATAGCATTTGGGGCCGGTATTGGTCTTGCATTCTAGACACAGACTCACTGCAATGTGTTTAATATTTTGCAGTACAAAGGCAGTAAAATGTATGCGTCATCGAAGAGATTTTGTAAAAAGTATTTAAGCTTGAAAACCTGCCTAATGGTGAAAGAGACAGAACTCTGAAGAATTTGGATGTTTGAAAACTTTGTTTTACCATCATGCCAGAGAAAATGTTATTATATATTTTGTATTGATTTCCCCCCTATAGTAATGAATGAAGGTATCACAAAACATATTACTCAATTTTGTAGAGAAGAAGTGGACCTCAGAATGCAGATAAAATGTCCCACACTTATTTTGTGATATTTTAGAAGTAAATGTACTGTTATTTTGTTGTGAAATATGCATTAATATATTGATAGTAACTGCATAGGATTTGTTCAATGGAAGATTTAACATTGCATGAAGTGGAATGGGAGATTTTGTGTAAAAAAATTTAAGTAAGGGTTTTTTAAAGTACTAAAGCACTTTTGAATGTGATTATTAATATGGAGAAAGATTGACTCTATATCTTAGCTTTACTTTTTCAATTTTTTTAAAACAAGCTTGTATCAAACTGATTGATTTCTTTAAAAATAATTTAATATGGTATAACAGTGAATAGATTGGAAGGCCAAGGTTTTAATCTCTTGTTAGATGATATTGTGCTTAATTTGAAGGTAATCCCTTTAAGGTTTATACTTGGTATTTGATAAAGTCATTTATTTGGGAATGCAAAATAATCCTCTTAAATCTCTTCTTATACTGAGGTCAGGAAGAACATTTACATTCTACTGATGCTGGAGATTACATGAAGACAACCAGGGTAAAATGGGCTCATGACTCTTGAGCAGAGAAGACTAGAATAGTCAAATGAACATTAGAGGATGTTTGTATTTGACGCAAGTTGACAGATCTCTCTTGGTAATGGCAAGCAGTCTCCCACCTCTGTGTCTTCTATCTGTGCTCTCACACCTTTGATGCCGTTCTGTCCTCACATTTTTCTACCCAAATGTGCATTGAACTCAGATTTTATCCACACTACTTTTCTTGTTTGTTTAGCCACCTTTTTCCTTTCCATAGTTTAACTTTTGTATTGTAGACACAAGCTTTTTTGAAATGTTGTCTACAGACAAACAAAAAGCAAATTACCATTCAAAAATGCTTTAATATTTATATGCCAAGTTCTTATTTTATATTTTGTGCTTCCTACAGAGCCAGGGCTTAGAACAGTATCAGGCAAGACAAACAACACAACTAAACAATGACAACAAAATCCAAAAGATACAGTCTATATATTGAAATGAATGGAGCTACCCTATCTCCCCCAAATCAGTGTTCCATAAATATATATACATTTTAAACAGAAGTATATTTTTTATATTAAAAAAAAGCCAAAAGTAGTTTCAAGAACTTTGTTTTTCAGTTTTCACAACCTGTGTTGTAGATGAACCTACTTTGAAAATGCTGCTCAGTGCTCCTGCGAGAGCTTGTTTAAGATACAGTGTTAACATTCAGGCATGATATGGAGTGCTTTTTATGTTCCTGATGCATCATCAATTAAAGAAAAGCTACCGCTAAGTGATAGATTACTTTGTTAGATACAAAGTTCTGACATTTCAGCTAACTTTACTTTTGAATTAGAAATTTTTCAGGTATCATTTTCCCTTTTCCTTTCTTCTCTTTACTTGGGGACCCCCACTATATCAGGTTAAATATCTTGCTAGACAAGTTAACAAGGGGCATTCATTCTGATATATTTATAAGTACAGTGAATAAGGATAGTATTTATTGAGTGCATGCTATGTGTTTCATCTTTGATTCTCACAATAATTCTGAGGCAGGTATTATTATTATTTACATACGAATGGTATAATGAAGGGACAGAGAGGTTAAATAATTTCCTAAGAGAACATAACTACTAAGTATCCTGTTAGAACTAGAATCCAGTTTAAATCTAAGCCTATTCTCTTAACTACTAAACCACTCTGAGTGACACAACTTGTGTGTCATGGGTATATTTTGTTAAATAATTTTATGACTTATAAAGCACACATTATGTCTAATAACTATGGTAGATTATTTTGGGAGGGGTAAATTATACTTATTCTCTTGGGACAATGTTTCATAATTTTTCAAATTTAAGTTGGTAAAATGTCATACTTTTCACATTCAGAAATAAGGTAATGTGTCTTTCACAATAATGTAACACTAGTAAGAATATGATGATGGGAGATATAAGAGCGCTTCGGAAGTGATTCAAAGCACATTGTCTTCAAAATCTTGCTACTCAGTTTTATTTCGACATGATCTTTATGATTTGTTTTGGTTTCTGGGCTGCCATGCTCCTCGGCATTGTACCGTTGTTTATTCAATAAGATGTGTGGAGCTTGCTTTCTCTGTGGTTTTCAGATACATAATGTAGGCCAAAGTGATCTTAAAGGTTAACAAGGTTTTTATTTCTGCTGATTTAATGAAGGCTTTTAATTTGCCTCACATCCCGTCCTCATTTAATTTGATTTCTATATAATTTATTAAGCAGTTTTAGCCAAACAAAAGCACCAAAGAGTCTCAAACCACATCAGCTAGAAAATTACATTTTCTAGTTTATTTTCATAATTACTTATCCAAAATATGGTTTATTTTTTAAAAACTAGAATTGGATTAACTTGGAACATTTTATAAAATAATGAAAATTATATCATCTAATAATAGATCACCTTATTAATATCTTTTGTATAGTTGGTACAATATTTAATAGTTGAAATGGACTTCCAATGTTTTGTTATATTTATTTCCCAATAGTAGTAGTAGTAATAATAATAATAATAATAATACAATAGTTAACATTTCTTAAGCATTTCATATTGTTATTCTAGAAAACATCCTAGAAGGCATTCTTTTTCTTTGTCTTTTTTCTTTTTTAAATCCTCACCTGAAGACATGTTCATTGACTTTTAGAGAAAGGGGAAGAGAGAGATAAAAACATCGTTGTGTTGCCTCCTGTACATGCCCCCTGCCTGCGTCTACCAGGGATTAAACCTACAAACTAGGTGTATGCCCTGAGTGGGAATTAAACCCCTGACCTCTTGGTGCAGAGGAGGTCACTCCAACCAACTGAGCCTCACTGGCCAGGTCCAGAGAAGGCATTCTTAATCTCATTTAACTAATAAGGAGACTGACCTTCAAAAAGTCACATGACCTATAATTCAGCATGACCTGTAATTCAAGCAACCAATGACAATTTGAACTTGACTCTACATGTTCCCATTCCAATTTATTTTTTATTCTTTTCTGTTATACCACTTTGCTTGTGTAAATTATAGTTGTGTTTTTTTTCTCAGTTCTTGGACTCATAAAACGAGAAGGAGGAGTTGGTGTACTGCTATTTGCCTTTTAGAAAAATATTTCAAACTGCTCCTCAGCCCAACATTAGCACTTTTTTTGCCATCAGCTTATACCACTTCCCTTCCTCTTGGGAGCCCAAGTAACCATCATGATATCTTGAACTCCCTCAGTGACTTCAAAACTTTGTTTCTTCTCTAATATTTGTTCCCTTAAAATTTTTAACACATAAACTTGTGACCCTTATAACATCCTGGTGTTAAACTTCATGGAAGTTCCCAACACTAATGATCCCCATCTTCATTTTTAGGTACTTACTGGCAATGCTATTTCTTAGATTTTCATATCATGGGAGTTGTGCAGGTACCAGTACTTTAAATTCCTCAGGCTTTCCATCTCTTAACACAATCTTCTTTCTACCGCTTCTTACCTTCATTTCTATTGAACCCATCTTGTCGCTGCTCTAATTCTCAGTCCTCTTTTTCCCTCCTCTTTTCCAAACTAGTCTCTGTGGCAATCCATTTCAAGAGATATTCAACTATTTATGAATTTCTCAGCTGTGATGCTTTAACCATTTCTGCTTCATTAAGTTCCAAACTAAGGTAGTTTCCAAAGAACCTTTCCCATTTCTGGCACCAGAAAAGTGGAGTGCTGTCAAAAGGTAGTAGGATCCATTGGAAATCCTGGTGGAGCTGAAAGGTTAAGCTGGGGCCATAAAGGAAACGAGCAATAAAGATAGAAAGTAATGGTATGAGGAGTAAGATTATGGGGGATTGAAGTAATTACACTGTAGTTACAATTATTAATAACTGTATATTTTGGAGTATGATCATAGGAGTTATGATTGAGGGAGGGTAGAAGATCATTGGAAGAAAAGAGTCAAGACACAAATGGCCAGGTTTTGGAAAAAATCATCTATGTGGGTATTGAAATTCCCAAAAATTATGCCAGGAGAAATGTTGGAGAGAATGACAGTGAATTGGGAACAGAAATCTTCAAGGAATGAGGGCATATGGTACAGAAATCAGGAGATAACTATAATACGGTGGTAGGTTTGGAGAATAGAGGTATATGATGTGAGATTAAAACTGTGTGAGAGAACCTTCAGGAAGTCTCATTGAGGAGCAAGAGGGACCTAGGCCACATCTCAGGTCTAAAAGCTATGGGAGAGAAACTGGTATTTAGTTAAGAGGGCTACAGGGTAAGCAGTGACCCAGGGGAGAGCTGAATTCCTCTAGAGCAGGAACACATATAATAGCCCAGTCCCAGGCATCAGGCTCTTTGAAGGTCCTCATTCTACAGCGTTTAACACATTGCGCTCATTATAATAATTGATATGTCCCACTAAGAGTAACACATTTCAGCACATAAAATATGTTTTCGTATACAACAGCTCTTTTAAACCTCATAACTAACTCAGGGGTCATTATTTTCCCCCTACTTTACAGATAAGGAAAAAGACAGAGAATAGAGTAAGTGATCTGCACTAGAACACACACACACACAACCCACAACCCACAAAAAACTAGGTGTATGTCTTACAGACCGAAGTCCAGGACTCTTTACTATAACACAGCGGTGGGAGGATCCCTTCTAAAGCTCAGCTGGGCTAGGAAGATTTCTGCAGTTGTGCCCTGACCTACTTTGCCCTATTCAGACAGGCCTCTAGGTATTTTGAGGTCTGCATAGTTTAGGTTACTGGGAATGTCAATGTCTGCTTGGTGGCCTTCATCCTTGCCCATGTTTGAATTGCTTGTGGTCCTGATTGAAAAACAACATTATTACTAGGGGAATATTTCTCTTTCAGTTTTAACATACTCATAATTGTGCAACCTATTACACAAAGAATTCTTTTTCCTCTAATTTACATGTTTCAAATACTTATAAACCGTGATGTTTCTTCTTTGGTGTCTGACATGCTAAGTCATACATATTTTTTCCCTTTAATCTGGCCTTGTAAGCCATTCCTTTCAACATTTTAGTTGTTTCATTTGCAATCTGTCCAAGTAGCCTACATATTTATGCAAGAGGCTTGGGAAAATCTCAACAAAGACTTCCAGGGATGTGTTTCCCTAAATAATGCCACACACATTAGTCTGTTATATTTTGCAAATATATTCTTAATTTTTAATCTGTTGCTTTGCTATAATTATGTCTTTCTATCAGAACACATTTTTCCAAATAATACTTGTCCATGTCTTTTTTTATGACTTTATTTTGCATTTCTTTCACTGGAATTTTATTTAATTTTTTGATTCTGTATTTAGTATAATAGTTGTTACTTTTATATGGTGAATGCTCTGCCCACAGAATCTCAGAATAATTTAACTTCATTTGCTGACAATTATACTAATTCTAGAGGCCCAGGGCACAAAATTCATGCACTTGCGGGGAGGGCTTCCTCAGCCTGGTCTGCACCCTCTCTCAGTCCCGGAGGGAGCCCTGTGATCAATCGCCCAGCAGAGGGAGGCCCCGCCCACCCACTGCAGCAGCGCCAGCCAGAGGCCTGGGCCTCCCTTTTTGGGGCAATCACAGAAGCCCCCCCAGTTGATCCGCCCCGCGGCTGGTGGCCTGGGCCTCTCTCTGCAGGGCAACTGTGAGGCGGTGGCCTGGCCCCCCCACCAATTGTATCGCACCTGCCTTGGCTGGCCTGGCGCCAGTGCGTGTCATAGCATGGTTGTTTGGATGGTCGTTCTGCTGTTTGGCCGTTCAATCAATTTGCATATTATGCTTTTATTATTATAAATGCTATTTATTGCTATTTTTGTATCATGTACATAAATGCTAGATAATAATTTTTAATTGTTGGTGGGGAACCTGCAGGTAGCCCGTTGATCAGCTCATTTCCTCAGTGCACCCAGTTGCAATGCACACATTCCTCCCCTTAGTTCCCTGTTTTACATTTATTCCTTTTGAGGTCTTTAAGTACTTATTTTCTTGAATCTATCTTCTATCTCTATTTTTATTTTTTCCTCCTTCTATATTTATTTCTAGCTATCTCCTTCTGTATGTTGCCATTTTCTGCCTGTAGCTTCTTTCTCAGTTGAAACTACACACCTCCACACAATCTAATACCTCTGATCACCTTCTCCAAGTAATCAATGCTCCAACACATACACATTTACACACCATATACCCTTTACTCTCTATAACTCTTTATCTTTTAATTATAGTTTTTTTTTCAAAATTCATAGTGATATAAACACTTTTGTATTAGCTTCTTTATTTTCTGTCCTGTTTCCAATGTTTTGTAAACTCCACGTGGGCAGAACGGACATCCATTTTGTTTCTTAATATGTATTCAACTCCAAACATGGTGTTGTGCACAGGGTAGGTACTCAAATTATATTTGTTGACTGAATTTACACATTTATCAATGAATGAAAACCATGAATGGAAACAACGATGCTGGTATATAAATCTTTCCCTGGTTAAAAAATATGTTCCTTTGATAGATCCACTAACTTATTTAGTACCTTCTTATCTGTTTGATGCACTGATGCACTGACCTGTGATTTATGGCACAAGCGATACACTTTGAGAAAGCAGTAAATACTTTAGTAGTGGCAAACTCTAAGAGCTGACTGAATAATGACCTACCTGTTTCCATAGCTGTCTAATTTATAAACACCTTATAAGTAAGACTCAGGTTGTACCTTAAATGAGTAAATTCAACAAAATAGTTGCAATTGTATATAGAAGATAGTAAGGTTTAAACCAGTGGTTCTCAACCTTGGCTGCACATTAGAATCACCTGGGAATCTTTTTAAAAACCTGATTTCTGGGCCTCATCCTCCAGAAATTCTGTTTCTTTGTTACTAATGTTGTGGCCCCACCCGATAACAAAGAAACAGAATTTCCGGAGGATGAGGCCCAGAAATCAGGATTTTAAAAAGATTCCCAGGTGATTCTAATGTGCAGCCAAGGTTGAGAACCACTGCTTTAAACTGTCATTTTATTATCAAGGGTTGACAAGAAAAATACGTGCAACAAATTCAAAGCACTTGGTATTTTTAATTGTCAGGTGGGGGACCTGCAGGTAGCCCTTTGATCAGCTTATTTCCCCAGTGCACCTGTGATCAATCCTATACGCTCTACCAGCAATAACTGCCCTCCAATCGTAACTTCTTACCTTCCTCCCACCATGCATTCACACCTGCTGAACCCAGATGTACTTGGCAGAGGGGAAAAGAAGGCACCTGGAGCTGTGTCTGCTTGGGAGCCTCCAGAGCAGTGTAATGACAGTGTCTATGTCATGGCAAACTGCTGTTTATTCCCCTGTGGGCTACTGCACATCTACCTCTCTTAAATGCCTCAGTGGTTCTAAAACAGTTTGTATGCTTGTGACCCCAGTAATTGTGTGATTTCTACTCCTAGCCTGAAAGCTCTGAAAACTACATGTCTCTCTTTAAAACAGCCTATACAGCCAGGGATTGTGTCGAGTAAAAATTGTAAAATCGAATGCATTGCTCCTTTTTTATGTGATAGGAAAGAACTGTTGGCAATTTATTTTGAGGAGCAGTTAATTTCTTTTTCTTGTTCTACAGCTTTAATTATTTTTAAACCTATAAATATATACTCATTGAAGAAAAGTTTTAATGGTAACATTTTGGTATCTCTATTTATAGAGACTTGCTTCAAGTAATAAATATCTTGGATGGATCATGCCACATAGTTGTATAATTTATTTACCCGACAACTTTTATTGTGCAGAGATTGATGCCAAAGACTGTTCTGGGTGTTGAAATTACAACAATAAACAAACAGACCTAGGTTCTTTTTTCCAGAGAGCTCACACTCTAATGAAGGGAAGCAGAGAATAAACAAAGGGAGTTAATAGGTTACAAGGAAAGGTTAGGGGTTTCAGGAGTGGATTTAACTCATGTAGTTGTGCTCAATCAAGCCTCACTATTCAAAAAGTTAAGGAAGTGTGGTATATGTTGCAAGTATGTTGTCTTAAGCTTCATTTGTCTTTATATTGTATTTATTATTTTATGTGGTGTTAAAATAAATTTATTTTGTAAGATATATTAATATTTTTCATTATGATTTGCCTTTGGCATCATATTTAAGTGCATAGGAATTGCTCTTTGTTTTTCCCACCAAATGATTAGCTATGTGCCCCAACACAAATTACATCAAATGTTAGGAAATGAGGCATGTATCATATATTAAATTCTATGATATATTTGCATCAGTTCAGAGACTTACCAGGGTGCTTCTCTATTAGTGTGACAGTAGCATATAGTTTTAATTATTCTAAATTTGTAATATATTTGTGCCATCATATACAGTTATTTAAAAATATATCTGAATATGCTTTGCTAAATATTTTAATTGGGGTGCTTGCATATATTTTCATAAATGATATTTTAAGCTATGTGTATCAGGCTCGGTATAAAGGAAATGCTAAGTTGGTAGAATTAATTGGGAAATTCAGTTCCCTGGAAGATTTAAATATTATAAGAGTTTTATGTTTCTTGAAGTTTTGAAGTAACTCAGATATTAACCAATCTGATCTGCTTGCTGGGTATTTTTGTGAATACTGCTTCTAGGGTCTTTCTTAATCAATAGAGCACTCACTTGTTATCTATTGTTCATGTTTGATGATTTGTAATTTCTGATACAATAGAATACTTTAAGGATATCTTCTAGTTGATTAGCATATGTTATATATAGCATTAAAATGTTTGTGAAGAGTTTCATATTTATAAAAACAAAACATAATGCAGTAATCTATATATGATCTGATCATTACAAAGCAAAAAAAAAGTAAGGGTAAAACAAGATAAAGCTCATAGGCTCAGGAGTTAGGGTTTCAATTTCAACAGATAACTCACCTTGCTTTTTGAAAAAGGAGAAAAAAGCGAGGATTATAATAATAGAGCCTGACTCTTAGTGTTATTGTGAGGATTTAATACAGGTTAAGTGCTTAGAACAATGTCTGTAGCCCAAGATGGGCCATTATAATGATTAGATCTAACCCATATAATATGCTTATAGATCCTGGCACAATATAAACCCTCAATAAACACCAGGTATTATTTTCTTAATTGTGGTTGTGGCTATTACTGTAAAGAGGACAGTTACCATAGGACACATTAAGAGGAGAATGATATACTAGTAAGGAGAGGGTGGGAACTTGGATCTGTTTGACAAATTGGCTGATCATCAAAGTTGAGCAATCCTTGAATTTATCTGAAATATATTTTGTTTAGGTTCTGGCTTCAAAATATTTAATTTTGGGATATTTGGTTGCCATAGTACATTAGGGTTTTAATTAAAAAAAATGCCATAGACTGGGTAGATGATAAAAAACAGAAATTTGTTTCTCATCGTGCTGAAGGCTAAGAAATGCAAGATCAGTGTGCTGCCAAATTCAGTGTCTGGTGAGAGCCTGCCTGCTGTGTGTCTTCACATGGTTCATGAGCCAAGGGTGTTCTTTGAGGCTTCTTTTATAAGCCACTAATCTCATTTCTGAGGCCATCAGCCTCCTGATGTAATCACCCCCCAAAGGCCCACCTCCAAAACCCACCACATTGGTGAATGTAGTGCAAAGAGGTCCATAGTTTTGTCTTTAATAGAAAATCCTTCAATGTCTCCTAACTCACCAGGAGGTCCTTGCTTCCTTCATATTCTTCCCACACTATTTGCACTGATTCTCTACTCTGAATATAGGCTATAGGTGTGTCCTGATTTATAACCTGTAATAGAAACTTCTCCACTATTTTAGGTTATTTTTATTTCACAGTTTGACTTGGCAGTCTCAATTGTAAATACTGCGTATAAGAAAGCTGACAGCCTGAAAGCTCTTTGTAATCTACTTATTCGTGGCTAGAGTGTGTATGGTCAGTACTTAGTATTCAGAAAACTGCTATTTTTTGCCTTTAAGAAGTTCAAAAGTGTTTAAATATTTTTACTCAAAATAGATAAAATTAAGTAGATGTTGGACTAAAGGTCTTAAAATAATAGAATTCTGTTTGCATTTTAAAGAAGTGTCGACTATTATAGCTCATCCCCCTTCTGTTTCAGGAACAGCAAACAAAAATAACTTACTATTAAAACAAGACATTTAGGTCAAACACAAGATATAGATATGCAAACATGTGTTAAGGGTTAGAATAAAACTATATGGTTTTTTACAGAATGAATCAAGTGGTTTAGATGAATTAAGAAATAAATGATTATTCTGCCCAGCCAGCATGGCTCAGTGGTTGAGCTTCAACCTATGAACCAGGAGGTCCCAGTTCTATTCCAGAAGGTCTAATTCTATTCCTGGTCAAGGCACATGCCCAGGTTGCGGGCTCGATCCCCAGTGTGGGGTGTGCACCCAGAGGCAGCTGATCAATGATTCTCATTTCCATCTCTCTCTCTCTGTCTCCCTTCCTCTCTGAAACTACTATATATATATATATATATATATATATACACACACACACACACACACACACACACACACACACACACACACACAATGATTCAGGGTAGAATACTGCTAGGTCAATTTGAGTATTACAGGAGTTCTCCATAAAGGAATAATTGTAGCATGCAGATTCAGGATTATATCCCCATTTTAAGCTAACTTTGCATTGAGAGGTATCAAGAAATTGCTATTTCAAAATATTAGTGATGATTCATAAATAATTTTGAAATTGATCTTTACAGAAAAAAGCATGCTTCTCTAGGAATAATGAAATTAAATAATACTGAGTAGCAATCTTAATTGCATACCAAGTCCCTTTTGCAATAGAACATAACATATTTAATTGACATAACACCAAAGAGTAAAGATCATAGGACAAGAATTCCACTATTATCTATACGTATGATCTCATGTAGATACAGGTTTATGTAACTCTTCATCTGTATTAGTACTGTATTAGTACTAGTTTAGGTATCAAAAAGCTTAATCTTGGCCCTACCAAGAACTCACCTTGTGACTTTAAGCAAATGAGCCTAGTTTTCTTTTTTGGCAAAAATTGAGATAATAGTCTCTATACTATTTGAGAGTTGTGGTTGTTTTTACTTTTGACTTATTATAATGATCAGAATGTAAAGGAAGCCATATGTAAGGAGTGATTTTGAAGTCTGAAAACTGACATATAAATTGTCTGTTTTGGTGGTAGCTTCAAATTCTTGCTTTCTGTGCTTTTATAGAATCAGCTAATACTGGAATTCATGACAATCCCCAGTTTTTATAAGATAGTCCCTTCATTTATCTTTGCATGTTTATTAAGCATATTCTGATGCCATGAAAACATTTTTTAATTGATTTGAAAAGAGAGAGTGAGAAAACACAGCTTTGCTGTTTCACTTATTCATGTGCTCATTGGTTGATTCTTGTATGTGCCCTGTCCAGGAATCTAACTGGCAACCTTGGCATATTGGGATGATACTCTAACCAACTGAGCTACCCGGCCAGCTCCTCCTTAAAAACTCTTGTTGATTACAATTATTTGGAAAAGGAGCATAAACACACTTAAAAAATGGTGACAAATCTGACACATAGGTAGTCACTTCAATGTGAGAGTTTAACTGGTGAAGATCAGACTATGGGCAGCTCTCACATGTTAAAATGGGCGTATTCATATCCGATGTCCCCCAGTGTCCATGATTTCACTCCCCCTTTTAAACCTAAATTGAGAAATAAAGTGGCTTAGAAAAAATTTTTTTTTGTTCATACACATGTAGAAACTTAAGTTATTCTTTTATCCCCACTGACAAAATTTCTCTCTCTAGAGGGTCATCTTCTTTTCTGTTATGTTCCTGCAATCAAAAACTTCAACTTCTTTTTTTTATATATATATAATTAAGTCTTTATTGTTCAGATTATTACATTTGTCCCTCTTTTTTCCCCCTATAACTCCCCTCCTTCCAGTTCCCACCCCATCCTCCACCCTCACTCCCCACCCACTGTCCTCATCCATAGGTGCACGATTTTTGTCCAGTCTCTTCCCCCATCTCCCACACCCCTTTCCCCCCAAGAATAGTCAGTCCATTCCCTTTCTATGTCCCTGATTCTATTATAATCAACAGTTCATTCTGTTCATCAGATTATTCATTCACTTGATTCTTAGATTCACTTGTTGATAGATGCATATTTGTTGTTCATAATTTGTATCTTTACCTTTTTCTTCTTCTTCCTCTTCTTAAAGGATACCTTTCAGCATTTCATATAATACTGGTTTGGTGGTGATGAACTCCTTTAGCTCTTCCTTATCTGTGAAGCTCTTTATCTGACCTTCAATTCTGAATGATTAGCTTTGCTGGATAAAGTAATCTTGGTTGTAGGTTCTTGGTATTCATCACTTTGAATATTTCTTGCCACTCCCTTCTGGCCTGCAAAGTTTCTGTTGAGAAATCTGCTGACAGTCGTATGGGCATTCCCTTGTGGGTAACTGAGTTTCTTTCTCTTGCTGCTTTTAAGATTCTCTCTTTATCTTTTGCTCTTGGCATTTTAATTATGATGTGTCTTGGTGTGGTCCTCTTTGGATTCCTTTTGTTTGGGGTTCTCTGCGCTTCCTGGACTTGTAAGTCTATTTCTTTGACCAGGTAGGGGAACTTTTCTGTCAGTATTTCTTCAAATAGGTTTTCAATATCTTGCTCTCTCTCATCTTCTGGCACCCCTATAATTCTGATGTTGGTACGCTTGAAGCTGTCCCAGAGGCTCCTTACACTATCTTCGTATTTTTGGATTCTTTTTTCATTTTGCTTTTCCGGTTGGGTGTTTTTTGCTTCTTTGTATTTCAAATCTTTGACTTGATTCTTGCGCTCCTCTGGTCTGCTGTTGGGAGTCTGTATAATATTCTTTATTTCAGTCAGTGTATGCTTAGTTTCTAGTTGGTTCTTTATCATAACATCGAGGGTCTCATTAGATTTCTTGTAGATCTCATTAAGTTTATTGGCGGCTTCTAGACAGTTCTTGAGAGCCCTTAAAAGTGTGGTTCTGAACTCTATATCCTCCATGGACAATTTTGTCCTGTTTCTTTGTCTCCGCATTTTTTATGCTTTCTTGGTGCACCCCCTAGTGGTCTTTGTGCACAGTCTTGTTGTAGTTAAGCCTTGATTGTTGTAGTTGATACTGGGGGGATTTGACCCACAGGCCAACTGGCTGTGAGAATCAGCTGTGTCTGCAGTGAGAGAACTTCTGTCCTCTGGGGAGGTGCTAATCTAGCCTTTGCCTGAGGCTATCCGGCAAATGGCTCTGTGCAGGGCTTGGGCGGGGCTGGTCACACGGGATCAAACAGGGCGGGCAGAGCGAGCAGTTATGGCTGCTCTCAGTCCCGTCCCCAGAGGCTCTGCCTCTCAGAGTCCCAGCAACCGCTGCAAACCTCGGAGAGAAAGCTGCCCTCGCATTCCGACCGATGCCAGACAGCCCCGCTTCTCCCGTTTGAGTCTGGGTCCCTAGAGACTCGCCCAGAACTGGAGCTCAGAGCCTGAGCCTCCCTCCCGATTGAAAACGACAACCAGGCCCTCAGCCACCAGCCCGCTCCGCGGACACCTCCGCACCTTTGTATTTTCCACACTGTACCTCCTCTGAGCCTCAGTATGCTGTTCTCTTTCCTTCTAGTTGAAGAATTTCCCCTCAGCCAGCTTTCCTGTGGTTTTGGGTGATGTCCGTTCCGTCTTTTACTTGTATTTTTGAAGTGGTTGTTTGAGGCAGCAAACTCCGGTGTTTACCTATGCCGCCATCGTGGTTCCAAAAAACCCCCACAAAACTTCAACTTCTAATCCCAATGCCAGTCCACATTATGAGATTAATACAAATTTCCTTAAATATAACTATGCCATCATAGTGTTAAATATAACACTATTTAAAATATTTAACTAGTATTATTTAATTACTTCTAGAGAAGCATCCCTTATTTTGTTTCTGTAAAGCTCAATTTCAAAATTATTTATGGACCATCACTTATTTTTGAATAGCAATTTCTTGATACCTCTCAGTGCAAAACTTAGCTTAGATTCCAACACCAAAATGCAATCACATTATTGGGATCTCTCCCCCTCCTCCTCTAGTAACTGTAATGTATATGTAGTTATAAATTTCTAATGCTTTATTATAAACTAGAGGCCCGGTGCACAAAATTTGTGCACAGGTAGGGTCCCCAGGCCTGGCCGGTGATCAGGGCCAATGTGGGGTGACCAGCAGGGCAATGGGAGTGCCCCTGCTGGCACCTGCCTTGGCCAGCATGGCGCTGCTAGCTTGCTGGCTGTGCCCCCCACTGCCCCAGCTGGTCACTTCCCTCTGCAGGGGAATCAGGGAGCCCCCACTGGCACCCGCTTTGGCCAGCCTGGCACCACCCACTCGCCAGCCCCACACCCTGCCGCCTCTGCCAGTCACCTCCCTGTGCGGGGCAACTGGTGGGGCAATCGGGGGTCCCCCCCGTTGGCACCTGCCTTGGCTGGGGGCAGCTCCTTCATTGAGCATCTATCACGGACAATTTGCATATTAGTCTTTTATTATATAGGATAAAAATATTTAGATAAATTAGAAGAATAAATACCTTAATTAAATGATCTCTTTAGTTATAGTTAGTAATAGAATTCATATGGTGATTGCTTTAAAAATAAAATTTTTTGGAAACCAAATTTACTAATAAAACAAAAATAGTAGCAAAATTGTTGCAAAAAATAATTTCTGCATGTCCTTTGGGAAGTGGCAGAGATCAATTTGAAGAAAACTTTCTTGATTATTTCTAAAGGGGTTAATTTATTTTACTTTGTATTTCCCATAATTCAAGATTGCCTCAAAGTATTTAAAATGTTATTGCTGATAGCAGCTGTATAGTAAACCAATCTAAGGTTGAAGGTTTTGGGTTGCTGATTTAACTTTAATTGGGAATATGTTATAAATTAAGTCAATTGACTTTGGAATAATGAGAGGCATGAAGAACTCTTCCAGGATTAATTGTTTGTGAAAGCAATTACTATGAGCAAAGCCTAGAATCTGAGCCCAGGCAATTGGAGCATACAAATTTTAACAGTGACTTCTCAGGCTCGTTTACCTTGGTATATCAATCTGAAAGTATGCATTTTAATATGTAACTGCATTATAGAAAACTTAATATTTAGGTAATTTGGCAATATTAGAAATGAAAACCATCACTCCATAACATTTAATAGAAGGAAATCATACTTATGCAGTATAGCTTGGATCAACCATTTTTTTAAATTCAAGAAATTATAGGAAGATACAACTATGAGGAAGATAGAATTTAACAACTTAAAGCTTATTCAGATGGTTCAATGGTTCCCTGACTCCAAAAAAAGAGAAAATTAAAGCAAAATGAATTGCTGTATAATTTGGTTGCACTCCAAGAACTTAAACACTATTGGTTGTTTTGTTGTTGGAGTAGTAACAAAGGTGTGCAGTAAAGCAAAAAGATACTGTTATGTTCTTTCAAAGCGGGCAATTCAGAAATTGAAGTGGAAACCACTTCAGAACACTTTATTAATAAATGTGTATAATTAAAACTTGGTTTCTTTGGCATTGCTGCTCATTTGGGAATTTAGTTTATATGTATTCTACATTAAATTCATTTTGTTATATATCTATATAAGCTTTTACTACAGGGTGCTAGTCAAACTGCAGCTATGAAATAACATACAGGAAACTTGTATAACCAGAATATTTATGACTTCCAATTTAGGTTATTAGACTATTATGTTGAGATGCTCAATATTGGTTCTTTTGGTTTATGAAAATCACTGATACATCTACAATGACAAAATGGTACTATAAAATTTTAGAGACATTTTTGATATGCAAAACACACTTTCTACTTGTTAGTTCAACAAGTTTTAAAAATTGTATCTCAGCACTATAGAATGTTTCCATAATACTAGAAAATTCTTCCTTGTTATTAAAGTACATTTCTTTATTCCAGAAAAGTGTTTCCTATAAATATACCACAATTTGTTTATCTGTTCTCTAGTTGATGGATGATGGAGTTGTTTCCACTTCTTAGTTATTATGAATGAGTATAATCTGAAAAATCTTATGGAAAATATTTTAATATAATTTAGTTTATATTAAATATATGTAATTTTATTTCTCTTTGGTAAAAACCTAGGAATGGAGTTCCTGAGTCATAGGTCGATAAATGTAAACTTGGTGAAAAACTATTCAGCCGGTCTACAAAATGATTGTGTAATTTTGTCCCCTTTTCAGCTATGTATGAAGGACTCTTTTGTCCCATATCTTCACCAAAATTTGTCATTATTAGTATTTTGATTGTAGCTATTATACTTGATATTAAATGGCAACTCACTGTATTTTTAACTTGCTTTTCTTAATGATTAAGGATGTTGAGAATATTATCATGAGTTTATTGACCATATCTATTCTTTTGTGAAGTGCTTAATTGTTTGCAAATATTACTTTTTTGTTATTGTTTGGGTATATTACAGGTGATTTATCCTGTATACATCCTGAATATGGCTACTTTGCCAGATATATATTACAGATATAATTCCTGGTCTGTGGCTTGATATTCATTTTCTTAATGGTGACTTTGATGGTATCTAATTTTAATTAAGTGCATTTTATTGACTTTTTTTCATTTACAGTGTTTGATATCATACAAAGTCTTTGTCAGTCCAGTGTCACAAATATATTGTCTTTTTTTTTTCTAGAACTCTCATATTTCTGGTTTTTATATTTAGGTTATGATCCTTCTTGAGTCAATTTTTGTATATATCACAAGGGATAATTTGAGGTTTATTTTTCTAATAGGGTGAATCACTTATTTCTATACCATTTTTGGAAAGAATGGTTTTTCCATTGCATTGACTTGCTACCTTAGTTGTATCTATTTCACATCTTTAATCTGTTTCTCTATTTTTATACTAATACCAGGGTGTCTTGATTACTTTAACTTGGGTAATGTATTAATTCTAAATTTATTCTATTCTATATCTTTTGTATTTTTGTTTAAATTTTAGAATTGTCAGTTTCTTCAAAAAGCTTGCTGGTATTTTGATTAAAATAGCATTAAGTTTATAGGTCACTAGGAGGGGAATGGACATATTAACAATTATATCTTTTAATAGATTAAGATCATTTTTAATTTTATTTTTTTATATTTTTATTGATTTCAGGCAGGAAGGGAGAGGGAGATAGAAACATCAATCATGAGAGAGAACCATTGATGGGCTGCCTCCTGCACACTCCACACTGGGGATTGAGGCGACAATCCAGGCTTGTGCCCTGACCGGGAATCAAACCGTGACCTTCTGGTACATAGGTCAAAGCTCAACCACTGAGCCATGCCCTTTGGGCTAAGATCTTATATCTAGTCATTTATGTATCTGTATCTATCTATATTTAATAATAAGTACAAATTCTTTTTAATTTTTACATGATTTTATAAAATATAAAGTACTTCAACATTGATTATCTCATTGTTCATACTTTCCCTTATTTTAAAACAGGAATTGAGTGTAAAAAGTTAAGGTCATTCAGAACCTTAATATGTTTCACAGTGTTTACAAAAGCCCTGTGCACATAGGTTATATTTGATAGGTAACTCGAGTTCCAAGAAAACCTCTTATTATTATTTTTATAACATGATAGACATTGCTGTCAGAAAAAAAGATCAGCATTTAAAATGTGAATATTTTAAAACTAAAATAAATATATAAATATTCAAGTCTCCAGAAAAATAAAATTAGCGTCAGACCCATTAAAGGCTGGAATAACAAAACCTTTAAAACACTGGAAGTAGATTAGAGAATCAGAGATGTTTAAAATGCCTATGATCACTTTATTCTCCTAGAAGTAAAGATTGTACTTAACTTTAGCCACTTTGATTAGATAAGTGACTCTTCTATTTATAAAGATACTAGAGGCCCGGTGCATGGCATTTGTGCACTGGGGGTGAGGGGGGGGGGGATGTCCCTCAGCCTGGCCTATGCCCTTTAGCAGTCTGGGAGCCCTCGGGGGAAGTCCGACGGATGGCTTAGGCCCTGGGGAGTGGACCTAACATCCTTAGCACTGCTGCAGAGGCGGGAGGTAAGAGAGGCTCCTGCTACCACCGCTGCACTCAGCTTGTGGCTGAGTTGCACTCCCCCTGTGGGAGCACACTGACCATCAGTGGGCAACTTCTGCATTGAGCATCTCCCCCCTGGTGGTCATTGCCTGTCATAGCGACTGGTACTTCTGCCATTTGGTTGATTTGCATATTACCCTTTTATTATATAGGACTAGGGGCCCAGTTCCTTGAAAGGAGCTGTGGGCCATGAGGCTCCAGTAGGCACACGGGCGGGTCTTAGACCATTCTTCATGCCCCCGCCCAGCCCCTCCCATCATGGTCCTCAGTCCGTTGTCTTTTAGCAGCCCCACTCCCACCACCGCCACTCCCATGCGCTGATGGCGCTGGCCCCACTTGCACCCGCTGATGGCACAAAGCTATTGGGGCCAGCGCCAGCTGTGGGTGCAAGCGGAGCCAGTGCCATCAGCAGGTTTGAGCTGAGGCTGCTGCCTCAATCACCCTTCAGGAGCAGGGGATGGTGGAGAAGCCCTCAGGGGCAATCAGGGCTGGCAGCCGCCACTCGTACCCGCTGATGGCGCTGAGTGATCAGGACTGGCGCTGGGCACTGACAGCGGGTGCTAGCAGTGTCTTTGGCACCAGCTGTGGGTGCAAGTGGGGCCGGTGCTGGCAGCAGGTGCAAGCGCCGGGTGGAACCACAGCACATGGGAGCAAAGAATTTTCAGTAACCACCAGAGGCTTGCCCCAATGACAGTGACTGGCACCCTGCCTTGGTCTGGCATCCCTGCTCACCTGCTCTACCATCCCGCCACGGCCAACACCTTCCATGTTCCACACAAGCCCACTGGTGGTCAGTGTACATCATAGTGACCAGTTCCACCATTTAGTCGTTCCGCCATTCAATCTATTTGCATATTAGCCTTTTATTATATAGGATAGGATTGGTAGTTATGGTTATTCCTAGCTTTTTATAGACTAATCAGGCTCATGAGACAGGAAGACATTGTGCAGAGGCTTCATCTTGCTTTAAAGCTTAAATAATGTGGTGTGTGTGTGTGTGTGTGCGTGTGTGTGTGCACACGTGCACACGCACGCAAGCATTTTGATGACTATATCCCAGAAAGGTGTTATCAGAAAGTTTTTGGTTCAACTAAATCTTTTTAGGTTCACATCTGAAGCAAGTCCAAACTAATGAGATTTTCTTTTAAATGGGTTAAGCAAAATCCAATGATTAGCTATCTTTTTATTACTACTTATGTTGCAGAATTGACTTAGGAAAGTGGACTAAAGCTATACCAAAGAGCAAGATATATGCTTTTGAGCTATTCACTGCTGGCATTTTGCTAGCACATTAAAAAATATGTAATATGTTGATATGGTACCTACAACATTTTAGGAAAATATATTTTAGAAGAATCTTGCTGTAAAACTCTAAGCCACTCCCCAAGTATATTATTTTTGCTATTTTATAAGACAATTTATAACACTAGATTGGGTTATTGAAAAAGGGAGAGCATTCTTTGCACTTGAGAGGCCATAATTAGCAGCATAATTATATTCACTGCCTCATCCATGACTTAGATACACCATACATGATTACAGTGAATTGAAATAAAAATCTTCTAAAGGATCACTTTTTGCCATGCCATTCTGGTAGGATTTCTTAGCTCTATACCAACTTCTACTTTGAAATGTGCTTAGGTTTCTTTCCCCGTCAGTGTTTACTGAGATTTTCATTGAGATAATTACCATTCTGGAGGTTATAACCTACACAGGTGATGACATTATTTATTTCTTCTTAAGAGTCTAATAGGAAATGACTGATAAAGGGCATTCAATTTATCTACTCATTTTATATTAGGAGATGTTTCTGGGGGCAGTGAATTTATTCCCAGGTTTGAAACACCTTGGCCTTTAAGTTGTCAAACTTCAGTCTTTAAGTGAATTAGCTGGGTTCTGACTGAAGTAATTGAATTCAGAGAAGGCTGTACAAATAGCTGTTCCTATATTTGTCACACATTTCTGTAAGGTTCAAACGACTGGAAAGCAATTAGATGCTGAATTACTCAGTTATCCTTACAACACCTGTTCTTTGACCTCAGAAAAATCTCCACGTTTTCTCTCTAGGAACCTTTGGTCGCCTTCCCTTACTTTTCTGTTCAGCTTCTATCACTTTGCCCCTTATATTAACCACTGTCTTGTGGCTCTTCAGCTTCTCCAATCGATTGGTCTTGAGATTCTCCTTGTTGGTCGTTGTTCAGGTTGTTGTTCTAGAAACATAGTCCTAGAAACATAGATGATACAAAAAGACACATGAGATTTCTGGTCAGTTCATTCACTCCTTGTTGATCATGGAATTAGAAGAGAGGCATTACTTACTTGAACAATTTGAATGTTTAATGGTTAGAGACCAAAATGGTCTGAAGACAACAGGGACACATCTGTCCCACAGTCTGAGCTGCAGTCCCCATTCTCCCAGTCAGTGGCCAGTGCTCGGAGAGACAACAAGGTTAGCCTCTACCTCTCTGGTTTGAGTGTCCAAACTACTGCCTCTTCTCCCCGATCCTGTTCATCTACTGAAGAGCTTCTGACTAACATGTACTTTCTTTGGACATGA
Organism: Myotis nattereri; assembly: GCF_964212035.1. Taxonomy (NCBI): domain Eukaryota; kingdom Metazoa; phylum Chordata; class Mammalia; order Chiroptera; family Vespertilionidae; genus Myotis; species Myotis nattereri. The sequence goes on along the minus strand of NC_138079.1, from coordinate 46,377,440 downwards.
TAATACATTCCCTTAATTTCAAGTCAACTCTTGCAGTCCTAAAAAGTCAATCTTTGCTATCTGTTGGGATTTTATAATTTAACCATCAGATGGCAGCTTGATTTTTTTCAGATGGCCAAGTTCTTAGGGGATTCACAACCTGTTGAAAATTGTAACTTCAGTGTTCATGAGCTATATAACCAAGACTTAAATCATAGGATTTAAGTCTAGGGTTTATTATTTATTTCAGAAATAAAATTGCATATTTTAGAAATGTATTCTGTACTTTTATGTGTAATGATTAGCAATGTGTTACAATAAATAATTTATCTAATTAAATGCCTATCTAATCACATTTTTAGTAAAAGTTGGGTATTAGAGAGGACATTTATCCAAATCCTTGCTGCGTTGAGTATAGCTGCCTTGCATGTTTTATGATAATGCTATAGAGGCGAACATGCTGGGTAATGTTTTATTCAATCAAATGGTTGATTTAAAAATTTTATTTTTCATGTTTAAGTCATCTTAGATTAAAACGACAACTTTAAAATATAAATGTTAATTTATATGGGGTAGAACAGGAATGATATTAAAATTGCAGTTTTTAATAAAGAAACTCAAATTCCCATACCTACATAAGTATTCTCCTTCAAAGTAATTGCCTTGAGAGGTTTATTTCCCCTCCCTTTTTTAAAGCTATACCATGATTGTTCAGTTGGTATATTAAACTCCTTTTGAAACTGCCTACATAGCCATAGGGTAAAAATGGGTTCCATATTTCTCATGTCTTCATGATAGAAGACAGTTAGCTTCTATCCCAAAACTGCTTATCTTTAACTAGTTTACTAGGTTTGATATTGAGAGATGTTTTACTTCTTTTAAAAATTGGATGTAATATCAAATGACCAAAATCTATAACTGTTTACATTTTTTCATGGATTATAGCCCAAGCTGTGAAAACAATTTCAAAAGGGAACTTCTTGTCACCTGTTCACATCACGTTGTTGTAGATATTTACAATTTTGACTAACACTTGGCTGTAGCCTTTTGACTTATATATGGTTATAGGAAACTGGCCCATTTAGGTGTAAGGAGAAGAGAAGATGAATGAAAAATTAGCTAAGATCAGGTGTACTTCCAGAATGCAGTATCATTTGTAATGCATTCACTGGTACTGCCCTCTAGACCCCTATATTATGCGGTTCCAGGGTATAGCAGAGCTAACTATTGCTTGTGCAGGAAGTTTTTGGGCTTTGTGGAGGATTTTTGTGGTTATTCCAGGTTTTCTGTGTGAATTCTGCTTTTCTTGTGGCTACTGTCACTGATCCAGCCCTGGAGAGAAATAAATGGGCGGATACTTTGTCAGTATTCCTAGTGATTCTATATTTCCATTTTATTCACTAAAAATAAGAACCTGATGGGAGTCCTGGGATAGGGATGGAAGGCTACAACAAGAAATGGGAGCATACATCAGAAAGTTCTCACGAGGCTCAAAGAGCTTGATACTTGGAGAATCAATCCCTGAATTACTGATATAGTGGACGGTAGAAGAATATGAGCGTGATGGGTTAGATCCGAGATTATACGGGAGAGGAAATAACGGCACTGCATTTATCTGATGTGTTAGGCAGCATAGTCCCCCAAAGATAGCAAGTGAAATACCTTAAACCTGTGAAAAAGAAATTTTGCAGATGTAATTTAAGAATCTTGAGATGGGGAGATTTTTCTGGATTATCTTGTAGGCCCCAGGGTTCTTAAAGCGAAAGAGAGAGGCAGGACATTCAGAGAAGAAGATGTGATGGCTGAGTAAGAGTCAGAGTGAAGATTGTGACTTTGAAGATGGAAGGAGGTGGGGAAACAGGAATCAAGGAGTGCAGGTAGCCTCTAGCACAGGGGTGGGCAACCTTTTTGTGAGTGCATGCCCAAACCAGCAAAATCTCTGACTCAAAATTCTTCTGCGTGCCAACCCTAATTTTTTTGAGAACATGTTACGCCTACTTGATATCTCTTAAGGTGTACGTATGTGAAGAACCTTGAAGAAATAATAAAATTCATTCTAGCGACAAAAACACAGTATATGATGATGAAAAATACATTTATTTTTAATGTATACATGTACACTGATAGTCCAACAGAAAACTTTATGACTCTGTTTGATATTATCAGTGGGACTTTTGCTGCTGCATCACTGATGACAGAGATTTACATCAGGTTTATATTTCGTGACCTTCAGAGATATGCACGAGCTACTACTTTCATCTGTCAGGCTACTCCCTATTATGAGTCTTAACAAAATTCATCACTGAGAACAAAGATTCACAAGCATATGTGGATGAAACCAAAACACTGGTCGGATCTAGGAAGGCAGGGAGAGTTAAGGCCAGAGGCATAGAAATTGCTCTTCCCCTCTCTCGTCAATCCATGCCTATGGTCTTTAAGATAGCTTGTTATGTAAAATTATTTATTTATCTAAGATGCACCTACACTGAATTTATCTGAAAAATAAAAAAGTCAATATTAAGAAAAAAAATGTAAATGGAAGATTATAAGAGAGGGTTTTGCGTGCCAGCAAAAGTTACTGGCGTGCCATGTTTGGCATCCATGCCAGGGGTTGCCCACCCCTGCTCTAGCAGCTGAAAAAGATAAGACAACAGATTTGCCCCTAGATTCCCAGAAAGGCATGCTGTCCTGATGACACCTTGATGTTAGTCTAGTGCAGCCCTTTCATATTTCAATATTATAGATTACAAAATAATAAATTTATGCTTTCTTAAGCCATTACATTTGTGCTAACTTGACACAGCAACAATCGAAACTAATATACTGATGCAAGAACTTCTCTCCCAGTTATGTAATCCTAGCCATTCCTCCTTATCAGCATCCTTGCTTTGGCATACTAAATTAGGAGATAGTTTATTTTCACATGATTTTTATGCAGCTGGTTAAGATTTTTAAAAAACACTCAAAGAGTGAGTTCATCTGAATTAAAAACTAATTTAGAGGACAATATGTTTAAAATATGTTTATCAATTTATTTAAGAGATGTAATAGTGGTGGTGTACTGCATTACAATTTTCACCCAAAAGTGATTCTTTTTCTTAATTTTGATGTGAAATTATTCTTTCTAATACTTCTGTAACTTCATTAAAATTATCTTGAAAATTGTCTATATAATTTAACAGTACTAAAATAGAATATGTTTATTATACTTAGAGATAAATGGGCCATGTGTTCAGATTTGGAGCTTTTTATTTCATGCAGAGATATATCTATCCAGAATATCACTTTAACAGAATTTGATATGTGATTTTTAATGCAGTGCTTAAAAAATATGAGGCAAACCTGAACCTAGCGTTAGTACTATGATAGAAAAATTCTCATAAGGAAATGAAGAAAAGTATTAAGATATGAAAATTATATAAGATATAAAATAGAATTATATCATAAATTATGTCTTCAACATATTTCGGTTTTATATACATATGTGGGGAATTGTAACATGTAAGCCTCAGAAAATATAAAATTTATTTTTGTTTATTTTTTCATTTATATTTATAATTTACTGAGCACTACTTGGGCCAGGCATTGTTTTAGGTGCTCAGGATACAAACAATCAAAGTAAAGGTAAATCTCTGCCTCTAGGTAGTTTGCATTCTGCAGGAGGGGACAGATAACTGTAAGCAATATAAAGAATATCTATATATATAAAAGCCCAGTGACTGGAACAGCAGAACAACCAGAATGACCGGTGGCTATGATGTACACTGTGACAGCCAACCAGCCTGATCCGGGCCCCGATTGGCCTCCCTGATCAGGGATGGGGCAGGCCAGTCAACTGCCTGCAGCCCCTGTCCCCTGCTGGCCCAGCACAATGACCCTCCATCTGGCCGGACCCCACCCATGCACAAATCCATGCACTGGGCCTCTAGTCCTATATAATAAAAGCCTAATATGCTAAGTGTCCAGTCGTGCGGTTGGCCATTCAACTAATCAAAGCATAATATGCTAATGATATGCTAAGGCCACTCAACCACTTGTTATGATGTGCACTGACCACCAGGGTGCAGACAGTCGACTGGTCGACCAGTTGCTATAACATGAATTGACCACTAGGGGGCAGACACTCCAACTGGCAAGTTAGCTTGCTTCTGGGGTCCAGCCTATCTGGACTGAGTGAGATAGGTTGGCCATGCTCTGAGCCTTCCTGCGGTCCTTCCCCGGCTGGCCAACCTCCCATGTCCCTCCCCAGCCCCAATCATGTACCGGTGGGATCCCTTGGCCTGGCCTGCGCCCTCTCACAATCCAGGCTGAGGGACACCCCCTTCCTCTAGTGCACAAATTTTGTTCATCAGGCCTCTAGTAAGTAAATATTGTGCTGTGTGGCATTATGTGCTAAAAGTAAAACAACTCAGGGAAATGTACAAATGGCAACACTCTCATTTTAGATAGGGCAGCAGCAGATGGGCTTACTGAGAAGATACAAAGTGGCCCACACAGAGATCTGGGAGGAAGCCCCAAGCAGCAGACATGGCAAATCCCTGAGACAGGAGTGTGCCTGACCTTCAGAGTGCTGAGGCGGCTGGGCCACTGAAAAGAGGAGCAATGGGAGGAGTCAGTAGGACCTGAGGTGGCCACGTGGCATGGGCCACTGTACTAGCCTTGGTTTTTGTTGTTATTTTTGTTTGTTTTTAAATATATTTTTATTGATTTCAGAGAGGAAGGGAGAGGGAGAGAGAGATGGAAACATCAAAGATGAGAAAGAATCACTGATTGGCTGCCTCCTGCACACTCCCTACTGGGGATCAAGCCTGCAACCCAGGCATGTGCCCTTGACAGGTATCGAACCCAGGACCCTTTAGCTTGTAGGCCGACACTCTATCCACTGAGCCAAACCAGCTAGGGCCTAGTCTTGTTAATAGGTAAGATGGAAAGCCATTGGAGGATTTGGAGCAGAGGAGTGGTAGGTAGCATCTGATCTGCGATGGAAGGATCTCACTCAGGCTGGATGGAAGAAGTACTCATGTTTTGCATTTGTAGCTCATTTTCTATTTCTATTGAACAGTGCTGGGCTACAATGAGAGATAGCTGGGTGAATATCCAAATCAGAAGTGGAATATCTGCCCAGGACTTCTTTTGTTTGTAAGTTTAAAGGATACATAGTATAGCTGTCCTTTAAAGACAATTCTGGATCATTATTATGTAAAATGCTAGATAATCGCATACTATTATTTTAGTAATGTTATTTCAAGACTAAGTTTTATTAATCTCTTGTGGATTGTCAAATAAATGGTGGCCTATGGATTAAATATACAAGTTTGAGAATTTTAAATATACATACAATTGCCCTAAATCTTTTAATTAAATCCAAAACAAAACTCATTTAGGTTAGGTGCTCATTTTCCACAACAAGTCATCCATCTCAAGGGACTTTAAAAGACATATTAAAAAATATTTAATTTCACTAGTAAGTAAGTAGCAATTCAGTTTGTATAATATATCTTTTGGTATCTGTCAGTAAAGTAAAAATTAAAAGTTTGATAATATCTAATGTTCTGCTGGTCATGGTTGTTCTTCTAGGTAGATATAAATGGGTTCAAATTTTTTGGTGGGAAATTGACATTAGACACAAGAGTTTAAAGAATTTGTTATACCAGCCAAAGGTGAGACATAATATTGAGAGAGAAATAACTGCTAGTCGCTAATTACATAATATTGAGAGATAGACACACTATGATAACTTACTACTGTGGGTAAGAACACAAATCCTAGAGCTAGGCTTCCAGTCAGACAGCAGGATTTTTCACTTCATATCTGTGTGACATTAAGTTATGTACTTACTCCCTCTGCCCTCAGTTTCCTTATCTGTAAAATCAAAGCAATAATAATAACTACCTAGTAGAGCCGTTATCAGGATTAAATTAGTTAATATTGCTAAAGTTTTGGAACAGTTCCTGATGCCCAGTAAACTGGATCAATATTTTTAAGTTAGTCAAACATATTTGTTATGATATGTGCACATAAACATCTATAATATTGCATATAATATGATAATTGAGAGTAGGCATTTAAATGATTGCTTAATCCTTGCTATAAAATAGTATGCAGTCATTGCAATGATGTGAGCTGTATTTATTGACGTGGAAGAGCGTTGATGGTGTCTAAAAGATAGGTTGGTCACGTACCAACTTAATGTGTAGTTTCATCCTATTCTATGTTACTACTAAAAAATGACGGGAAATGTGTGAACATGATTCCTTTGAAAATAGAATTTAGCTTTATAAAATTTGCATGTTTTTATTTTTCAAAATGATCCTGAATTATTTTTATTACCAAAGTATATTTTAAAATGGAAGTCATGAAACATTAATTCTTTTCTTCAATAATGAATTGTGTACTGTAGAGTCAGCAAATGGTTAAGTACATGACTATTGTTAGTTACCTCTTAGAATAAGAGGGATAGCTGGTTGATCTACTAAGTAGATCAATTCATTCTAACCCTTCCTAACCTGTAGCTCTAGGAGGAAGGAACAAGCTTCTGCAGGTCGAGCAGGGCTAGAGGACACCGGTGGAAGGGCTATCACTAATTAGACCCTTCTAGACCACGATTTTTCCACAACACAGGCTGCAGAAATGTCTGGTGCATTGTTGCACTGAGACCCATGCTTGGGAAAGCAAGCTGTGCTTTTCTCTTTTTAAATAACAATAGTAGAACATGTTTCTGAATTTGGTCATAGACATTAACAAGAATATAATTTAGCTCTTAAAAAGGCTGGAATGTTACATAGTACAGAGAGAAGAAAAAGGAAGCTATATTTTAGATGAAATTTTGAGGTATAATGTGCAAGAGTCATCAGGAGTTTGGACAGGGCTATATATATAAGTAGGATGAATTTTTTTATTTGTTAAAATAATGATTGACTAAAATGTTTTAATTTTCATAATCTAAGATGTAATGCAATATGATTTTGTTGTTAATCTTCACTTGAGGATATTTTTTTCATTGATTTTTTTTTTTTTTTTTTTTTTTTTTTTTTTTTTTTTTAGAGATAGTGGAAGGGATGGGGAGAGACAGAGGGAAAGAGAAACATCAATGTGAAAGAGACACCTCGATTGGTTGCCTCCCGCACACACCCTGACCAGGACTGGGATGGAGCCTGCACCCAAGGTTCATGCCCTTGACCATGACCTTGATCAGATTCGAAACCGGTACCTTTCAGTCTGCAGGCCGATGCTCTATACCAGTGATGGTGAACCTATGACACGCATGTCAGAGGTGACACGTGAACTCATTTTTTTGGTTGATTTTTTTTTGTTAAATGGCATTTAAATATATAAAATAAATATCAAAAATATAAGTCTTTGTTTTACTATGGTTGCAAAGGTCAAAAAATTTCTATATGTGACACGGCACCAGAGTTAAGTTAGGGTTTTTCAAAATGCTGACATGCCGAGCTCAAAAGGTCCACCATCACTGCTCTATATACTGAGGCAAACCAGCTAGGGCTGCAATATCATTCTTATGTAATAAACATAAAATATACTTCAAGTGTAATGTTGCTACACAAACACTAGCTAGAAATTTTAATTTTGTAAGAGTTGAGGTAGTACCTTAAATATTTTGAAAACATTAAGATACTTATACCTTCAATAGACATTAAGGGCATTCTCTGTGTTGGTGAGTTTTCTGATTATCGTGGCTAAAGAAAAAACTTAATACATTGCAAAATTATTAATATATTTTATTTTATTTTCTGTCCACAATGCCAGATTTATTGGGGGAGACTTCCTCAATAAGCCAATAGAGTCAGACACAGGCTACACAAGGGGGGTTACTAATATTTTAATTTATGCATCTTTAATTCAACTAGCCATGCATCTCAAATTCACAATTCTTTTGTGTGTGAATAGTTTTGGTTTTGTTTCCTTTTCCTTTTTGGTTTTGTTTGCTTTGCCACAGAAGAACATAAACAATGAAAAAAAGAAAATCAGGTTGGGGGGGGGGTTAAATTTTGTTAAATGAAAGAGAGAGACTCATTGAAGGTTAATTGGATAAAAAAGTTTAATGTTGAATAAGAAATGCTGGTAAAATAGGTGTTTTTGTTGTTGTTGAGAATATTGCACAGAGAAAGGAAAAAGAAGAAAGATGGATGGATATAACAATAGCAGACACTGTCAGGCCCTTGCCTGCATTTTGGGTGCTTGGGGCTGATGTCCAGCTGCTGGGCCATTTCTGTGCCTAAAGACGATTTCTGGGACAGTGAGAGTGGAAATGGCAGATACTTAACACCTCTATGGATCAGTTCCACAGGGACTGTAGGGAGCGGGTGTATGAGTACCCCTGCGCCCGTGCTCCAAGTAGTATGCATCTCTGAAATGTGTTGTCCACCTTTTGCAGAGTTTCTCTCCCCTGCCCCCCTCCCTCCATGACATTAAGTCCAAGTCACCTTGTGCTGTGGCTTAGTAATCACTCTGTACTGGCTGCTCTTTCCTCCATGAATTATTTCCCCACGCCTTCACCATTGATTCTTGTACCTGGGTTTGGACCTATTATCAAGTTCTATCTCTGGGGAACCTGAGGGACAATATCGTAGTGGCAGGAGATTTTTATCTCATTCTTTCAAAATGGTAGTGCCTGCCTTTCAAGTCTTTATAATATAGATCTGGGCAAATGTATCTGAATGTATCTCAAAAAGAAAAGTAATTCAGTTAAGTAGATATTGACTCCTTTCTAAATGGAAGGAACGATGGTAAATCTGCAAGGGCTAACACTTGTGATGCATTATCTACCGGCAAGAAAACTGAAGTTTAATATTGGGCAAGAAGGTGAATATGAAGATGACTATAAGTGTGATATGAGGAATCAAGTGAAACAATTACTCCTATTATATGGCTAGAATTTTCCTCAAAAATTAATCCAATCCTGTGTTTAAAAGTTAATAGATTGTATCTGAGATTATAAGGAAAAAAAACTAAATATAGTTATGTACATTTAGGTAAGGAAGATCAGTAAAAAGTCACCTGCATTTAGTTATAGTTACTATAATTAATGAGGTGGGCACAGTGCATTATAATAAAATTAAAGGCAAATATTATTGCAAATGTCAATTAGCTATTCCCAAATGGAGCATAGCATTTCTTTCCTCTTATGCATACTCAATTTTTGTCCTCTGCATAATGATATAAGAGCTGTAAATTTTTTAGAGCAGTGTGGGATGAGAAACTTTTCCAATAAGAAAACAGATAAAAATAGGACTTTGCGTTTCATGTGATTTGAATAGATTCACAGTTTTACTATCTACTTAATGGGAATACTCATGAAAATACCATGATTAGCAAAATTAAATTAGCAAAACCAGTAGTTCAAAGACAGTGCAGGAATCAGCCAACTATGACCCTTGAGCCAAATCAGCTTTCACAATCTGTTCCTATAAATAAAGTTTTTTTGGAACACAGTCTAGCCTATTGGTCTATGAATCATTTCAGGCTGTTTTTGTATTAAAGAGCAGGGTTAGGTAATACCTACAGAGACAGTATGACCCTCTAGTCTAAAATATTTTTTATCTGGCCTTTTATAGGAAAAGTTTGGTGACTCTGAAATAAATATTTAAGAGAAAAATGATAGAATTCAGTGGATCCACTTAATAGAGTAAATAAGATTTGTACAAGCATTAGTTATTTTTTTTAAATTTAATTTTATTGTTGTTATAAAGTGTCTCCTGTTTTCTCCCTTTTTGCCCCCCCCCCCCCTCAACCACTGCCCCACCCCAGGCCTTCCCCATGCTATTGTCTGTGTCCATGGGTTATGCATATATGCATATGCGTTCTTTGGTAAAATTCTTCCTTTCCCTCCCAGTTTTGTTATTCTGTTCCATGCATCTATAAACAACAAAATAGACAGTGTTTTTGAACCTATTCCAGGAGACAATCTTTTTAAATCATCGTCTTCTGTAGTTCAGGAAATATGCTGTGGTTGCATAGGGATTTGCTGAGTGAGATTCTCCCATACATTTGAGGTTATTCAATCTGTACCTATTTTTAGTGGTTTTTGAACCAGCTTTTACTAGCTTCAAATTTATCTCTTTCTTTGTAGTTGCATTTGACTACATTTTATTTTTTGAAAGTTTTGCAAAATGCTTGGTTAATTTTACCATATATTTATATATGGCAATATATAAATTATTACAACACATAAAGATACTTTTTCTGGCCTCTATTCATCTATTATATAAATTAAAAATGGAACATAGCCCTGGCTAATGTGGCTCATTTGGTTGGACATCATCCTATGTACCACAGGTTTGCAGGTTCTCTTCCAGGTCAGGTCACATGCCTGGGTTGTGGGCTCGATCCCTGGAGCAGACCATACAGGAGGTGGCCAATCAATGTTTCATTCTCACATGTATGTTTCTTTCTCTCTTCCATTCTAGCTCTTTCTCTAAAAATCAATAAAAAATGTTTTTAAAAAATGGTACATAAACACATTACCTCTTTCTCTATCACCCTGAGTCCCACATAATTAGGGAGCAATTAATAATGTTATGATCTTTTTTTAAAAAGTGGGGCTGTCTATAGGAGATGATCAGATGATTGATATTTTGTTACACAGTGACTCAAAGTCAACATTATAGTCTGAGAGCCATAGTTCTACTTTAATTCATGTCTTAAACAGAACCTATTTGATAGATTTAAGTTGGAAGAGTATCTGGCTTTTTTTGATAACTTATATTTTATTATTGCCGTTTATTTTTCCCCACAAAAAAACACCCTAAGAATAATAGATATTTTGAAAAGAATATTTGAGTAATTCCTCTTTTTTTTTTCTTTCTGTAAGTAGGAGAACTCAAGAGGACATTTCCTTGGCAGAATGTGTTTCAGAGGTCTCTAATCATTTGGGTTCCGTCTTTCTATGGCAACAAAATTAGTGGCATGTGTTACCCAATATTATAATTACAGAAGGATATAAGTGGTTAGGTATTTCCTCTGCGGTGAAATGTGAGCTATTACAAAAGAGATTTATACTGTCCTGTAGAATTTTATCTGTGTGAGCCAAGAAAATGAGCCACAGGAAAAGATGAGAGAATAGCAGCTTGGTCTTTCAAATGTTTATGTGAAAATAGGTAATCCTTTTAAAATACTTTGTAAGCAATTGTGAGAGTTTTTAGAATGGCACGACCAGCTTGCTTTAAGTGTAAGATAAGACTGATTTTTTGAAAATGCTATTATAATTTTGAAGCAACATAGACTGTTTAAATCAAGAGCCGTAGTCTTTGACACAGTACATGATTTATTATTGCCGATGGCAGATCTATTTATTTATTTATCTTTTAAAATATATTTTATTGCTTTTTTTCAGAGAGGAAGGGAAGGGATACAGAGTTAGAAACATCGATGAGAGAGAAACATCGATCAGCTGCCTCCTGTACACTCCCTACTGGGTATGTGCCCGCAACCAAGGTACATGCCCTTGACCGGAATCGAACCCGGGACCGTCAATCCACAGGCCAACGTTTTATCCACTGAGCCAAACAAGTTAGGGCAAGGCAGTTCTATTTAATAGAAATGTATAATTTAAATCGTTTAGTAGCTACCTTAAGGACATAAAAAATGTTATATTATTTTTAATAATATATTTTAATGGCAACTATAGTTGATAATATTTTATTGTATAACCCAATTTGCTAAGAAGTAGAACTGAAGTGTTCTCACAGAAACAAAACCTTAGGTAACTATACAAGGTGGCAGACTCCATGGGGGTAGGGATCCTTTTGTTATCAGATAAATGTGTGGATGGTCTTTCTCTGTTTTTAGTGGGAGTGGAGTTTTGGGGGTGCTGCTGAATAAGCATTTCTGGAGGTCCCCCCTGGAGGATGAAATGTGCTAGAAAGCTTTGTTTTCATAGAATTGTATCCTTGGGCTTCTAAAGTCCATTTCCCTTAATCCAGTCCTGGAAGATATGCAGCTGGAGATTCATTAGAGCTAGAAGCAAAGTCTGCATCCAGAGTTTGCTTTCCATGGTAGAGCTGGGTCTAGTGCAGTATTCGGCTAGTTAGAGTCCATCAGTCCATTGTGTGGGCCCCATGGCTGTGAGCCATATCGACTAATGCAGGGGAGCCAGGAGAGTACACCTGCTGCAACAAGTGTCTCAAGAGCCCCACAGGAACCAAGAGAGAGAACTCCTTTGTTTTAGGAGCTTAAGTATCTCAAATGTCCCCATGTTTGCAGTGGCCACGCCTACTGTGGCGAGTGACCTGCTCCCAGGTATGACTGGCAGACAAGTACCTTCTCTATTTCACCCTGACTTTACTGGCCATTTGTCTGTTTTTCTCCTGTCCAGTCCCTTCCTGGGGAATGTAAAACGGAAGCTTCCTGGCAAACAAAGGTACACAAATGGCATGCCTATATTACTTGGCCTTCCCTTGCTCCTTTCCTATTAATTAAGAACTGGGTTAGTTACAACAGGATCACTTTCAAATGTATACGTAAATCAAATCACCACATTATGCAAATACACCTCAAAAAAAGCTGAGAAAATAATGTATATTTTTTTACTTAACCCAGTATTTGAAAAACATACTCATTTAAAAACTTAGTAGTATAAAATTATTGATATATTTCATTCTATGTTTTATTCTTAGTGTTTATAATCTGGTATGGATTACATTAATAGTGTACCTTGTGTTTAGATTTCATAAAATTTACATTTGAAAACGCAGAATCACATGCCTAAGCTGTTGTCAACATATTTAATTTTTTACTAATAGCTACATTAAATATTAGATTTTTATTTAAGTTAAAATTTATAAAATTATCAATAAAGTAAAAAATTAGTTCTGCTATCTCACTAGCCACATTTCAAGTGCTCAATGGCCACATATAGCTAGTGGCTACCATTGGACAGTGCAAATGTAGGTCATTACTCGGTCACCCAGGTCGGAGTTTTCAAATACTTGTGATTTGTTTGCTTATAATAGTGAAACACTCCTCAGAATGGCTACAATGTGCCACTTTTAGCAAAATACATAAAAATGAATCTCCACACTCAGAATTGACTGGCACATGTTCTGTGGGCACTTTGGGTTTTTCTAATGCTGGATCTGTACCAGATCACCTTTTTCTCCACATGGTCGCTTCTCGTCCACATCTGTAGAACCTCTGCTAGCGCAAGTTTCAGAGATAGGTGGACTACATTCCCTCCCCCCCACAAAATATAGAATTACTTCAATGCATATTTTCCAAATATTAAAGATATAACAGTTTTCATGTTAAAATATTGGTGGGGCCTCAATCTGAAAGTTTTCCTTAGCTTCGGCCATAGAGTGACTCTTTGGTAACAGAGGGAGAAGGCCTGGGTCTTTAGGATCAACCCTAGAGCATCTCCTATAGGAGAGAAGGGTCCTGCTCGAGAATGTGAGTGAGAGTGAAACCAGAGTCCACAGAGAGCAGTCTTGATTCTGCATCTCCTATGGACGTATACGTATAAATAAATTTATAGCTACTCATGCAGTATATATGGAATAGACTTTAATGAGTGCTTGTTTCAGGTTGACATTCTAAAGTCATTAAATGGTAAAACAGTTCTTATGGGAATATTACATCACTTGGTATTTCTCACAGTTGTCTCAAATTAAAGTGAATCTGAGTATATTTCCTGCTCCAATATAGATGAGCTGGCTCATCTGAATATAGATAAGCTGGACAATTTTGTTCCTCTAAAAAAAAGGCAATTTATTAACAACATAACATGAATGTCAAGAAACTATTTTTACTTCAGGTTGAAAGGACTTAAAGACCTGACCCATTGTACAGCAAAGCAGTTCAGGAACATAGCCAAGAATAGAAATTATGCCACCACATTTTCTTCCTCATTTTAAATGTACTGAGAACTCAGCTCATGTTAAATAAAAGAAAAAAAAGTAATTTCCTAGTGATGAATTTTGTCAGATGAAAGTTTTTAACTTAGGAAAAAAGTACCAGCAGGCAAAGAAGGTACACATGACATTTTAAATGGGCCAAATGTAAATGACTTCTCCCTTTCAGTTTCTCTCTAAAGAAAACAGAAGACAGGGAAATACTTTGTTCATTACATTTTAGTCATTGAAAATTTCAAGCATATATTTACAATGAATCTGAATATTGAAAATGTAGAAAGATAGGATTAGGAATCATGAAGATTTAAAGTAACTTATGAGAGTGGAAATAATTTGGACAGGGAATTTTAGTCCTGAGTTTGCTTTCAACACCTTGAGTAGAGAAAATTGTAGAAAGAATTCATGGCTACTTAACAGCTGAGAAGTTCAAGGCAAATATTCTTTTTTGCTATAGAAAGTACTATTAAAATTTGAAGGAAATTTGATTACAGTTGTATGGGTAGATGATTTCTACATTTAGTTTTAGCTCTAGAAGTTTGAAAGTCTCTGAAATAAGAGGGGAAGCAGTGAAATATGAGGAATAACATTCTGGCCAACAGCTTGATCCTAATCAGTATTTGAACTTAAAATTGAAATGTAATACTGAACAATCATGAAGGGTAGAGAATTCATCATACAAAGATTGGCTTGCTGTTCTGTGTTCAAAAAAAGAAATGCTAATTTTTGAGGCCACTGAATAATGGTGGCCCATAAATTCTTTGATAAAATTTCTTTCAAAGGGAAGAAATCAATTCACCCTGCAGGGCCTAAATAAGGTTTATAATCCTTCTTTATATAAAAAAGGGGATAAAGGCTGGTATAAGGGAAAACATAGGCATTGATAATGCATTTGATGCATATTGGCTTTCTAGGGACAAAGAAGCTGTATGCAAATGAACTGTAATATTTGCATTAAAGTCTTCTTTATGACAGTGGGACATATGGATACAAATAAAGTATTTTATACTATGCTCAGTTAGGTTTTCCATATGAAATGTGACTATTTGCCAGTAGCAAAAAGAAGGACAGTTCCCAAACTCCTTCATCTACTACATAATTAACATGATTTTAAAAGTAATTAATTGAAAAGGGATGGATTTCCTAGTTGATCCTATTTCAGATTATATTAGTTTTCTCTTATCTAGAAATGTATTTTTAGGATCTAGTCTCTGTAGGATTTGAGGTCATTGTGTGAGACTTCTGACCTGTACAATAACATGACAAAGGAAGCTGTTCAAGCTTACTTTTAAAAAACCATAGAAGTATATAACAAAACCTTGTAGAAATATCAGGAGCACCTATCTTTCTTTGTTAATCTGAATTTTTCCTTATACATTCCTTTGGTTTCTATGAGACTCAGCTCTGTTTTGATTATTGTAAATCTTTTCTTTTATATAAGCAGGCATAGTGGCCAAACAGCTACTCATTAGAATATAAGTTCATCAGAGCAAGGATTGTTGCGTGTTTTATTGACTGTAATCTAGTATATTGCACATAGTAAGAGGAGATTCAGTGTTTGCTGAAAAATGTGGAAGTCATGCTATGTGTAAAATATTGAGCTATGTGGGAAATAAAAGATAAATGCGTCTGATAATAAGTAGCCTCTTATACAATACTAGAAGTCTGTTGCATGAAGATTCATGCCATAGGCCTTCCTTCCCCTGGCTGCTGGCACTGGTTTTCCTCCAGCACCCGGGACCCAGGCCTTTGGTCCAGCCACAGCAAGGCTTCGCTTCTCCGCTGTGGCCGCATCGGAGAAACCAAGCCTCTTTAGTCTTCAGTCTTCAGTCTTCAATCCCTGGAACCTTCAGTCTTTGCTCAGTGCCTGTGTATGCAAATTAAATGCCATCTTTGTTGGTTTAATTTGCATAGTCATTCTGATTGGCTGGTGGATGTAGCAGAGTGACACCAATTTGCATGTTTCTCTTTTATTAGTGTAGATGGGAAGACAGGGTGGAACTTTGTCAATCATTTCTACTGTCTCCCCAGTACCTACCAAGTTCCCAGCAGTTAGAAGAGCAAGGGAGAAAAGAGAGGGGTAGGGAGGAGTAGGGAACTGTAGGTCCAGTTACATAATGTGTGGGGCCCAATGCAAAATGAAAATATGGCACTCTGTTTACAAATGATAAAGACTTTTAAAACAGCAATAGAAAAACATCAAACCATGTGAGAAGCACCTTAAAGTGTGACTTCACAGGTCACATGCCCATGTAGACGGATTTGGGGAATTGCATTAACTTTGAAAATAAAGTTATTTCTTTTCCTAGAGAAAGGTTTTGGTGGATTGGATTATTGTTCTCAATCTGCACTCTCTCCCGTTATATGACCTTACAATGCCTGAGAGTGAGAATTTATACGTCCCCACCCCAGGGATGCTGGGTTTTGTCATGAGACTTATTTAGCCAAAGGCTAAAAGTGACATTGTGCTGGTTCCTAGCTAAAACCCAAAGACAGGGCAAGTTTCATATGGCCCTGTCTTGGTCCACCATGAGAGGAACATGCTCTGATAGTTCTGATAGCAACTGGTCTAAGAACTTGAAAGCACATAAATCAACCTGAACCTAATCTGCAGCTTACAGTCTAAAGCAGCCGTGGGCAAACTACGGCCCGTGGGCCGGATCCGGCCCGTTTGAAATGAATAAAACTATTGAAAAAAAAAGACCGTACCCTTTTATGTAATGATGTTTACTTTGAATTTATATTAGTTCACACAAACACTCCATCCATGCTTTTGTTCCGGCCCTCCGGTCCAGTTTAAGAACCCATTGTGGCCCTCGAGTCAAAAAGTTTGCCCACCCCTGGAAAGCCAAAGGCCTGGGACTTTATCCAGCCTAGTCAAAGCAACCTGCAGTCCAAAAGAGAAGACGAAAAAACCCCACAACAATATTAAGCCAATGAATTTTAGTTTGATTTTTGTTAGTGTTATGACAATAGTGGATGAAAATGTAGCTGTGATATTGATGGTGGGAGAAAAACTGGATGAATTGTGGGTGATGTCATCTGGGAGACTAATCTACTGAAAGTGAATGTGGCTGAAATTAGAGCTGAATTTTATTGTGTATCTACTATAGTGCTGAGCACTGGGCTGGACAGTGCATCTCGTATGATGAAGTGTGAGGTGCTCTTCTTGCAATGGAAAATAAGCTAGCAACAGTGCCTTACATGAAATAAGTATCAAATAAGTAACAAAAAAATATATAATGGAGTTGAGAATAATGTGAGAAGAAAAACTGACTCAAACAGTAAATCACGTCAGTTTTCTCTATTAAACGTAATAAGCCAAGCAGGAAGCAAGAGAGAAGAAAAGCAAAATCTCCCAGGTCAGTTAGCCTGGGAGCAGCCCTCCCATCTAGCACTTCCTATCTAAGGTGCTTCTGAAGTTAAAAAGTTGGGGGATATGGTAATCAAATTTTACTGCCTCCAATAATTGCATACCAGCAAAGAGTCGGGAGGTATTTGGATAAAAGTACTGCTTCAATAGCTTCACCATGGAGCAGAGCCAGGGCCAATCTGCCTATTCAATTGCTTATGGGAGGTAAGACATTTAAGGCACTATGCTAGCAAATTTTACATATTTTATCTCATTTGGTTTTGGTATCATCATCATGAATCAATCATTTTTCTTTTGTACAAATAAGGAAAGTGAGATCCAGAAAAGTTAAATTTGTTGATCAAGGTTATATGGCTGTTGTAACATAGTCAGCTATTGTCAAACTTAGCTGCATAACAAACTCAGCAGCTTAAACAAAGAAACATTAGTTTTTTGCTCACATATCTGCAGATCAACTGATGTTCAGATCTACACTGGGCTTAGTTGGGGGCTCCTCTTCCTGCTATAGGTTGTCTGGGCTTGACCACAGGCTACAATTTCAATTCATATTTACTTCATGTGCTTTTATCTTTCATGGAATGGTCTTCCCATGGCAAATAGCAGGAGTTCATGAAGCCAGTTAAACAGCACAGCACATTTGCTAGTTTATGCTTATATCACACCTGCTTGTATTCTGTTGGTCAAAGGATGTTACAGACCCAGCCATATTCAGTCAGAAATGGGCTAATTAAGGAAGCGTGTCTTTAGTCCTTCCTGTCCTCTCCAGAATTAGTATAACACCCAGTGGTGGATGGTTATGGAGATTCCAGCCTGAACAATATCAGAAAAGAAAATAAGATTAATTTTAATTAACATAAATCTAGAGTTAGATTTCTAAATACGTTTTTTTATCCAAGTTTTTGATGATTATATGTATGTGAGTAAGTATTGAACAACAGAGAAGCATGGAGGCATGCTGCAAAAGAAAAGAAAATGCACATTCTTATAAAGTGGATGATCGATAGCCTTGTATTTTATTATGGTACACAAAAGGGCAACCTCATAGCTTTTGCATGGTCTTGCATATGATTATGATTTCTTGTTCAGTGTGAAATTGGAGATTATAGTTCTGTAATAAAAATGAAATATTTGCATCATTATAGAAGAAATCACTTTTCTGATTGTGATTCATTATTTACCATTGCCAAAAATAGTTGTGGAAAATACTGAAGGTCAGCCTGAATATAGTCATTTAGTCATAAATTTGTAGGCAATATAAAATAAGACCTAAATGGTATCAGAAAAGGGTTTCATTCTTTGTTATATCTGAATCCTATTCAATGTGAATTTGCTTTAGAGCTATGCCCTTGGTGTGGATGTTTTTCTTGCTCTGATTTCAGAGCAGTTGTGCCCTGGAGGAGCACTATATATATTATATTGCAACATACATATTGTACTTCATTTTAGTCATGCTAGAATAACTACAGTTTTTATTAGTTGTTCATGTTCTCTAATTTGGGGATGCAGTTACCATTTGGAATTGAGTACAGGAAATTTCCAACTCAATAGTTTCTTACGTGTAAATTTAGCATTACGCCAACCTCTTTCCTTCAGCTTTGGTTTCCAGTTAACTGTTTTCCAAAGCAGATCAATGTTTACCCTAGATAAAGTTCTTAAGATATAAAGGGCAAAGAGAGTCAGTCACATCAAGACAAGGTGACTTTGGTACCTCTGTGCAAATACCAATAATTTATTCCTCTAAAATGATAGAGCTCTGAGCGTGCACTTTTCTATGAACTGGGAAAAGGCCCTTCTTCAAAGTTTACATGCAGGCTTGGGTCAGTGTACAGGGTGAAGTTTGGAATACAGTCCTCCGAACCAGGACTTAGTCACTTGTCCTGGCACCCTTGTGTGAGAAGCAACTTGTGCAACTCTGTGGAGTTCCTATGATTAAAAACTATCCCCATCTAGGCGAGAATTAGGTTGGCTTTCCAGCTCTGCCACTTACTCGGAAAGTGACACTGTGTAAGTCCCTTAAGCTTCAGAGATTGTTGTTTGTTTGTTTGTTTTTATCTTAGGGTTGGGACATAAGATATTACTTCAAAGAGGAACTGGAGATATGTCCTTGACATTTTTTTTTGTCTGAAGTTTTATATGTCTCCTTTTTCCCAGATTGGCACCCCCTCCCCGCCATTTCCACCTTGAGGGCAAGCCCCCTTCACCCCAGTGTCTGTGTCCATTGTTTATGCTAATATGCATGCATACAAGTCCTTTGGTTGATCTCTAAACCCCCCACCTACCCTGCCATTTGTCTCTGGATCTATTTTTATTCATCAGTTTATGTTGCTCATTATATCCCACAAATGAGTGAGATCATGGGAGATTTTATCTATCTCTGACTGGTTTATTTCACTTAGCATAATGCTCTCCAGTTCCATCCATGCTGTTGCAAATGTAAGAATTACTTCTTTTTTAGTGCAGCATAGTATTCCATTGTGTAGATGTACCACAGTTTTCTAATCCACTCATCTGCTGATGGGCACTTAGGTTGTTTCCAAATCTTAGCTATTGCAAATTTTGCTGCTATGAACATAGGTGTATATATCCTTTCTGATTGGTGTTTCTGGTTTCTTGGGATATAGTGCTAGAAGTGGGATTACTGGGTCAAATGGGAGTTCCATTTTTAACTTTTTGAGGAAACTCCATACTGTCTTCCACAGTGGCTGCACCAGTCTACATTCCCACCAGCAGTGCATGAGGCTTCCTTTTCTCCACATCCTCACCAGCACTTGTTTGTTGATTTGTTGATGATAGCCATTCTGACAGGTGTGAGATGGTATCTCATTATTGTTTTAATGTGCATCTCTCCGATGAATAATGACTTTGAGCATGTTTTTTTATAATTATTATTATTATTAGTTAAGGTATTACAAATGTGTCCTCATCCCCCCCATTAACCCCCAACCTCCCCCCCTCCCCCTGCCCCGCACACTCATGCTCCCATCCCTCTGTTGTCCATGTCCATTTGTTTGGCTTATATACATGTATACAAGTCCTTCGGTTGATCTCTTCCCCTTACCCCCGCCCTCCCCTACTTTCCTTCTGGGGATTGATAGCTTGATCGCTGTTTCTCAGTTTTTGGGTCTGTCCCTTTTCATCAGTTTATGTTGTTCTCTATAATCCACAAATGAGTGAGATCATGTGGTATTTATCTTTCTCTGACTGGCTTATTTCACTTAGCATAATGCTCTCCAGTTCCATCCATGCTGTTGCAAATGGTAAGAATTACTTCTTTTTTAGTGCAGCATAGTATTCCATTGTGTAGATGTACCACAGTTTTCTAATCCACTCATCTGCTGTTGGGCACTTAGGCTGTTTCCAAATCTTAGCTATGCTGAATTGTGCTGCTGT
The DNA here is from genome assembly GCF_964212035.1 of Myotis nattereri. Taxonomy (NCBI): domain Eukaryota; kingdom Metazoa; phylum Chordata; class Mammalia; order Chiroptera; family Vespertilionidae; genus Myotis; species Myotis nattereri. The sequence goes on along the minus strand of NC_138079.1, from coordinate 46,356,833 downwards.
GAACATAGGGGTGCATGTATCTTTTCTGATTGGCGTTTCTGGTTTCTTGGGATATATTCCTAGTAGTGGGATCACTGGGTCAAATGGGAGTTCCATTTTTAGTTTTTTGAGGTAGCTCCATACTGTTCTCCACAGTGGCTGCACCAGTCTGCATTCCCACCAGCAGTGCAGAAGGGTTCCTTTTTCTCCACATCCTCTCCAACACTTGTTGTTTGTTGATTTGTTGATGATAGCCATTCTGACAGGTGTGAGATGATAACGCATTGTCGTTTTGATTTGCATCTCTCGTATAATTAGTGACTTTGATCATGTTTTCATGTCTTTCGGCCTTCTGTATGTCCTCTTTCGAAAAGTGTCTATCTAGGTCCGTTGCCCATTTTTTTATTGGATTGTTTATCTTCCTTTTGTTAAGTTTCATGAGATCCCTGTAAATGTTGGAGATTAAACCCTTATCGGTGGTATCATTGGCAAATATGTTCTCCCATGTAGTGGGTCTTGTTGTTTTGTTGATGGTTTCCTTTGCTGTGCAAAAGCTTTTTATTTTGATGTAGTCCCATTTGTTTATTTTCTCTTTAGTTTCCATTGCCCTAGGAGCATTATCAGAGAAGAAATTCCTTCGGCATATGTTTGCAATTTCGCTGCCTGTAGATTCCTCTAGTATTTTTATGGTTTCCTGTCTTATGTTTAAGTCTTTTATCCATTTTGAGTTTATTTTTGTGTGTGGTGTGAGTTGGTGGTCTAGTTTCATCTTTTTGCATGTATCTGTCCAATTTTCCCAACACCATTTATTGAAGAGACTGTCTTGACTCCATTGTATGCTCTTGCCTCCTTTGTCGAATATTAATTGGGCATAGTGGTTTGGGTCGATTTCTGGGGTCTCTATTCTATTCCATTGATCTATATTTCTGTTCTTGTGCCAGTACCAAGCTGTTTTAAGAACAGTGTCTTTATAATACAGTTTGATATCTGGTATTGAGATCCCACGTACTTTGTTCTTCTTTCTCAGGATTGCTGCAGCTATTCGGGGTCTTTTTTTTTATTCCAGATGAATTTTTGGAATGTTCGTTCTAGATTTATGAAATATGCCGTTGGTAATTTAATGGGGATTGTATTGAAACTATAGATTGCTTTGGGTAGTATGGACATTTTGATGATATTGATTCTACCAGTCCATGAACACAGTATTTTCTTCCATCTGTTTATGTCTTCCTCTATCTCTTTTTTCAGTGTCCTGTAGTTTTCAGCATATAAGTCTTTTACCTCCTTAGTTAAGTTTATTTCTAGGTATTTTAATTTTTTTGGTGCAATGGTAAATGGGATTGCTTCTGTAGCTTCACTTTCTGTAAGTTCACTATTGGTGTAAAGAAATGCCATGGATTTCTTAGATTAATTTTGTATCCTGCTACATTGCTGAATTCATTTATTAAGTCTAATAATTTTTTGATGGAGTCTTTAGGGTTCTGTATGTACAGTATCATGTCATCTGCAAATAAGGACAATTTTACTTCTTCTTTTCCAATCTGGATGCCTTTTATTTCTTCTTCTTGTCTGATCGCAACGGCTAGTACTTCCAGTACTATGTTGAACAGGAGTGGTGAGAGGGGGCATCCCTGTCTTGTTCCTGTTTTTAGGGGGAATGGTTTTAGTTTTTGCCCATTGATTATGATGTTGGCTGTGGGTTTGTCATATATGGCTTTTATTATGTTGAGGTATGATCCCTCAATTCCTATCTTGCTGAGAGTTTTTATCAAGAAAGGGTGTTGGATTTCATCAAATGCTTTTTCCGCATCAATTGATATGACTGTGGTTTTTTTCTCTCAATTTATTTATGTGATGTATCACATTTATTGACTTGCGGATATTGTACCATCCTTGCATCCCTGGGATAAATCCTACTTGGTCATGGTGTATGATCTTTTTGATGTACTGCTGGATCCGATTTGCTAGGGTTTTGTTGAGGGTTTTGGCATCTATGTTCATGAGGGATATTGGCCTATAATTCTCTTTCATTGTATTGTCTTTATCTGGTTTGTTTTCATATGTCTATTGGCCTTCTGTATGTCCTCATTCAAAAAGTGTTTACTTAGGTCCTTTGCCCATTTTTTGATTGGATTGTTTATCTCAGCAGTTCTCAACCTGTGGGTCACAACCCCTTTGGCAGTTGAACGACCCTTTCACAGGGGTTGCCTAAGACCATCCTGCATATCAGATCTTTACATTATGATTCATAACAGTAACAACATTACAGTTATGAAGTAGCAACGAAAATAATTTTATGGTTGGGTCACAACATGAGGAACTTTATTTAAAGGGCCAGAAGGTTAAGAACCACTGGTTTATCTTTTTTTGTTAAGTTGTATGAGTTCTCTGTAAATTTTGGAGATTACATCCTTAGGAGATATAACATTGGCAATATGTTCTCCCATGCGGTGGGCTTTCTTGTTGTCTTGTTGATCGTTTCTTTTGCTGTGCAGAAGCTTTTTATTTTTATGTGGTCCCATTTATTTATTTTCTCCTTAGTCTTCATTGCCCTGGGGGCTGTGTGTCAGTAAAGATATTGCTACGACATATGTCTGATATTCTGTTGCCTTTGGAGTCTTATAGGATTTTCATGGTTTCCCATCTTACATTTAAGTCCTTTAGCCATTGAGTTTGTTTTTGTGTATGGTGTAAGTTGGTGATCTAGTTTCATTTTTTTTGCATGCATCTGACCAAATTTCCCAACACCATTTATTGAAGAGACTGTCTTTTTTTTTTCTTAATTAAATCTTTATTGTTCAGATTATTGCATTTGTTCCTCTTTTTTTCCCCCCATAACTCCCCTCCTCCCAGTTCCCGCCCCACCCTCCGCCCTCATTCCCCACCCACTGTCCTCATCCATAGGTTCACGGTTTTTGTCCAGTCTTGAAGAGACTGTCTTGACTCCATGTATGCTCTTGCCTCCTTTGTCAAATATTAATTGAGCATAATGGCTTGGGTAGATTTCTGGGTTCTCTGTTCTGTTCTATTGGTCTATATGTCTGTTCTTGTGCCAGTACCAGGCATTTTTGAGAACCGGGGCTTGGGGATATCGCTTAATAGCTGGTATTGTGATCCCTCCAACTTTGTTCTTTCTCAGGATTGCTGCAGCTATTTGGGGTCTTTTTTTATTCCAGATGAATTTTTGGGGAGTTTATTCTAGATCTTTGAAATATGCCGTTGGTATTTCAATGGGGATTGCATTGAATCTGTAGATTGCTTTGGGTAGTATGGACATTTTAATGATGTTGATTCTACCAATTCATGAACATGGTATGTTCTTCCATTTGTTTATGCCTTCCTCTTTCTCTTTTTCAATGTTCTGTAGTTTTCCAAGTACAGGTCTTTTATCTACTTAGTTAAGTTTATTCCTAGGTATCTTAATTTTTTTTGTGCAATGGTAAATGGGATTTTTTTTTTTAGTTTCTTTCTTTGAGTTCATTATCTTATATAATAAAAGCCTAATATGCCAAGTATCCAGTCTCCCATCAACCAATCAAAGCATAATAGGCGAATGATATGCTAAGGCCACTCAACCACTTGCTATGATGTGCACTGACCACCAGGAGGCAGATGCTCTGACTGGTAGGTTAGCTTACTACAGTATCATGTCATCTATGAATAAGGACAGTTTTACTTCTTTTCTAATTTGGATGCCTTTTATTTCTTCTTCTTGTCTGATCACTATGGCTAGCACTTTCGGTACTGTGGAACAGGAGTGGTGAGAGTAGACATCCCTGTCTTATTCATGTTCTTAGGGGAAATGAGTTTAGTTTTTGCCCATTAAGTATGATGTTGGCTGTAGGTTTGTCGTATAAGACTTTTATTATGTTGAGGTATGATCCCTCTATTCCCACTTTGCTGAGAGTTTTTATCAAGAAAGGGTACACTTCCAGTACTATATCAAACAGGAGTGGTGAAAGTGGGCATCCTTGTCTTGTTCCTGTTTTTAGGGGAAATGCCCTTGACATTTTTGTTTGAAACTATATTGGCATTATGTAAGAAAAAGCTACAGAATGTTGTTATTTTTATAGTGATATTTGGCGTTCTCTCAACTATATTATGGATTTAACATATCTAAGTTAAAGACACCACCATCCACTGTGTGGACCATGCCTGAATCTAAAGCTTCTGTATGAAACACCTTCCACATTCTCTTTCCCCTCCAGGCATAGCCTAGCTTATTGATGCCCTTTCTTAAACAATTATTTATATTTTAATCTCTTCTCTCACCACACTCACAGCCTTGGTCCAGGCTCTCATCATTCCTCCCCTGGATTATTGTAATTACTTCCCAGTAATTTTGAATCAATTTCTGTTTTCCCTAGTCTGCTCTCCATACCGTCCCAATAATTACCTTTCCACTGGCTGAATCCTTCAGTGACAGACTGTAGTGCACAATAGGAAATCTCAGCCAGAGCTTCACCTGTGTGCTTTTCATGCGCTGATCCCTGTTTGCTTTTCCAGTCTCATCTTCTGCCCTCCTGTTCTCAATTGTAGAGCAGATACATGAAGCTTTTATACTTCTGTGCCTTTGAACATGCTAGTGTCACTGTATCAAAAGCTGCACTCTCAGTTCCTGTGTCTTCACCATTCATTACATTTTTATTTCTATATTAAGGATCAGTTCAAATATCCCCTAACCCTTGCTTCTATTCTCCACTTCCTTCCTGAGGCATACCCCTTTCTTGTGTATAACAATTATTGTCACTTGCACTGTAATTTTTTAGGTACAAGTTGTAGTCTCCATTGAATTGTGCAGACTTTGGCTTAGAGGACAGGCCACAGTTTCCTTTTAATACCTGCAGATTCGGGAAGGTCAACTCCTGAGTGCCTGTTGCCATTACTGTTTTTGCAGTGAAATGATGTTGCACATATTTATATAGTTTGTGAACTGTAAAATAGTTGCTATTTTTTGTATAGGTATATCTGAAAATGTCCAGTTTAACAGATTCTGGAGGAAAAATGTCCCCAAACAAATCACTTGCCACTAAAATCACTGGAAAGGAGTCGTGTTACAATGATAAGGTCTGGCAGTTTCCAGGGACTTACATGTTAGAAGTTGCATTTAGATATTTACAGGAATCTTCTCATTAATTCTCACACCTCTCCAAGGTTGTTAAGGTTTATTGCTCCCATTTTCCTGAAGAAGCAGCTGAAGTTTAAACAAGATAAACCATTTATTACCAACCAGGCAATATGTGGTAGAACATGGTGAGCCCAGACTGTTCACCAACAGGCTTTATTAGAAATCCATACGCCAGTGAATGACATGACTGCTTGATTTTCTGTTAAGCCACAAAGATGCTTGTTGTAAGGAAAGTCCTTTTACATTGACATTCCCAGCGCTGGACTGCATTGGGTACAGTGTCAGTAACCGCCAAGGATCAGGCTGTGATTACAAATGGACTTTTCCTGGAGGCACTCTGCCTGCAGGGCCTCTCTCAGTCACAGCTTCTTTCCCACCTCCCAGGACTAATATCCACTGCTGTTAGAATTAGGGAGGACTGCCGAAACCGGTTTGGCTCAGTAGAGCGTCGGCCTGCGGACTGAAGGGTCCCAGGTTCGATTCTGGTCAAGGGCATGTACCTGGGTTGCGGGCACATCCCCAGTAGGAGATGTGCAGGAGGCAGCTGATTGATGTTTCTCTCTCATCGATGTTTCTAACTCTCTATCTCTCTCCCTTCCTCTCTGTAAAAAATCAATAAAATATATTTAAAAAAAGAAAAAAAAAGAATTAGGGAGGACCAGCTGTGGACTCCATTGGCTGGGAGATTTTAAAACCTCTCCTCAATTTTGGAATAACTGAGACAATCATGAGTGAGAATTACAATGAAAAGTAATGAGAATTACTTTACTTAAAATTTTTATTTATCTCCCAGCTATTGTATGTTCTCTGATCTGGAGAAAGAGCTGGAAGAGATTTAAGACTCCTTTGACCCAACTTTAATTTAAAATGTTATTGCACAAAAACTCATGTGAATCAAATGGTTTTCAGTGGTTAGTTAGATTGTTAACAAAGAAAAAGAGAAAACAACCAGTGTCTCTTAAGGAAGGATTTAAAAAATGAGATGATTTTATGAAGATGTGTAGAAGGTGACAGTTGAGGCAAAACTAAATTAAAAATTTTTTTTTATTTGTTTTTTTTAAACCTCTGCAATTATTAGTTTATTAGTATCATCCAGGACTCAGACGTTCAGTATTCCTCCTGAAATTACATAAACAAATGCATATGAAAATATCCAAGTCAAAATTACATAACAAAACAGCATTCCATCACAAAAGCGTGTAAAATTACAAGAACGCTATTTTAAAACACTGGCACCTTAAGAGAATGTCAAAAACCAGAAAATTGCCAAATTGTTTCCTAAACAGCTAAGCAGATAAACATGACCCTAATGAGTTTTGAGTCTTATAAAAATCAAATTCAAAAAAATTAGACAATTCAAAATGTGATACAAGGCTACTTCCCTCATGTCTATTTGATTTTATAAAGGGGCAAACTATAATTTGGAAAATATACTCGATCTTAAATGTGGCATACAATTTAAAAGTTGGCCCAATTAATTAAAAATACCTTTAATGGAGTCTCAAGTTTCCTAAGCAATCCATATTTAGATAAATAAAAGACATTTAGTCAACATCTTTTTTCTTCAGAGCCTTTGCCAGGACTAATGTCAACAAAAAACTTCATACAGCCGTCTTTTATTTTAAGTTCACACTTTTGGGATTCATTCTCAGGCCTTCTTTAATGTGGGAACTGCAAACATAACTGCCATTACATGGTAATGGGAGTTAAAAGAAATGTCAAGTCCTCATGTAAAGATTAGAAGATACTTTTCTATTAGTCCTTCAAGGACAGACTTTCAAATGTTTGATTCTAATAAACCCATGCTGTGAGTAGAGTGGTTACTTTTCACTTTGTAACTGCGCTATGTGAAAATTATCATCTGACCAAGACTTTGAGTTTGTTATGGATGAAAACTGTCTCAATTCAACTCTCATTACCCTCATCACAATTATGCAGGGTGTGTAGGCAAAAGCTTTTTATCAGCTAACTATAGGAAAAGATAAACACTGTAATAATTATATGATCCAAAATGGGCAAAAGCAAGACTAGCTTCCCCTCAAGAAGAAAAATGTCAGACCTATGAAAAGAACAACAATACTAATTAAAAAATTGTACTTACTTAGAAGCATTCAGAATGTCAGCAAAACAGCTGCAACTTTTTTTGCAATTACGGAGTGGTATTCAGTTAACAGAAAAACAGTTATTTCATATAAGCTGCATCAGAGACAACTGAAGATGAAAAAGCTACCATCCCCATACAGAACTCATTGTGCTGTGCACCAACAAGAACCTGTTTTAAATTTCCATGCCAGTTTACAACCCCCATACTGTACCAGGCAAGTTTAGTGGCTATTGATAATACCACCAGGACAGGGCTATCTAAAGACACATTCGGTAGTGTGTTAACTATACCAAAAAAAAGAGACACTGTACAGTTTAAAGACAAATCTTACACCGCCTTACATTTCAGTTATTTTCTTTAAAAGGAGTGAGTTGTGTACAGGGGGGTTAAATGCTTTATAGACAAGAAAAAAAAACTGCACTAGAATCAACTTATTCATCATCATCATCATCTTCCTCATCTTCATCTTCCTCCTCCTCATCTTCCTCATCTTCTTCCTCTTCCTTCTTTTTCTTGCTTTTTTCAGCCTCAACAACTCCTGTTTTGGCAGCATCAGGCTTTCCTTTAGCTCAGTATGCAGTAATATCTTTTTCATATTTCTCCTTCAGCTTAGCAGCCTTCTTTTCATAAGGCTGCTTGTCATCTGCAGCAGTGTGATTCCACATCTCTCCCAGCTTCTTTGCGACGTCACCACCAATGGATAGGCCAGGATGCTCTCCTTTCATTTTTGACTCCTTTGACCTATATTTAATTTAAAATGTTATTGCACAAGAAGTCATGTGAATCAAATGTTTTTCAGTGGTTAGTTAGAATGTTAACAAAGAAAATGAGAAAACAACCAGTGTCTCTTAAGGAAGGATTTAAAAGTCCAGATAATTTTATGAAGATGTGTAGAAGGTGATGGTTGAGGCAAAAAAACCCCACAAAACTTTAAAACCTTTAAGGGTATCATTAAAAAGTAATGGGATTTCATGATAGTGACCTGTTAAGGTCAATGAATTCAAGAACCAAGTTTGTTTTCCCCATATTTGCCCATGCCCTTGCAGCTCATAAAATGCGTATTTGACAAATTAATCAAATAGGTATGTGTCTCTGAACAATAGGTAGGAAAATGAAAGCTAAAGATTGAAAAGGCACAATGAATCAGGGCACGTTGGCAACAAACTCTGAATGGAATGCTTGGATAGAGTTTAAAATGAAGGAGGTAATAGAACTTGGTTTCTTATCCTTGAAGAAAAATCTTCCCTCTTTTTTAAGTTGCAGTATTTGAAGAATAAACTATTTCCTTCTTCTCACATGGCCCGTGTGCAAGGGCACCGCTCTTACAAGAAAAGATTCAGGATGAAAGACATTCAGTGACTACTGATGTCTACTTCTGTTCTTCTGGGCAGGAAGAAACATATTGCAGAGTTATTGCACATTTTAAGTCATGGCCTTGCTCCGTTTCCCCAGGCACCTGAAAGGTTACATCCTGGGTATCTTTGGTTTCTTTATCTTCCATCAGGCAGCATTCAGAAATTCTTCTAAATATGAGCTCTGAATCTTAATACATTTCTGATATGTATTGATAAGTTTTTGAGAGAAAAGTTTATATCAATATCATTTTCCTATCTAGTAAATTACAATAGGAAATGGGATATATTGGTATAATATTTATTAATACTTGAATATTTGTATAACAGTATAACAAGGCTTTTTGGTCCTATTGATTAATGAAATGTATATCCTTCAAATATTGAAAAACATAAGACAAAAAAAACACAAAATTTTAGCATGAGAGAATTTTATGCTCAAAAATTATTTATTTATTTTTTGACACAGAAATTTATCTATCAATATGAGCCAGAACCGGTTTGGCTCAGTGGAGAGAGCGTCGGCCTGCGGACTGAAAGGTCCCAGGTTCGATTCCGGTCAAGGGCATGTACCTTGGTTGCGGGCACATCCCCAGTAGGGGGCGTGCAGGAGGCAGCTGATCGATGTTTCTCTCTCATCGATGTTTCTGGCTCTCTATCCCTCTCCCTTCCTCTCTGTAAAAAATCAATAAAATGTATTTAAAAAAAAAAAAAGAAAGAAATTTATCTATCAATATGAAGTAACTCAGCCATTAAGTTTGTGCTTGATCTTTGTGTGTGTGTGTGTGTGTGTTTTAAAGGAATTATAACTAATTACTTTATTGTGAATATTTCAGCTTCTCGGGACTATTTTTTAAAATGATTTCTCAATGAAGTATTAATTTTATGCCCATAAAAACCTTTTTTGTTCCCATTTAGGAAGCTATGAATTGTCTTTTTATTATCTACTTCATTATAATAAATTTCAATTTGCATACATAAGTAATATATTATTTGGTGATATTTTAATGTTTATAATTATTTCACTATTGAATTTTAATGGTTTGAGAATGCATATAATTTATCTTCAAAAGTCACTTTAGAAATAGTTGTTAGTAGTCTGACTAAAAAAATACACTAATCTCATAATAGTCATTTAGAAAAGGATGAAAATTTAAGAATAGTGCACAGATTTTTTCTTATATGCATGTAGTTATATTATTAGCTTCTTCCTTTGAAATTAAGCAAGTAGAATATGTGTTAATACATTTATTTGTTATAAATCTTCATTAATTTTTTACTCAAGTCACTTTTTATTCTTAATTTTCTCTATCAAAACCTGAAATCCTCTCAACTTCAATCTCAAATGCCAAATTATGTTACTTGTCAAGCGGGGATAAATTATGGTGTTTAAGCAAGTGATATGTATAGCTTCAGTTGCTATTAGGTTCTTATTATAGCTTCAGCTCTGGGTGATCAGCCATACTGTTTACAACTTACATATAAGAAATTCATTATAATTACTAATAATTCACAATATGAAGTAAGACATATCAAGCTACATAATCATATGTCAGCAGGGAGTTTAGCCCTAAACTTTATAATTCTGTGTCCTCTTTTCATAAGTCTTTTTTTTTTAACTTTCTGTTTTCTTACTGGCCACTTTCTTTTCCCTCTATACTTCTTAATTCTCCTAATTATTTTCATATATGTATCTTTCTATCTATCAACCCATCTATCTATCTATTTAGTTATATCTATCTATTGCCTACCTACATGACAGTATATTATCTGTTTATGAATATGCATACACCCACTTAAAATAGCCTATTTATTCCTCAATGCAATAAGAAAGAAGCACAGTGTCAGTTTCACCCCCATTCTGCAATGTGCAGATGGGAGTTTCAAAGTGATCTTTACCATAGAAGCTCTTTGTGTTCATTATAGCCTTTTGAGAAACCATGGATTTATTTATGAAGCTGTACCTCTGCCATTAAATGTTTTTATTGAATCAATGGCAAACACCAGTAATGCCATTATAGCAACACTGTCCCTAGACCCTCCTCATATACGACCTCATGTATCTGCCACTTGAGATCCCAGCCTATCTTCCACATGCTTCCAAGGAGAGGGTCCTGTTAACTCCAGTAAGGAAAGCAGTCCCTTTGAGCTTATGAAATCGTGCACTGAAAACAGAATCATTGCACAATTCTACAATCAGTACTTTATCTTGAACTCTGTAACGGCTTTCAACTTTAACCTGAGGTAGGAAATCAATTACTGCAGTGTTCTGTTCACTTTATTTTCCTAGAATGAGTCTGATATTAGATTGCCTCTTGGCTGGAGAGGCTTTCATGGAGTTTTCTAATGGGAGCACGTATCCAGCCTTATAACATATTTGCCAGTTTGCCCCAAACTCCAGAGGTGAATAATTTGATTTCTTTGAGCTCATATAAGTTTACTTCTTTATTCATTAAGTATTGACTGAGAAGTCATTGTTCCAGGTCTGAATATATGTAAGGGGATACTGAAAATATATATACATGGATAACTGCTATATCTAGGCAGATCCTACTGTTAAAGAAAGATAGTATACAGAAAAACATTTATTTAATAGTTCTTATAAAGAATATTTTATCGATAAATATCAGTGAGGAAACAAAATGAAATAAAACAACAGAGAAAGTTGCTGTAAGGGCAGGAATGCCAACCCCTTCCTGATCCATTTTACTTTGCTTCACAATATTTTAAGAGCACACCACCAAGTGCCCTCTGTATTGGTTTCACTGTAGGCAGCCCTGCTCTGCAGGAAGGGTGATTTGACCACAGGCATGCAGCCCTCAGGGAGCTTGCTCCATAGCCCTGTCTACATAAAAGATAAGCAGAGCTGGGAGGCTAGATTGTAATTACATAAAAAGGACTATGAAATTTTACTGATAATTGATCTCTCTGTTGTAAATGTTGGTCATATCTACCTACATTAATAAGAGACAAACATGCAAATTGACCATACCTTCACTATGCCTTAAGCCATGCCCACCAGCCAATCAGAGCGACTATATGCAAATTGACCCAACCAAGATGGCAGCTGGCAGCCAGGGAGCTGGAGCAAGCAGGAGGCTTGGTTGCCCCAATGATGGAGGAAGCCAAGCTTCCTGCCTGCCACAGCCGGCTCTGAGCTCCACTCAAAGCAACAAAGTTTCAATTATAGAACGTAAATAAACCCCAGATGCCTGCTTTCAGCTGGCCGTGGCCACGGAACTGGAGCCTTGGGTTGCCCCTGGCAATGGAGGAAGCCAAGCTTCCCTCCCACCCGCCCTGGCCAGCTCTGAGCTTCACTCCAGGTTACAAAGTTTCAATTATAGAAGGTAAATAAATCCCAGAATAAAAAGAAAAAAGAAAAAAAAAAGAGGCTGGGAGGTTCCGTCGCCGGTGGGGCTTGGCCAGCCTGAAAACAGCCATCATCCCCTCACCCAGGCTGGCCAAACCTCCATGGGGTGAGGGTCCCCACTGGGGGGCGGGGCTTGACCAGCCTGCAAACAACCATCAGCCCCTCACCCAGGTTGGCCAGGCACGCCAGCAGGACCCCCACTCTGATCCAGGACACCCTTCAGGGCAAACCAGCCGGCTCTCACCCATGCACCAGGCCTCTATCCTATATAATAAAAGGGTAATGCGAAAATTGACCCTAACAGCAGAACGACTGGGAATGATTGGTCACTACGACACACACTGAAAACCAGGGACCAGATGCTCAATGCAGAAGCTGCGGCCTGGTGGCCAGTGCGCTCCCACAGGGGGAGCTCTGCTCAGCCGCAAGCCAGGCTGACGGCTTCCAGTACAATGGTGGTGGTGGGAGCCTATCCCGCCTCCTCAGCAGCACTAAGGATGTCTGCTTGCAGCTTAGGCCTGCTCCCCGCTGGCAAGTGGACATCCCCCGAGGGCTCCTGGGCTGCCAGAGGGATGTCTGATTGCCAGCTTAGGCCTAATTCCCTGGGGAGCAGGCCTAAGCCAGCAGATGGTCATCCCCCGAGGGGTCCCAGACTGTGAGAGGGCAAAGGCTGGACTGAGGGACCCTCCCCACCCCCACCCCAGTGCACAAGTTTTTGTGCACCAGGCCTCTAATTATATATATATATATATATATATATATATATATATATATATATATATATATGTATATATATATATATATATATATATATATATATAAGCCTAAGCAACCATTACGACTTGACTGAATGACCGGTTGACTGGTTGCTATGCTGTGCACTGACTACCAGGGGGCAGACGCTCAAAGCAGGAGCTGCCCCCTGGTGGTCAGTGCACTACCACAGCCAGCCTCCCTTGGCCTGCAAACCTCCCCACCCCAATCAGCCCTGGGCCTCTAGTTTTATTATAAGCATATACCTTCATCTAAATGATATTTTTATTGACTTTATCATTAAACACAGATAAAGTTAGTTGAATGTGAGGAAGCATACTATTAAAAAGGATAATATTTTTTAAAATATATTTTATTGATTTTTTACAGAGAGGAAGGGAGTGGGATAGAGAGTCAGAAACATTGATGAGAGAGAAACATCAATCAGCTGCCTCCTGCACACCTCCCACTGGGTATGTGCCTGCAACCAAGGTACATGACCTTGACCGGAATCTAACCTGGAACCTCTCGGTCCGCAAGCCAATGCTCTATCCATTGAGCCAAACTAATTAGGGCAAGGATAATATTTTTTAAAAATCTATGCTTTTCAGTTTGTCCTGCTGGGGGTTGACAATATATAAAATACATATTTTCAGTTTATTTAAAAATAAACTGCTGCAGATAAATTTGAGAGCTAAAATTTACTAAATCTGTCATACCAATGTACAGACTAACTGAATTTCATTTTTTTTCCATAAAGAGTTTTCTGACTTTAAAGAAAATAAAATACATAAAAATGTAGATTGTGCTCATTTAAACATTGAAATTAACCATGTTAAGGCTTTATTCCCTAAATGATCTGAGTACTTACACTCAGTTGGCAATACAGGGTCGTGAGCACTGTCGCCTGCTATACTGTCTTACTGTTACCTGCCTTACTCTTGCTTATTTGTTGTCATCTAGATAATGGCAAAAATGCACTCTTCTACATTTCTGAGTTCCAAGCATTACAGACTAGTTTTAGAACTAAACCTTTTCTCTTTGCATTGAAAGGAAAAAGGAACTCATTACTCCAGGAGAAACTGGTGGTTTTTTAGGAATCTCAGGCTCTCTGCTCATCATACTCACTCGTATTTCATCTGTTTGGCATGAATTAGTTATTTGCAAGTTAATGTTAGAACTTAATCTTCTTTAAAATATGGCTCTGGAAAACTATATACTCACTTTCTAACAAATCACTGTAGGTAACTAGATCTCTAAGTATTTTGATATTTAAATTGGATATTTGGAAATCAATCTGCTGGTAAGTGTGTACTCTCTGAAGTGGAGTTTCCTCTTAAAAATCTATAAGTAGGCATATGAAAAATTACAAATTATGTAAATTTGGACAGATAATTCTAAGTTTGTGTTTTTTCTTTTGTGCCAAGGCAATAGTAGCCTTCTCTTCACATTTGACAATATTGTTATAAATAGGATACATAAAAATGCCTTGGCAAATGCTAATTATTATAGGTTTATAATTATAATTATTATTTTCAACATTATCCTTTCCATTATTTAAAAAAATACTGATAAGTGGTGATTATTAGAAGAAGTTGGTGAATAATTTATACAGTGGAATGAAGAAGCAAAATAATAGCAATAATAATTTATGAATTTTGAAGTAGCAACAGGATATCAAACACAGAAATAGAGGCAAGCAGTGTACACAACAGGTGGCATAATCATTATGCTAACTTCTAAGCCACTCACATAAATTAATAATGTGGCACAGTGGCATAGAATGCAGTCAGATGAGCTGCACATCTCTGGGAGCCCGACATAGCAAGCACCCTGTAACAGGAACTGATGTAGTCTTCATAGAAGGCATCTGAAGCACATAGAACTTACATCCACAGCATTAGAAAATAGAGTTAACATGTTTATCTTGAGTATTCAGGAGAAATCAGTATTGCAGAAAAGCATCAGTATTCACTTAATGGAAATTGCCTGGTTTTTACTTCACTTTTATTTATTTCCTTATGGTATAAGATGCTGATAACATCCAGCTAGCATTTAGGTTTTATGACATTTAGGTTTTCCAACAAAGTGTACTTGCCATGGAAAAGAAACTCTAATGGCCATTTTCCTTTTCATGCCTCTGTATCTTATTATCAAGAAAAAAGAAAGAAACTTAATAGCAATTTTTCTGTTCTCAGTACAGATATGCTGTTTTGCATTTACTATAAGAAGGAAATGTGCAGAATAGGGATGCTTAGCATAAATCATTTAGTATGCAGATAGTGAAGTCTCACAAGTGGTGAGAGAGGTTCGTGCTGACAGCTTTGTAGCCGGGGCAGGACTGAGGGTTGTGCAGGAAGGAACTGTAGTTCTTTCAGAAGCTGATCTCTCTCTGAAGGGTCAGACATCCAAGTTGAAAGTTCCCTGAGGAAAATTTTAAGTATTTGTAGGAAACTTTACAAGTATCTGCCTCTTCTCCTTTTCCCAACTGAAACCATCTCACAGATGCAGTGAAAGATAATATGAACCCCTGACAGGTCCTTGAATTTTACTTCATTCAGATACTGCATTTCTTTTACCTCAGCTAAATTCTGGTGTTCTTGGAGCTGAAGGAATTTGCCATTTTCTGCACTGAAGCATAGGCATGATAAGGAGATTGTGGGGTGAACTTTGTATCGCTATAGAGCAGTGGTTCTCAACCTTTGCTGCACATTAGAATCACCTGGGAATCTTTTTAAAATCCTGATTTCTGGGCCTCATCCTCTGGAAATTCTGTTTCTTTGTTAGGCGGTGGGGCCACAACATTAGTAACAAAGAAACAGATTTTCCGGAGGATGAGGCCCAGAAATCAGGATTTTAAAAAGATTCCCAGGTGATTCTAATGTGCAGCCAAGGTTGAGAACCACTGCTTTAGAGCCATTTATAATACACACTAGAGGCCAAATGCACAAAAATTCGTGCAAGAGTAGGCCTTCTTTCCCCCGGCTGCCAGCACCCGGGACCCGGCAGGCACCTGGGACCTGGGCTTCGCTCTGGCTTTGTGTCTAGAATGATGTCTAGAAGGACATCTGGTCTAATTAGCATATTACCCTTTTATTATTATAGATGGGGTGACCAGGCATATAGGAATTATTTATCCATTTCAGAAATATGTGATTCAGGTTTCAGAGATCAAAAATCACCTAACACATTTGTTTTTAGATGAAGGGCACCGTTCAGTGTGGATATACAAAGGTTTATTCCCTTGAGGATTCTAGAGCTCATTCCATTATGGTAATAACCACACCTTTCTAGAGAAAGTTGCAGCACAGAGATGGAGGAGAGGCCGGCCGTGGTGCTGGGAAGGATTTCCTGCATAACCAATATCACCTGGCAGAAATGTTCATAAGGTCTTATATGCTTGGACTGATCCCATTTTAAGACACAGCTTTAAGAAGCAAGTTCTATAAATAGAACTTCTAGTTCTACGGCAGAGGATTGCTGAGAAAGGCTGAAATGTTTAATTGTACATGACATGCTTCTACAAATACGTTTTAGAAAAGTTTCCATGTTACCCATCTTTTTGAAAAAATATTGTTCATTGTTGGCTCCTTTCTTACTCTAATGAAGCAAAAGGAAATTTTAGTTCTGAAAAAAAAACATTAATCAACATTATTTAAGTACTAATTTAATACTGGAAATAAATTCTCTTTGAAAAGCGTTCTTTCCTTCTGAAATGACTTAGGCTACTTCCAAGCTTCCTTGTAGTGCTCTCGTGTGCTGCAAGGCCTCCACGCCCTATCCCCACAGAAAACTGAGATGAATTAAGGCTATTCCCTCGATAGGAAAAATAGAAAGAAACCCAGCTTTCTTAATCTTTCCAGTCAGTGGAAAGAGGTAAAATAAGAAAAAGAAAGCATCTCCTTGAGAAATCCTAATTGTGGGCCCTCCTTCATTGTGCCTCAGACTGCCATTCATACCAGCGGTATGACTCCCAAACCTCTAACCCTAAACTTTAATATAAAATGGTCTTGGGAAGAATTGTTGTCTCAAGTGTGTAACTGAACCAAATGCAAAACTTCTCTGTATGATAAAATGAATATTAAGTATATAATGCTAAGTGTTCTCACAGAAGCCGTTCCAAAGAACATGAATTAAACCAAATAAACAAAACATATAGAGAAATAAATCACTATGAAAAATGTTTTAAAAGTGCAGAATCAAGTTTGCAAGACTGTACAAAGTAAAATTATTATATGAGGACTATATCTTTAATCTCTTTAAACAAATAAACCAAAAAAGATGAAGTTGAAAGTATGACAAAGGCAATATAAGTGGCTATAAAAGTATATGCCTATATATGACTATAAACTATGACAAGTGACTAAAACCTGGTTAGTTATATTTGAAACAGAACTAAAATGAACTTAAAGAAATAAAAAAATAATAATTAGAATTCTTTATAATAAATGGGATTATTAAACTGACAAACTCAGTAGACACAATTGAAAATATATTTGAGGAACAGTTAGATATAACTAAAGAAATTTTCTAGAGTACAGACAGTAAGAAAATGAGATGCAAAAATTGAAAGAAGAGTGAAAAATAAATTATGAAAAATTTGAGACACACAGGAAACAAAAGAAAAAAAAGAAGAAAAATCCATGTTTAAATACACCATAATGAAACTACAAAATGCTTCACAAAGAGATCTTATAGGTAGCTACAGAGAAAATACAGAGGACCAACAACAACAAAAAAGATTAGATTTATTTCTAACTTTTGGTGGCAACAATTAAAGTCAGAATATAATGGATTATATTTCTAAGAACTAAAAGTTCTTCCAATCTAGAATTATATCCTATAAACTTACCATTCAAACATGAAGGCAAAAGAAAGCTATTCCCAGAAAAATAGAAATTGAGAGAGTTTAAAACAACCAAATGTACAGGAGAGAAACTTCTAAATTATGTACTTCCAGATGAAAAAACATCATGTTAGGACAGTTTGCACAAAGGAACAGTGAGCAAGTAAACAGGTAATCAAACATGGAGGAAAATCTATAAAATCATAATAAAATATGCAATCTCTTTCAGGTTAGAAAAATCAAGTTACAAGCAAAGCTTTGGAAAGTGATTGCTTGTGAGGTAGATGATGATCGATAAAGATTTAAAGATGATTGTATTATTTTGGAAAAGGACAAAGATACTGATTAACCTAACACATTGGGGAAGTTATGGATTTTCAAATTTGTAATCAACTAATCTAAAGTAACAACCAAACAGTAACTACTTAGAAAAAAAACTTAGAAAGTGGCAACTTACTAAATATGGAAATGAATGGAACGAGGGTGATGGGGTGGTGGGGGTCTTGGTCAATACAAGAGAGGAAAATATACTTCTCAGCAAAAGCAAGATGCATGAAAAGCACAAGGTAAGATGGTAGAATTGAGTCCAAACATATCAGTGATCTCAGTCAATATAAATCGATTCTCTAGTACAAAGACAAAGCTGCTACATTTTTAAGTAATGCATTTCAGATAGCAAAGTATTTTAGAAGTATTCTTAGAATAATTCTTTCAATCAGCATATTGCATCGAACTTACAAAGAGATTCAATTACAAGAAAATGATGTATAGACAACATTTTCAGAAGTACTACATTAAATTTGTTTAATCAGCTGTTTGATGTAGTTCATATCAGAGATACATTGAAATCAATGAAGTGTTTTATCTTTTTAAAAATTCTAACATAAAAGGAAACGTCATGGTATAACAGAAAATTCACAAATAAAAAACCTTGGATTTGATAACCATAAGACCTAGATGCTAATCTCAGCCCTATAACTACTTGGTTATAATTAAATGATCCAAATCTCAGTTTCTTAATGTGAAGAACTAGGAGTTGAATGAGCTACATGATTTATCTGGATTGCTGAAACTCAAAACTGAGATGATTATAAAACTTTCATAATTTCAAGCATTTTGAGGTAGCTCACATATGAAATTTCAAATCATTTATATATGAGCTAAGCATCAAAATGCAGAGTTGAGTCCAAGCAATTATTTCAATCATTGAGAAACATAATGAGTATTTTCAGTTGGGTCATTAGCATTAGATGATCAAATTCACTGGAAATAGATCAGTTCACCTTTTATCTTTGTAGTCATAGCCATAAATTCTGTTAAACCAGAGTTAAATAAAGTGAAAAATTGCAATAGAAAAGCAGTCATGTATTGTGAATATTTGAAAACCTCACATCACACTCCTCATTATTCAAATTTTATAACTATAATTAAAAGAATAAAAATAAAAAGATATTTATATTTTCAATTAAGTTGTTTGAACTACTTGAAATAATGGGGTTAACATAATAATTTTCTTGAGATGTCCTTGATTCTTGAAACATTGATTTAAAAATAATGAATAAGCATACATAGTCATTAAATTAAAAGTGGATTTTAAAGTGTAGTATCTTGAAGACTTCAAAAACATATATTCTATAGTGTCTTATTTGGGACATTATAGAAAAATTATATTTTGTAGGTTTTAAATACACATAGAACAGGAGAGATATAGTGGAAAAAATTAAATGATGGCATTTTATCTTCTACTAGTAAGGGTTTTGGAAGGAAGATCGATGTTCTTTCCTGCAAAGGAAAATTGGCCCAATAATTTTAACATGGTGAATTTATGAAATCTAAGAAACCTTTTAACTTATATTTCTATACATCTGTTAGAATTGATAAAAAATTCTCTCTGTAGCCTAAAATAGACTTTCCTTTGCATGCATTTATTATATAAAAGTCAAACACTAAATTAAAAAGGAAGAAGAGTAAAGCAAATTGGGCATGAAGATAAAGCAGATGTTCCCCTGACTCTGGAAAGACCTAGCTGAGGGAGTCACAGCTATGATGCCAGAGATTGTCATTGGAGTCACTGCCCTACCCTGTTCCCCATGACCTATGCCTCTCAAATTGCTTTGTCCTAATGCAGACTTCCTCCTGGTTCCCACTGTGGTGTTCCATTCCTTTCTCACCTACTGGACCCCACTAAATGGCACCTGCCCTAAGATATATCTTTAGAATATGGATCCTTTGTAAGTATCTATAATTCGGTTGGAAATTTGGAATTACGGAGGAGCTATAAAAAATATTGGTGCCTGGGTCCTACTCCCAGAGATTCTGACTTAATTGGTCTGAGGTGTGGCTAGGGCATTGGGATTTTTAAAAGCTTTCCAGGTGACTAAAGTGTAATTTGAGAACTACCAAAATGTACCAGGAAATCTATCTGTCTCTCCGAAATCACCATCTACTTAATGTTTAAATTATCCTTCTAGGTTGATATTATATACTTTATAGGAAAAAGAATTTCAGAAAGATTAAACGGCTATTACCGACAAGGAAAAATAATGTCCTCACTTTTTGACATCTTCGTTGAAATCTCTATAATAAAAGATAGATTAACAAGAGAAAAACAAACAGAAGTTTACTACTATGTGTACCTCATGTATACATAAGCGATACCCAAATGGGGCGGGGCGGGGGGAGGGATAACTCAAAGTGATGGCTTTAGAATTCAGACTTAAATACAATCTTAACAGGAAGGAGTGTGTGGGGTGATGTAGGCCTCCTTGGGAAGAGTAAACGATTTTTAGGAACGATGAATGGTCCTTAGGAGGTATGACAGTTTGTGAC
This sequence comes from Myotis nattereri, assembly GCF_964212035.1. NCBI lineage: Eukaryota > Metazoa > Chordata > Mammalia > Chiroptera > Vespertilionidae > Myotis > Myotis nattereri. The sequence goes on along the minus strand of NC_138079.1, from coordinate 46,336,472 downwards.
AGTTGTCTGGATGTGGTGTCAACTTCTAGTCTCTCTCTTGTGATAGGAGTCATCCTCCCTGCTTGATGAAACTCCCTGGGAAGGGATTTATGACAAATTTTTTTTGGAGGATCTGTCTTTACGCAGATAAGGGGAGTTTAGAGAAAGCCTCTCCTAGCATTTGCTGTTTTTCAAGTGCCTAACTGCTCAGAATAATCAGTATCACGAAGTGGCGTGTTTTGCAGTGGCATGTCCTGAACTCCTACAGACATATTTTGCAGTAGCATATTCTGCGACTCTTTCCTTGCCTAACGTTGATATCACCAACATGGTAGCTGCAGGATTCTGGCTATGTTGGCCATGTTGGCAGGCTTGTTCCTTCTCTTTATGTTAGAAGTAGCCCTAACTTTATGGTGTATACCCAGATTCTTAGCAAAGCTGTGGTCTCTTTTCTTACTATATTGGAATTTTGTTAAATGAATAGTCACCTAAAAAAATTAAAAAGCAACATTTTCCATGAAAATCCTTCTCTCCTAACAGAGGTTTCCTATTTCAAATTTGTGAGACATCTCTGGAACGGAGGGGAAGCAATAATAGCATGTGGTGACAGTGTGGGCTTAAGGGACCGCGGGGAAATAAGTACACAATCGCTAGCTTGAGAAAACAACAAACAGATCAACCAGCAACATTTTTTTAAAAAGGTTTCATATAAATGGACAGGAGAGGGCACATAGGGAAAATCTGTTGGAGATACTGATCTTCAACATAATCGTTAGTTTGAACTAAGATAAAATTGTCTTCTCAATATGTATCTCTGGTTGTATAGCTCATGAAAGGGAATGTAAATATGTTGTATTAAGTCCTATACCTTTATTTAAATTATGAAAAATGTACTTGACAAAGCTTTGAATATATCTCCTTTTATAAGTACTATAAAAATCACTCAGCCTACATAAATTATTGTTAACTTATTTTTATGGTTCCAAAATAAGAAACTGAATGATTGATAATATAATTTCACCCAACTGCATGAAAAAAGGTTGTATTATTTACCCTAAGGAATCTTTATTTGAAAAATATGAAATATAACTTGAAAATGAAGTATCAATTTAATTTTTTAAAGTCCTATCAAGTAATGTCAGAACAATAAATTGATCTCTTTATACAAATGATGTTATTTTTTAAAAGATCTATTTTGGTCTTGTATCTAATATTATGAATTATCTTGTCCTATTAGAATATCAATATTTCTCTTATAAAATCTTAATTCTAAATTAATAGTTTACTTTTTATCTGATTTCAGTATTTCTAAAAATTGCTAGCCAAAATAGTTCTAAATTTACCTTTCTACATGGACAAGAAAATAATAATCCTTCTCAATGAAATTGAATCAAATTAAAATACAATAGAGGGCATGTACTCATCATATAAAAATCAATTACAATTAAGGTGCCACAAATTAGGCTGCTCAGCAGATAATTAGGAGAAGAGTTCATTTGGGAAGCCAGCACAAGAAACGCTAGGAATATTTCATATGCACCAATCACCCTAAGCTTTGCAGTCCTGTGTACAAATAGCCACTGCTGTTCTCTTCAAATTCCAGTTTCAGGTACCTGCCTACAGCATGTCTTACAGACCCTTCACACTGAGCATTCCCAATACATACTTTGTAATCTCTCCTCTGTCTGTCCAAGCTGGATCATTTATTGGTAATAAAGACCAGAATGCTAGGGGGCCAATAGGCCAAATTGACTCTGCATCCCAATTGTCTTAAATTTCTTTCCTCTTCATTCCTTTGTTCACCTCTCTCACATTGAATATTGTAGGTGACCTCTCTTTGGTCTCCCTGCCTTCAACCTCCTCTGTCCTCCAGTATTTCATTTACACTGTTAGTCAGAATCATTTTTCAAAAATACAGATCTAATCATCATTGTTTCCAATCTTGTTGTAGGTAAAAGGAAATGCAAGAATCCTACAAGATTCTGGCCTCAAACTACATTTCTGGTTTCACCTGCTGCCCTAGCCATTCCTTTCAAAATTTGCTCCTCCCCCTTCACATCCTCTACCACTTCACTAGAGACCCATTATTTTTAAATCCTCACTTCAAGATTTGTTTTATATATTAGAGAGAGAGAAATGGGAGGGAAGGAACATTGACGTAGGAGAGAAACATTGATCAGTTGCCTCCCAAATGCACCCCCATTGGGGATCAAATCCACAACCTAGGTATGTGCCCTGACCAGGAGTCAAACCAGCAACCTTTTAGTGCATGGGACAATGCTCCAACCAACTGAGTAACACTAGTCAAGGTGAGACCAAACTTTTTTATATGTTGCACCTTCTCATTTCTCCTATATTTTTATATCTCTCCTATACAGGCTCTCATGGTGAACTTTCGTCAAGTTTGGCCTTGCCCTCTGCTTTTTTCCCCTCTAATAACTCCCTCAGAGAGAGTTCATTTGTTCTCAAAGTTTCAGTTGCCAACTCTGTGCTCCCAGTGTTTCTTCAACCCAGAGCATGTAGCCTACAGCTGTTGGCATAACCTGTCTAAAACATAATTTTTGACAAGTTATTTCCTCTTCAAGAACCTATAGTGATATTTTTATTGCTCATGTGTATAAACAAATAAAGCTGATCTAAACACCTTTTTAAAAAAATAACTATAGCTTATATGACATTACCACAAATGCCCATTTTGTTTTTGTTGAACCTCCTTATTTTTCATTATTCAAATTTTTCAGGACTGATCTTACCCAAACCATGTTGTTTTTCCATGTTACTTTTTTTAAAATTAGTATCTCTACCTAGAATATCCTTCCAAATTTTCCATTCATTCATAGACATCATTTAACCTCAAGATGAAGATTGGATTCACTTATTCCATGAAACTTACTTTGCCTAATCCTACTTCTCTCCTATCACTAAAATTTGGAATGATTTGTTATCTTTTTGTTTTTTAAATGTGTTCTTATATTTCTTTTTGTTCTTTAATTGTACCTCACTAACTAGATTACATATTTTTATAGTCATACCATTTATGTCTTTTGTATCTCTATCACCTAATACATAAGAGATGAATACTTAGTTGGTGATAAGTGGAAGTTTATGAATAATAACTCTTATTGAGTAATCACTATGTATCAAGTATCATATCAAACATTTTACATGAGTCAGCTCATATGTTTTCCATAAAGCTCCTCTGATTGGTACTATTATATCTCTCATTTTGCAGATAGGGAAACTAAGGCACAGGAGGTAAAATGGTTTGTCTAAAGTCATATGGCTGGTGAGTAGTGAAGCTGGGGTTTGAAATTTGTGTTCACAAATAATCACTAACTCCCTTTGGAAAACAAGAGCTACATAAGATGCTTCTGCTGAGGAAATCTCAGGAAATTACTTGTTCAGAGAACATGTCTTACAACTCAAAGTTTTGCCACAAAAAAAAAGAGGAACAACTGTAGTAATCTTAACAATAAAGATTTAATTTAAAAACAACCAAAAAAGCCATACTATGTATTATTATTACACTTTGACACATGTGTTGTCATCACATTGTTTATTTGGATGCATTTAATTATCTAGTTAATAGGAGAGCATTAATTCATTGGAGACTTGACACATTTTAGTATTTATTTCTATTATGATCTTTAAATATTATTTACCTTTTCTGAAAATATATAAGGAATTAAAAATACCATTAAAACCAAATTATGAGGAAAGCCATTATAGGATATGATCACATATTAATTTAAATGTATCATTTTATCTTCTGCAGATTTAAATAAAATAATTATAAGAAAAAAAATAATAAAACAGAGGCACTGGGGAAAATACTTTCATTAGAAATAGATTTGTGTTTACACTTGACACATGATTTAGGACTAACTTACTAAGCTCTAAAATTATTCTGATGCCATCTGAACAGTATTGGTCAGAGAGAGTTGCAGATAATTTGACTGAAGAACAGAATTTATCTATTTGCTATAATCTCAGATCTCAAGGAAGATCGTATTTAGTTCATAGAAGATGGGAGATGATAATAAAATAATATTATCTATATATATAAAAGCCAAGTGACTGGAACTGCGGAACGACCAGAATGACTGGTTGCTATGATGTGCAATGCGGTGGCCAACCAGCCCAATGGGGACCCCGATCAGCCCCCCAAACTTCTGCAGCCCCTCCCCCCAGCTGCCCCCTTTCCCTGATTGGCCCTCTCACACCCTGATTGGGGGTGGGGTTGGCTGGCCAACTGCCCACAGCCCCTCCCCTTGGCCGGTCCTGCCCCAATAGGCACCCATTGGGGAGGGCTGGCCTGACCCCACCTGTGCATGAATTCGTGCACCAGGCCTCTAGTATAACAATAATATTTATTAGTATGGTGTTATCAATAAAGTGTGGCATAATTTTAGAAATATATTATGACCATTAGATTTCAATTAGTTCAGGGCACATTTTGGATATTAACCAACTGTATGAATTTAAAGGAATACAGTCCCAACTGCATCATCCGGATGGTTGCTGTTGTGATTGGTCTTCCTTTTCTCAAGCCAGTGTTCTGCCTAAGTCAATGACCTTTTTACATGGCAGTGGAGTCTAATATTTTGCTGCCAACAGTGAAAGAAATGTAAGGAGAAAGGGGCTCATTGTGCTTGGTGATTATTACTAGGATAATTTATTGATCTTGCTTTGATACTTTTGTCCAAAAAAGAAGAAAGTTAGAAAACAACAACCCTTATCACAAAAGAGAAGGAAATTCTATTCCTTAAATAAATCTGAAGAGGAATGTGCTTAAATTTGCAGGTCAAAGACTTTGGAGGACATGAGATGCATGTAAAGAAAACAGGAACACCGTGTATCTGAAGTTATTTTTTGACTAATGAGTAAGAGAACTCACAACTTGGAATTGTACAACAGAGCACCAAATCAAGCTCTGTCGAGAGCCTTAGAGAGCCCTTGCTTCATTTAGCTAGTGGATTACAGCCTATATCTAAAAAGGCTCCAGGGACCAAGGGCAACAGAGCTAATTTGAACTTTGGGAGTGATTACATAACAACTGGTAGGAGCTAAATTTTGTAGAACAAATCATATATAAGGTAGGCATAGAAAATAGTTTCAAGGTGGCCTAAAGAAACAGTTTTACTTTATGAGAGGGAGGAAGTAATATAATTGTTCACATATGTACCCATAGGGAAATTGCTAGAATTAAAATATATGTTGATAGCATTTAAATGCATGTTTTCTATTCTTAAAGATTTATGAAGTCAGGATTATTTAGTTAATACTTAAGCCCCGGATTTGTTAATTCTAGATTTATTTTATGTTTGCTTAATTTTATTTACTTCTTAAATACTGAATTGTTGCCCTAGCTGGTTTGGCTCAGTGGATAGAGCGTTGGCCTATGGTCCAAAGGTCCTGGGTTTTGGTTCAGGTCAAGGGTCCTTGGTTGCAGGCTCCTCCCCTGCCCGGGCGCTGGTCTGGGCTCATGCAGGAGGCAACCAGTCGATGTGGTTCTCCCACATCAATGTTTCTGTCATTCCCTCTCTCTTCCACTCTCTCTAAAAGATCAATGGAAAGATATCCTCAGGTGAGGATTAATAACAACAACAATTTAATACTGAGTTTTATTTTGTTAGTTTATCCTAAATATTTCAAGTTACTATCTAATACCATGTTCTGAACTCCTAAGGACCTTGTATTTATTTTTAGCTACATTGAAGTTACATTAAAATTTTCCCCATCTCTGGATTATATTGATGATGACTGTTTTCATTTTTTAATGAGAGTGATTCTTCCTCTGACACATTTCTAAAATGTGTCACCATAAACAAAGTAAGGGCTCTATTTTTGTTTTTTAAAGGGTCATAGATTTTATCATTCCTAGTATTCCTTGGCTCATGTCCATTGGTTGTATTTCAGGGCTGCTTAGATTTGTTAACAATGAAATAACTTTTTAAGGATTCAATCATAAAGATATAAAGCTAATGGATTTCAATAAGGCTTATCCCAATATAATATTTATCATCCATCAGATCTTCAATATGATATTGAAAACATAATTTCACCTTGAACACTTAATCTTTATAACAAAAATTCTAAGGTTTGGCTTCAAATGATTATTATGATACATAAAATAAGATATATGTGTTTTTCTTTTTCTGGCATTCTTGTGTCAACTCCACTAAGCAGGAAGAGTGGAATTTCAGCTACATGTTCACAATGACAAAATGCAAGCTGGCATTCTGAATTTTGTGGCCTGTCATGCATGACAGTTAAATGACAGAAATGCCCCAGATGTTCTGTATCACATTGAAAAAACTCTATATTCCAACTAACACAATTTTGACACACCCTAGATAACTTTGGCACACCCTAGAAAACTTTGAAAACCCTAAGTTTGACATTCTTGTCAGTCCATTAACATATACCACAGAATATAGTCATGCTTGTTACATTATGTTAAAGCCAGATATTCTGTTATCAATTCAGTTTTTACCTAGAAAACATCCTTGTTACTCAATGGTGAAAACCAGTAAGGATGAGCTATAGAGTTTACTGGACCATTTACATCTGTGTATCTTCATATATTTACTATTATAGCAGATTTTTCCAAAAGCATGTAGAGTCTAAATAAATTATGGTTTGTCCACACCAATGAATACATGACTCTGTACCCATTAAAATTAAAGTAATAGACATTTTGGGGTTTTCATAAAAAGATGCCCAAGGTATGTTGTTGAGTGGAAAAGCTAGGTGCAAAAAGTATATATGGCACAATCCACTTTATCCTGAACAGATACACATAGACACACACACACAAACACACATATCTATGTGGTTGCCTCAGGGAGGGAGGATTTAAGAGTTGGAAGAATAGAAGAGGGAATTTAAAATTGTCATTGTATATTTTCTTATACTATAATTATAACTATTAAAAATAGTTTAATTATACCTATTAAAAACTTAACTATAACTTCTTAACTATTAACTTTAGGAATAAAATCTATTTAATGAACTGTAAAAATTAGTTAAATTATTGACTGTGTACCATATGCCCATACATACCCATGTTAATCACTAAACTAGTTGGGGAGAGCAGACTATCACAAATAAAATTGGAATGCAATAAATTACTAGTTCATGTATGTAGTTTAGAATGTTAGCAGACTAGCAGTTCAGAAAATGGAGAAAACAGAGAAGTCTGGAGTACTTCAAAAGTTGTGATCATTGTGTTCATTAGGATAGCAAAGCCAGGATGAGTGGTGTGGTTAGCCTGACAGTGATACTCAGTTCTCTAGTTCTGTTAGTGGGATGCTATTACTGTAGAGTCAGGACTGAAGTGGTAGAAAGAATACTTCAAATATATTGCAGCCATTTCTTAGATATCATAAATAATGAAAAGAAATAGGGTGGGGAGAAATCTGGCCAAACAGCTAAGAGAGAGCAGAGAGTAGATACCAGAAAGAAGGAAAATGTCAGCTCAGACAGAGCACAAATGCACAGGTTTACTGTGATGTTACAGGAACACTAGAGCCAAGTGGGGAGATAGAAAAGGGCTAGGCAGTCAGGGATGGGACCATGGGATGGAAAGTAGCACAGGGAAATACAAGAGTAACACAATCTTGTGGAATAATAAGATGCAGCCTGCTGACTGGCCTGTTCTGGGAAAAACCAGAGACAAACAAAAGGACCCAGATAAGGCAACCAGCTGGGCTAGAAGGAGGAGCACATGCAGGAGACTTGAGCTTTAAAATGTATGGATGTTGCTAATTCTTTGAAAGGGCCAATCAGGAGCTCACAGGCAGAATTCTTGAGCTAGCAATGCATATTTCTACCCCTAGACAAAGAGCTTCAGTGGCAACTGACTTTGGGCCTCCTCCTTGCTAGAGGGAGTCCATCCATCTCTCAATACACTTTGCTTCTGCTTACCCTGTGTATCAGTGATGATATCGCAAGACCGAAAACCTGGATCTGATCACAGCACTTTGGTTTCACAAGGACTCAAAGAGGAGTGCTAGAGGCCGTGTTCTGTTGCTCAATTGTGAGAGACAGGACCGTGCTGATACTGAGGGAGAGACACAGCTTACCTTACACACAGACTATTCCAAAAAGCACTCAAGAATGCAGAGGGAGAATTTACATAACATACCCAGAAGATTAAGGAGACCAGGGTCACTACATTATAAGACTGCAGGGAACACGGTTCCCATGCTTATGTGCGGCACCCCTGGAGCAGCACAGTACTCAGCCTACCCAGAGGTGCACACTGTCCTGAAAGACTCTTCTTCATGTGATCAGAGAATGGCTTCGTGAAAAGTATCAGTATTTTTCACTTGCTTTTAGAGACACTGTGACACATCACAAACTATGATAGACGTAGCTCTGATAAGCACCATGCCTTGTATGTTTACTGAATACAGTAAAATAAAGGACGATTAAGTGATTTTGCTTCATTGAGATAGGGCATGGAAATGGAGGTTACAAAGGCCTCTGTTTTGAAGGCATCAATAGAGAATTTGATGAGATATGAGGCTTAAGTCAAATATTTCAGTTTTATGGTTAAGAAAGACCTGGGAACATCAAAAGAAAAAGTTCATGATAAGAAGCTAATTATGAGATGCTGAAGATGATGACTGCAGAAATAAAAGTCTGGCAGGTATAGCAAGGAATGAGACCCAGATTTCAGATGGAGGGTTTCTATAGAGAAAAACCCCTCTCCCTCTCTGAGATGTCTCAATTAGAAATTTCTTAACTACAGTGTGAGCATCATGATGGCACAGTGCAAAACACATAGGAGGCATTGAGTGAACAATTTTTACCCTGACTAAAAATAAATGGCATTCATTGGGTTTCTGCTAGACAATCTGTTCTCTCCATAAATTTGGGGGATTGGCCATCTTCTATTTTGATTGAACTAGCTTATACTATTATCCCTGTGGGCTCAAAATTTCCAGCAGGTAAGATGACGATATTGCCTAGAATAGAAGACATGTAATAGAGATAGATAACACAGAAAAGACTTTAGAAAGTGACATTTTTTGGAGGATAAAGAGGATAAATTCACACTGAACCTTCTATGGGATATAAAGATTCCTTTTCAAATAAAGTACTTGAGATTTCAAGTTTGTTTTATTAAATCATGTAGAGTTATTAATGTGCTAATATAAGCTACAGGAAAAAACTAATAAAACATTAAAATGGAACTGATAAAAGAGTAAAATCAAGGTTCTATAATTAATACTAAACTCTAAGGAAGATACCAGATTTATGATTGCTGTAAAACACTGATTTTTGAGACAAATGTTATACAAATATATTCTCTATATAGTCAGTACTCTTTATAGAGACAAAATATTTACCAATGTTTAAAATGAATGTAATGTTCACCTCTGCAACTATTTTTAGTCAGTAGAAGACACAACTTCCTGTGTCTCACACTTTTGATAATATGATGAAAACTATTGAATCTCTAGTCAAAAAAGAAAAAAAGAAAAAAACACATTTGGAACCTAGTTAAAAAAAGCCCCAAATTCCTGTTTCTTTTTTATCTTCTTCATGTCCTCTTTATCTGCTTTGGACCCATAAGGAATTCCCGAGAGGCCTTGAAAGGATCAATAAAGAGTATCACAAAAGGAAGAATTTGGTCTTGTTATGTTTTTCTTTTTTAATGTAGAATTTATCTGATTAATGATTGCTTCACAGAGTCATCATAAGTCACCGTGGCCTGCAATGTGATGATTTGAAGCTGTAGTCTCATTCTTTAGTACAAGTTTGACAGGATTTTGTTAAAATAATGATCATTGTGATTTACATGACAAGATGGAGGCTGACACTTTTAGCAGAGAAGAATTTGACCATTCTATTTCTGTATTTGGTTCACTACAGCAAGCAAATACTAAGGCTTACAAGAATAATAGCATACTGTATTACATATGACTTGATTTAACAGGATTACTTTGAGATTGGCAAGTCTAAAATTTGCTCTGTCATAATAGCTATCATTTGTGGTTCATAATATTGGACTAATTTTCCTTCATGAGTTTGCATTTGATTTTTTCTTACTTCTGATCCTATATGATTCTTTGGAAAATTTCTAAAATATTATGAGGTTATGTGTATGTATGTATGTGTATGCTCATGCATACATGCACCTGTGATCATGTATGATTAGCTTCGAGTCAGCATCATCTGGATTCTAGTCTTAGTCTAGGGCAGTGGTTCTCAACCATCCTAATGCCATGACCCTTTAATACAGTTCCTCATGTTGTGATGACCCCCAACCATAAAATTATTTTCATTGCTACTTCATAACTGTAATTTTGCTACTGTTATGAATTGTAATGTAAATATATGATATGCAGGATGTATTTTCATTGTTACAAATTGAACATAATTAAAGCATAGTGATTAATCACAAAAACAATATGTAATTATATATTGTGAAATATTTATTTCTAATTACAAATAAATGAAATTTTGTCTTGAAGCATGGTGTAGCATGGGTAACAGTCTTAATATAGCAACAGTAAATTACATTGCTACATTTTGCAGCAGTATGTGTAAAAAGCCAATGTCAGTGTGAAGGTTGAGATTGCTTCTTTCTCACCAGATCAGAAATTCTTGGGGCAGTCTTTGCAAGAACACAACGAAGATCATCTTCCACAACAAGTCTACTTCTGATTTTAGACTTGATAACCCTTTGTGGAAAACCCTGTTTCACAAAGATATGTTGTTGGAAATGGAAGAAGAAGGCGCAACCCAGTCTCAGACAGAACAGGATATGACTGCAAACACTTGATCCAGAATTTTGTAACTGGCATTGTAGAGAAATCAGTTCTCGTTCTATCATTGTTAATAAATTCAATGAACTCCTCTTGTGCTGTCTCAGGAACATCTTCAACTTTGACTGTGAATGGGCTTCTGGCAAGTGTAAATGGGGTGTCAGGTAGATTTGGAAAGTACGATGAAATTTTGTCTGCAAGCATGTGCAAGTGTTCTATCACAGAAATTATCATCGTAATCCTTTTGTCTGGTTCAATGTCATGTTCCTCAAAGAAAACAGATAAGGTAGGCAACATGTAAATTTTATTTTCATCCAATTTTTTTTTTTTTGCCAAAGGTGAAGTTTCATTTGGAATTATCGGATCTTTTCAGACAAATTGAGGCATGTTGCATTTGGTCCTTGCAGTGATAAATTTAACTCATTCAAGATGGCAAAGATGTCAACCAAGTAAGCTATTTTCTGCAGTTCACTTTTATCACCGAAAAGTGCTTCAAACTGCAGTCTTGCTTACTGATTAAAAAACGTTTTGAGTTCATCACAAAGCTCAAAAACACATTTTAAAATTTTCCCTCTCAACAACCATCTCACTTCAGTGTGAAATAGAAGAGCATTGTTCGGCGTTGCACAGTTGCGAAAACAGTCGACTGTTTAAAGTGCTCGCCTTTACAAAATTGACACAACTTATGATGCTTTTCATTACTTCTTGTAACTCTTGTGGCAGCGTCTTCATTGCTAATATTTGCTGATGAATCATACAGTGAGTTCTGATGACTTTTGGTGACTCATTCAGTACCAAATGTTGAAATCCAGATCAACATCCTAGCATAGCTGGAGCACCATCTGTGCAAACACCACAAACCTTTTCCCAAGAGATCTTATGCTCTTTCAGAAATGAACCAACTGTGTCAAATACATCATGTGCAGTAGTTGTTGTTTCAAGAGTTTTGCAAAAAAGAAACTCATCTTTAAATTTGCCATCATTAATATACCTCACGTAAACCAGTAACTGTGAACAGTTTGCAACATCTGTAGATTCATCAAGCTGGATACTAAATATTGGAAGTGGAGCAGATTTAATTTCCTGGATTACCTGATCAAGAATATCAGCAGACATGTCATCTATTCTTCTGCGGACAGTGTCGTTAGATAAGGAAATTGCCCTCAATTTCATAACAAATTCATCTGCGATTATAACTCGAACAATGTCTTTGGCCGCTGGCAACAGTAAATCCTCAGCAATGGTGTGAGGTTTCATAGCTCTGGCGATTCTGAGTGCCACCAAATATGAAGCTTCAATGGCTGCTATGTTTTGTTTGTGGTGCTTGCCACCAGTGTCAAGTCTGGCTTTCTTGAGCCCATCAGTTTTGCTTCTAAAATAGTTGGTATCCTTGCCGGCAAAGCTCAGATGCTTGTTATCAAAATGGCGTTTTAGTTTGTTCGGCTTCATAGATTCAGCTGATAGAACTTCACAACAAATAACACATTGCGGTTTCTCAATTCCTGCTGTAATTATTGAGGTAAAACCAAACTGTAAAAAATCCTCACTATATTTTCTTTTCTTAACGTTCTTCTCTACACGATCCATTGTCATGGGATGGTTTGCTAATGAAAATAGTATATAACAATAGCTTTAATAATACAAAAGATGATCCATGGCATCGTTCAGTCAATACAATTCATTAAAGTTTCCTATGATTTACCATTCTGTGTTGTTTTTTTTACATACCTGTTACTATCACAAGGGGGCAGTATTCACATCAACCACAGCTGACTATGAAAAGACCGATCAGCATCCAGATTAAGTTCCCATGGTACAGATTTTTATTTTTTTTTTGCAGTAGTTGATTTTACAGTACATGGTTTTACATTTACCCAGTAATTGTAATTCATGAAGTGTCGTTTTACCTCCAGTACTGCTGCTTTCACCCCAGTAGCTGCTTTTAACAGAGTAGCTGCTTTCAACACAGCAGCTGCTCTCTACACATGTGTGACTGGTCCGCATAAGTACATTATGGTGCCACCCCTGTCACATACACCTGAATTTGTAGGGGTGTATGTGATGGGGTTGGTGCGATGATGTCATCACACCGAGTACTCGTATGTGGGTGTATCTGCATGTGGGCGGACCGGCCTGGAGACGGACAGAGGAGCGGTGTCTCGGTTCCTAAGACCATCAAAAATATGTGTTTTCCGATGGTCTTAAGTGACCTCTGTGAAAGGGTCATTCGACCCACAGGTTGAGAACCGCTGGTCTAGGGGATGGCACCAAAATATTGCCATCTAATAATTGTATGATTATAAGTGTGCTATATAACCTGTTTCCTTGTCTATGAATACATACAATACTTTACCTGAGAATGTAATTTTGTTTGAGGTGGCACATAAAGTTTCTTTGTAAATATATTCATTATGGAATTATTATTTAAATTAATTTTTAATTAACAAATATTTCTTAAAGATGGATTTCTCTCTATACTATTTCTTAAAATCTAACTTTATTTTCTATATAATTATAGTTCATTATGTATTATAGACATTTGTCTCAGGAAAAAAATAATTTCCTTAGCTCATAAAACATAATCATTGTTGTTAAAAGATTTTATTGATAAGATTACATTCATAATAGAGGGTGTGAAGCCAAAGTAATGACCTCCCTAAGATAGACGTCTGTCTATATCCTTTCTAAACCACGGCACCTGTGAATGTGTTACTTTTCTGGGCACTTTGCATATGTGATTAAGGTTAAGGATCTTGTGATGAGGAATCAGAATCTGTCCTGGGATATTTATGGACCCTCAAAAACAGAATCTTTCCTAGAGAGTTCAGAAGAGAGGATGATATGACTATAAAGAATGGTCAGAGAGTTGCAATGTTGCTGACTTTGAAGATAGAGGAAGGGGGCCAAGAGCAAATAATAATAATAATTAAATAAATAAATAAGATAAATGCAGGTATACTTCCTGTAGAAACAGGAAAAGGCATCCAAACAGATTCTTTCTTTGAGCCTTCAGATGAGATTGCAACCCTGTTAACACCTTGATTTTAATCCAATAAGAACTATGTCAAACTTTGAATCTATAGAACTGTAAGATAATAAATTTGTGTTTTGAGCATTAAATTTCTGGTAATTTGTCATGGCAACAATAAAAATCTAATACACTGGAAAATGTTGATAAATTTAGACCTAAAAGAATAGAATATATATATATATATATATAAATTTCCAATATTTTATGATATACATCATATTCCAAATGTATTGATTAATAATGACTGTTCTATAGACAAACATAAATATTAGGTACTTTGGAGTTCTTAGGTTTGGCTGGTGATGTGAGCTGTGAAAGAATTCACAACTAGAATAAGAGATAGATGCAGAGAGAGGGAGTCTCTTTCACTTTCCATGAAGGGAAAGGGCTGGTGCATTGCTAATCAATACTGGGCAAGAAACTAGTGCTGCTCTTTTAAGCAGAGGCTGTTGCTAGGTGACAAGGAAGGGAGGAGGATTTTGGATTGAAGTTGAGCAGACATCAGGCAGGTTGTCTTGGAAAGTGATAGTTTTGCTTGTTTTTTCAGGAGACAGTCCAGGCAGATGTCCCAGTGAAGTGTCTTATCAGTATTTTTCCCAAGCCTGTAGAACATGCAAAAGTTATGAAGAGTTCCAAAGAGTCTTGTTTAAATGGGAAGGGGAAAGGGAACTTTCTACTAACTAGAGACCCCTTGGTGTGAAATATCCCCTAGTTGTAAAAACAGCAGGGAGGAGGGGTATGTAAGGATGTAGCCTTGAGTGTAGCTTATCTTGTCCCTCAGTTTGAACAGAGGGGCTGTTTGAAACAGAGCAGCTAACAATCTTGGGGTTTAATTACCAGGTGCTTCTCATAAATTATGGAAGGCTACAGCAAAGAAAAAGAAAGGCCTTTTTTTCTGTCCTTATAGGGATCAAGGCCATTACTGATTATATATGTGCACCTCCTATCTCTTCTTAGAAGTAATTGAAATAGTATACAAAAATCACTGTGCATATGAAAAAAACCTGATTTCTGTACATAAAAGGAAATATGATCAATAGAGGTTACTAAGAACAGCAGAAAATAATGAGTACAGTAATAAAAATGAAACAATTCCATATAAATTTAGTTAAATTTATTTTGGGAGAATGGAGGATAGATTCAAAAGATAGAGAAATGATTATCTGCTTTGGGGAAACATCAATTTAAGGAAGTAGAATTATTGGGCTTCCCCCTTAATGGTAATATAAATTTTTATGTGTATCTACCTATAGGTAATAGGGGTCTTGAGGAGATAACATCTTCAAAGAATATCATATGTGGATTAATTTTTTTCATATATTTGAAAAAAATCATATCCTATCTAATAATAGACAAAGATGGTAATTGACCATACCTTCGCTACACCTCCCATTGGCTAATCAGCATGATATGCAAATTAACCGGCAACAAAGGTGGCAGCTAATTTGCATACTGAAGGCAGGGCAGGCCAGCGCGAGCCGCCATCCAGGCCCCCTTGTGCCGCCTAAGCCCTGCCGCCAGCTGGGACCCCCTTGTGTGGCCATGATCCTGATCATGATCGAAAAGCCAGGCCGCAGGCAAGGCGGCACCCCGGGACCCAGGAGCCCGTCAGCAAGGTCTGCAGGCGAAGCAACAATCAAGCTATGAGGGGGAGGGTGGGGGGCAGAAGGAGCTACAGGAGCAGGTCTGGCTGGAGACTGAAGACTCCCGCTGGAGTGAGGAGCAAAGACTGAAGGCTCCAGCCGCAGTGAAGACTGTGTCCAGAGCGAAGATGGAAGGCAGTGGCCAGAGTGTAGGTCTGGGTCCTGGGTGCCAGAGGAAAACTGGTGCTGGTAGCCAGGGGAAAGAAGGCCTATTGCACGAATCTTCATGCAACAGGCCTCTAATATCTATATCTATATCTATATCTATATCTATATCTATATCTATATCTATATCTATATCTATATCATCTAATCTATATCTATATATATTTTTTTTCAGTTAATAATGCATAACAGAAGAAACAGAAGTCCCCTGTCACCCAGCTCTAGATATCACCCACTTTAGCTCCTTCTTCTGCTGTTAGCCCACAACATTTTTAAAAATGTAGGCCTACTACTCTCTCTTAGTTCAACAACTTGAGATTTGGAGTCCCACCACATGTGGCAAGGATTGTACTTGCTTTTCTATTTACTACCTGTTCATAAATTCCAGAGGCAGGTCCTGCTTACCTCCACTGCAACTTGTTAATAGATTATTCTCAACTAAGTTGTCCTTCTCAGTATTTAATTTCTCAGCACCAGCTCATAGGTTTTCCAAGCATTTGTTAAATATTTCATCTGCTGGTTCTGCCTCTCTGTTGGAAATTTAAGTGTTCTAGTGAAAAGTAGGCAGCTTGCAAAGGAGGCCATGAGGTGGCCTAGCGGGTACGTAGTAGATGAGTGTAGCAGCCACAGAGCTGAATCCTGCAGCACCCCAAACAAAGTCTGAGAATCAGTACTTAGTGAGACAAGAGAGGAACCAGTAGGTGGTGGTGACCATGAGAGAGAGTGGTTTTAAAGAGAATGAAGAGGTCAGTTATGCTCAATTTGAGTGGAGAACAAGGCTGCCACCATTGCTTTCACAATGCAGAAGTCACTATGAAGTCAGCAAGAGCAGGAAAGAGCAGTTTCTGTGGAGTCAGTAGGCAGTTGGCCCATTTGAGTGAGTTAGGGCACGCATCACATGGTGGTGACAGGGTTCCTTCAGATGCCGCTATCTAAAGCAGCGGTTCTCAACCTGTGGGTCGCGACCCCTTTGGAGGTCGCACGACCCTTTCACAGGGGTCGCCTAAGACCATCCTGCATATCAGATATTTACATTACGATTCATAACAGTAGCAACATTACAGTTATGAAGTAGCAACGAAAATAATTTTATGGTTGGGTCACAATAGGAGGAACTGAATTTAAAGGGCCAGAAGGTTGAGAACCACTGATCTACAACATCCACCTACACTTCACTTTGTTTCCTGTTTAGATGACATAAAAATTAGCTTGCATTAGTTTTATCAGTTTTTACTCAAAATAAACACTGTGCTCTTCAGATATAGAAATAGTTTCATTTTAATTTCAAAATAGGCATTTACTGTTCATTGAGTATGCGCCACTCCCCTAGATCCTGGGGGAAATGCAGAATAAAACAAAGTTATTCTGGAATATAAATTTTACCCATAAAAATCACTAAAATACCCTACTAAAGGGGAACATTGGTACAATAGTAATAGGGTGCCTGCTTAGCTAGTCTGAACTTCACTGCCTGGAGCTCCCAGGATGTAGAGCTGGAAAGGAAGATGAACGCCCCGGGGCAAGGAAGGAGGGAAGGAGTTTAATATCTTTTCTGTAACTACCTAATGCTTGTTAGAGTTGGGAGGGAAAAAAAAGAAAAAGAAAGTAACTGACAGATATAAATTGCCCACTGTGTGTCCAATACTAAGGTTGTTGCTTTTGTGTACTATAAATTAATCCTTACAGCAAACTGAGGCAAACTTTATAAATGAGGAAACCAAAACTAGAATAAAATAAATGTGGACCTGATACAAAGCGGTAAAAACCAACTCTAAGGTAAAGACACATTAACTTCTGTCCCCTGTAGACAATCGGTGTTCCCTCCCTATGTGATTGCTGATAGCTTGAGTCAGTGTTCACCTGGAGATAGTCTTGGGACAAACTATTTCTATTACCATATAGTTAATGGTATTTGTGTAGCAGTTAAGAAACACAGAGAAATAAATCAACCCAAGTTTTTGTGTAATAAACAATGGCAGTGAATATCAGTCTGCCTTATTGTGTTATAAATAATTTAGGAAATTTGTATAGCTCTGTCTTTTAAGAGTGATATATTTAAAGAGCCATATCCTTAATCATAACTCTAACCACTATTTTTAAAATAAAGCCGTTAGCTTTCAGAAATTAGTCATTACATTAGGGAAAGTTAGTAGGTCTGTTTTTCCCCCACTTTACACATGAAATGTTTTTGAATATTCAAAAACATATTTAAAGCTTTAATTTAACTTAGTTAATCTTTATGATAGGCATGCTTTAATACCCACTGCTATAATGACAAATGTTTCTGTTGCTTTAGTAATAATGTCTACATTTGTTATGTGTAAACATCATTTTCTGAATTACTTTAGATGATTTCCATTAGTGGTTCATGGTCTGAGAGCATGAATGAAGTCTAACACTAGTTTAGGGTGGAGTAACATCCTTCCTTCAAATGACACACTAATCAAATATATGGGTTAAAATTGACACACCTACATATTCACACTTATAGAGTTGTTATTTTTAAAAGTTGTATATACAATGATATTTTCTTTTAATTTCCTCTATGTTATTATGTATGGCAGAGGAAGAGAAAAAGTACTAAAATTTTCCATTTTCTCATGACTGTTGAGTCCTCTGCCATTTCCTGTTCTGGCCATGATTTTTGCATTGAATTCTCCATGCAACATCTATGGGAACTAAAAAGTTATTCCAGATAAACTTACACTTTTTAGACATGTATAAATAAATATTAAAGTAGATTGCACTGTAATGTACGCTGCATTGCATTTTCTGGCACATCTCAATTTTGCCATTGCTTCTGTTTAGTGACATAATGCTTGAAAGTGGGGCTTCTTTGGTGTAGATTCTAGAGTCAATATGTAGCAACAGTGTAACCTGGGCAGGTTATTTTTTATTTTTTAATATAGTTTTATTGCTTTCATAGAGGAAGAGAGAGGGAGAGAGAGAGAGATTGAAATGATGAGAGAGGATCATTGGTCAGCTGCCTCCTGCATACCCCCTACTAAGGATTGAGACCGCAATCTGGGCATGTGCTCTTGACTGAAATTGAACCCAGGACCCTTCAGCCTGCAGGCCGACGCTCTACTGAGCCAAACTGGCTAGGGCACCTAGGCAGGTTATTAACCTCAAGATGTGGTTATATGAGGATGACAATGGTGCTAAATTTATTGTTGGCGATTAGGGAAGTAATGCACATAATGTGTTACCACAGCATCAGAAACCTAGGAAGAACTCACTAAAAATTAGGCAATAAATATTGACTAATATATTTTCTAACTGAAAAATCCACATTGAAATGCTTTAAAATGCTTTCAGATTAATGCATTCTTGTTTACAGGGTGTGTGTGTGTGTGTGTGTGTGTGTGTGTGTGTGTGTTTTAATATAAGAATCCCTTTAGTTGGTGTAGTACTTGAGTGAGATATAGATGGATGGATGCACGAAAGGATAGATGGATGGATAGATATATACATCTGCCAAAAGACTAAACTTTGATGACTTAGTTACAAATCATTTTATTTCTTATGAATATTTGTGGAGCATATATGGCCAGTTGAAACTTTTCACAGCACTTCCATCTGGATGATAACTTGCATTATGGTTATTATGGCACATACAATTTTTAAAAGTTATTTTTAAAGCACATAATTTGGACCTACATTTTGAATGCTGTCATACTTCATGTATTTTATATAAACACTTGCAGATGGGATATAGAACATTTTTCTGTTTCCAGAAAATCCAAAAGAAGATGTATTTACAAGTCCATATAAATATATTAAGAATTTGTTGTGAAAAATAATGTGTACATAGAATAGTGAATAAAAACAAATATCTATTGGAATGAATGAATTATTTAAAAGAGAAAATGTATGCAACCATTACCTGATCTAAAAAGCTCTAAGCCAAATGGGTTATATCTGGTTTCTCTTTCTTACCACAGCCCTCTCTGGCCTCCATCTTTTCCACATTTGGCAAAGGAAACATCATTTTCATTTGTATGGTAATCGCTCCCTTGATTGTTTTACCATGCTACATTACAGCCTGAAAATATATCCCTAAAGGATATAGATTTGCCAGTTTTAAAATTTTTCCTTCTTGGAAAGATTTAACTGGGACACATGTGGATTGAACCTGACATGGTTCATTTTCCACTATTTATGGGTTAGTCCATGCTTGTTAATAAGAGATGCTTGTGATGAAACTAACACAATGTCTAAGAGCTTGGATACTAGAGCCAGAGAGTCTGGGTTCAGCCCCTCGATCAGCTTTAATAGCCTTGAGAAAGTTGCTCAGCCTCCCTGTAACTCAGGTTCCTCAACTACAAAATTAGGTAATAATAGTGTTAACTCATAGAGTTACTAGGAAAATTAATTTAACCAACTTTGTAAACTACTATGGATTTGTTAAGAAAATATAACAACAGTTGTAATTGTGTTGTTAGCAGTAACCCTTGGTTTACTCATGAACCCACGAGTTTCTAGTATCTAATGCATTCATCAGTCTGTGAAATCACTATGAGTATATACTATGAGAGCCAATTATTATAACGGTAGTTTATTTTTCAAAAGTACTTTAAAATAGTGAGAATGCAATTGTAACATCATACTTTATCTTTTTTATCTTCAGCCATGAATGATAAACACAGTCTCTCATCTGCCATGGAGAGTTTATATAATAGAGGATGGTGTGACAGTATGTTGCACAAGTCTGTGCCATGCTCTGATCTTGTTTCTTCTGCACACAGCTGAGAGAACTAAACAAAAAAGCACTAATAAAGAGTGAATACTTTTTTGGCTCCAGAACACTACATTCTATTCAGCATAAGATAGATTCTGAAATTCTGAGTTTCCTTTAAAATTTGATTCTGAAAACAAGCTCTAAGTTTTGAATGTTATAATTTTGAGGGTTTTTAAAAAATGATGTGATCAGCACATTGATATTCACAATCATTGCTGGTAGATGGGTATAAGAGAGAGAGCTTTGTGTAACAGAAAGATATAAAGCTGATGTATGAATCTGTTAGGGCTGCCATCATAAAGTACCATAGATCGAGTGGTTTAAAACACATAAATTTATTTTTCTCTTATGTCTCGAGGGTAGAAATCAAAAAAGATCAAAGTGTCCAGAGGTTTTGTTTCTTCTGAGGCTGGTAGATGTCCATGTTCTCCCTTTGTCTTCACGTGGTCCTTCCTCTGCACATTTCTGTGTCTAAATTTCCTCTTCTAATAAGAACACTAGTCACTGGATTAGAGCCCATCCTAACGACCTAATTTTAACTCATTTTCCTTTCTGAAGACCCTATCTCCAATACAGGCACATTCTGAGGTACTGGGGGTAAGAACTTCAACATATAGTTTTGGGGGACACAAATCAGCCCTGAACACCTAGATATTAGGATGCAAAGTTTTTGATTTTGTTTTCTTGTAACACTGAGATTTTAGTAAGTCACTTAACTGGTCTGGTCTGCATAATTTTTTTTCCAGCTGTGATATATATATATATATATATATATATATATATATATATATATATATAAAATATAAATATTTAAGAGATTAGCATTCATAGAGTTGTTTATTAAATTTTGGACCAATAGTTTTATTTCTAGCTTTACCCAGTGGCCAGATAAGTTTCTATTGAATGAGTACACAAAACGTTTTGCATAAATGTTAAAGGCACGCCTTAAAATTAAATACCCATTGCACTTTAAAGTTGTTTATTACATGTTCTTACAAGCTAATATCTTTTAAAAGTATGATACTTTGTAAAACACTGTGTAATATGAAAACACGAGAATGCTCGTGATCCGTCCACAATGTATTAAAGTTATCTGTTCTGTGAGGCACGGTAGTTCTTTTTATAAAGTAATTTTAACTATACAATTAATCCACAAATACAGTTCTTTAAAAAAATATTCAAGTAACATTGAAAATCAACTCTGTCTTCAGTGACTACCCTGATCCCTGTTTCTTCTCTGTTACTAATTTTAATTTCTACCCCAGAAGAGCACTGTACTTACTGTGATGATGGAAATGTTCTATAGCCGATGTCTATAATAAGATGGTCGCGCAATACACACGGTTAATTGAGTACTTAAAATATGGCGTGATTGAATAATTGAATTCGTAATTTTATTTTTAACTTTAATGGATTTTAATATAGATAACCACTGTAGTTATTGCTGCTACGTTGGACAGTAAAGTTTTACTTTTTCTGAATTGTTTTTTTTTTACTAAATATGAGCGTATCTATGATATATGTGTGTATGTGTAGGAAGGAGGCTATAAAATATAATTAAATTTCACTACATTTTATTCTATATAGTTTTTCAGTTATTGTTTTCTATATAATCAGATTATGTGTTTATGTATATATATATGATAATAAATTATCTAACCTCTTGGTTGATTGTCACATATGTTACAATCTTTGTATAGATTTTTGTCTAAAGTTCAGTTTGGTTTAATTTTTATATTACTTTTCTTTAAATAGAATGTCTTATATAAATTATATTCCAGCATAATATTTTCTATTTTTCAGGTTGTTTTGTTTCAAATGTATCTTTTAAAAAGGGCATATAGCTGGATTTTTAAAAATTTAATCTGATAACCTCTGCCTTTTAAAAAGTGAGAGTATTCCTTTATTTAAGTACTCTTTAAATATACTTGATCCCAGAGGGAGGGCGGAGGGGGAGGAAAGGGGTCCTAATATGAAGTGATGGGAAGACTTGCGTCGGGGCGGTGGGCACATGGTCCTATATACAGATTTTGTAAATTAGTAACCCACACGTGAAACTTATATGTTCATGTAGACGAATGTCATCCCAATAAAATTTAAAATAATGGGGAAAAAAATACTTGAGCAGGCCAGTTGAGCGTCTATGTATGTATGTGTGTGTGTTGTGCGTGTGTGAATATAGCTAAAATATAATTAGAAGTCTTAATATCGCTTGCCTAACATTCCTGTGCAGATAATGAAAATCAATTTAGTAAAGAAAAACAGTTACTCTTAACTGATTTAGCTGACTATAAAGCTGTGAGATTTTTTCTCTCTTTCGTTCTATTTATTTCTACAAACAGCGGCTACATGTATGATTCTAAATGTCACATATCCTCACTCTTGGGAAGACATTACCTTTCTTTTCTTTTTGGTACCATATATGGAAATTGTAGTAACATATACTGACATTTTAAATTGGGTTATCAGGCAGATTATAATATAAGCAAGGTGTCCTGGTTATCGTATTCCACTGTAGAGAATATTTTATTTTCAATGTTATAGTCAGAGTGTTACCAGTGGAGAGAGGCCCACATCTCCATCTGTTGCTGGTGGGAGTGGGCTTCTTGCGATGTCTTGAGAAAAGGAATTTTCTGAGACTTGCATGGGAGGATGTGGTATTGTAAAAAGATTTATTTCTGTGGAATCATACCCCTGAGTTTCCAAGGTTTCATTTCCTCAGCCCCGTCAAGGAACTGAGGATTTTGACTTTAGCATGGCTAAAACCAGAGACATTGTCCAGAATTTCCGCTCCATATTTGCACACTCCAGTCCAGCATCAGGCTAGCTTAGCTTGTGTTCCCAACTGCAGTCTACTGGTCTATTGCTTGTGGGGTCCACTTGGCCATGGCCATATGGGCAAATGCAAGGAAGAAGGTACCAAAGAGCCCCGTGAGCCAAGAGCAAAAAGAGAGTGAATTCCTTGTTTAGGGAATTTATTGCCAAATTTTCATGGGCTTGCATTGGCTCCACCCATTCTTGCCAATCCCTGGTTCCCCAGACTTGAAAGACAGGCAAGTACCTTCCCTAGTCACTCTAACTTCACTGTGCAAGCATCTATATCCCCTCTGTTTGAACTCTTCCCACCCAGTGTACTGCAGTGAATCGACCAGTTACTCCTTGGGGAGTGCAAAATTGCAGCTTCTTGGTAAAGCTGCCCAAATGGTCATGCTTATAATATTTGGCCTCCCTTTTGCTCCTTTCCTATTATTAGTAACTAGCTAATTACAATGGTATCAAGAGTAAAGCAAGTGTTTAGTGAGCAGTCTGTTTAAGGATAGAAACACAGCTACAAGAAATAGCACATAGTAGTATATTCAATATCTTATGTATTAGAGATGATGTGTGTTCAGATGGGACTCCCCATACAGCAAACACTGAAATGGAGCTTTGCATGTAGAAGAACACTTGCAGGGAGTAAGGGAAGTAGTAATGGGCAAAAAGATAAGTTGATCACGATGAGCTTGTGAAAGAGGTCTCAGAGAGTTATCACGGCAGCTCTGAAGCTGGAATGGCCCTTCCAAGCTGTCTTGTGTTGAAGCCAGGTCTGTGTTTTTGCACTGTTAAAAAACAAACAAACAAAATTCAACTGAGTAAATTTGAAGATCTAATTGACTTTATTCAAAGATTCATAAATTGGAAATCTCGCAGGTGGAAAGGAGCTCCTAGGAGCTGTAAAAATGGAAGGCTTTTTTAGGCAGAAGGGGGTGGAAAAAGCAAGTTTCTAATAAAGCATGGATTATTTAAGATAAAATCACCTTTCTTTGGGTGAAGGCTGGGAAAGGGAGGCTATAGTACAGATTACCTTGCTGATAATGATCAGGTAATTCCAAAATTAACTGGCTAAAGGTCACAAACCTGGGAGAGGTTGAAACTGCAATTTTTTAACCCTTGGCTTGCTGACATGGAGCACAGGTGACTCTATTTTGGGCCAGTTGTTTCTCTTTTAACAGCATTGACCATTGACCACTCCCTGGATGGGGGCTGTCCCCAGGGAAGGGATGTAGTCTTCAATGAAGCAGTTCCCTTGGCCGGGACAGTTACTGGCAGGAACTAACATTTGAGCTTTTAGGAGACAATGCTCCCAGCTGTTAAAAAATGAATGCTTTGTTCCCAATAGGGGATCTGATATGCCCACTAATATATCCTCCATAGAGCATTACCTAGAAGGCAGGAAGAGTTTGTTTTTAATTCTTTTATTAGTCACTGCGGTATTAAAATGACATTACTTATAGTGGGCTGTCGAGATGTTTCTGTGGAAGAATATAAAATTTATTAAAGTTTTTATTTCCTCAATACACTTTAGTGCTTAAGCAGTTTCTTAACAGTTAGAGGTGTCTGATAATAATACTATCAGGCAGTGTTATTGATAGCTTCAGTATATCCATTTGTTTCCCGTAAAGAAATAACATGAGAAAGAATACCTAGAGAGATTAGTCTGAGGGATGGAAGGATGAAAGGGAGTGAACACTATCAAAAGGAAAGTCGTATTCTCAGAATCAGAGTGCCAGCCATGTCAACTGCTGACAGTGAGTCAGGTAAGATAATGACTGAAGAATGCCCACTAGATTCACACCTAGTCGTCCTTGGTTCTTTTTTAGGTGAGTAACTAGGGACAGACAACAACTTGCAGGGAGTGAATAAGTGACTGAATGAGTCACAGTGGAGGAAGTATATATGACAATTTGAGCATGTGTCAGTGCTGACCGGAAAGAGCTTATGAAAAGAAAAATAAACAGAACAGGGAAGTAGGGGTAACATCTCCCACCATTGACGAGGCGGGGAAGGGAATGTTCCAGAAAGAAGACATAGTGTGCAAAATTCAAACAGCCATGTGTTTACGTAATTGAGCTCTTTTGTTGATTTAAGGGGGGAAAAGTAAAGAAACAATTATATTAATGGCTAAGTTTAAGTAAACTTATTTAGATAAAGTAACAATGTGAAGGGTGTAACATTAAAACCAAAAGCCAAGCTTACATTGTGGAACATAGTCTATTTATTCTTTTGCTTGTTTGCTTATTTTATATGCCCAGCTTTATTTAGAAATCTAGAGGATGTAGATTGTTGAATTTAACTGTTTTCCTGGGAAAAAAAACAAACCAACAACACACAAAATAAAGACATTGTGTCAACCTCACAAAAAATAATTACTTTATAATAGCAAAGTTGAGTTTATTCGGGGATAGCAGAGAACTGCAATTTAGGATAAGCAAGCAATGGCAGCCATAGGCAATTCTGAAGAACGAGGAGTAGGGCTTGCTTTAAAGAGGGAAGGAGAGGGCTCGGAGGGGTGATTTTAAATGACAGTCCATTGGAGGAAAGTGCCTGTGGAATGGTGATGACTTCTCATTGGCTGACTTACAGCTGCTCTCAGGGCTGTGCTTGTTGCTAGGCAAGAAGAACCATCTTTTGTACTCGTGCTGAGAGTACAAAAGATGTTTCTTCCTGTTATGTTTGCCAAGATATGATGAGTGGTAGAGCATAAGAGATCCCCTATAGGAGATCCCCTATAGGGCTTCCTAACTCCATATTAAATGAGGTTTCTCTTATTTATTTTCACAATGTTGAAATGTGGCAGTCCAGGATAGGCAGGGAGGTTTCAGTCACAATCCCCAAGTCTTGGTCTGCATTTCTTAGCTCTCTACATTCTACATTTCGTTCATTCTTTCATTCATTCATTCATTTAATCAACTTTAACTTAAAAATTAATTATGGCACACTTAGCTGCTGCCCCAAAATTGCTTGTTGGTATGGAAACTCCACTTCCCCCTTTTCACTCCCCCACACTGGAATTATTAGAATTGTTTTCATGGGTACTGGTCCAATCTTACCAGGTTAATGCCAGATTCTATTTCAACTGTCAGGGCTAAGTTATACTACATGTTAAAGTTTTCGAATATCATCCATACAGTGAGAATTCTGAGCAGAGGGGTAAGGTAACATGATCTGACATGTTTTGACAAAATCTCTCTTCTGACATGTGGTAAAATACTGAAAGGGGGAAGGGTTAAAGTGAAGAAACCACTTAGGAGGTTATCAAATTAATGGAGGCAAAAGATGATTGTGGATTGAACTCGAGTGTCAGCAAAGGAGGGGTGAGACATGGTCAAATTCTAGATACAGTGTGAAGTTAGAGCCAACAGGAACTGCTGACAGAGAGGTATGAGAGAAAGTAATGAGTCATGACTGCCTCAGAGGTTTTTGGCTTGAGCAGCTGGAAGAATGAAGTTGACATTAACTGAAGTGAGAAGGATAGCAGTGAAAAGAGGTTGAGGGAGATGATCAGAAGGTTGGACATGTTAAATTTAAAATGCCCATTAGTCATCCAAGTGAGTTTGTAATTAGAAGTCTGGAGTTTGAGGGGATATAGGCTGGAGGTAAAAATGTTGAGTCATCATTCTATAGGTGGTACTTTAAAGATGAAATCACACAGGGAGAATATAGATAGAAAAGAAGTCCAAAAACTGAGCCCCTGAGCACACTAAAATTAAGTGTTAGGGAGGAAAAGAAAGGGCCTGCAAAGAAGGAATGACCAGAGAAGTAGGAGGATAACTGGGGCAGAGGGGAGGGGGGAGGAAGTGCTTGGAAGCTAAGCAAAGAAAGTAGCTTACATAGGAGGTGGTGCTCAACTGTGTCAAGTGCTGCTAACTGGGCAAGCAAGATGAGGACTAAGAACTGCATTAAGCAATGTTATCAATTTCAAAGGGTTCAGTACATTTTCCCGTATGACCATATACACAGCAGGCCTGTACTGTGTCCTTCTGTTATCAGGGAAATTGGGATATCCCCTTCCCCACTAAGTGCTGGGGGAGAGTGCCTTTGATATCTCAAGAAAAAGGATTTTCTGAGACTCCCACGGGAGAATGAGTGATTTTTATTTGCATGGCATTATATCCCTGGGTTCCCAAAGTCCAATTTCCTGTAGTCCAGTTATAAGAGAAGTGTAGCTGGGGTTTAGGTAGAGCTAGAAGTAAAACTAGTGTCCCGAGTTTCTGTTTCATGTGGCAGCTGGGTCCAGTTCGGCATCAGGCTAGCTGCAGCCCATTTGTCCATTGTGTGTGGGTCCATATGGCCGTGGGTCATGCCGGTGATTGTAGAGGAGCAAAGACAGCGATCCCCAAGCAACAAGAGTCCCAGGAGAGCCAAGAGCTCAGGAGCACCCAAGAGGGAACTCCTTTGTTTAGGGGATGAAATATCCCAAATTTCATGCCCCTGCAGTAGCCATGCCCATTCTGGCCAATGACCTGTTACCAGTGTGACTGACAGGTAAGTACATTCCAACATCAGCCTAGCTTTACTGGGCATGTGTCTACCTTCCCTTTGTCCAGAGTCCCTTCCCCTAGAGATCTGCAGGGAATAGACCGGTGGCTCCCTGGGGAATGTAAAGCTCTGGCTTCCTGGCAAAGCTCTCTAAATGATATGCCTATAGTACTTGGCCTTCCCTTTGCTCCTTTCGTTATTAATAACTAGTTTATTTACAACAGTATCAATGCTAGGAAACAGAAATGCTTGCACATTAACCACCATTGTTCATTAAGCTTGTGTGTAACTTTGTAGATTATTATAAAAATCCACCCTGAATTCCAAACTGTGTTGAAAATTATTTTGACAGATATTTAGGCGGTGACCTCACCTCCAAATTTAGTATGCCAAATATTCATAATTTGAAAAGAAGTGTTATTATTTTCTTCTTCTTTTTTTTAACTCAGTTCTGCTAAAGATCATCTAAAGAGATGCCACAGAGAACACCAACATCCTTGGAAGCCAAATGCCAACATCTGACATGCTTAATAAAAGGTTTTCCTTTTGAAATAACCTCACATATCATATTACATACAAAACTAATCTCTCAATCTTGTATAAAGGATCAAAATAGCAGGGTTTTTTTGGAAAATATATATCTTATAGAAAGGCAACTTGATTAACACAGGCTTAAATCAATAGAACTCCACAATTTATAAAATATGGTGCTGGCAAAATGAGGTTTACAGTTGTTCATATGGAAAAAGACCTACAAGTTATAATTATTACAGTAATTTTGTTAACCCTGGGTTTTGCATACTCACAACTGTAAACCTACCTTTGCCAACCCCTGTATTTGCAGATATAGCATCATCTAACCATAGTACATAAACTATCACCAGCCAAAAGAGGCTGCCTGTGTTTCCTGTTATGTGGCTGCCTTCCCCTCTCATTACCTGGATTAGCCTTTGGTCACGGACATCTTAGGTAGGGTGCTGTTTTCAGAAGAGTACTAATAAAAGGTTACGTAAAACATGAAGTAGGATTCGTACAATCCTCCCTAGCCTTCTGTACTAACCTGACTGAGGCACTGTGAGTGGTCTAAAGAGTGGGCAGAGTTCCTAAAGTTCAGCTTAAAACCCCATGGGGAGAATAGGCACCGTTCATTACAGATGCTCTGCTGGGAGCCCCGAAGGCTGAACAGCTGAGGATCAGCCTAATTGATTCTAACCTGAAGCACAGGGCCATTTTATGAAGGCAGAAGAAAAAAAGACATGAATAGAGAGAGCATTGTATCTCAAATCTTTAAAAGAACAAATAGATTCTACACTATTTTATATATTCTGTTGCCCTATTTAACCTGATAAGTTATGAAATATACAAGGAAGGCAATCAAGAGTCCCTTATATAAATAATCCTAGTAAACGTATGCTGTGGATTTCTGGGTTAAGTTTATCTAAACAAGCAAACACACCAAGAATAGATGCTAAATATATTGTCTTGATTCATAGCGTGACTGTCTGCTGAATTCTTTCAATAGGAGCTTGAGAAGACCTTAAGCACTGCATATCAGCCTATACTGCAAGATTTATTGTTGTCCCCTTTTCTATGCTTAAAGAGGATTTTATTTATTCCATTTCCATGAATAAGTATTCTGTTCTTTCTTGGGGTTATCTATGCCTTTTTTTTAATTTTTTTAAATCAGGGGCATACAATTACTCCTTTACCATCCCTTCCTACTGGACGTATAGAATGGAAGGAGTACAACGAGCTAAAACACACATCAGTTTTTGTGGAAATACATGATATCCCAGAATTAAAAACATTTTCAGTATCCTAAACTGCAATCTACTACCTACGCGAACCTCAAGAGAGCTTGGTGCACAAAGCAGAGCTCAAGAATATTTATGCAGGCTGACTATAGAGTGCACGGTAAGCCTAAAGATAAAGCAAGAATTTAAAGAGATAGGCAAAGAGTTTCATCTTAGGTAAATCCATGGTGAAAATTCCCATGGAATTAATACACGTTGAGATTCTGGCTGCCAGCAATTATGTTCAAACAGGTAAAAAGAACTCCATGTATAATACATTTTCAATTTTGAGCTCTGTGTGTCTCCCATTTCCATATAAAGTACTGCTACTGAAATTAATCAGTGCCACTGGGCCCCTCATGCCACTGAGAGAGCAGTCACCCTGACACTTTTCCTGTAAGGGCTTCTATCAGAGGCCCTCCACAGTCCATCACTTCCCTTCATTAAATCCATGGCGAAAGCAGCGGCCATCCATGCAAGTGCAGCAATGCATACCAAGTGGGTTCAAACATCTTAGTAGCTTCATGTGGAATTTATTTCAGCAACCTGGGAGACTCAGTCTAACATGAGATGTTTTTACTATGGTTTTCCTTGGTGGATGTATTTTTTCTTAGGTGATATTAACAACATTAATTTTTTTTACTATAGTAAAGATAAAGCATTTTATTTGGTTCATTCAATTGGCCATGAATTGCATACCTACTGCATGTCAGACATTGCACCAGGCATAGGGATGCAAAGCTCCCAAGACATGGTCCCTGCTTTCTCACCAGTAATGCTTCTTATATAAGAGATATTGGTAGCTCTCAATTAACTTCAGATTAGCACATTTATATGTAGGCAAAGTAGCATTTGAAGGCTAAATAAATGTAGTTCACACACACACTCACACACATATATACAATTTTTGAGAGAAGTGTGGGCTCTATTGGGATTAGAACAATTAAATTTAGGTTAATTAATGGTAAAATTTTGTCATTAAGCTTTTTCTTAATCAATGAGCCTCAAAATTGCAACTCAGATTATATGAGAGTTCATGCTTTTTTTTTTACATTAAAATGAGCCTGCTTATTCAGAAATGTTCAAATTTACTGTTGCAGAGGTTTATATATATTGTCTATCTATACTTTCTCACCAGAGTGCTGTTTAACACATATCCACTTACATGTATGTGCCTTTAGAAATATTCTTGTAGATATTGACTTCTTGTGGCAGTTGTTTGGTTTGTTTGTTAAATTAAATTTCAACACATCACAGTGCTTTCTCTGGTACACAGAATGTCACTGAAAATAATAGTTTTTATAGATTTTCCCCATTGTCTTCTAAATGGTAATTGGTACTTAGCTACAAATCAAAAAATATATATCTTTCAGTAAGGAATGGGACAGCATTTTCTTTGTTGTACTAGAAACAAAGGTGGCATTAAAGCAATAAACTGTAGCATCTATCTCTAATTATGCTTTTTGGTCTGAATTTCTCAAGACTTGTTTTTATTAAATTGCTCTTAATTAGGATGTGAGAACAAAATCATTTAAAGACTTCTAGAAGTTAAATTTATTGTTATATCAGTCAGAAACATTTCTTAGTCAAATGCAACAAAAGAGGACAAGCAACCAAGTAACTCTAAGACTACATTTCTTAATAATGTCCATCTCATTAAGTTTATCCTAATCAAATCTTATAGAAAACTAGAGACTGGTGCATGAATTCGTGCACTCAGGGGGGGTCCCTCAACCCAGATTGTGAGAGGGTGCTGGCCAGGTTGAGGGACCCCACCAGTGCATGATTGGGGCTAAGGAGGGACACGGGAGGTTGGCCAGCTGGGGAGGGACTACAGGAGGGATCCAGGGCATGTCTGGCTCTTCTCACTCAGTTCTGATCAGCTGAGGGACTCCAGCAGCAAGCTAACCTACCGGTCGGAGCATCTGCCCCCTGGTGGTCAGTCCACATCATAGCAAGCAGTTGAGCAGCCTTAGCATATTATGCTTTGATTGGTTGAATGGCCGGCTGGACGACTGGACACTTAGCATATTAAGGCTTTTATTACCTAGGATAGTTCTTGAACATGAGGATGGCGCTGTACCATACTAGGTGCTGATGATAAAGTGATGAAGAATAGGCCTTTGTACTCAAAGACTTCATGGCCCAGGGGGAAGAACCACTAAACAGAATGGATGCATGGATTGAGTAGCAATTCCATAGGAGATATACATGGTGTTTCTGAGAGGAGTTTTCTCACCAGAAATGGGTGTGGAAGGAGGGCAGGGAAGGCAGCTTGGACTTGGGAAAATCAGCTCATAGTTAAGAGATGAAGACTGACAAGGTGGAGATGAGGATTCTTGGCAGAGTGTCAAAGGGCAGAGGTGTGATGATGATATTGGGAGTGGAGATGGAGAGAAGGGAGTAGATTTCTGGGTGACTTAGGAGGTAGAATGTGAAAGGGACTTGGTGGTAATAGATTTAATGCTGAGGATGAGGGAGGAAAGGGCTCCTGTACGTGGTCCTGTCTTGTGCAACTGGATGAGTGGTCATGATCTTCACTGAAGAGCCAGGTTTTAGAGAGTAATTACAGGGATGTTCAGTTTTGAATATAATAAAATTGGGGTGCTATAGAGACATATGAATTGAAATAAACAGTTGGGAAAAAAGACAGAAACAATGGCCAGAGAAGTAGGAAAAAAACATGTACCTAGGAATATATGTATATGTTAGGAAACTAGGAATGTATGTAAATGCTTCTCCTTAAGAGACCATATTCTATGTTGCTGTATGATGATTAGAGACTGAAAAAGATTTTTGAATTGCAAGTAGTTGTTCAACATGGTCAGGAATGTGGATAATAATTTGTGTTTAATTGTAAATAATCATGATTTTTATTTTAAAGTAAATGGCATGCCTTTGATAGATTTTAAGTTGCAACCTGGTTTAGTTTAAAATGGCCTTTTTGATGGATGGAGACTTGACTTGGAGTGGTAAACACACAATACAGTGTACAGATAATGTGTTATAGAATTGTGCATCTGAAACTGCTATAATTTTGTGAACCAATATCACTACAATAAATTCAATAAAAAGGAAAAGAATAAAAATGGCTTTTGAAGGTAAACCTGGGGTTATATTTAGCTTTGAAAATAAGAATATTTAAAGATAACACTGCAAAACCAGAATAACCTTAGTTTGGCCTTATGAAATAAAAGTGGAGTTAGGGTGAAGAAAATGGTTTATTTAAAAAGAGAGCAGTCAATCATAATTAAAACAGTTTCTAACTCTTAGAATATATATATATATATATATATATATATATATATATATATATATGAATAGTTAACTGATCATATAATTATTTTAATGATTATAACTGACATTATTATTATTGTATCATCAGCAGCCATTTCTTAACTATTCACACGAGATGGCATAATTTGAAAGAACTGTAGCCTTGCTCAATGGAGATTTATAGTCAGTTATTTAATGTGTTTCTTAAATGCCATATTTGCTCTTATAAATGAATACTGAACATACCAGCCCAATATGGAATTTTACCAGCTTATCTGCTTTCATAGAAGATAATGTTTATCTCTTTAAATGTTGGTTTTAAAAAGAAGAAAGGAAAAGAAACAGGCATGATTTATTTGTACTCTTATTTTTCTTACATAACATTTGATTATGTAATCTCAAAAACAAATTCATTGATCAAATATAATCAATATTCACTGGTTTTTCAAAAAGTATATAAAACAGATTAATAAGTACATAATGGAGAATCAGCCATCGTATATCAATATTGAATACTTAAGTAGATGGCAGTTTTCTCAGTTTAAGTAGAAGAAAACAATAATTGGGGAAATTAAAACTAAAACAATAGTCATACAATGTTATACTATCAGTTTACAGAGACTAAAAAGTGTTGGTGCACTGTGGAACAGGGAGACTCACATTGATGGGGAAAAGATAAGTAAATGCCACTGCTTTAAAGAATGACTCAAAAATAGCTTAGTAAGTGTATATCATTTACCTAGGAACTGTACTTCTAGGTATATAGCCTAAAGTCATTATTGCACAGTGTATAAGGAGAAACATAGTACAATGTAAGGGCAAAATTAATAAATCAAATAAAAAACAAAACAGGAAAGACTTATATTCCAATTATCCACCAATAGGACAGTGAATAAACTATGGTATACAATAGAATGGTATAGAGCAATTAAATGTACAAATTGGAGTTTTGTGAGTAAATATGAATGACTTTCAAAAACACAATTATAAGAAAAAAATGTAGAAGGATACATTTGGTATAATACTATATGTAAAGTTGAGAGAGTAAAATAAAACTCCTGATTTATATGGATCCCTACTTATATAGTAAAAATGTAAATCATGTATTAAAAGTATAAATATAAAAATGTACTAGTTGTTTCCTCTGCAGGATGAACAAGAGACAGGGATGGAAACAAGGCGGGGTGAACACAGACTTACCACTATTACGTTAATGCTTTGATTCTTTGAAACAGAGGAAAATTCAAAAATTTGCCATTGTTATGTGGTAGACATATGTTTTTTATTATACTAATTCTCAGACATCTCTGTTTTATTGAAATAATTTATAACTTGAAGAAAGCACTTGAAATGCCTGAGGTGACAGTTTGCTGTTAGCACAGCCAGGGTTAGGGAGCGTCTGGTTGTCATCCCCAGAAGGGAACAGGCAGGAGTCAAGTGCGCAGGTGTGCACAACTGCCCAAGCAGAAAGAGACCAAGTGTGCGTTTGCCATTTCCACGCTGTGATCACAGATGTCACCCACAAACCATGTTAATAGCTATCATTTTTAAGCACTGATTAGGTATTTTGCTGTTTTTTTATGTGGATTATAGCACTGCCTTGAAATTGATAAGATGAAATAAGAGTCATATTTAAGTGAGACCTAAAGTGCTTTCCAGTGGACTGCACATTCCTGAAAGGGAGTGTGGGTTGCAAAGGCTTTGAAAAGGCCAATGCATAATGTGCTTGAGATGAAATGATGCCAGAAGAATAGACACCATTCTACTCTATTTGTAGTCAAGTTCTTTTTCCAATTTAGTCTGATTTAGATGGTAGCCTTTGTATAAAATATCAAAGCTCTTGAAAGTCAGATTTAAAGTCTGTTGATCACAGTAAAGGAAAGGATTAGAATGAGAATAAACTGATAAGAAGAAAGTAACCTATTACACTTCAGAATGTATATCAAATCCCTTTAATAGATCATGGAGAGTTTGTAGTTAATGATGATAATGGTCATTTATTGAATGAACACTTACTGTGTGCCAGCCACTGTTCTAAGAGCTTAAAAACATTAATTCATTTATCTTTCACAAAGACCCTGTGAGTGAGGAGAAAAATCCTTACACAGATTTTAAGTGATTTTCCCATGTTAACAGAAATTGTTTGTAATGAGGTCAGAATTCCAGGGCTTAAATTATTATCCACAGCGCAAAATGCTGACAGTCATGGTTTGTGAAAGTGATAAAAAAAAATATATACTCCTCACAAGTGAAGAGAAGACAATATTGTCATTTAATAGCCTTAAGAATGTAGTCTACCATGAAAACCCATATAGACAACTAGTAAGAAAATGTACTAGTGAAATAATAGCTATCATTGAATGAAAGCCTGCTGAATGGTCATTATCTTCTATACTAATAAAAGACAAACATGCAAATTGACCATACCTTTGCTACGCCTTAAGCCATGCCTGCCAGCCAATCAGAGCGACTGTATGCAAATTAACCAAACCAAGATGGCGGCTGGCAGCCATGGAGCTAGAGCAAGGAGGAGGCTTGGTTGCCCCAATGATGAAGGATGCCAAGCTTCCCGCCTGCCGTGCCAGCTCTGAGCTCCAATCAAAGCAACAAAGTTTCAATTATAAAGGTAAATAAACCCCAGATACCTGCTTTCAGCCGGCGTGGCCACAGAGCTGTAGCGAGCAGGAGGCTTAGGTTGCCCCTGGTGATGAAGGAAGCCAAGCTTCCCTCCTGCCCGCCCTGGCCGGCTCTGAGCTCCTCTCAAGGCTACAAAGTTTCAATTATAGAAGGTAAATAAATCCCAGAATAAAAAAGAAAAAAAGGAGAGGCTGGGAGCTTCCATTGCTGGGGGGCTTGGCCAGCCTGAAAACGGCCCCTAGCCCCTCACCCAGACTGGCCAGGCACCCCAGTGGGGACCCCTCACCCTAAAAGGGTTGTGGCCAGCCTGAAACAATCATCAGAACCTCACCCAGGCGGGCCAAACCTCCATGGGGTGAGAGTTCCCACTAGGGAGGGCTTGACAGCCTGAAAACAGTCATCATCCCCTCACCCAGGCTGGCCAGGCACCCCAGTGGGGACCCCCACCCTGAAGGGGGTGTGTCCAGCATGCAACACCCATCAGCCCCTCACCTAGGCTGGCCAGGCACCCCAGCAGGACCCCCACCCTGATCTGGGACACACTTCAGGGCAAATCAGCCAGCCCCCATCTATGCACCAGGTCTCTATCCTATATAATAAAAGGGTAATGTGCAAACTGACCCTAACAGTGAAACGACTGGGAATGACTGGTCACTATGACACACACTGACCACCACAGGGCAGACGCTCAATGCAGGAGCTGCCCCCTGGTGGTCAGTGCGCTCCCACATGGGGGAGTTCTGCTCCACCATAAGCCAGGCTGATTGCTGCCAGTACAGCGGTAGTGGTAGGAGCCTCTCCCGCCTCCTCAGCAGCACTAAGGATGTCTTATTGCAGCTTAGGCCTGCTCCCCGCTGGCAAGTGGACATCCCCCGAGGGCTGCCTGGCTGCCAGAGGGATGTCTGATTGCCATCTTAGGCCCAATCCCCTGGGGAGCGGGCCTAAGCTAGCAGGTGGTCCCAGACTGCGAGAGGGCACAGGCCAGGCTGAGGGACCCCCTGAGTGCACAAATTTTTGTGCACCGGGCCTCTAGTATTTAATAACATCAAGGAGATGAAACTGAACCCTAAAGAAATTAATGAATTGGTGCAAGGACACACATCTCATACTTGGTGTAGCTGGCATTTGAACAAAGGTCTGTGGAACCCAGTTTCATGTCTTTGTACCACACCACACTCTTTGGGCATTCACATTCCCATTGTTTCTGGTAGGAATATTGTGAGCTGCTGTTTTTATCCCTTATTACATTTCTCAATGAAACCCCTTACTACTCAGTAAAGGTGAAGTAAAGGGAACTGCAAAGAGAGACATGAGTCCTGGACTCCACAAGAAAACAGTTCATTGCTGGGCATTGTGTAGAGAGTGAAGACACAGAAACATTGCATTTTGCCTTTCCCTCACTCAGCCATTGCCCTTCAGTGATACAAGTCATGTGGGAAGAATGAAAAGCAATGTGGCCAAAGGGTCAAGTACCATAAGCCGAAGGAAAAGTGTGGCTTTCTGTCTTCTGGGAAAACTGGGCAGCATCAAATCTGGAGCAGTGGCACATTGAATAGGAAGGAAGAGTCCCTGGGGAGTAAGTATTGGCCTATATCAGTCCACTGGCAATAAAGGAGTACTAATTTTAGTACAGAATTCCCAAGCGTCAGGAGACTGTACCGCAGCAGAGTATTCAAACAATTTTGGAATTGGAGCTGGAAAAGAGAAAATGTCAGCAGAGAAGGCAGGAAAAATATCTGACAGAGCTTCAGCCTGTGATTTCACTGTGCGTAGGGGGTCACGAGAATAGCAAGAACAAGGTGGACCAATAGGGAAGGTCAAAGCTTTTTTCTGACCAGTGCATCCATCCAAATTAGACCTGAGAGGCCCTGTTACAAACAGCAAAGTGCTCTGCAAATAATAACTTTGACTACAAATTAAAAAGGAAAGGAACAGCGTTAAGATATGCACAGTATATTATAATCTATCCATAAAGCGTCAGCCATTGCAGGTTTAGCAGCACAAAGTGATAGTAATCCCTGTAAATACCTTTGCATACAAGTAAAGAATGCATATGTAGAGTGCAGATTGCAGCCTTTATGCTAATCTATATGGCAGGATTCCTAAGGAAAGTCGAAGAAAACAATTTTTAGCATGTCAGCAGGAAGCTGAGGGAACTCCTCTAAGGAGAGTGTAGGTTTTCATTTTATTGATAGGATTGACTAATAGTTAAGACAATGTTTTGATGTGATTACTCCACATACATTTAAATTATTTCTTCTCACTGGAGGGAATTGGACTTAATAACCTTTATTCTTGAGCAGGATTTAAATAATTTATTTCACAAAAAGGAGATAGGAAGAATACCGATTATGCATCAGGCATTGTGCTAGTTGCTGTACAGGCATTATTTTGCTACTCAGTTTAAGCCTCCCGATTTAAAAATGGAAAAGAAACTGATGTAGAGAGGGTTTTCCCCAGGTGATAAGGCTACAAGTAGTAGAGCTGCAATGTGAAGAGGTTGACCTGGCTCCTCCATCCTGTAGCCCTTGAATTATGCAATACTATCCTTCACATGCTCTCCAGAAGAGCAGGGAACCCGGGGAGGGAGTGATTAGCCACTTTCTGTCAGAGATGTCAAGGAGAACACCAGGAGAAGGATGGAGAATCCCTGCGCCTGCAGATTAGGAGTCAGGAGATCTGCATTTACTTATGCAAAGGCACTTCAGCAAGCATGAACTGACAGTCTGCACTGTTCTTTTTCATTCCATGAAGAATTTCATTCTCTTCCCGATATGGTTAGACTCTGAGAAGTAACTGTGGACTCACAGATATGTCAGTGGCTCATTTCCTCAATGCTGGACCACTGGTTTGGGCACTGGTCTTGTCCCCTGTACGTGACATAATATGTGGCACACAGTAGGTTTTCAATATGCCGATTTGTGTTGAAAGAATGAAAATTAGATGATCACTGTTTTCAGCCATTACCGCCTGTCAGTGACTTTGAGGAAGTAATTTTACCCATCTGGTTCTGTAGAAGTCCAGGTACTTTTTGAGTCCCTATTTTGAGTTCCTATTTCATGCTTAGGTATGTTCCAGTGCATGTACTCTAGAAACAGAGGCAATTATTTAAATAGATGACTGCAATACGTTGAGAGAATACATGAGAGGGACCCAAATGCAATTGTTTTCATTGATTTGTACTTATTGCTTGAAATCCCCCCCTTTCCATGTGCTCTTATTTTATAAAGTATTATTCATTCTTAAGATCATTCTTAGTTGTTTCCTTTTATGTCAATGTGCATATAGCTTTTTTACCTAGACAACAACCTCTAGAGTATGTGATTGATAACGGCTATTGGGAAAAATACATTTGAGTTATTGGGGGGACATATGCTACACGCAAATATGTATTATTAGAATTCTAGTCACACTGATGGAAACATTACAAGGTTGAGTCTTCAGGGATACTACTTCAGGGGGTTAGCCCCAATAGAATGGCACACATTATTTTCAGTAACTACATTATGGTATGAATTAACTTTCAAAGTAAGGGGTTAAATTTTATGTTTTGAAACTGAGTTCTACATTAAAATAATCAGTTTTAATTTTATTTTCCAATGTTTTCAAAGAGTGATCAAACATATCACAAGATCTCCCTGTAAATGATAGAAACTATACCTGTGATGTTATAAATGCTATTTCATTACAAAAGGCACTGTAGGTGTTTAAGAGTGTATATGCTGATGCTGAACTATGTTTAATGAAATGTAAGAAGTACACATATAAGAGATATTTCAAATTCTGATCATTACTTTAGTAAGTAAATATATAAAGGTGAATTAAATGAATGGTAGTATTTTACAAACAAATGCAATTTTTATGTAACAAAATAGCAAATAATAATTAAAAATTTAATTAAGCAAAAATGACATCAGCCTTTTAATTTTAAAACAGAGCTTTAGCCAAAACCGGTTTGGCTCAGTGGATAGAGTGTCGGCCTGCGGACTGGAAAGTCCCAGGTTCGATTCCGGTCAAGGGTATGTACCTGGGTTGCGGGCACATCCCCAGTAGGAGATGTGCAGAGGCAACTGATCGATGTTTCTTTCTCATCGATGTTTCTAACTCTCTATCTCTCTCCCTTCCTCTCTGTAAAAAATCAGTAAAATATATTTTAAAAAATAAAATAAAAACAGAGCTTTACTTTATATAACAGGTAGTATTTTATAGACTACTAGTGTTAATATACCAAGGTTAAAGAATAACAACATTGTGATTATAAAAGGTAACATGTTTAAAAAGTTTAAATGTTTAGAAAGCTGCCTGATTCACTTTATTTATTCTTATTATATGCTATATAAAACCAATAGTACTTGACTTGAACATAAAGTCAAGAGGTATATCAGCAAAGTGATGCCAAGGAGGAAATAAATACATTGGTAAACAAAATAAACAGATCAAGAAGCAAATATATGAGTGTTGACAGATTATGAAGGAAAGGATTAAAAAGTTACAGAAAAGCACCCATTGAGATTAAGTAAAGGGAGAATTAACAACCAAAGCTGAAAATATATCTTGAATTTATTTTGAAAATTCATCAGCAAGAAAATGGGAATATTTTCTAATATTCATCTGACTTTAAATTTAGGTACATCTTCAGTT
Organism: Myotis nattereri; assembly: GCF_964212035.1. Taxonomy (NCBI): domain Eukaryota; kingdom Metazoa; phylum Chordata; class Mammalia; order Chiroptera; family Vespertilionidae; genus Myotis; species Myotis nattereri. Next base: position 46,296,486 of record NC_138079.1, on the reverse strand, counting down.
GTAAAAACTGAATTAGAGCTAGAGAGCCATCTTTTTACTTATTTTTATATTATTTTGTTTTTTAATATATTTTTATTGATTTCAGAGAGGAAGAGAGAGGGAGATTGAGATAGAAACATCAATGATAGAGTATCAGCTGCCTCCTGTACACCCTCTACTGGGGGTCATGTGCTCTGACTGGAAATCGTATCTTGACCTACTGGTTCATAGTCAATGCTCAATTACTCAGCCACACCAGCCAGGCTATCTTTTTATTTTGGGATTCCCAGTATCCCATTAAGCAAACTAAAAGCTGTATGTATATATGCATATGAATGAGCAGCCAACAAAAGAGATGATTTGCAATAGGATGAGAAGGAAAAGAACCAGCCTGCAAAGGCCCAAACATGTGTTTAAAAATAAAAAGAGTGGGTGACTCTTCACTGGCTTTAAAAGACTCAGAGTGGTAAGAAAGTGAGATCCCACCAATACAAGGGGGGAACATAAGAGTATGCATGCATGAAAAATGCAAACTAGGCAACCTTCTTGCAGAAAATATATAAATCCAATGAATAAAAAGCAGTTTACCTTTTTCATAATGAAATCCTGAGCTAGTATTAATAGTTCCTTTTGACAAAATTGTTGATATTTAAGATTTACTTTTGCATTTTTCCTATCATATCTTTGTGAGCATGCATTAGTCAAAATCATTCACTACCTCCCTCTAAGAAATTAGTTAATATATGTGCCTAGTTGTTACAGTTCTCTCATAGCCATTGTCTGTAAATAATGATACTTCTTTAATCACTGATTTGAGCTACAAGTATTCTAGATTATCATCTCTCTTAAATTGCCTTAGGAATAAAACTGAAGAATCCAGTCTTCTTTTCATGTCTAACAGAGATTACACACTAAAACCAATTTAGTGGAGAATCAGAGAAAAAAATATTCAATGGGAATTCAATTTGTAAATGAAACCAACAAATTATGTTACACATAATAGAGAGTGACTGCTAAGAGTATGTTAATACATTTTCTGTAGATCTCTCTGATTTCCTTCCTGTGCTGTTAAATGAACTTACTGTATTTAGATGAGCAATTAAGGTAGGAAATAAAACACCTGAGACTTCTGTAATAATTAATTATTTTGCACATTAAACAAAAGGAAAGCTCTACTGAATGCAAAGTGGAAAGTGTATTTTGTTATGGTCTCATCTTTGTGGCTTAGCAGATAGTAGAAATAGTGTGGAGCTTGACTCATTAAAACTATGTTGTTGTCACTTATTAGCAGTAAAACTTCAATTTTTCCTCCTCTCAAATAATAGCTAAGGAATAGATGGCACGGACAATTAAAAAAAATAGACATTGGTCAAGGGATCAGGAGATTAAGATTCCAGCCCAACATGTGCCACTAGTTGGCTGGCTGGCATTTCATGACATTTTTAGACCTCTCTTTACTAATTTCAAGTTCAAAAGAGGTGGATTATACAGCCTCTGAAGTACTCTCTAACTCTAAAAAATTTATGGATCTATTCCATATTAAGGCAAAAGGTTGTTATGTGAGACTAAAAATAAATATTTTTGAGTATATGCTGAAATAATTAAATTGCGATAAAATGCAATTATGTATTATTACCACTCTGATGACTATTGTGCTCTGATGAGTGTGTGTGTGTGTGTGTGTCTATAGTTGTTCCAGCTGTTATTTGTCATTTCACTGGTGTATAACCAGGCTTTTTCCACCATTTGTATGTAAAAATTGATATTTTCTTTCAATCATCACAGATTTTACTTAAATAAAGTTATCAATAATATCCATAAAGTATATTTCATATGTTGGTTTTATTTGTTATAATGCCTAGTAAAATAGATACATAAGTTTTTAATGCTTAAACTGATCTCTCAATATTTGTGAAAATGGCTAGAATGTAACTGGAAAATGGTGAAGTAGAGGGGTTAAATTTTGAGGACTGAAAATGATACTAAACTATTTTAGAATGTTCAAACTCAAATGCTACTTTTAAAGTCAGAAATATAGCATCCTGAGGAAAAGCAGATGTGCATCAAAGACAAAAGGCATGGTATACGAAAATGGAAAAATGGGTCAGTTCATTTCTACCTGTTGTCAAGCTCTTGGCTTTATTTTGATCATAAAGCATCCTTTTATGGGATGAATATTAACTCTATTAATGTTATAATCAAGCAAAATGATTGCACAGGTATGAAATGAGGTGCCCGAACCTCTTCCCATATTTTAAAGACCTGGAAATTTATAAGGAGCTGGTTGTGTAGAACTTTTTAGAGGCATGAAAGGAAGTAGTGCCATGGTACTACTACCATGTGAAACCACCATATGTAAGGATTGTGATAACCTTGATGAAGTAAAAATAGAAATGAAAGCAAGGCTAATCTTGCAGCTTGCATTAGGAGGTAACTAAAACACAAACATGTGGTTTGAGAAGTTTCTAGACACTGTGGCAATGTTGCATCTTCCACTATTTCAATAGATTTTATGGGTATATTTAATACTCAAGTATTGTTTATTATGTGCTTGCTATTTTTATAAGTGTTTTAGGAATAATAACATTTAATTCTCACACAACCTTATCAGATAGGTACCATTATCATCCCCACTTGATATATGTGGAAAATGTAGCACAGAGAGGTTAAGTGACTTGCCCCCGTATGCAAAAAGCTAGATTAGAACACAGAAGTCATCCTGGGTTCATCATTCACAGATTCATGTTGTTCTGCCTGTCGCACAAGTGGGCATGATTGTTCTAAAGACAAATTCCTCCTTTTTAGCTGATTGATTCAGGAACTCAGGCTTAAGGTTATTAGCACAAGACATTTGCCTAAAGATAAAATTTGGATGAAAAAATGTGCACTGCACGTACACAGTTAGGACCAATAAGTAATGGGGAAAATCCCCAAGTCCTCTTGGAAAGAAATCCTCTTGCTCTTAATATAAACCGTTTTTCAGAGACTCTCTCTTCTTCTAGATTATCATAGTGTGTGGCTTCAGACCTATCACTGCTTTGGTCTTTTGGGTCCTATGTGAGAAAACCATCTGATACCTAACCAGATACCAGAGACAAGCAAAACCAGGAGAGAGAGAGAGAGAGAGAGAGAGAGAGAGAGAGAGAGAGAGAGAGAGAGAGAGAGAGAGCCGTTGGCCACTCGAGCCACCCTGTGACGTGTTATCATAGACACAGACTCGGATGCTTCTTGAGCTTTTAACTCCATGCTCTTACACTACATGAATTGTAAGTCCCTTTAGATTTTCTTTCTTTTGGTTAAAGAATAAAACTAAATTAAAAATAATAAACCAAGAAGAAAAGCTCCAAGAAGGTCTGAGGAAACAGGGATGGAGGAGTATGCACATCTGAATCACTTCCCAGTTGAGGATGTGGCACGGGCTTCCTCTGACTGCTGTGGATTATGCCATGCTGCCTGAAGAGTTTCTGTATTGACTCTGGGAATGCTTCTAGGCTGTATCATGCCAATAAAGTTACTGAAATTGAATTCTGTTCCCCATGGTATTAGAATGTAGCTGATTTAGTAATTAAGTAATTGCTTTAAAAAGCATGAGAGGTAATTTTATTAAAGTGAAAAACCTGATAAGGGATTTGAAATGAACATAAAATAGATTCTCTTTCCAGAGGTAAACTAAATCTCACTAGCTTACAAGCTTACAACATATTAGTAACTAGTGGCTTCATGGGGAAAATCAAAGGCACATAAATCATTCATGAGAAATCCTTGAACATCAGCATGGTTTTCCTTTTATAATAAACCAAGTCCCTTTTTAATTCTAAATGACAGTTAAAGGGGCATTATAATTCTACATTAAAGTTCATATTAATAATGCAATATTTTAAAATATAGTCAATTTTGTCTATTTCTCTTCTTTTAGAAAGACCCAGGAAAGGTAGATTTTAAGTGTCTAGATAAAATTTGAAGAATAAATTAGGTAGATCAGTACTCTGTCATAACTTTGTAGTTTAACTTTCATGGTAATTCACCCTGTGCCTTGAATCTAGTAGAAGCTCAATAAATTATTTTCAAATGAATCAAGGGATGGATGAATGACTATGACTTTTTTTTAAGATTGGGCTGTATAAATAATACAAACCATTACTTATGTTTGCATAATATTTTTATTTTTATTTCTGTCTACTTCATGGATATCATTTCATTCCTCTGTCAGGTTTTAAGTCAGAGAATAAGAAACCATTTCACGTGAAGTTGCATATAGATGGCAGTACTTATTAGATGTGGAATCATGATTTATTTAACCTTGCTTTTTATTAACTTTTATTTTAATTACCAAAATGGTGATAATAGTAGTATTCATGTCATATGGTTATCGTGAAGTTTATATGAGACAATATCTATAAAGTTCTTAGAATAATGCTTGGTATATCATTAGTGCTTAATAGTTAGCTTTTATAGTTGTTGGTGTGAGCATAATTATTGTTTTGAAAATTAACTAATACAAAAATAAAGATTTTAAACTCTCAGGGTATATTTCAACCAAAATAAAAATGATTTGTAATTTAGTTCAAGATTAATTTTATCATAGCAATATTGTAAGTTGACAAATAACAACACATAAGTAAGCAAACAGTGTCAGCACAGTTACTGACACATACCTGTATATCCTCAGGCTCATGAGTTTAACAGCCGCGATAAACATTGAGAGTGTCTTACGTGTCTGTAATGAGAACAGGTTGGTTCCTAAGCGTATTCCCTGCATTAAGTATACATTAAACATTCATGGCCTTTCATAATGCTCACTAACCTCTGTTTCTCCTAATTTAACCTTGATACTTATCTTTTCTGTTTCCACCTAGCTGCTAATTGGATTTTTAAATGTTGTGAGTTTTTTTAATTAAGTTTTTTTTTCTTATTCCAAAAGAGCAGTGCATATAATTCCATAAAACATTCTAAAATAAACACAATGAATAATATTTAAATACTCCCATAACCTTCCTATCTAGAGATAGCCTGGTCTCTTCACATATATCTTTCTAGATCTTTCTCCCCTCATAGAGTATGTCCTGGTTTTTATTTTTGTTTTGTGTTGTGTGTTTTTTTCATTTAACCAAGTATTTCGACAAGATCCAGCAGCATTCCTATATGGATTCCATGCTTACAAATTCTAATGGTCTCCTGCTCAGAGATATTCTAAGCTCCAGGGTGGGGGCAGAGAGCAGAAAAGAGGGCAGCAGGTCCTTTAGAGACACGTTGGTGTCTACTGATATGTCCCATAGGTTCTTTAACCTGAGGTCTGGGAAATTTGCCAACAACAATCACACTAACTTTGCAGCCCACATTCAGAATAGAATGAAAGCTTTAAGAGTCCCCAAATTTGTATATCTTTTGGATTAGTTATGCAGTTAAACACTGAGTTCTTCCCAGGTGACGAGAACTCAGAGTTTTAATTGTTGGAACCAAAGTTGTAGTCTGCTCCTGCTAATGAGGAACAGAACTCATATATACATATTGCTTACAATAATGTAAATTAGTTTGGTAACAGTCCAACCTCAATGCCACCAATCATAAAGAAGAATGGTAGCCCTAACCAGTTTGGCTCAGTGGATAGGGCATCGGCCTGCGGACTGAAGGGTCCCAGGTTCCATTCCCGTCAAGGGCACATGCCCGGGTTGTGGGCTAGATCCCCAGGAGGGGGGCATGCAGGAGGCAACTGATCAATGATTCTCTCTCATCATTGGTGTTTCTATCGCTCCCTTTCCCTTTCTCTCTGAAATCATTAAAAATATATTTTAAAAAAAGAAGAATGGTATACTCGTAGTGATTGAGATAATATTTTTAGACAGCACTAATATAATTTGTGGAAGGATATGTCCACTTCTAAAGTTATATTTCCAGTATGAGTAAAAGTTCATAAAGATGTGTATACAGAAGTGATCAATTAATAATAATTTGTAATAGGAAACAATTGAAAACTCCTAATTGCATATGAATTGTGGTGTACTTGAATATTTAGAGTCCACGTATTTGCTAATAAGAATGCAGTGTCTTTGATGACAATCTCTGAAATACTGTGAAGCAAAACAGACAACTGATGGAACAATGTGCTGTTTCTTTCAGTTTGTGTATGAAACAAACATAAAGCAGTGTTTGTGTATAGCTTTTCAGAAAGAATACCAAACAAAAAAAGAGCTAACAGTGGCTACTTCTAGAATTTGGGAATAAAAAGCAGAGAATAGGGGTATTTAAAATCCATGTAACAACTCTTAAATCTTTTTTATAATGTGCCTTTGTTTCTTTCAGTGTTAAATATTTGATTAAAATGTAGAGCTAAACAGAGTAAAGTTTTCAGGGATGTGATTCAAAGTGGTAATGGCACAGGATTATAGTAATGTGTTTTCTACTTTATTACCATACTTGGGGCCCAGTGCATGAATTGGAAAGAACTGTGGGCTGTGAGGCTGTGGTGGGCACAGGGGTTGGTCTTGGCCCATTCTCCATGCCCCGCAGCTTTCAGTCCCCTGTCTGCCGGCAGCCCTGCTCCTGCTGCCGCCGCTCCCACGCACTGATGGTGCCGGCCATGCTGGCAACTGCTGATGGCGCAGAGCGATTGGGGCCTGTGCCAGCAGCGGGTGTGAGTGGCGGCGGCTGCCCCGATTGCTGCTCAGGAGCAGGGGGAGGTGGAGAAGTTCTTAGGGGTGACCGGGACCAGCAACCGCTGCTTGTACCCGTTAACAGCGCCAAGTGATTGGGGCCAGCGCTGGGTGCAGGCAGCAGGTGGAAGTGGTGGCTCTGGCGCCGGCTGCGCATGCAAGCAGGGCCATCACCAGCAGCGGGAGCAAGAGATGGCTTCTGACCCTGACCGCCCCTCAGGAGCAGGGGAAGGTAGAAAAGCCCTGAAGGGCGATCAGGGTTGGCAGCCATCACTCGCATACATTGATGACACCGAGTGATCGGGGCAGGTGCTGGGCGCCGGCAGCGGGTGCGAGTGGGGCTGGCACCAGCAGCACGTGTGAGGGCCGTGTGGGACCTCGATGCATGGGAGCAAAGAATTTTTAGTAACCACCAGAGACTTGCCCTGATGACAGTGACCTGCACCTGCCTTGGTCTGGCGCCCCTGCTCACCTGCTCCATCATCCTGCCGCCCAACACACGCCATGTTCCAAGCTCTGCCACCTGCTGCCAACACCTGCCATGTTCTGCGTGCACCTCCTGGTGGTCAGTGCATGTCATAGTGACCAGTTGTTTGGTTGTTTGGTTGTTCCACAGTTCAGTCTATTTTCATATTAGCCTTTTATTATATAGGATTATCTGAACTTTTTGCAGTGACCATACCCTATTTTTGTTTATAGTATTTTCAGCTTTATTGAGGTATAATTGACATATGACATTGTATAAGTTTAAGCTTTACAATGTTTTTATTTGATACCCTTATGTACTGCAAAATGATTTCCACCGTAGCTTTAGCTAATACCTACATCATGTCACACCATTACCACTTTATTAATTTATTAATTTATTTTGGTGAGAACATTTAAGATCTACTCTTTTAGCAACTTTTAAGTATATAACAGAGTAGTATGAACTATAATTACTATGCTTTATGTTAGATTCCCAGGTCTTATTCATCTGATAACCAGGAGTTTGTACTCTTTGACAAACATTTCCCTATTTCCCTCACTCCCAGTCCCTGATAACCACTATTCTAGACTGTTTTTATGCATTGGGCTTTTTTTAGATTCCACATACAAGTAACAGTACGCAGTGATTATATTTCACTGACTTATTTCACTTAGCATAATACCCTTCAAGTTTTATCCTTGTTGCAAATGGAAGTATAATTTTCTCAGAGTGGAATAATATTCATATATATGCCACATCTTTATATGTTCATTCATTGATAGATTGATGGACACTTAGGTAGTTTACATGTCATGGCTATTGTGAATAAAGCTGCAGTGAACATGGGAGTGTAGATATCTCTTTCAGTCCTGTTTCATTTCCTTTGGATCTATATTCAGAAGTAGGATTACTGGATCATATGGTAATTATGTTTTTAAATTTTCAAGGAGCCTCCATACTGTTTTTCAGTGAATGTACTACACGTTACATTCCCACCAACAGTGCAGAAGTCTTTCTTTGCTCTACATCCTTACCAACTGGTGCTTTTTGTCTTTTCTATTCTTTTAATTTTATTACTTTTTAACTTTTTGTCTTTTGATGATAGCCATTCTAACAGGTGTGAGATGATATCGCATCTTGGTTTTGATTTGCACGTACCTGATGATTAGTGATGTGGAGCACCTTTTTATGTACCTGTTGGCTTTTGTATGTCCTCTTTATAAAAATGTCTATTCTGTTTCTCTGCTCATTTTTTTTTTAAAAATGTTTTTATTGATTTCAGAGAGGAAGGGAGAGGGAAAGAGAGAGAGAAACATCAGTGATGAGAGAGAATCATTGAACAGATCGGCTACCAGCAACCCAGGTATATGCCCTGACCAGGAATCAAACCATGACCTCCTGATTCACAGGTTGACACTCAACCACTGAGCAATGCTAGCTGGGCCTCATTTTTAATTGGAGGTTTTGCTTTTTGCTACTGAGTTGCTTGAGTTCTTTTATATATTAGCCCCTAATGAGGCAGATGACTTGCAAGTATTTTCTCCCATTCTGTACGCTGCCTTTTCATTTTGTGTATGGTTTCCTTTGCTGTGCAGAAGCTTTTAAATTTGACATAGTTTAACTGGTTTATTTTTGTTTTGGGCCTTTGCCAAAACAAGAATAAAAGTGCTTGGATCATAGTAGATGCTCAGTAAAACAGAGATGTTATCTCAAAACTTAAAAAAAACTATGTTCAGAGCATCTTTATGTACAATACAGATTGCATCATTAGATTTCAGTCATATCAATGTCTGAAATGCTCACTCTGTTATTTAAAATCTGCATGATCTTATACTTAAGTTTCCAAGAAACCATTTTACTCTCACATTTAAATAGGCTATAATCTCATCTTTGTAGACATAACATGGATTTAGAGGGGATTGATATTTACACAGAGAAAATACATAACTGACTGTTTGCTTCAAGTGTATTTAACAATGGGAAAGAAACCCACAACACGTAGTCATAAGTCACTTAGTCCAGAAGTTGCTCATTACTCCTACTTGTAGCTCTATATTAGTGATTCATTAGAAAGGACAATGAATTATTTCTTACCAAATTATTACTGAAATGAGAGAGAGAGAGAGAGAGAAAGAGAGAGAGAGATAGACATATTTCTGCTTTCTAAGACTTTTTTGCTATAAAGATGTACATTCTGAAATTTTAAAGATTATCATAATTAGAGCATTCCACAGCAAGTTTGTAAAGTGTTTCTTTTATGTGAAAACATTGCTGTGAAAAAGTGAATAAGAAATCATTCACTTTTTACAAAATTTAATCAAGATCTAAATCTTATTTTTTGAAATATGAATTCCATTCCATAAATTAGACAGGTGTCTTAGTTTTTTCTCACTGGAAGAAGCCTATTTTTTTTGTTTTTTATAAGTGTACACGTTGGTGGCATTTACTATATTAAAATGTGGCCCAACCCTCCCCGCTATCTAGCTCTAAAACATTTTCACCCTCCCAAAGAAGACCTTGTGCACATTAAGCAGTCACTCCCCATTCCCTCTTCCCCTGCCTACTTCTTTCTCACCCCCAGCCTCTGGCAACCACTATTCTGCTGTCTGCTTCTGTGGATTTATCTATACTGGACATTACATAGAAATAGAATCATAGATGTGATCTGTTTGACTTCTTTCACTTAGCATATTTTCAAGGTCCATTCACTTGGAGCATGTAACAGTATTTCATTTCTTTTTATGGCTGCTTATGATATCTCTTTGTATGGATATACCATCTTTTGCCTAGTTATTCATCTTTTGATGAACATTTGAGTTATTTCTACCTTTGAGTAGTGCAAATAACGCTGATATAAGTATTTGTGTACAAGTATTTGAATACTTATTATCAATTCTTTTGGGTATAATTCTATGGTTAATGTTTTTATTAAATTGAACTTATTGGGGTGATATTAGTTAATGAAATTATACAGGTTTCAAGTGCACATGAAAAGATAACCCACCGAATGCGAAAACATATTCGCCAATGACACATCTGATAAGAGATTAATATCCAATATTTATAAAGAACTCATAACTCAACACCAAGAAAATACACTATCCAATTAAAAAATGGGCAAAGGACCAGAATAGACACTTCTCCAAAGAGGACATATAGATGACCAACAGATTTTTGAAAAGATGATCAACATCACTGATAATCAGAGAAATACAAATTAAAGCCACAATGAGATATCACCTCACACTTGTCAGAATGGCTATCATCAATAAATCAACAAAAAGTGCTCCCAAAAAAATGTGGAGAAAAGAGGACTCTTGTACATTGTAGATGGAAATGCATATTGGTGTAGCCACTGTGGAAAACAGTATGGAGGTTTCTAAAAAAATATTAAAAAATTGAACTGCCTTATAACTCAGCGATTCCACTTCTAGAAATATATCCAAATAAACCCAAAACACAAATTTGAAAGATTATATGCATATCTGTGTTATTTGTAATAGCCAATATTTGGAAGCAGTGGATGTGTAGATTAAAAAAAAAAAAGAAAAAAGCTGTGGTACCTTTACACAATGGAGTACTACTTGGCTATAAGAAAGAACTATGTTTAATTTTTGTGATTTTTTTTTTTATCCACCCACCAAATGGATAAACAGATACAGTCAGGTTCAGTGGCACAGTTTATAAATGTGTTATGCAGTGCAATGATTGACAACTTTAAACATCCTGGCAATAAGCAATTGAGGCTGCACTTAAATCAGTAAAAGATATCCCTTCAGTTTTTGCATGCTGAAGTGTACAACTGTCATTCTGCTGCTTTAAATTATAAACATTTTAAACAAGATTCAAAATAAAACACAAAGTTAGACTTTGCCATTTCTTTTTTTGGTAATTTTTACATGCCATAGCCTTTCTACCTGAAAAATTATTTGATAAAATGGGTTATATAGGGATTAACAAAGAGACCTTTCTTTTGGTTATTATGATTATCAAGAAATCAAGTTAGCCAACTTGTTTTTGACTAGTTTTCTTTGCAGGTTATTTTTATACTGTGGCCTAGCAGCTTCACATTTAGAAAAGGCAGAATTCACAATGTACGATCTAAATAAGGTAGCATGACACTCCCACAGTGGGACATGGCACCGAATTTTCTTTTCTCTCTGTCACCTGATTGTGTTTATGAAATCAGCGTGAGTTTGTGTTCTTGACAAGAATTGATGGACTAAGTGTTACTATCCTGATCTGCTGCATTACTTACGTATAGCAGCCAAATTCTATCTTAGCTTGTCCTTCCTGTCTACTGCAGAATTGCATGATTCTCTGAAAGAAGTCTTCACTGGGCTTATAGTTTTCTCATAATTATAAAAATGCATAATTTTACAGCATAAAATTAAGTGAGCTAGCTGATGCATTTTTCAAGAATGCTGAAGCTTTCAGGTGTCTCTCCTTTGCTGTGTTGACCCTCACCATATCTATCTGGTAAAACAGCAAACCTGAACCCTGCCTTCTGCTTCCGCAGAACCCTGGCTGTTGCCTTCTAACCAAACACCTAGTTGGGTATATGTTGCCACTATTAATTCTCATCTGCAAACGCAGCTGGGCCCTTATGCTTTCCCTGAATATTTTTTCTGTTCTTTTTCAGGCAGCACCCTTTCTTTCACTGATGGTGCATGTTACCTTCCATCTTCTCAAGCCTCTGTTCCCATCATATTTGTAGCAGCCTATTACACAAAGAAAGCACCAGGTGGGAGTCCCTGATGTGTGTAAGAGCATCTACACACACACAGGCATCCAGGCCCACACTTCCACATATGATGGTCTTCCTGCTCACCCCAAAGGCGATCCTTCCATATGGACCCTGAAGCCCATCTGTCCTAGTTTTTCACATGCCTTGCCCTCTGAGTAGACCCTCTGCACTGTATCTTTAACCCCTTCTTTCAGTAGCTGCTTCCCATCAGCTCCAACACTCTATCAGGCTTCTGCCATTTTAAATGCATTTCCAACCTGTCTGCTAGGCGCTTTTTATTCAGGTAACATTTTATTTGGATAAGGATGCCTATGTGCCAGGCACTTATCTTTGGCACTGGGCAGAAAGTAAGTTAAAATGATTCCAAACTTTAGGGAGCGTTACTGTCTGTTTCTAAATCACCTTTCTAAACACTCGTCTCAGAATTTTTTTTTGTTTTGTTCTTTGATTAAAAAGAACCCAACTCTATGTTAATTCCCCCATCTTCAACCTGAATCTTCCTCCCCAAGTTCAATTCCATAAAACTAACTTCTCACTGACTGTCTCCATGTGGATGTCTGTAGGCACTTCATTCCAAGCATTTTCGTCACCGCCATTTACCACCATCCCCACCGTCCCCTAAATTGTTTCTTAGACCATGTTTTCTTTCAAAATGAAAGGCAGAGCTTTTCATTGAAGTTTGATTTATGAGTGATACCTTTAGTTTTTCTCTTTCCTTGCAAACATCCCATTAGACCTGTAAATTTGTCTCTCAGTATTCCTTTTGGAGTTCACTACTTTCCATTTCCATTGTTAGTAACTTCAGAAAAACCTTCGCCACTTCCTAACTGGTCCGTTACACTGAGATTTGCCTCCTTGTAATCCACTCTTCACTGCAGCAAAGGTGACTTTCCCAATTGTCCAAATCATATCCCTCTCTCTTGATAAACACCCTTAAATGGCTGTCCTTTATACTCAGGAATGCCCAGACTCCTTATGAGTTTATTAGAGGCACTTAATATCCTGGCCTCTGCCTTCTCTTCAGTCTTATCTTTTGCCGTTTATGTTTCCTTTCGTCTCTCTAGCCAACATGAGTATCATCCTGTTTCTTAAACACATGCTCTGGCTCTGTTCCTTGCATCTGCACACACTTTCCTGGAAATGCTGGATCTCTTGTCCCACCTCACTGCCTGGTTGGTTCCACTAGTCCTCTGGTCTTGAATTGGAAGTTACTTGCTTTGAGGCAGATTTCCGACACACAGTTCTGAATTTGGTGCCCGACTCAGACGCTACCTTGTTACCAGACATTTCCTTTTTGGGGCAGACTTGAAATGCATGATAACTACCTGCCAAGCGACTTGTCTTTTGTTAGACACTAGTCTAGAGAATAGGTGATTGTCCATCATGAGCCCCAGAGTTGTGCAGCAGTTATCGCTTTTAATGGCACATAGATGGGCTTCAGTAAATACTAACTAAATGACTAGAGGGATATTCTTCATAGGTAGAAATACTGTAGTCCAAAGGTATGGTTGAATTTTCTGGTAATTTAGAACATTTTATTGATTTATTTTATAGGAATTCAATATATATTGTTAGTATTAAGTAATATCTATTCTATTCTCCCTCATATACCGGGTGCCTTTATTTTCAATTTGCCAATTCCAGCTTCCTGCAAACTATAGTTTCAAAATTCATAGTGTACTAACAAAGCTGGTCAAGTAAATATCTTCCTTCACTTCCGTTCCTGTCAATTGAAGGCAGAAAAATACAAACTTCCTTCCTGTCGTTCTTCCTTCGCCCTTCCTTTATTTCCTTCTTCACCATCTCCTGTTCACTTTCCTTCTACTTTAATAAATTAAAATCTTCAAATGAGCTTTAAGGAAGCGTGGTGGGCTGAGTGCACCCCCAGTGATTCCGGCTTAATTGGATTGGGCATCGGGAACTTGAAAATCTCCCCTGTGGTTGTAATATAGAGCAAAGTTTGAGAACCACTGGGTTAGATCATCTCTAATATCTCTTTCTAGTCTTAAAGCTCTAGATGTTATTATTTTAAGGGACTCTCCAGAGTGTTTTAAAATACAAAATATGCCAAAGGATTTTCTTTTAAAATGCAGAGCCCAAAGTATTTTTTTCTTTTTATGTGGTTAACTAGGTTTGATTGAAGCTGGGTGTTAAAGATGTAAAATTCAGATAGTCAACACTTAACAATTGTTGCTGATTTTCTTCTAATTCTTTTTATCCTAGTATTCCCTTAGCATTTAAAAAGTTATCTTTGTAAAAAACTTATTTAAAATGAAAAAATGTTTTTAGAAATTGTGCGATAAACCACTGGCTAACAGCTGAGAGGCATCCTGCTTTAAGTTTGCATTAACATGACTCTGAATCAAAGTTTCTTTGTTCATTCATTAGATTTGTTTGTTCCATGGCTGAATATAATCATTGGAGGCCCTTTGAACACCAAGTATAGAATTTGATGATCTTTTTTACAAGTATCACTAGTGATATTACAATAAAATGGCAGACCCATCCTGTCAATGCAGAGAAACTATTAGCATTTTAAATTGCCTTCTCTACTCCAAGTTGCAGGATCGTCTGAAATACAACTAGAATTTACTATTGCTCACTTGTACCAGAATTGGCTGATTTTTCCAACTACTTAACTCTGTTTACAGGATGGTTCAAATTCTAATTCATGCAATTGTAGACAAAGCTTTTATTTTATTTTGATTTTAAATGAAATGATAGGCATATAGCTGCCAAGTTCAATGGGAGAGCAGTTAAACTGAAAATGAGGTTGTAATATACAGACCTGCATTGCCATGGTGCAGAACATGAATTTAAATGGTCTCTGTGTTTTTTTGTTTGCCACATATAAATACATATTATAATATCCTTCGCATTTAGTTGTGGAGATGTTGAAGAATTAATATCTTCTGTTAGTGATATACATGTTTGATTGACATGTTACCACCTTTTCTTTTGTTTTTAATTTTACATTGGTATATGAAGTTTTTTTCTAGAAATGGAGATAGAGCAGACATGAGGGCACAGAAATATTTTAGGTTGACTTCTAGCATTGTTGAAGTGACAGAATGTGAGAAGGCATATATCCACCCAAAAAATTAGTGACATATTTACATTATTATGTAAATATATGAATAGCTTAGCATCTAAATATATTCATATGTAAAAGATGTCAATAAATAACTATGTAGTCACATTAACCTGTAAATATAATCATATATTTCCAGTAGATGTTTGATCCCTATTGAGAATAAGCTTAGCAGAAATCTCCTTGATTATCAGGAGGACAGAGAATCAAATGTGGGGCTTTAAATTAGAAATTGGTTCCTACTAAAATTGTGTTGCCAACAAAAACCTTTAGTGACTTTCTGTTACTGTGTTCCAGATACACTAGGCTCCGTTCTGTTTCTTGAATTCACCATTCTCTTGCCTGTTGCTAGGGCCACACACTTGCTGTTCCCTCTGTCTCGAAGGCTCTTCCTTAGGTTTCAACATGACTGCCTCCTATTCATCTTTTGGGTTTCAGCTCAAGTGGCTCCTCCTCAGAGAAGACTTCTTTGACTGTCTTTCTTAAATAGCTAGTTTTATTTACTGCTTTTTCTCATCATCCCTGGCCTCCCAAAAGCTTTTATTACAGTGGGAAATACTTTGCTTATTTATTTGTAACTTTTCATTATGCAGTCCCTTCATTGTAATATAAATTCTAAGAGTACAAGAACCTTCCGTGCCTTTGTTCAGGCCGTATCCCTGATGTCTAATGTGCTTCCTAAAGTATCAATACGTGCTGAATGGATCAGTGATTCTCTAATCTGGGAATTGGACATAGGCACTAACATATAAAAAAGACCGAACACATAAACCATTGAGAGCTGAAATATCGATGAGAGAAATAGCTCTTCTGTCCACCCAATTCCCAGAGTTGTGACAACATAGAACTTTCTCCTGTACCTGGCATTAGAGGTTGCATAGCTGTATACTGAGCTCACAGAAAAAACACAAAGTCAAGCATAAGGATACAGATTTTAGAGGGTTTTATTATTATTATTATTATTATTATTATTATTATTATTATTTTGTTTTGCTGATCTTCTGCAGTGCTACAGGGTATATTATAGATTTTGCTGTCTAGGCCAAAAGATCATGGATTATAAATTGATAATGAAGTGAAACAAGACCCTGAATCACCTTGAACAGGAGGTAACTGGCAAAAAGTGGTGTGCCAGTGAGAAAAGTGAATTAGACACTGAACACAGACAGGAAGGTCCCAGTCCAGGCAGAGCTAAAGAGTGGTGGTGGGGGGTGGGGGTGGGGGTGGGGAGAGCAGGCAAAATAGGAAGTTAAATTTAGCCTGCAATGATTTCTTGCCCCTGGGAAAAATAATTGCTTCATTCTATTGCCAAAAGGTAAATCGGCATCAGCTTAATTTGCCTGTCTGCCATAAACTGCAGATGGAATCATAAAATACAGTTAGATTCAAATTAAACACATCTGTCCTAATCTAAAGCAGGTGAGGCCAGCCAGCCAGGAAGCATCAAATATAACACTGCACACAGATTATAATGTGCAGAGCTGTATTTTAGGAGCCTGCCGACAGTAAAATAAAGAATCATGAAATCCTGTATTGTCCTATTTTTCTTTATTGAGCCCACCTCATACTACTGGTTGCCATCTTAGTTTTAAAAGTCTCTACCAAGACATCCACTGGGAAACAAACAAACAGAACAAATACACTGATTTGAGGTCCAGGAGTCTGATTACATTTGATCAGGATTGTTACCTGATTCTCAGTTTCATTGAAGTGACAGGGAATCAGAAGTCCCTACAGTGCATGTTAATTGTACTTGAAATTCCAGCCAGAAAAGATTTATTTCTACTTAAGGTATCAGCCTTCTTCTGTACCATAATGGCTGTGCAGAGAAAATAATCGGTGTGTAACTTAACCAAACCAGGGCCATTTTGAGAGTGAACGGGCGACTGTGGCACCCATGGCAGTGCCTGGCTCCCATCTCCCTTTCAGAAAAGGAGGAATGCAGTCAGCTCCCCGTCGTCCTGTGGCACTTTCAGGGCCCCACTTGAGCTGGAGAGCTCCATTGTACCTGGACCACCTCCAGCCAGGGTTTGAATATGGGGAGGGCACTAATGCCTGGCCACTTCTGCCTTGGAGGAATTCCTCTATGATCTTTGCTCAGGAGCTCTCCCTGTGGACTGGCTAAGACTTGTCATGTCTGCCTTAGGGACTCGGGCTCACCCGCTCACTGTTCCTTGTAACAACCCCCACGCCCATTTCTTTGCACAGATGTTACACCTGCGTCACCAGATGAAGACTGCGTGCCCGTCTCTGCTTCCACCTCATTTTATCTTTCACAGGCCTTGCTTCTCAGTTAACTTCTTGTACTCTCAACTTTGTCTCAGCACTTCATGGAGAAGCCATCTGACACAGTACTATTAATAATGAGGGATAGGGAGGCAGATTTAAAGCATGCCTGTAATTCTAATTATGTCTGATAGGCTTCTGTTGTCTACCCTCTATGTATCCAAGGCTAAAACATTGTTTTCTGTTGACATTGTCCATCTAACACAGGTATACATGGGGCCTTTATTAATTTCAGGCAGACCTCGGCGTACTAGACCCTCAGTGAATAGACTGAATATTTATCCTGGAATGGAAAGGGCCTAGCACTGAATTCCTTTTTTGTCTTTCTTTCTTTCTTTCTTTCTTTCTTTCTTTCTTTCTTTCTTTCTTTCTTTCTTTCTTTCTTCCTTCCTTCCTTCCTTCCTTCCTTCCTTCCTTCCTTCCTTCCTTCCTTCCTTCCTTTCTCTCTCTCTCTCCCTCCCTCCTCCCCTCCCTCCCTCTCTCCCTTCCTCCCTTCCTCCCTTCCTCCCTCCCTTCCTCCCTTCCTCCCTTCCTCCCTTCCTCCCTCCCTCCCTTCCTTCCTTCCTTCTTTCCTTCCTTTCTTCCTTCCTTTAAAGTATTACAAATAGTAGTACATATGTCTCCTTTTCCCCCCATTGACCTCCCTCTGGCCTCGACTACCCCTGGCACATGCCCTCACCGCCCCCCCCCCCCCGCCATGCCTGTGTCCATTGGTTATGCTTAAATGCATGCATACAAGTCTTTTGGTTGATCTCTTACCCCCCCCCCAACTTTCCTCTGCCTTCCTGCTGTAGTTTGACAGTCTGTTCGATGATCCTTTGTCTCTGTATGATGTTCTTTATATTCCACAAATGAGACCATGTGATATTTATCTTTCTCTGACTGGCTTATTTCACTTAGCATAATGCTCTCCATTTCCATCCATGCTGTTGCAAATGGTAAGAGTTCCTTCTTTTTTACAGCTATGTAGTAGAAAACAGTATGGCGTTTTCTCAAAAAATTAAAAATGGAACTGCCATTTGACCCAGTAATACCACTCACTTCTAGGAATATATCCCAAGGAAACAGAAACACCCATCAGAAAGGTGCACCCCTATGTTCTTTTCATTCTTTTTTTTTTAAATGAATCTTCCTTCTTTTCTTTACTTATTTGTTGGTGTTCCCAAGGACCTCTCCCCTCCTCCTTTTACCTCTCTGCTCCCCTCTCCTCTCCTGTTCTGCACTCCCTTCAAAGTCTCTCCCTGAAATATAATTTCCACATTCATACTTAACAATTCATGTGCTGAAAACCTTTCCAATCGTATATCTGCTTAATTAATAGCTTTATGGACATTTTTATTTTCGATATCCCACAGACTTCTCAAACACAATAATTCCTTTAAACTGAAACCTAATATATTTTCTTATAAAAGATGGCCACTCAGTCATCCAGGAAGGAGCTCTAGAAATCAGTCAAACCGGATTTCTTGCTCTCCCTCAACCCTCACATTAATTTGGTCACAATGTCATCTTTTTATATATATATATATATATATTATTTATTTTTTTACAGAGAGGAAGGGAGAGGGCTAGAGAGTTAGAAATATCGATGAGAGAGAAACATCGATCAGCTGCCTCCTGCACACTCCCTACTGGGTATGTGCCTGCAACCAAGGTACATGCCCCTGACCGGAATCGAACCTGGGACCCTTGAGTCTGCAGGCCGACGCTCTATCCATTGAGCCAAACCGGTTAGGGCACAATGTCATCTTGATTCTACCTTGTACATCATTTTTGTCAAATCTATTCTTTTCTATCTTTCAAAAAAGTGCTAGGTAAATATCAATAGTGAGGATAAATGAATTTTTACAAGTATATAGTTTCTTAGAAATAAGTGAACATAAGCAAAAAGAACAAAAAGTACGAGGATGAGAAAAAATAGGTCAGCTCAACAGCAGCTGGAATCCACAAGATATAATTAGAGGTAAACAGATCATCCTGTCTCATTTTGACCACAGAAGCATTATATGACTGGCATACACACCTGGTAGAAAATCCGTTAGATTAAGTATTATCACCTTGAAAGGGCAACAGAGTAACAAGAAAGTTTTCTTCGGACACCAAAACTACCCATAATGATGGGATAATCAAAGGAACCAGACAGTATAGCTTCACGTGGCCCTTGGGATAGCTGGACTGTAAGATCACATCAGTGAACAAACTATGCAGGAACTTGGCTGTAGGAGTGAGAGGGGTCAGAATGAGAGGTTCTTGATTTTGGATAAGTCGATACATACAGAGAGGATGCTTGAGAACCTCTAGGACTCTGTTCATGCCTTGCCTTTCTCCTGGAGACATTGCCTCTGTCAGTGTAAATAAAGCAATAGAAACAACTTCAGCATGCCTCGATCTGGTGCAACAGCAGATCTAGTCTGGGGGATGTAGAATTCCTCTTCACTTGTATGTAGTATTTACAATACACAAAATTTTGACTCACGTCTCATCAAAAAATGTTCCCTCATTCATAGTCATCTCCATTCAGTGCACAGAGTTAGGAGATGGTAGTGTTATTCGTCTGACTGTACAAAGCTGTGCTGCTTTGTTCACACCAAAGGCAGAGAGACATGGTTTCACTTTAAATTGGGTAGTTCAGTCTTCTAGAAAATTTCAATGCTAATTTCTTTGCTCTAGATTAATTATCTGGGGGGAGGGATGGTACTGATTTGGGAGAATTGCTCTCAGCCTTGACTCCTTCATCTGACCCAACACAATGCTGCTGTAGTCATCATTCTAAAACACAAATTTGACTACTTGCTTTGTCATGCATTAAGTTCTTTTATGATTTTTCCACTGCTTAATGGTGAACTTAAAAATTTTGGCCCAAATAAGCCTTTTGAGCTTATTTCTCTCTATTGCTCACATAAAACTATCCTCTAATTGTGGGGGCCTACTTAGAAGGTCCTGGAATGAACCATGATGTTTTCCCTTTGTGTATGTAATTCCTGTTGCCTGGAATGTTGGCCATGCACCTCCTCTGCCATATCACCTGATAGCACTGCATATTTTTAGAAGTCTCCATTGACCCTACAATTTGGATCATGTACACTAATCACAACTCTTGTCACTGTGCTGATTTTTTTATCTCCCCTGGTAAGCTCTGTACTTCTTCATGGTAAAGTCTGTCTTTAGTTCTGTATGTCCAACTTACCTAAGTGCCTACCGTAAAATAGGTACTCAAGGAATAAAAGAATAGATGGACAAATGAATGGACAAAGGAGGGTTAGCTGAGTGACTGAGCTAGCTAGAAATATAAAAGGTAGAAAGAAAGTATATTGAAGTATCTTTACCAGTTGTCAACCTTCCCATTCAACTGTACTCTATAGAATTCTGCCATGATAGTCTTCTTAAAATATAGATGTGCTCATGTCAAAACTTTAATATACATGTAACAATATCCATTGGCTCTTCATCTTATAAATTACATTGGTCTCTTTTTAATCTTTTCTGATCTGACCTATTTACACTTTCTCGGCTATTCCTAAACAAATACTCCATGATCCAGCCCTCCTAAAGTTGGCAGTGTTCTCAAAACATATTAATTCATTTATTCACTTATTTCATGACTCTTTTCTAATATCTGCTTCAGTGCTAATGTAGTATTTTTACATATTATCTAGTATAGCTAATGACTTGCTTTATAAATTTGACAATAATCTTAACCTCCATTTTCATTTTTCTATAATTTTAAAGTGGCTAGCTGAGAAAAGAGATGAAATAATTCAAGGGAAAACTCCTATCTATAATAATGAAAGTGTAATATGCTAATTAGACTGGACATCCTTCCAGACAAACTTCCGGACAAAGCCAGGCAGCAAGGGAAGCCCGGGTCCCAGGTGCCAGTGGCTGGAGGGAACTCCAGGTCCAGGATGCTGGAGGGAAGCCTGAATCCTGGATGCCAGAGGGAAGCTGTTGCCAGCAGCCGGGGGAAGGATAGCCTACTCTTGCACAAATTTTGTGCATCGGGCCTCTAGTAGGGAATAAAGTTCTTAACAAATGTAAAGTGTTATGGAGTTGGAGTCAGATGCATTTTTAACTTTTAAAAAGCCTTATTCTCTGCTCTAGCTGGTTTGGCTCAGTGGATAGAGCGTTGGTCTGCAGACTGAAGGATCCTGAGTTCGATTATGGTCAAGGGCACATAGGCTCGTTCCCCAGTAGGAGGCATGCAGGAGGCAGCTGATCAATGATTCTCTCTCATCATTGATGTTTCTATCTCTCCATCTCCCTTCCTCTCTGAAATCAATAAAAATATATTTAAAAATAAAATAAAATAAATAAAAAGCCTTATTCTCTTAATCTAGGAGGTGGTACTTTCACCTAGCAAGGTCCCCTAAACACTGTACAGGCTTTTCTGATTCTGATTCACATGCTCTCTGTGCAATAAAGCCACACCATGGCTGTCTGAAGCCTGTTTTCATTTGAGATTGTCTGGCTTGGGTCTGCCAGACAGCTCAGGGATAATATCCGTCAGATTTCTAGAAACCCTTTGAATTACCTGAGAGAGTCTTTCAAGTTGCATCGGAATTATCTGAAATGTTTTCACAAAGAATCTTATAGCCATAGCCTTGCTTTGATACTTATGTTGAAGCCATGTCTTTCTGACCAAGCCTTGGACTTGATTTTTTACTTGTTTGAGAGGCCAGGTTTTGAGAAAGAGCTTTAGTTTCTACCACAAGTTCTGGTCCCTCCATATTACTTTTCTGTACCTTCAGACCCGTCAGTCCTTCATTTAGCACGCCTCTTATAGTGCCTTCTCCAATGAGACTGCTGAGAGCCAGCTGACACTTCCACATTCTGCCTGGAAATCTCATTGCTTGTATACAAAGTTCATTAGGTGCATTTTCCACCACGGACGTTTCCTCAGGTGGCAGCTTCTCTCTACATAACAGGGATAGCCATTTTTCTAGCTTCCGAGAGCCGTTCTCTCAGTGCCTTTCCACATTGCATTTGCTACCCAGTTCCAGGCCAAGGGCACATAGTTTAGGTCTTTGTTATGGCACAACTTATTTCTAGGTATCTTCTCTCTTATCCTGACACGTTTAACTTACCTCTTTCCAGTAAGCTAGCCTGAATTTATTCTCAAAACATGGTAGGGTGCCAAGAGAGGGAGTGGAAATACTCAAGAGCGTTTTCTGAACTCTGCTGGCTTCAAATCTGCTAGCTTTCTGCTAGCCAAGGCAAGTCACAGGAACAAGCCCAGAGTCTAGGATCCAGCAATAAACCCACCCATTTAATGAGGGGAATTGGAAAGTTACAGAGCAACGTATGTGGATATTGATAGGTTATTTATTGGCGTAATTAATAAACCAGTCTACCATACATATTTCAGTTAATCTTTAGCAAATTAGATAGTATTTCATTTGCATGTAATGAAGGAACTCGAAACTAAATTAATTGCTTTTACTGTGCAATTCAGTATGAGTTGTTTGAATTATAAATGTTAATATTTGCTATGTTACACACCATCTTCCTTAAAAGCACATGGTTTCAAATGGGTCTTGTGTACATTATCTGTAGATCTGAATTGTATGGTGACTTTACCAGAGGAAGATGAGAGGGGTATGTGAAATAGTGCATTTCAGTACTAAGACAAAAATAAAAAAGTGAAAGTTTGTTTCTTTATTCCTCAGGTGATATTTGTGATCCCAATCCATGTGAAAATGGGGGCATCTGCTTGTCAGGCTTGTCTGAAGATTCCTTTACCTGTGAGTGCCTGGACGGCTTCACAGATCCCAACTGTTCTAGTGTTGTGGAGGTTGGTAAGTGCAAGATTTACGCATTTCAGTAGTTATTATCTTTGTTTCCATGAGTGGCTGACAAAGTTGGCTGTGGTGCATTGTAGGTATCCTATATAATAAAGAGGTAATATGCAAACTGACCATCACACCCTCACAAGATGGCTGCCTACGACTAGGCTGGCAGGGGGGTTAGTGAGGGATGACTAAATGACTGAGCAGCAGGCTGCATGGGTGACCAGACCAGCAGGGGGGCCGTGAGGGGTGACTAGGCCAGCAGGGCAGTTAGGGGCAACCAGACAGGCAGGCAGGTGAGTGATTAGGAGCCAGTGGTCCAGGACTGTGAGAGGAATGTCCGACTGCTGGTTTAGGCCCGATCTCCCGGACATCATCCGAGGGGTCCGGATTGGAGAGGGTGCAGCTGGGCTGAGGGGACCCCCCTCCCCCTGTGCACGAATTTCGTATAAGATTGCTCTAGTTCTGTATAAGATTGCTGTATATTGCTAATTAGTTACTCCTTTGTAGGACTCTCAATTTTATCATTTCCATTTTATATTTAAATTATATTTTATTGGTGTTCTTAATAAGTACTTTTAGTACATGTTAATGGTTAACACTACTTTAAAGGCACTACAAGTCCTACTGGAATATGATAAATTTATTATCTCTCCAATATTAATATATATTTATTCACATTTATATTCGCAATAGAAAATCATGCTTAAGTCAATTTATTCAAATTCAATAGTCACTCTAAATAAAACAGAACTTATTTTAGCAACTGATAATATTATCAGTATTTTGTAGCTGTTCTAATTTTTACTTTTCTAACACTATAACTATATGAAAGAAGCCAATATTCTAGCTACATTATTCTTCACAGTCCTCTCAAAAAATTGCTTTACAGATACTAAATAGTCATTGATCATATTTCAAAATGTGTGGGTTTTTTTCATCTGTGAAGTACTTCATTGACATGTATAATTATGAATTCAGGGTAACTTCCATAACTTCAAAATAGTTCCTCATTAAGAAAATAGCTGTGCTTTAAATAATTTACCACTAAGTAAACTTGTATAGAGACTTTTCTCTCTGGTTAAAGATAATACCATGATTTAGTTTGATAGATTTCAATGTTTCTTTCAGCTCAATACCAAGAAGCATAAGAAGGGTCTATATCTGATTTATATAGGAAAACCAAACATGTTTTTCATTAAAGTTCTGTCAACTAGCATAAACCTTGGGAAACTTGGAGATTTCTATAACTTCTGAAAAATAGTTTTGAAGCAGAAAAGTAATAGCATCTATAAGAATCATCTTTATGCATAGTAGGAGGTCAATCTTTATTGGTTCAATGAATGAAAGGATCCTATCTAATAAAGAGGGAATATGCTAATTTACCCTCACACTGTTGCAAAGATGGTGGCGCCCACAGACAATAAGGAGGGAATATGCTAATTGAATTCCATGCCCTCAAAGATGGCGGTGCCCACAGCCACGAGATGGCGGCACCCAGTCCCTTCAGCCCACTGGGGCACCTGCCTCCAAAGTCTCCATCCCCTCAGCCCCCAGCTGCCCAGGGCCGGCATGAGGTGCAGGCAATCCTTGGCTGTCGGCTGCTCAGCCACCCAGGGCCCGCCCAAGGTGCAGGCCAGCCTTGGATGGTGGCTGCTCAGCCACCCAGGGCTGCTTGAGGCTCAGGTAACCAGGGCCGGCCGAGGCTTGTGCTGCCGGCAGTGGCAGCAACAGAGGCATGATGGGGGTGTCACCTTCCCTTGATCACCAGGTTGCCTCCTGCCTATGAGGGCTCCTGGACTGTGAAAGGGGGTTAGGCCAGGCTGAGGGACCCCCCTCCAGTGCATGAATTTTCATGCACCAGGCCTCTAGTAATTAAAACCATTAACTTCTGTTTTTGGCCACTAGTTATTAGATTTTAATATGCTTTATTTTTTAAATGCCTTTTTATATTACATTAGTATGAATGTATTAAATCTAAAAAAGTTAATTATATATGACTGCTGAAAAGTACCTTGTACATTAATTCATTTCAAAGATAAATCTTTTACAAGGTTTATATTAAGTTGCTCTTTTTTAAGTGGGTTTGATACAGTGCCATAGAACTTAAACTGTTGTAACCACTTTAACCCAGTCTCCAAATATATACAGTGAGTTTTAGAGTTTAATCTGAGAATCATATCCTTAAAAAAGTATATTGCTCTGAAGAAAATTATAGACATAAATATTTCTAATAGGAATATATAAATAAAATAAAAATGTATTTAGTTAAGCCCACTAACCCCAGATATGGCAGTGTCTTCAATTTGTAGTATATAATGCTCTTGTTGCTACTGTGAAAGAGTCAAATCTACAGTTGAAGAAGCAAATGTATTTAATTAATTTTTTAAAAAAGTATCTTCATACAATTTTAAAAATAAATACTTGAATACTTTTGGCCATATTTTTAAACAATAATTCCATATTTACCATTTTATCAGCAGAATGATAGTATTAGCAGCAACAATTTAAAAATTAAACACACTATATTAGTCCATGTACTTCAGTGAGACTTTGGGAATCAAATGCTTACAGAATTTTTATTCAGATTTGTTATTATAAGTACCTCTGAAATAGGGCAGTTATACTTTATTATCTTAAGCAATACATTTTTTGTGATATGTTTCAAGCAACCTCACTTTTCCATGAGGTCTACTTAGGAGTTCTTGGAAAAAATACATCCAGCTTTTATTTGCTTTACCATTTAGCATAGTGTATTTGTTATGCCAATTGGTTTTATAAGATTAAAATAATATAAAACAAATGCCCTTAAAGTTTAAAATGTCTATAGTTTCTTAAATACAACTTTGCTATTTTGTGAAATAATATTTTTAAAGGACGAGAGAATAGTTTAAAAAAAACATATTTTTTCAGGTTAGATGGTTCTTTGGAACAGATATGTTACCTTATTTGCATTTCTACTACCCCTTTCTCAGCTCCATATTTTACTACATAGAATAAGGTCATACTAAAAATTTATTGAATAAAAACAAAAACAATGCCTTTGATATCTAACCAACTTTAGATTTTTTTCATATCTTAAAAATCAATGAAACAAAATAAAGGAAACTTTAGATTATTGAAGATTATCCTGTCATTTTAGTTTTAAAAATCTACTTCTTTTTGTTGTTGTTGTTTCCCTACTGTTAGGTAGCACCAGTGCAGAAAGCACAGTGTACTACAATTTTATTTCTTTTAAATACAAAAGTTATATGTATTTTAATGTAAGATATTAAAAGACAAAAGTTAGAGCTGTCACTATTGCTGTATTTTTACTTTCACATTAATCTCCCAAAGATGGAGGAGTATCTAAGGTTTTTCTGACCTTTTAAACCATATGAATTTTGTGATTATATGAAGTTCTAAATCTTCTTGTTTTTAATTTCTAAAGGATAGAAATAAATGTGTCTGTATTTGTTTGGAAAGTTGTGTTGTGATCCTAATTTAAAATTATTTTTACTTTGTTCATTCTGTAGTCAAACATATACTTACTTTATTATTGTACATTTGGAAAGGAAAATTTCAAATACATGCTATTATTAGAGGTAAAAACTGCTGTTTGATTTTACCTCAAACCTCATTATTTTGCAGTGTCCTTGTTTTAAGTTCTTGATGCTACTTACTTCAAAAGAGATTCTCATCCCATTTTGTACTTTAATTCTTCCCTCTCAAAGCATCGAGTGTCAGATAACTACAAAACACTTAACCACATCTCCAATCAATCCTCACCTCACTTACATTTGCATTGTACGTGGGAAGCTTGGGAATGTTGACTTGCTCAGATTTGTGAACTTTATTTGCTAGACAACATTACTTTTCTTTGAATTAATTCTTGATCTGTCTGTATATTCCAATATCCATCTTTTACCTCTCTCAGTTTCCGTTTCTCTCCTCTCTCTGTCTCTTTCTTGACCACACACATCTCCCTTATACAGACCTATCTCCCAATCTCAATGTTCTCAGCTTCTTAGTGTTATTAAGACTCACTTCTGATATTTATAAAAGGCAATAGGAAGACATGTCTCAGAGAAAAGGGAAGTAAAACACCTACTACACACCTTCAGATTTGAAGACATATGCTAGATTAACCAGTATTTGCACAGATGTACACATGATGCTAACTCATTCTCTAGGGGTCTTGTACACAGCAACCATGAGCTTAAGCCCCAAATTATTTTCTAATTATCTCCTCACATTCCTGGTTAATTCTGTGTACTTTGGAGCCAAATGCTGACACATTTATTTCATATTTATTTCCATTGCTAGTGAATATTCTAGAGTACACATATAAAAATATTTGGAATTATTAAATTTTTCAAGTTTCATGACATAATTCTCTAATAAACTAATGATAAATATAATATTTTACAACACAAATACATAATATATTAAAGTAACCAAAGAGAACAAAATAAGTGGTTGTAAGTCTAGTAAACTAATGATAAATATAAACTTTTACAATGTAAATACATATTATATTAATGCAACCGTAGAGAACAAAATAAGTGATTTGACTTAAAAAAATAAATCTTAGCTTTTATTGATTCTTAAATATATATTGAGTACCTACTGAGTTACCTAAATGGTAGAATGCAACGGTAAGCAATTTTACAGAAATTGCTGTCTAGCTAGGAAAACAGAGAAATAAATAAATAGATAAAGATGATGGGTGTTGTGATAGGAGAAGTATATGGAGCCATAAGAATGTAAACCAGGTGTCATATCTTAAGCGAGGTGTCAGAAAATGCATGCCTACCTGAAAAAATTATATCTTGAGATAATTCTTAAAGATAATTTCAGTCTAACAGACAGAAAGCTAAACATATTCAAGACAGAGGATATAATTCTTAGAAAAGCCAGGAGATAAGAAAAGTCATAATTCCATGAGCTGAAAGAAATTCAGTGTGGCTAGAGCTTAAAAGGGAGAGACATGGAGGCAGCAATGAATTTGCAGATGGTGATGATGGCAGATTCTGCAGCCTTGCAATTGTTTTTAAGGAATTTGGACTTATGCTGAGAACAATGTACTTTAAGAAGATCACTTTCTTTGCCACATGGAGGTGGCGGGGGCAGGGGCGGGGCGGGGGGGGGGGAAGGGCAGGATAGAACAGATTAAGGCAGGGAGACAATTAAAAGGCTACTGTGGAAGAACAAGTTAGACATGATGTTCTTGGCCTGGATCAGTGTTGTAACAAAGGGAATAGAAAGGAAAGAGTCAATAGATATTTAAAGGAAATAGATAATTACTGGTAACTTATGGGTTAATTGACTAGAAGGAGTTTGGAGAAAGTATAAAGTAAAGAAGAAACAATATCAGTTTCTGACCTGAGCAACTCTGCCATTTACTCAGCTAGTGCAAATTTAGGATACACTGAATTGGGAACCAGAAAATGAAATGATTATTTCACATATTGGGTTCAAGGAACTAGCTAGATATTAGGTAAGAAGCCAGACATAGATTTTTAAGTTACAATTATACAGATATTTATCAATGCTGGGGAAATGTATGGATCTTCCCAGAAGCACAAGAACTTCTAAAAAAGATGAGAAGACCCAGAAATGGAAATTGGTAAGAGGTTCATCAATAATTAAGGAGTAGGTAGAGAAAGTTAAATCTATAGAGGAGACTGAGATAGAGTGGTCGGGGAGATAGAAGAGAAACCAGGAAAGTGTGGTACCCCAAAAGTTAAGGATAAACAGTATTTCAAGAAATGAGTGGTCAGCAGTGTCAAATACTATGAAGTTAATCAAAATAACATTTACATTGATTACATGTGACTTATGGATGATATTGCCAAGGTCAGTTTTGTTGGACTTTTGGAGAAAGAACTTGATTGTGGCATATGGAAGAATTGGAGTAAGATTTTAAAAGGTGGCTAGGAATACAGGAGAAATTCATCAACTTGACAAAGAATGCCTACAAGAATCTTTGACTAAAATCGTACTTAATGGTAAGAAACTCGTTTTTCCCCTTGGATCTAAAACAAGACAAGGATCCTCCCTCTCACTGCTCTATTTCAACATTGTACTGGAAATACTAGCTAATGCACTAAGATAAGAAAAGGAAATAAAAGGTTTACAGATTGGGAAGCAATAAATAAAATAGTCTGTTCACAGATGACATGCCCACCCCTGTGGAAAGAAATCCTGATGTATCAACCAAAAAAACTGGGAACGAATAAGCAATTTTAGCAAGGTTTTAGGATGCAAAATTGATATACAAAACTTAATCATTTTCCTCTATACCAGTAATGAACAAGTAGAGTTTTAAAATACCTTAGGAGAAGCATAGAGGAGTTTAGGGTAGTGAAAATAGTCTATATGATATTATAATGATGGATCCAGGTCATTATATATTGTCCAGACCCATACAATATACACACCAAGAGTGAACCCTAGTGTAAACTACGGATTTTAGACAATTTTGATGTGTTAATGTAGGTTTATCAGTTGTAAGAAACGGTGGAGAGTGTTGATAATGGGGGAGGTTATGCCTATGTGGGGTGAGGGACTATGTGGGAAATCTCTATACCTTCCTCTATTTTGCTGTGAACTTAAAACTGTGCTGAAGAATTTATTTAATTTAAAAATGGCTCTAATATCTCAGAGGAAAGGGGGCAGGAAGAGATTAATCAAAGAATTTATATACATATATATATAACCCGTGGACACGGACAGTAGTGTGGTAAAGGCCTGGGGGTGGAATTGGATGGATGGAGGGATCAATGGAGGACATTTGGCCTGGCCAGTGTAGCTCAGTGGTTTAGCATTGACCTATGAAACAGGAGGTCAGGGTTTGATTCCGGTCAGGACACATGCCCCATTTACAGGCTCAATCCCTAGAGGGGACGTGCAGGAAGCAGCCAATCTATGATCCTCTTTCATCAACGATGTTTCTCTCTCTTTTCTTCTCCCTTCCTCTCTGAAATCAATAAAAAATATATTTTTAAAAAGGAGCCATCTGTATTACTTTCAACAATGAAGATCAATTTTTAAAATGGCTATAATAAATATTCATCAATTTATTTGTTTAGTCATCCATCCATAAAATAGTTATTGAGTATATATTATATGCCAGGCACTCTTGGCATTGATAATATAACCATTAAAAAAATAGACTTTGCCTTCATGGATATTCTAATCAAACAAGGAAAAGACAATAAAGTATCACACTTATGCTAAGTTCTATAAAGAAAAATAGAGCCCTAACTGGTTTGGCTCAGTGGATAGAGCATTGGCCTGTGGACTAAAGGGTCCCAGGTTCGATTCCAGTCAAGGGCATGTACCTTGGTTGCTGGCACATCCCCTGTAGGGGGTGTGCAGGAGGCAGCTGATTGATGTTTCTCTCTCATCGATGTTTCTGGCTCTCTATCCCTATCTCTTCCTCTCTGTAAAAAAATCAATAAAATATATTTAAAAAATATAAATGCCAAGTGGTTTGGAACCATCTAGTAGATCCTACCTTCCCTAAACCAAAAAGAAAAAGAACAATAGAGACAAGTGTGAGGTATAATAAGAGGAAGTATTTTTTTGATAGGAATATTAGCAAAGACAGAGAGTAGTGTTCGAACAGAGAGTGAACGGAGATAACTTCCGAGCTCACAACCCAGGCATGTACCCTTGACCGGAATCGAACCCAGGAGCGAGGACAGTAACTGAAATGGGAATTTGGGACAAGGAAGGTTTTTCCTTTAAGATGGAATTGCAAAGTCATGACGATTCAGAAAAAATGACATAAGAACTGAGCTCGTGTTTCATTAAGAATAAACTATGTTAGATGACTCATATAGATATTTCAATAATATTTATAATAAATTTAACCTCTTAAAACTATCAGTCTGGAACCAAAGGACGGAAACATTGGAATTTTGTAGTAATTTAAAATCTAGCATCATATTTACAAGAAAATTCAAAGCACTGATGTTACTGAGAATAATTCAGTACAGGATAACAAAGTCAGCATGTCATTTCATTTATAATTCTTTCTCTTTATTCTCTCTGTAGCTGCATTGGCTTCTGACCAGGTTTTCTTAATTTGAAAAATATTAATAAACATGAAGGTGCTTTATGCTGTTCTGTCCTCTCCTGTCCTCTTCTATCTATTATAGTCCATCCTTTTGCCTTTGATAGTTGGTATCCCTTTGCTACATGGATTTAGGTTCTTCAAATCTCATCACTGCTAAAATATCCTCTTGCTTTCAATTCATTATGAAAAATTGGTTACATTGAAGCCATAAACATAAAGTATGTCATAACAATTTAAAAAACAATTTTCACACGCCCATGAATAACCATGTTCATGTTTATCTTTTAGAAGATGATCAGTGTCAGAATATCAGGTCGTGTAGCAGAAACTTTCTAAAAGACTTCTTATCAGTGATCATGGATTACCAGATTGTTAACTAGCTTTAAGTAGACCTCTTGGATAGAGTGAGACTATTTTTAGATTTCTAAATTTTGATTAACAAATGAGAGATTTGGTCATTTCACTTCAGTGATTTATATATTAGATGAAATTATAATCCAGTTTGAACCCTTAAGAATATTTCTTGGAAGGATAACTCATGATTGAATCCATACTTCTAGAAATTATCATAATGAAGCCTAATCTAAATGGACTAAAACACTTTCTCAAAAGCTACTAGCCATGATTGCTAAGAAATTTCTCAGTTAACTAGAGTCAAAGGGATTTATTATCAGAGTCATATCTACCTACTTTCTCATAATAATGAGGATTAAATATGTGTCCATATAAACAAATAGGATTGTATAGCTACAATGACAGAGTTAAGGAAAAAATTTTGCCATTTACTTTGCATACATTACAGAAAAGTAATTTTGTTTTATTTATGTAAATATCTCTACTATAACATAGCTAGTAAACTATTAGTTTATTAATTTAAACATGTTTCTATTTTAATGTTAATTACAATTATTAGAATGTGTTAACTTGTACTTCCTAACAATTATATACTAACTTCAGAAAAAAATACATAGAACATCGAAGAACCTTAGAAAATGTCAAATACACAAATCCTCTCTTGCTCAGAAGGAGGAGCTAATTTGTAGTAAAGCTTCAGTTTGAAAGAAAAGACAATGTAACACATTTTTTAAAAGTTGATATATACCATTTTACCCATTGTCTTTTTTTAATATATATTTATTGATTTTTTACAGAGAGCAGGGGAGAGGGACAGAGAGTTAGAAACATTGATGAGAACGAAACATCGATCAGCTGCCTCTTGCACGCCCCCTACTGGGGATTTGCCTGCAACCAAGATACATGCCCTTGACCAGAATCGAACCTGGGACCCTTGAGCCTACAGGCCGACGCTCTATCCATTGAGCCAAACCAGTTAGGGCCCCATTGTCTTTTTTTCTGAGTGTATACCTTTCCTATAGCTAGGAGATGGATACTATTGTGTATAAAGTGATAGTGGATGTATATCATTAAGATTTTTCTACTTAACAAATCATCGCAAATTTAGTGGATTTATACAAACATTTCCCGCACAATTCTGTAAGTTAAGTAAGTGACTGGTTGATTGGTGCTGGGTAGCAGAAGATGGCTCAGCTGTGATGGCTTTTCTTCACTAGATCAAGCTCCCTTACATAGTGGTGATGGCAAGGTCCCAAGAGAAGTCAAAAGATCAAGACCCAACTACAAGCACTTTTCAAATCTCAGGTTGTATCACACTAGCTAAGGGCACTTTAATGGGTGGATCTGCCACTTCATATTGCAAAGGCAAGGACGCAAGAAATAGTTTGTGGCTAGCTTTGCAATCTACATGGAATGTTAGTTTTCTTCTTTGATTTTTTAGTGCTTTTTATTGGCAATGCAAAAAGTTGACAAAAAATTCAGATATATCAATAGACTTTTATTTCTAGATTTCTAGATATGAATACAATGCATGTTTTTAATAAGGGAGGAAAAGTAAAAAACTCTTAAAAAAGGAAAAACTTAATTATATTCTGTTCATATTAGGAAAATATATTTAAAAAACTAGAAAAGTGAAAATGGAAAGTGATATTAAATTTTCCTTTTTGAAAAACAATTATATATATATATTGCTTTCAGAGAGGAAGAGCAAGATAGAAACATTAATGATGAGAGAGAATCATTGATTCACTGCCTCCTGCACACTCCTCACTGGGGATCGAGCCCACAACCCAGGCATGTACCCTTGACCGGAATCAAACCCAGGACCCTTCAGTTCACAGGCCAGTGCTCTATCCATTGAGTCAAACCAGCCAGGGCTTAAATTATCCTTTTATTTAGATTTCAAATGAAGTGTCATGAAGTTGGTTATGCCGCTGTCAACATGTGCAATTTAACATATTTATGAAAAAGAAAATTACTGTTTTAAAGTGATAGGCTAAGTGGCAAATTTAGCATTAATCTTTAGAAAAATGTTATCTTCCAAGTTTAAATACTTAGATGGAAAAGAGGTCTATAAGCGACTCACAAATGACATACAATAGTTAAAATGTGCCCAGCAACCTTCAAAACTTCTCATACTGTTACTTGGTTTATCTTCTTCATTGAATTTCAGCATTAATCTTTTTTTTAATCTGATAATTATACCTATTATTTATTTTCTTTTAATTGCATTAACTATATATTAATCCTTGGCATCCCAAACAGAGCAGGTTACTAAAAAATAATATTTTTAAGCAATGGTGAAAGGTTTTAAAATTTTATTGTTTTAGTGAAACTGATGTTGCTAGATATTGAGCAAAATGTTTTTCTTATGATTACAATAGAAACAAAAAAAATGAAGAAAGTAATTAAATTTAGGTTGAGTTGCTGAATACTATTAATAGGAAGAAAACTTAACAGTGTACACTGGTTTTGTCTTGAAATGGATAAATCTTTCATAGAGAATTTATTTTCTTCATTACGAATGCAATAAAGAAGAATATTTAGAAAATGTAAGACAAAATGTAATTTTAGGCTATATGTTCTTTTTTTCTGTCGTTTATCTGTAGATTTATCATGTATGTTTCCATAGCCGTATACAGTCATATCAACTGTGACAGTAATTTAAGTTAAGCCCTTGATATAAAATTGTGCACATCCATATTTATGTGTAAACATGTGTGTGTAAAACTTATATTGCACATATTTCTTTTTCATTGATGATCACTTTTTTTCACTATAAAATTAACATATTGCCATTGATTATAAATTCTTTCCTGACATTATTTAAAATGTCAGGATAACATTATATCATTAACCATTATTCTTTGAAGAAGCCCTTATTGTGTGGACATTCAAGTGCTATGCAAATTTTCTCTCTTATAAACATTTTGATAAATACTCTGGTAACTGTATTTGGAGTACATTCACCATTGTCTCTTTAGACTAAATTCTTAAAAGTAAATGGTTGGGATAAGAGTTATTTGAGAATTTTTAATATCATAAGGATTGTATTGGAAAGGCTAAATATTTTATCATAATGCATTTATGATGAAAAAGCCTAATAGGCTTAAATCTACTTAATTATAGTAATGTAGATTTGGGTTATAATTATTCGATTTGTATAACAGGAGGAGAAAATATTCTTAGGGAGCAAAAGAAGAGATTGTTAATGCATCAAAGTTATAAAATAACATGAAGACTATATCCCCTTTCATTTTCACTTAATTTATAAGGCAATAAATAAATAAATAAATTTTTAAAAATATGTTTTTATTGATATTTTAGAGAAAGAGGAAGGAAGAGAGATAAGAGAGACAGAAACATAGATGAGAGAGAAACATCACCGATCAGCTGCCTCCCGGATATATACCCTGACCTGGAATTGAACTGGTGACCTCTTGGTTCTTGGGTGAATGCTCACCTGCTGAGCTACACCAGCAGGTGGCTATACATCATTTTAAGAGGCCAAACTTAAAACAGGCATACATAAAGTCCAGTCTGATTGATAAAAACTGTGAGGAAAAGGCTGTCCTCTAAAATTAAACTAATGAGAGAGGGAGTAGGGATTTAATGGAAGAAATCCTAAATACTGGCCCTAGAGCACCTATAGTATGGAACGGACTTAGGATAACTGGATAAAGAAAGCCTAAGAAGGTTAGATAAAGGTAGTAAAGAGAAAAATGATTAATATCATTGTAATGGAAAGTGAAAGCCTATTGGTTGAATGACAGCCTTTGCTATCATCTGTCCTCTTACCATTAATTACACAGCAGATAGAATGAAGAGAAAGAGATGAAACATTAAGAATTTATTGAAAACAAGTATTTTGATAGGTTAAAATTAATTTCTTTGGACTATTAGTAATTATGTAGTATTTAATAAAATATATATTGGATAAACTAATTAATTCATTTTATTGGCACCTACTCTGTGCTAGAATCATTCTATTTGCTATGAGGAATTACTAATAAAACATAAGGGTTACTAAAATGCAACGGAAGGTCTGAATTGTCTGAATTTTTTCTCAAGGAGCTTCAAGTAGATGTCATTATGTGTGAAGGTTTATTTGGCCACAGTCCCTGAAGCCATAGGAAAACTAGTTGACACCTCAAGGTAACTTTGTGCTCTATGACATTTTATTGTCCAACATATTTCAAAGTATTTATATGAAGGCAGATTCTGTAATCTGTGTTATTTAAAGGACAGTGGCAATACATAATGAGAGAGAATTTGGTCAGAATTATTTTCAGAATATATGTAGTTTTTCCCATTGGATGTGTAAAATTTACCAAATTATGATTTAAAATGAGCAATAATCAATATTTATTGTTGTTTATTTTATTTTAATCAAAGCTTGGGAAGTAAAGCAGGCAGAACCCAATTTTAGTCCTCAGCAAAAGAGAGCATCGAGATAAAGGTATTTTCTTAAGTACTAATCCTTGGAAATAGGGCAAAACTCAAATAAGAATTGGCAACTTCTTTATAGAGCATATTGAAAAAAATCCCACAGTGTCTTTATCTGGTAAGATTTTAATTGAGAAATCAGACCCAAATTGTTTCATCCAAATCGTAGAGAGCGATGGGTACAGAACTGATTTCTGTTACTTGTCAACACAGTAACTACCAAACATTTTCACAAAGACAGGTGTTGTTTGTATCATCTCAACTCTCTTCAATCAATGGTTGTGGCTCCACAGGCAATGGATAAATCGGGGTGCACCACAGAACATGCTCTGGCCAATAAAGTCAGCTTCTATTTATTATTCAACTATGGAAGTCAAGCTATATTATTCTCCACAATGATTTTCTGACCCAAAACTTCTGTGGTAAGTCTCACCTCACAACTAGGCAGTCTGGTTTCAGGCTAACATGTAATGAACATGGAAGGGGGAGGGAAGATAGTTTTTTTAATACAATTTACCAATCACTGTGATACCCAGGACATTTTCTTCCTCACCCTTTCCGCTTTAATAGTGTCTTGCATTTTTAGAGTACTCTATTCATTAAAATGCTAATACATATATTAACCTTGAAATAAACAGTTGAGCTCATACCAATCTCAATGTTAAGTGGGAAAGAGGTTCTGTGATAGTCGTAATGATTAGAATAAGGTCATAAATTTCTTCTCAAAAGCAGGCAGAACAGATGTGAAGCCTGAAATTTTATCCCATGCCTTTTACACAGTTCACTGTTTTTATTCAAATTTAACTGTGCTGGTTACACATATAGGAATGGATGGTTTGAAACAATGAGAGAACTTGAGGTAATCTATAATAATAAAAGTGTAATATGCTAATTAGACCCGACATTCTTCCAGATGACCTTCTGGAGAAGCCGGTACTGCATGGGAAGCCCTGGTTCTGGCTGCCTGCCGGTGGCAGGAGGGAAGCCTGGGTCCCGGGTGCGAGAGGGAAGTTGGTGCCAGCAGCCGGGGGAAGGAAGGCCTACTCTTGCACAAATTTCTACACTACTACTACTTCTACTACTAATAATACCTGTAATTCCAGTGTTCATCAGATGCTCTCTTGAAATTCTGCGAAAACACATTCTCTAAAGAATTTCATTCTGGCCCTAACTGGTTTGGCTCAATGGATAGTGTCGGCCTGTGGACTCAAAGGTCCCAGGTTCGATTCCGGTCAAGGGCATGTACCTTGGTTGCAGGCACATACCCAATAGGGAGTGTGCAGGAGGCAGCTGATCGATGTTTCTCTCTCACTCTCTCATTGATGTTTCTAACTCTCTATCCCTCTCCCTTCCTCTCTGTAAGAAATCAATAAAATCTATAAAAAAAAAGAATTTCATCCTGGTGTTGTGGTTAAGAACTCAGCCATACTGAATTCAAATCCTAGTTGTTCTGTGTCCTGTCTAGATTACTTTGAGCAAGTTGCTTAACCCCTCAGTGCCTTAGTTCCTTCCCAGTAAAATCGGGATAATAATAGTACCAACTTCAAAGGGGTTTTATTCAAATTAAATAAATTAATATATGTAAGACTCTTAACATACCAGTCTTGCTATAATTAGAACTATATAGAAGATATAAAATAGTAAATATACATGAATCTTATAGACCAGCGGTTCTCAACCTGTGGGTCGCAACCCCTTTGGGGGTCGAACGACCCTTTCACAGGGGTCGCCTAAGACTATCGGAAAACACATATATAATTACATATTGTTTTTGTGATTAGTCACTATGATCTAATTATGTTCAATTTGTCACAATGAAAATACATCCTGCATATCAGATATTTACATTATGATTCATAACAGTAGCAAAATTATAGTTATGAAGTAGCAATGAAAATAATTTTATGGTTGGGGGTCACCACAACATGAGGAACTGTATTAAAGGGTCACGGCATTAGGAAGGTTGAGAACCACTGTTATAGACAATTCAAAAACTACATGCAGAAATCAAGCTTTGTAGTCCCTGAATATTTTTCCATCATTTCAGCCATAGCATTATAGAAATGTCCAATAAATACTTACCTATTATATTTATGTCAGGATTTTTCAGCTTGTCCTTGAATGTGCAAATTGGGGGCAATTTAGCTGTCAGCTTTTAATTTTTCAAGTTTCTTCAACTGGGGATCGAGCCTGCAACCCGGGCGTGTGCCTTGACCAGGAATCGAATCATGCCCTAAGTCTGTTTTTCAATTCATTATTTATTATGATTGTTTTCAGTAAGAATTGATCTAATAGGTTAATTGATTTGGAAAAGTTTGAGTGTGGTTTATTGACTGAAATTAGTGCTAGTTTCTAATCTAGAATTTCTAACCAGAGATCAATTGCTGAACAAAACAGCTATAAGGTTTAAAGAGAGTTTCCAGGAAACCCTTCTATGACTAGAAATGTCAGTTGACATGTAGAAAATCCCATGAGAAGAAACAAAATATTTATATTCACCTGAATGTACACCTAGTCTTGAACACTAAGGAAACAATTGCAATAAAGACAAAAATTTGATTTTCCTGTCTGTGGACTTAACCAACTGTATATGAAATACATGCAAACTCTATTCTTTGCATGTAGAAAGTGAAAGGTTAGAAGAATAGCCCTAAGGCTTTGCTTGGTTTCAAAATTTTGCATTATTTCCTATTGCTAACATACTTTTAACATTGATTGCAAGCCAGTCATATTCTCCCTGGACACCCCACCCTAAGCATGACCTCCCCATTTCTTGTCTCCCTTTTTTACCTACCCAGTCTTGCCCTGAGACAGGAAGGAGATAAGATTTAGCAGTCCCCAGTGTTCTAGAAATTGGTCTATAATGTGGGGCTGGAAGAAGGAGGGAAAGGAAATTAATCCTTTATTCTTTTAGTAGCTGATTCAATTTGGATTGTTAGTTGTGATATAGTAGTCTAAAGAAGGCAGGTAATAATGCCATTGTGTTTTGTAGAAGTTATATCTTAAGTGGAGAACTAATTCTTGTTGTAAGATCATCTTGTTGCTATATTAAAAGACCGTGACATAATTTAATTTATCACGAGAAGTTTAACAGATATGATGACCAGAGTATATACTATGATATATGAAATTAAGTGGAGATGTTAATCTCAGTTATCAAGAGAATTATGGAAATATCATAGCTGTCTTCAAGTATTTGAATAGCTGTTCTTTCAAAGAGCCACATTGTTCCCTTGTTCTCCAGAGGCTATCTCTGGGAGAGTGATGTGGCATGTTGTCGGAAGTCGGTCTATCCTTGCTGCTTGACACAGTCGCTGCAGGAAAGAAACATCTGCACAGCATATGTTTCAAGGGACCTGGCGTTATAGCATACTGTTCTTAATATGTTTGCTCCCCTTAGCGCTATGTGTTTTAACCAAGGTCACCTCTCCGAGAAAGGTTGTTTCCCCAGGTAGGGATTTTTCCCTGAAGTTAGGGAGGGGATAAAACCCCTTAACTAAGTGCTAGGCGGGTAGTTAATCACTTTAACTACAAACAATCATGCTTAAGCTACATAATCTTTACTCCCTGGAATGGAGATAAGAAACGCCCTAACCTTTGGAATAGAGATTGATAGGATTGGAATCAACTGGTATAAATACAGATGTAACAAGACAACAGAACACAGAACCTAGAGACAGAACCTACCAAGAGAACCTAGCTGAAGAACCTAGTGAGGGAACATGGCTACAGAACCTGGCTGGAGAACCTGGAGAACGTGGCTGGAGAACCTAGCAAGAGAACATGGACACAGAACCTGGCTGGAGATCCTAACCAGAACTTCGCTGGAGATCCTGACCAGAACTTGGCTAGAGATCCTGGCTAGGCTGCTGATCAACTGAATGCTGTCTCTGTGTCATTCCTTCTTCGCCGACTCCGTCCACACCTTTGGGGACCCCTGGACCTGCTGGGGTTGGACCCCAGCAACATGTTTCTTTCTGAGGCTATGAATTCCCTGCCACTACAAGTTTTGAATCAATATTTAGATTTTTTTTAAAATCCTCACTGAGGATATGCTTTTTATGATTTTTAGAAAGAGAAGAAGGGAGAGAGAAAGAGAAACACCAATTTCGTTGCCTTTTCTACATGCCCCAATCTGGGATAGAACCCGCAACCTTCTGGTATAAGGGTCAATGCTCCAACTAGCTGAGCCACCCAACCAGGGCATATTTGTAGACTTTTGGTTGGTAGGTTGGACTAAGTGACCTTTAAGTTTTGTTTGGATCTCACATTTAACTTTTTAAAGTTGCTTGCCTCCTGTTTTCTGAATGGGCTGTTTCCTAGACTGTTCTTAATTGTTGGAAGAGTGGAAGTTACTAGTGTGCATTCACGACTTGAAAATAACCTCAAAGATAAGAAGAATGGGGTTCGGCCCTCCCTAAATAGCCCTGAACCTTTATTCAATTTCATTGTCTTAAAGTTAGACTTGTCCACATTTTTATCAGTGGAGTTCTTTAAAGACATTCCAATTATGGAAAAACTTAGCCCAGGGAGACAAAGTTTTGCAGATAGGGAAATTACATTGTCAATGTCACTTGATTAACACCTGAATGTGGAGATATGCTGACTCCTTTCTTTTAAAGAAGGTCCTAATGATTCTGAAAAGAAAGCATTTAATTTTAGTTTCTGCTTTAACAGGCAAGAAAAAAAATCCTTTATAGAAGTCA
Source organism: Myotis nattereri (assembly GCF_964212035.1). Classification (NCBI taxonomy): domain Eukaryota; kingdom Metazoa; phylum Chordata; class Mammalia; order Chiroptera; family Vespertilionidae; genus Myotis; species Myotis nattereri. The sequence continues at coordinate 46,255,907 of NC_138079.1, read as the reverse complement.
TCAACTCATTGCTGAATAAGTCAGTGGCACATTAGGTTAGTGGAGTTCATGTAGGGAAGCAGAGGCTGTGCTTTCTCCCTTTTAGTTAATGTCCTAGGATGAGTTCAAGGTACATGAAAAAAATTAATAATAATTCCCCTGACCAAAGAGAAACAGATCCACCAGGGATAGCTCAGCTCTTTGTAACATAGACCTGCTCACTGTTGTTGTTTTTCCCTTCATCTTTTACCTTTCAAAAGATACTATATTTTAATTAAGTCAAATATGCGGATCTATATTCTGGGAACCCATCATTTCAAAGCCATCATAAAATTTCTGAATTCATCTTTGAAATGTAAACAGTGAAAAATGGATGATATTTTACTAAAATGCTTCACAGATTTCAAAAGTAGTAAAAATGTCATGTGAAAATAACTATAACATGTTAAATACTTGCTTCTGTATTCAAACATGCACATGAATTAGATGCCAATATTTTGTAAGAAGGTAAATCTCTGTCATCAATTAATTACCATTTCTTTAAAAAAAACATTAGAGTTCTATAATATTTATATCCCAGAAGGTACAGAATATTCAGTATTCAGTGTCCCTAGTTGGGGTAGCAGGTGATGGGCAGGGCAGTCTGTTAGTCTAAGGCTATATATGCACAAACACAGAACTCAGCAATTTAAAAAATATATATATTGTATTGATTTTTTACAGAGAGGAAGGGAGAGGGATAGAGAGTTAGAAACATCAATGAGAGAGAAACATCAATCAGCTGCCTCCTGCACACCCCCTACTAGGGATGTGCCCGCAACCAAAGTACATGCCCTTGACTGGAATTGAACCTGGGACCCTTCAGTCCGCAGGCCAACACTCTATCCACTGAGTCAAACCAGTTAGGGCTCAGAAATTTTTTGTTGTTGTTGTTGAAATATTTTTATTAATTTTTTTTTCAATTACAGTTTACTTTCAGTATTGTTTAGTATTGGTTTCAGGTTGTAGCATAGTGGTTAGACAGTCATATGCTTTACAATGTGTTCCCCTCAATATTTCTAGTCCCCACCTGACCCCATACAGAGTTATTACAATATTATTGACTATATTCCCCATGCTGTACCTTACATCCCCAAGAACTCAGCAATTTGTCTCTGTGTCTTGTGCTATGCGGACTTGGGACAGTGGAAGTTTTATTTGATCTCTATTAATGGTAACTATTGCAAGGGAGTAACTTTCATAGGATGCAGACACAAATATCAGTTGTCCAATATATTTCAGAAGAATATTAATAAAGGTAGGCTGATGGCATAGAAAACAGGATCATTTAAAAGCTTTATTTAGTCCGGGCAGTGTGGCTCGGTGATTGTGGGCTCAGTCCCTAGTGTGGGGCATGTAGGAGGCAGCCAATCAATGATACCTTCTCATAATTGATATTTTTCTTTCTTTCTCTCTCTCCCCCTCTGAAATCAATAAAAATATATTTTAAAAATAGTTATTTGCAAAAGTGAATGTTTTATATTGTGTGTAGAATTATGTGCTCCTATTTATTTAATGAAATTATTTGGCCATTTTTGTTTCATGTTTCTACCTCTATTCAAATGGAGTCTGATTATTCTTTGAAATATTATTTATAGGAGAAAAGTCCCTAAGTCTATCCAAATAGCACTCAGCAAAGAGTTAAATAAATTATTTCAATAAAATCAAACATTTTTCAATATTGCCCATAGTCATTGATTATATTGACCTAGAAGAATGTGCAATAAATTGATTGAAAAGCATATATTTTACAATCCTCTTTTATTATATTATAAATGTTAATAATTATATACTATGTATGTACACAGGGTGTTGCAAAAGGAGGTTTATAATTGTTCATATGTAAAATAATACAATAACAATATAAGAATAAAGTCTGTTTCATGAATTCACAACTGTAAACCTACTTTTGCCCAACCCTGTATGTAGTGTGATGTTTAATACTTTTACTTCAAAATGCGCTTTGAGGTGAATTTTTAGGTTGTAATTTAGATGATTTATTAAACATACCTCTACTTTCTAATGCAAATCTTAACCCATTATAGCAATGTTTGTTTTGGTTTGTTTTTGCCAATATCCTTAATCACATGATCTCTTTTGACATGAACATTTTCTGTGGTTTCCTTAAGTGGGTGCTTAAGGAGATTTGTGCCAATATTGCTGATCTACCCATTACCTTTTAGATTTTTGTTCTTTTGGTTTTAGTCGATTTACTTTTTAGATTAGCTCATTTGCCCAGTTTTATGGGAATGAATTGAGGTTGGAGAGAGCAGTCTCCATACATACGTAAACAGAAATCCACTGAACATAAGCCTGATGGTATCAGGGTCCTTCTGTCAGTTGCTGTGGACATTCACGTATGATGAACAGGTAATCTGAGCTTCATGGCTTTCCTAGTCTCATTAAACAACATTCTCATTGAAGAATTATTCCCTTTCCTATATTAAATTTTCAGATAGATTATGAATTAATTTTTCTGAAATTGAGAAATCTGAGCAATCATTTATATTAACTTCTGATCTGCTCTATTCCTCACAAGTTTCTTCTATTTATCTGTGAATTTTTAAAATATAGGTTTACCTTCCAATTCTCACTTTACATGGCTCAGAATAACGCAAAACCAGTCATTAAGTTTACTTACTGGACTTCATTTTCTCATCTGTAAAATTGGATAGGTTTCCAAAAGAATTTACTCAGCACTAGTTATATGCACTATACAAAATTAAAATATAACCATTTCTCTTAAAAGACGAATAATGGATAATATTCAGTTAGGGAACAAGACTGGAAAATATTGTTGCCATTTTCTTTAGAACTGGATTTCAGTTACAGTTTAAAAGCCAGTGGGAACTGGAAGAAGATGACTATATAAATCTGGAGATTGACATGAATACTAGGGAATTGAGGGTGCTAAGATTTGAATTCAGTCCACAAGGATGGGATGAATTTGGATAGTGAGGAAGGGCACATTAAATGAACAAAAGGTATTTGAGGAAAATTGAATAGATACATGAACTGTGAATTATAAGGCCTTTGTAATATCAAATCACCTAAATTAAAAATCTTTAGTGCTTCCTTTAGTAGGCAAATGTGTCCCAGTCATGTCTCTGAAATCTTTAATACTAGCTATATGAATATAGGCTACTTGAGTCATATTATTTCTTAGCTTCCCAATACGATGGCCTACTTTTACAAACTATGTAGTTTTTTTTCTTTTAACACAGTGGCAAAAAATTGAAACTAAGATATCCATTCATTCTTTATTATTTCCCCATTTGTACCTCTTTTTAAAATGAGAAAATCACGCTCGCACTGGTAATTACTGTTAGCATGATTCACTGTATAAGTAGCTTATTAAAACCCATGTGAGCTATATAACCACTAAACAGAGAAAGCACATTTTGCAGTTCTACTTTAATGAATCTGTTTAATTAATAAACTATCCTTTGATGATTCTGAATTAGTTTAAAATCACAGATTTACTTTTTCTTGAGATGATCAAATGGTCATTAAAGCAACCATTGTCTTTTTAACCATTGCTTTTCTCTCCTACCCAAGAAAGAAAATCTGATTTACAATTATGTAAATTATTACATATAAAAGTACATATAGATTTATATTACTAAAACATAGATGAAGATATAGTCATTCTTTTTTGGTAAGTCAAGTAATGTAGCATAGTGAAGGAGCTAAATTTTATTGAGTAACAGGACTTAAAAGTTGCTATTACCAATTTCTGAGGACTGTATTAAATATCTATTTTTTATATTTCTATTTTTTATTTTTAAAATATATTTTTACTGATTTCAGAAAGGAAGGGAGATGGAGAGATAGAAACATCAATGATGAAAGAGAATCATTGATTAGCTGTCTCCTGCATGCCCCCTACTGGGAATTGAGCCCCAGCATGTGATCTGACCAGGAATCTAACCTTGACCTCCTTGTACATAGGTTGATGCTCAACCATTGAGCAACACCAGCTGGGCTTAAATATCTATTTGTATTTTATTTCTTTTAACAAATATTAATTGAGCCCTACAGTGTTATAGACACTATTCTAAAAGCTGTAGGTATAATGGTAAGCAGAAAAGATATTGCCCTATCCTTATGAAACTCCTGGTCTAAGGGGAAAGACTACTAAACATACAAATAAATATATACTTATATACTAATTGCATGTGTACATAATTATTTTTATGTATTGAATATTATTAACTGTAATCAAATATATGGCATCCTATAAATATAACATAGGAATCAAAATGCATGTAAATACTGACAAAATAGAGAGGACATCATGATTCTCTGAACATTTTATATGCAAGTAACATTGTCTACTGCTCCGGATAATCTGCAATTCAGAGAGTGTAGACTTGACCACATTATATGCTGTCTGAAATCTTTGGCCAGAGAGACTTAACACTTCTCTTTATGCTTTCAAAAAGAAGTTGCTAATAGCAATTTTAAGTCCTGAGGCATGTCTTCATTGATTCATGGGCCAAGAAACAAATGAACAAAACAAACAAACAAACAATAAAACATTAAGCATATAAACCAAAACCTCTTCCTAAATAATTCTTTTAATACTTCCAGAAGCAACTCCATAACCTACTTAAATGACTGAATTCACAAATTTGAAATGATAATGTATTCTTCTTTGCCTTAATAAATACACACACATTTATAGCTTTTAACATCTGGGCAGGCATGAATAATCATGCATAAATATTATCATTGTTATTTTTGCATTCTAGCAGTTGAATAAAAACATTCTAAAATATTGTCAGAATACAAGAATACATATTTATTGTTGCTTTGCTTATGGAGATAATGAATTACATAGATAATTGTATACTTTCAAAGCATATTCAGTATATAATTAACTTGATTTATGATATAGTAAACAAAATGATCCATAAGTCAATATGAATTGAGTAATATCCATATATTAAATAGATATTAATGCTAAGAAATATCTAATAATAAATGTGTAATATGCTAATTAGACCTAACAGCCAAACTACCTTCCAGATGACCTTCCGGACAAAGCCAGGGCTGCGAGGGCCAAGGCAAACTGCTGTGGTTGTGAGGGCCGAGCCCCTTGCATGAATTTCGTGCATCGGGCCTCTAGTATTTCATATATTTCACAATGAGCTTATTCTATTTGATGGTGAGCCACAATGGGTATAGAATTATTTTGAATGGCTGTAATTTCTAAATTATTAAAATTTATTTAAAGCACCAGGATGAAATAAACAAAGATGGAAAGTATAAGAGTTGTTGAGACCACATTAAGAGAATAGAGCCTATCCATAATTATGTGTTTTTAAATATCATATGTATATTAGGATAATACTCAGTCCATTGGGTTTAAGTAGTTCTGGTACTTGACCTTTGATACTATGGAAAAAGGAGAAAGAGAAAGGAATAAAAGGAGGGGGGAGGGAAGGAGGAAGGAAAGTTAGTAGATACCAATATAAACTTGAAAAAAGCCTACAGGATGCCTTCTCCTTTCTCCAAGCACCAACCCAGTTCATGAACAGATACACGCCAGACTGTCCAGAAGAAAACAATGACCAGCTTCAAAATTAGATAAATAGGTTTATTTTATCAAAACATAGTGGCGAGAATAAAATCTCAGCTGCCCTCTGAAAGCGCAGCGCAGGGCTGTGTGTATTTGGGTCTCCTGTCTCAGAGAGAATTTATTCCTTATGCATTCTAATATATTGTAAATGGGAACAACAAGAGTGTTTATAGTTGTAGCAGAATGTTATTTAGTTGCAAATAAGAAGAAGCTTCACTAAAACTAGATAAACAATAAAGAGTAGAACTCCAGTCCCAAGTCAGTGGCTCAAACAATATCATTGATATTCTAATTGCTTTCTGTTTCTCCACTCTGCCTCTGGGTAGGATTGGCTTTTCCCTAAAGGTGGCATCCATCATGGTTGCAGGATACCTGCCAACTTACCTCTGGGGTCACAGACTTCCTTATCCATATGCAAAGAAGAAAGAAAGAGGGTTATTCCCAATCACTTTCTCAGAAACACAAGGAGCCCTCCTTTCTGAGAGCCTGTCCCCACCAAGCACACACAAACCTGTTCTTACACATTCTTGTCCCCAGTGGATCATATTCCTACCTACACCAGAAGTGTGGTCAGGAAAGGGGGAAGATTCACTCACTTCAGAGATGCAGACTTTCTCTTGAATTCAAAAGAGGAATCATCTTTCCCCAAGGATTGACATAGATACCTCAGTAAACCTGAAGATATTCTATGGGAAGGAGCATTGAAAACTGGTGAAGCAATCAAGGTGCACATTGCAAAAGGTTTCCTGTATGCCTGGTAGTTTACTCCTGCGGTTCCAACAACTGCACCGTAGCTCTTTCCCACTGCAACAAACTTGGATGGGTAGAGCCATAATTCTGAACATTTAGTGTTCCTAACAGTCACCTGCTGAGCTTTCTAAAAATGCAGAAACCTGGGCTGACACCCCAAATTCAAATTCAGTAGATCTGGGGCATTGTAACAAACACCCAGGGTTATTTGTGATGGGCAATGACTTAGCTAAATTCTGTATATATCACCTTTTTTTTTTTATCACCATAATTTCCATGCATCCTTCTGCATTGGAACCAGGCAGAGCAATACAGATGCTGGAAGACGGTCTATCCTTGCTGCTTGACACAATTGCTGCAGGGAAGAAACATCTGCACAGCATATGTTTCAAGGGACCTGGTGTATATGGCATACTGTTCTTAAAATGTTTGTTCCCCTTCTTAGCGCTATGTGTTTTAACCAAGGTCACCTCCAAGAAAGGTTGTTTCTCCAGGTGGGGATTTTTTTCCCTGAGTTAGGGATTAAAAGGACTAAGGAAAGGAAAAAAACCCCTTAACTAAGTGCCAGGCAGGTAATTAATCACTTTAACTACAAACAATCACTTAGGATAATCTCCTTCAGTTACTTCCTTGTAGCTTAACAGAACAACAGAGTAGTGACCTTAGAATGGAGATAACAAACGCCCTAACCTTTGGAATAGAATGGATAGGATTAAAATCAACTGATATAAATACAGATGTAACAGGACAATAAAGACTGAATCTGGCTAGAACCTGGCTAGAGAACCTGGCTAGAGAACCTGGCTAGAGAACCTGGCTAGAGAACCTGGCTAGGCTGTTGATCAACTGAACACTGTCTCCGTGTCATTCCTTCTTCGCCGACTCCATCCACATCTTTGGGAATCCCTGGACCTGCTGGGGTTGGACCCCAATATACAGAATCATTTGTTTATGTTCATTCTGCTTGGTGCATGTATTTTCAGTTTTCAGGATTAGAGGAACTTGCATATGAAAATGACTTTTATACCTTCTGTGATACTTATTTCACTTAAATATCACCAAATAGGTTTCTTGTGTCCATTTTGAGGCTTACACGTATTTGTGGGGATCTAGCTGCCATCTGTTAATAGTTCATGACACTTCGGTTAGTAATTCAGTTAGCGTACAAAGCCATCTTTGTCAGAGATCATGGAAACAGTGAATTAATACCAATGTTACCCCTTCTATGTGCTTTTGTGTGTGTGTGTGTGTGAGCACTCACACACACACATGTCTTATAGTAGCATAAATATTGGCTACTGATATCTGCATATTACAAGGAACCAAAACCATAGCGATGATGCATAGGAATACAGTTTTATGCAGACTGTTGACTCTAATGTGTTAATTTGTAAAAAGGAAGCTTTCAGGTATTACTGGTTCAAGTGTAGGTTAGTATACTAGTTGCCCCAGGAGCTTTAGTTTTAAGGCATTTCTAATTGCTAGGACTCCTATAAAATTGAAACTGTGTTTACTTCAGTGCTTGCTCATTCTTTCCTAAAATTCCTTGCATATCCATAAATGATTAAGGAATAAAACTTAGGCTTAATCTTCCTTAGGCATCACAAACTTAGGATATTTTATTTAACTCCGTAGTCACGATTTCACCTTCCTATATCTAGCCCTGGATGGGAGGGGGCTTGAAGTTTCCCAGTGGGAGCTTTATTTTTCAAGGGGTTTTCTCTCTCAGACCCTACATCCAGGTGTTTTATTTGTGTGTGTGTGTGTGTGTGTGTGTGTGTGTGTGTGTTTTCACCCATGTGCTTACGTTCGACTAACATTATCAGAGCTCTGGTCAGTCCTGGTTTCATGACCATTTCTGCCTTCTTCACTTTTTCTCAGTGGATATGGAATCAGCACTTTTTGAGACACTAAGGCAGAGTGGAAAGAGCTTGGTTTTAAAGTCACACTGACATGAGCTCAAACGCAATTGACCTTAGACAAATTGCCCAGTCACTCTGACATCATTATCTTCATCTTTCAAATAAGAGTAATTTTCATCTCATTGATTGCTTTATAAATTGAGTTCCACACATAAAGTGATTAGTCATAAGTGCCTCCCCCCCCCTTTTGAATCTCCAGCCTCTTACTGACAACAACCCATCTAAGTCAGTACTTCCACAAACTCCTATGGTCTTTTCTTAAAAAGGAATTCCTGGAAGTTACCAATAATTTTCCTCTTTGAACATGTTATGATATATTTTGGACGTGATAAAGAAGCTTACAGCTTTTTAAATATTTATGTTCTCCACGCCATGCATGCCAACTGTGCTTGCTCTCTTCATTTGTTTACGTGCCAAGGAGACAAGCCAAGCAGCATGAGAGGAAAATACTGTCAGGACACAAAGTGAGTTTGTCTAATGTGAACTCTGTGCAGACGTAACCTTAACGGGAAAGAGTGGAGACTGCTCCCTGGTTGCACAGGGATACCTTGATTAACGAATCACCTGGGAACAAAGCTCCTTTATAAGCAATTCAGCTGAGTAAATTTATATTTTAAAACTTCATGAATCAAATGAAATAGTGCTGGCTGGTGTCACATATTTCAAGAGTAATATTCGGGGTAAGCTGCACTTGCACACGGAGCAGAAATACCTACTCACAGAGTGTCTATTAGGATAAAGGCGATGGGGTGGATTCTAGGAAAAATTGTAAAGCTACTTCAGATAAACTCTTTTTTCACTGTTGTAATCACCATGCTCCACCCCTACATACACCCAGCCATAGATCTTTACCCTGGAGTCTTGCTGCTCCCTTTAAAAACAGAAATCAGAATGATTCACACTTTGAGTTACAGTTCATGTTACCTTGTACTGATGTTACTTAGTCATATTTCAATCCTGGCTAGAATTTGGTGCTGCTGAAAGAGATTCGGACTTAACTGGCTTGAGAGGGGACCCAGAGTTGGCATTCTAATACAGATTCACGGTTGAGAACTACAGCTTTAACATAAAGTTGTATTTTCATCTTATGGCCTCTCCTATCATAATATCCATGTTTATCTGCTGCAGTGGGCTGTAGAATTCTTGTGTCAAAAACACATGGGTAAGTTTATAATAAAGGTTCCTGTGGCCTCAGCAAAGAATCACTACTACTGAATCCTGAGATATGTGGTAGATGTGAGTGTGTTGTGTGTGCGGTGCATATATATGTGTGACAGGGGCCCCTGGGGAGAACTAGAATATTTCTGCTTAACCAACAACCAAAGTGATTCTGTCTCACTCTTAAGGTTTAATAACTTTTATCTTATTTATAATTTCTATCTCATGGAACAACTTAATTCTTTTTTGCTAATAAAAAGTTCCAACAAGTGGTTGACAGTGGGCTATTTTCATGATATGTATAACATATTTTAAACAATATTAGTTATAATAATTACACTCTAAATAAGGTCAATTTTTATTTGCAAAAGGAAAGAAAAATCAAATTTATACATCAGAATGGTCTTTTCCAATATATACATATTTTGAAGTACGAGTGTATATTGTTAATTTAATGTAAATATCCATTAATCTGTCATTACCTAATTATTTAATGACAGATTTCTAATATATACACTAAATTTCAAGTTAAGAACTTGTGGTCATTGTTTAGAAATATGAAATCTCAATCTCTCTTTTTCTGTCTCTCTCTCTCCCTCTGCTCCCCCCGACACTGTAGCCTCAGATGAGGAAGAGCCAACTTCAGCAGGTAAAGTTACTATTCTGTAAAGATTATTCTTATTTAACTTAATACTATTAATAATGGAGACACAATCCTTTGAAGTGCATGTCCTAAGCAGTGGTTCTCAACCTGGGGATCGTGACCATCGGAAACCACATATAGCATATCAGATATTTACATTACGATTCATAACAGTATCAAAATTGCAGTTATGAAGTAGCAACAGAAATAATTTTATGGTTGGGGTCACCACAACATGAGGAGCTGTCAGGACAGTTTGTCTAATGTGGACTCTGTGCAGACGTAACCTTAACGGGATCGTATTAAAGGGTCGCGGTATTAGGAAGGTTGAGAACCACTGTAAGGTTTCAACCAGAAAACTGGTATAGGTTTACTTATTTACTCTTATAATTTCTTGGACTTTCTACTCCAGACTAAATGATGTTGGAGTTATAAATAAAAATAGGAAAAAAACAGAGGAAAAAATAACACAAAATATCACATCAACATTAAACAATAAAGGAAATTAAAACATTCCATAAAATTCCTAAAACAATAAGCCCTACCAGTATTGCTCAGTGGTTGAATGTCAACCTATGAACCAGGAGGTCATGGTTCAATTCCCCATCAGGGCACATGCCCAGGTTGTGGGCACGATCCCCAGTGGGGGGAATGCAGGAGGCAGCCCATCAATGAGTCTCTCTCCTCATTGATGTTTCTATCTTTCTCTCCCTCTCGCTTTCTCTCCGAACTCAGTAAAAAATAATGTTAAAAAGTCTAAAAGAATAAAATGAGGAGAAAAAAACTAAAATGATAAAATGCAGAAAAAATAATAAAATCGGGAGGATAAAGTAAAATGATAAAAGATACTATCAAAACTGTGACATTCTATATACAATACTGCATTATAAAATATATAACCAGCATTGAAAGTGATATTCATTTAAGTTTAAGGATAAAAATTATGTTGTTGCCTTAAATATTCACTTTATTTAAAAACAAAATTTTGTATAACTTATGGCATCATGCCTCTATGTTTCTTATTCAGCTAATCATCTATTTGGTAAGCACAGGCTGAAGTGAGAACTGAGTATCATGAAGAATAAAAATGGTAGAGAAGGCATGGTATTTTCAACATCATTAAAACAATGATTCTGTTTAGAATATTTTCATGCTTCATTCGGTCTTGAGCTATTTTTTTTCGAACATGCCTTATTCTTCTCATGTGAACCTCTAAATTGCCATTGCAAAAGCAAGTGCCTTTTTTGTGTAGCGTTGTAGAGAAGGTACATAATCCATCACATCTGCATTTCTCCTCATGGAGAAATGTTCTGCTCTGAATGTTCTGATGGGTTGCATTAACCAAAGGAACATTTATTTGTAGCAACTAATTTACTAGGGCAGTTTCACCTAACACCTGGAACTAGCCGAAGCTTCTTTTATCTTAGTTGAATATTATGTTCAGGTATTTAAACATCTCATTTCATTGAGTGTAAAAACACATTTATGAACTATACAAGAAATTCCTTCAAACTAGGTTACATCCTAATATCTAATTACAAACTAATGAGATTCATATTTTTTGAAGCTGCCATAACAGATACTGTGCCTCCAAATGAATCACCTTTAGAGGTGATAAATGAAATCCAATTATGTTGCTATTACTCAAATAATTTTTCAAAACTCCCTTTTGAAATTTTCTTCAGAATTTGTTTATGAGATAGCAACATCAGTTATTTCCTTATAGTTTCAGAAGTGTGCTACTGAATTCATAAGACTTTGTCTAATAAATATGTCTACAAAAACCAAAGATTTGCAAATAGTAAGAGTGTGTGTTTGTGTGTGTGTGTGTGTGTGTGTGTGTATGTATTTATGGGTGTGAAAAGCAGCTCAGTTTGTAACTTTGAAATCAAATCAGTTTACAACTTTTGAAAGGTGAATCACATTAAGGTTAAATTTCATGAAATAACACTCTTTAATAAAGTTAAGTCAGTGGCTGCTTCTCCCATGTTGCACAAATCCAATGATAATTTATTTAAGTTTCATAATAGTGAGAGGTTTTTATAAACTGATTATACCAATACTTTTGTGTATGTCATTTAGAAAATTAGGACATTTACATTAGAAACTTGACTGCTACAAATGATCTAATAAAGATATAATTTAATTTATTAACTATAAGGTATATCAAATCAGCCTTATTGATATGTAAATTTACTCATTCCTGTTCATTTATTTGATCTTTTTTAGCTATTATTTTACTTTTTTAGATATATGACTTAAGTACCAAATTGACGAAATTACTATGAATTAAAACAAAGGCAAAAATAGGAAGATTTGACTTTGGGTGATGATAAACACAATGAAATACACAGATTATGTTATCATAGCATTGTACATTTGAAACCTATATAATTTTATTAACCAATGTCACCCCAATATATTTTAAAAAATAAAGGCAAAAATGGAAAATATTATTGAATGAGATAAAAATCAGTCAAAACTGACAGTGGAAAGCTTGTGGCTATATGGAAATCAGTGGCAATAATTAGTCAAAATACAACTTAGTGTTTTTGTTCATACTACCTAAAAACAAATATTTAATTTTCTGTCTCTCTTGCCTATGGGTAGATTTTTTATTTCTTTAATTGTCTTTTTTTAATATCAAAGAGACTGAGTTTGGGCTTATATAAAACTAGCTATTAATACTGAGTTAACATTTAGGAAAAATTATGATTAGAAAAATTAAATTTTCAGATGAATATAAATGGTAAAATCTTTTTAGCAATCAGCTAAATTAAAAAATAGTAAACTACAAAAGTCATAGTGTTCTTCATATGTTTATAAATGTTATCATTTACTTAAATGTAAATTGTATTTGTGGCCTATTAACATCTGATACTATTGGGTAATGATGATAGAGGTTACTTCCTGGATACAATAGTTTATTGTAGACTCATTTCGACATCTGTGATGCCCACCAGAGATGAAGAAAAGAGTGATTTGGTATGACCAGAGCTTCAACATTCTCATTTGTTTCTTCCAAATCTTTTGACGTGTTTAATCTTTTAAATGCTCAGTTTGGCCATTGAGGAAGTACAACTAAGAACACTAATAATCTGCATATATAATGTAACATTGGCTAGCAGTAGTAAAGACTTGAAAGTATAGTTTTATGTGAAAATATATATTTATCACAATAATTTTATATCTATATATTTATAGTTTAAATAAGCCATATATATGGCTTAACACAAATGTGTTATATATCTATACAGCTAAACACAGGACAGATTAGATATTCTTCTCTAACTTTGGAAATATTAAGTTTTAGTTCTACAAAACATTTGTATTTACAGTGAATATTATGATTTTCTCCACTTAGCTGAGATCTGAAAGATTCCTTTCAGATCTTTTTCCTGTTTTTGTATGGAGTTTAATTTTACATGGCCAACTGTACTCAATTATTCAACAGTTCATGCATTTTGAAAAGGAATGATATCTTACCACATTATTCTCTAATGAATAAGAGTTGCTTTTGCATTCTAATCTTAGTGCTTTATTTCCTTGGGGGTCTGAAATAGAGCTTGGCATTCTTGTTTTTTACATTTGTTAAAAATTCTTTCCATTTTATATGGAAATGAATATTTCCCCTCTAGTGCCTGGATTAACTTTCCTAATTATTTTATCAAGTATATTCTTGTTCATAAATATATGCTAAAGAGAATTAAATATTAAAACCTAATATGTAAAAGACCAATTTCTACAATCTCTTGGAAAACAAAATCATTATTTGTAGATTCTCAGTGCAATAGGGATGAAAACTTGGCTGCTTAAGATTTAGTTTTGGTCAGTTTCACGAAAAGACCAAATAGTGCTTACCTTTTAAAAAATATACTTTTACTGATTTCAGAGAAGAAAGGAGAGGGAGAGAGGGGTAGAAACATCAAAGATGAAAATCATTGATTAACCGCCTCCTGCACACTCCATACTGGGGATCGAGCCCACAACCCAGGCATGTGCCCTGACCTGGAATCAAAACATGACCTCGTGGCTCAGAGGTCAATGCTCAACCCCTGAGCCACAAGGTTGGACAGTGTTTACTTTTTTTTTTTTGAAACAAAACTTCCTTATTGGTAGGTGTGTGATAGTGATTTTGAACTGTGAGAAAAATCGTTTTTTAAATCCCTGTTATATGTAGATAGTATTTTTTTATATGTTCACTAAAATAAACTTCACTGTAGTACAGAATTCTGGTAACAGTAGGAATTTGAGAGATTAAAGATTTCCTCTTTAAACAGGTTTAAGAATTAAAGTAATAAAAGAGGGAAAAGTAATATCTTTACTTACATATCTATGAATATAGATATATATTTATAATCTATCATTTTTTACCCAAAAGTATAAAACTGGACTTGAAATAGTTAAAAGTCTTCAGATCTTATTCTTAAGAAATATGTAAAATAACTAAAATCCCTCATAATCAAGCTTGAAGCTATCATTTCTTCAGTAACGTTTGTAAATATCTAGCAATGCACATGTTTAAAAATATTTATGTATAGTGACATGATTATTTTAGTTGTAACTGAAGCACCAATTTAATGTTGCTTAAGTAATAAGAGATGCTATTGACTCACAAAATTTAGAATGAAGAGCTCATTGGTGTCACTAAAAATCTGCGTGTTTTTTTTCTTTCCCCCGATTTTTCTGCTTTGTCTACTGTAGTGTAAAATTTATCTTCATCTTCAAACTGGCTTTCCTTGTGGTGGTGATATATCTGCCAACAGCTGCTGTGGCTGTATGCATCTTTATTCGTGTCTGGTGTGGACAAATAAATGATATTTGTTCCCCTGCCTTCCAAGCAAGTGTCCTGAAATCCATTCTATTTGGACAGGCTCAGATCCCATCTGCCACCCCTGAAACACCCAGCCAGTCAAGACATCCCCATGTACCAGATCATGAGGTTGATTTTAGCTATCTCTTAAAATCAGAAGCCATGTGGATGAGGGGCAGGATATGCCATAGGAAAGGAAAGCTTGCAATTCATACTAAGTGGATGATTAGTAAAGCCAACAAAACATAACCATTACAATGCCCCTTTGTCACTTTTTAGTAACTTCTTAGCTTTTCTCCTACAGTTTATGTTTTTTATATTATTTTATAAAAATTCTTATGAGATCTTGAAAGTCTATGAAGAAATAAACTTGGTGCACATCTTAGTAATACTAAAGCACATAAACAGAACATATATCAGTCAGGGAGAAGCAGAACAAAAAGGGTGCATGTACATCCACAAATATATTAAATGAAGAGATTTGTATTTAGGATTTGGCTCACATGATTATTGGGGCTGGCAAGTCCAAACTCTGTAGGGCAGGGCAGGCAGCTGGAAACTCTGGCAGGATCTGTATGTTATAGTCTTCTTCTCAAGGAGGCCTCAGTTTTGCTCTTTTTTTTAAATATATTTTTTATTGATTAAGATATTACATATGTGTCCTTATCCCCACGTTACCCCCTCCCCTCCCCCCCCCCCCCCCGCTCATGCCCTCACCCCCCTGTTGTCCGTGTCCATTGGTTAGGCCTATATGCTTGCATGTAAGTCCTTTGGTTGATCTTTCCCCCTTACCCCCACCCTCACCTACCTTCCCTCCAAGGCCTGACAGTCCAATCAATGCCTCTCTGTCTCTGGATTAGTCCTTGTTCAACAGTTTATGTTGTTCATTATATTCCACAAACGAGTGAGATCATGTGGTGTTTATCCTTCTCTGACTGGCTTATTTCACTTAGCATAATGCTCTCCAGTTCCATCCATGCTGTGGTAAATGGTAAGAGTTCCTTTTCCTTCTTCCTCCAATTCCATCCATGCTGTGGTAAAATTAAGAGTTGCTTTTTCTTCTTCCTCTTCTTAAAGAATACCTTTCAGCATTTCATATAATGCTGGTTTGGTGGTGATGAACTCCTTTAGCTTTTTCTTATCTGTGAAACTCTTTATCTGACCTTCAATTCTGAATGATAGCTTTGCTGGATAAAGTAATCTTGGTTGTAGGTTCTTGCTGTTCATCACTTTGAATATTTCTTGCCACTCTCTTCTGGCCTGCATGGTTTCTGTTGAGAAATCAGCTGACAGTCGTATGGGTACTCCCTTGTAGGTAACTGTCTTTCTCTTGCTGCTTTTAAGATTCTCTCTTTGTCTTTTGCTCTTGGCATTTTAATTATGGTGTGTCTTGGTGTGGTCCTCTTTGGATTCCTTTTGTTTGGGGTTCTCTGCGCTTCCTGGACTTGTAAGTCTATTTCTTTGACCAGGTAGGGGAAGTTTTCTGGCATTATTTCTTCAAATAGGTTTTCAATATCTTGCCCTCTCTCTTCTTCTGGTACCCCTATAATTCTGATGTTGGTACGCTTGAAGTTGTCCCAGAGGCTACTTACACTATCTTCATATTTTTGGATTCTTTTTTCTTTTTTCTTTTTCGGTTGGGTATTTTTTGTTTCTTTGTATTTCAAATCTTTGACTTGATTCTTGGGATCCTCTTGTCTGCTGTTGGATCTCTGTATATTATTCTTTATTTCAGTCAGTGTATGCTTAATTTCTAGTTGGTCTTTTCATATCTTCCAGGATCTCACTAAATTTATCAGCGGTTTCCATAAAATTCTTGAAAAACCTTATAAACGTGGCCTTGAACTCTATATCCAGTCGTTTGCTTCCTTCCATTTCTGCCATTTGTGACCTGTTTCTTTGTCTCCACATTTTTTATGCTTCCCTGTGTTGATAGAGTGGCTTTGTATGCTAGGTGTCCTGTAGGGCCCAGTGGCTCAGCCTCCCCAGTTACCTGAGGTGGACACTCTTGGTGCACCCCCTTGTGGGCTTTGTGCACAGTCTTGTTGTAGTTATGCCTTGATTGTTGTAGGATCACTGGGAGGAATTGACCTCCAGGCCAATTGGCAGTGAGAATCAGCTGTGTCTGCAGTGGGAGAACTTCTGTGCTGAAGACACTCTTCTGGGACAACACTTGCTTCAGTGGGGCTTTGGTGCTCACTGAGTCTGCCCCCTGAGTGTGTCCCTTATGGATCTGAGGAGTTGTAATCTGGATGGTCCCACTCTGACCACTGGGTACACTGGCTCTTGGATCTACGGAGGTGCTAATTTAGCCTCTGCCTGAAGTTACCCAGCAAGAGCTAAGAAGAGAACTGCAGACTCCCCTTCCTTTTTTGGAGTTTGGAGGTATCCAGATGAGGCCCAGCTGTGAAGCAATGCAAGCTGCTGTGGGGCCTTGGGCCTTCTCTTGGAAGTTCTGGGTCTGTCTGGCCCAGCTGCAATTTGTTAGGTAATTTTCAGGTTGCAAAGGGCCAGGGCATTCATATGCAAAAGCCTCTGCCACAGCCTGGGTGGGGCGGGGTCTCAGGGAATCAAAGGGCAGAGCAAGTAGCTATGGTGGATCCTCAGCCCTGCCCTAAGGGGCCGCGTGTCTCAGTGTCCTGGTAATTGCTGCAAGTACCTCTGAGGGGAAGCCGCCCTCAACTTCCAAGTTCTGCCCGCTGCCAGACAGTCTAGTTTCTCTCCGTATGAGTCCTGGGTCCCCAGAGACTTCCCGGAACCGGAGTTCAGAGCAGTTGGGAGCTTGTGACTCCCTCCTGATTCAAAAAGACAGCCACGTCCTCTGGTGCCCGCCCCTTTCCGCACGCACGCTCGAGCCTCCGTATCTCTGCACTTTACTTCTGCAGCTCCTCTGAGTCTACATGTGCTTTTCTCTTTCCTTCTAGTTGTAGAATTTCCACTCAGCCAGCCTTCCTGTAGTTCTGGATGATGTCCGTTTTGTCTTTTCGTTGTATTTTTGAAGTTGTTGTGGGAGGCAGCAATTTCCGGTTTTTACCTATGCTGCCATCTTGGTTTTCCGCAGCTACCACTTTTTGAATGTCAGCTTGGCACTTCAGTTTTGCTCTTAAGGCCTTCAACTGATTAGATGAAGCCCACTCATGTTACTGGTAATCTGCTTTATTAACCAAAGAACTTGTATTCATATATGCATAGCCCATGGACACAGACAATAATGTGATAAAGGCTTGGTGTGGGGGGCAGGTGAGGGCAAGAAGGGGTCAATGGGGAAAAGGGGGACATCTGTAATACTTTTCAACAAGAAAGATAGATAAAAACAGATAAAGTCAACTGAATATAGATGTTAATCACATCTATAAAATGCCTTCACAGCGACTTCTAGAGTGGTATTTGACCAAGCAACTGGACTCATAGTCTAGCTATTATTGGTAAATATAATTTTTACATTTAGATATCAAATTTAAAAACTTTTATATCTAGCCATCATGGAGAATAAGTAAAAATTATGTAAACACAAACTGTCTTGCTTTTCAACAAGTCTAATTCGGAAAAAAAAAAAAAAAAAAGATCAAGAATAATGTGCGATGTTTAATAAATTGCTGCTCCACTCTCTGTACGTACTTTGGCTTCCAGGTTTCTTTAATTTCTAGTCCTCCCTGAATTGATGGAATTCATCTTTAATGCCATCTCCAATTATCTGGGTCAATTTTTTGCTGTCCCAAGTTTCAACTCAAAGTCTAATACAAATAGAGCACTGAGGAATATTAATTTAATATTCCAGGGATTTGTTGGTTCAGGGAAGGCATTAAACTTTCTGCAGGTTAAAACTCCATGGACTTGCAGCCTTGAATCTATGCCTTCAGGTGCTTTTATTTTCAGATAAATAACTATCTTCTACCTGTGAAGTTTTTTTTCTTTTAAAGTTTTCTTTATTTGTAAAATGGGATAATAATATGCCTACCTTAGAGTTTTCTGTAAAGATCTAACATGATGATACATGTAAAGTTCTTATCACATGATGCCTATCCTTTATACACAGAGATAAATTATTGTTTTTATTTTCATTTTCATGAATGTGTTTTGTCATATTATTATTGTGATTTTGATTATGATTATTAGGCAATATACTGAGTGTTCTATGTACTGTATTTTATTTAACTTCACAATAAATAAAGCAGTACAACTAAATATATATATTAATATTTATCTCTTTAAATATTTAAAGAGAACACTAAATTTTAAAATATGAATAAATATGCCCAAATGTAACACATAATAAAAAGTAGCAGAAGCAGGATCCAAATTCAGATTTCTCTGGGGAAACCTTGTGCTTTGCTACTGCAGCAAAGTCTGTCTTTTTCTTCACTTAAAAGGGGTTTTAAATAGAATATATTTCTTTTCATTATAAAACTTACAGAGTTATTCAAGCATTTTGTAACGCATGTATTAGAAAGCTGTACATAAAAACATATGCAAAATTTTACCTATTATTTTAAATGACAATCTGATTACTGTTGTAATTTATGGACCATGCAGACATCTTTGAAAAGATAAAATAGAAAGTGAAAATCCCCCCTGCTGCCTTCATCCATATTGAAAATTTGCATTTTTAAAAAATACTCTGCCGCAGCCCAGCTGCTCTTATGGGCTTCTCCATCTCAGCTGCTCCAACTAAAACCTTCAGGTCAATTTTGATGACACCCCCTACATCGCATCCTTACCAGATCTTTTAACCTCTTTAAAATAAACATAAAATTCAATCTCTTCTTTCCATCGTCTCTACCAACACCCTAGTCCAAGGCTCCACCTTCCCACACTTGGCTTACTGTGCAGTGGCCTCTCAGCTAGTGTTGCTGCTGTAACGCAGCAGACCCTTCTCAGCAGAGAGGCCAGGGTGATTCTCCTAAGAGGCACTGCGATCTTAGCACTGTTCTGCCCCAAGCCCTCCAGTAGCTCTCATCTAATCCACAAGTCGATTTAGGATTGAAACGAGATATAATTTTCACCCTTCTCCCTTACCTCCCTCGCTGGATTTCTTACTATTGCCACTCCATCCTTCCTTTTCTTCAAAGCAAACACAACACAGACCCTGGGCACACTCCTGTCTTAGGCTGGGCTTTGCACTCACAGCCCTGTTGTCTGAGGGCTTCTCGCAGGTTTCTGCATGGCTACTTCATCACATCCCTGTGTTCTGACCCAGAGATGCCTTCTTAGAAAAACCTTCTCTTTATTTCTAAAAAGGTCACGCCTTCTCCACCTGGCCACGGTCCCCTGCTTTGCTTTATTTTTTAATGTCAGCACTGGCTGTGCACTCTACATATACAGTTTGTTTATTGTCTGTCCAGGTTAAATATAAACTCCCCGAAGGCTGGGTTTTTTGTTTGTTTGTTTGTTTGTTTGGTCTTATTTTATTCAGTATTGAATCTCCAAGGTGTAGAACAAGCATTTGGTCCATAGTACATACTTAATAAATATTTGTTGTATGATTGAATTAATAAGTAAATTAAGCCACACTGAATCTATGCTGATTTTAAAGCCTTGTCAACACAAGAACATACACAGTATTTCTTATTAGGTTATGTAAAGAGAGGGGTGATGAGAGATATATTTTCTAATTTAATAAATGAATAGGTAGGATTATATTAATAACTTCATGAGAGTCATAATGCTGCTTTGAAATTACTTAAATCCCTCAGCAGAGAAAAAGGCTATAGCATTGATTATTGTTTTCCTGTTTTTGTTGCAGTAAAGTAAAAACATGTTTTGCTTGGTGATTCTTTTCATGTGGTGTCATAACAGTGTCATTAATTTAGCCGTTGTTAGTAATTACGGGATGGAAACCACAGCAGTGATTTTAAGAAGCTTCAATCACAGTGTAGTGCAGAGCATGGCGAGGAGGAGGCTGACTCCAGGCAGGGAGGCCCACAGAGTGCAGCTTTCCGCACACAGGGGCCGGGCAGGCAGCAGGGCCCCTGGGCTTCCTGAGAGCAATGTAAGAGGAGAAGGAAGGAAATGAAAGGACCTGCTTTTTTATTTTTGTACAATATCTTCCTCCTTATTGCAGTATCGATGCATATCTCCTTAAGCTCATAGGCATTTTCCAAATAATGTTATTTTAAAGTTGCATGGATAGTATATTGTTTAAGTCATAGAGTAATGCATCTATAATAATAAAAGCATAATATGCTAATTAGACTGGACATTATTCCAGACATCCTTCCTTCCGGACAAAGCCACAGCAGTTGGGGGGCGGTGGGAGAGGCCCCAGGCTGCCGGTGGGGGCTGGAGCCTGGGCCCTTGCATGAATTTTGTGCATCGGGCCTCCAGTTTTAAAATAAAATAAAATGTGCCCGAGTATAGTATTTTTGGAATACATTTTTTAAGATGTTACCCAAAGCAGATTTTCAACTGCTAGACTTCACCAAGATTTAAAAGACATGTTTCAAATCAATTCAGCTAATTTTTTGCTTCTCTAGACATAAATTTAAATGAGAAAATATTCAGTATGTATTTCTCATCCAATTTAAATAATATGTTACAGAATTGCTGATTGTTTTGAAAAAGAATGAGTAAAACCATTCTCAAAAATAAAAACAAAGAATAAAAACCACTGTACATAGCAGCCAGGGGTTTGTGCTGAGGCTTTAGATGTTCATCAAAGGACATGATGGTACCCATCAGAGACTGAGGCCCTGAAACAGTTGCATCCTTAACTTAGTGTTTAAATGTGTTGAAAATTGTTGCAAGTACTAAGCAGCGATAACCAAAGGTAAAATAATAAATTATAAGTTGAATACATAGGGATTTTCTCCCTAGAATTTTAACATTTTACACTTTTGCCATTAAGTTTTACAGTAAGTTTTATTTGTAAAATCATGAAAAAAAACATTGGGAATTCTGATTCATCTTGAGTTCTCACTAATATTCTTTAGAACAGAGTGCTCAAGCAAGTGTCCAATTTTGTGAAGATTTCTGAGAATTTATAAAGCTAAAGGAGTGGGATATTAGCATATTTTTAAGTAACTTAAGTTTTTGGCCATGATTGTTTTGGCTGTGATTGGCTGTGCTCCTTCATACTTGGGTGGGTGGTAGAAAGTTGAGAGGTAAAACTATTGACTCACACTAATTTTTTCCTTATTCTGGAAATGAAGAAACCAATAAGCTAGTCCCTGAAGGCATTCTTTCATTTCACTCCATGAAACCTGTGCCTGGTTTTATGATCCATCACACCCGTATTTCTTCTCCCTAGAAGGCAGAACAGTCTCCTCTATTCCAAGTCATACATGCTGTGCTCATTCTTACTTCAAGCTTTAATTCACATTGTCTGTCTGGGGGCGGAATTCCCTTCCCTTTATATCTCTAACATCTATCCATCTTTTCACGCTCATCTCAAGTCTTACATCTCTCATCTGCTGTAACTCACATTTATTTCTCTTTTCCCAAATACCAACTTGTGTATCTGTTAGGCATGTTCTCTGTGGCAGGTAATTGAGATCAGCAGGATTGGGCAAGGGGTCCATTTTCCGTGAGGTCACAGGATGTTTCCTACTGCCTTTCAAATAGATCATGTCTAGTATGAAAGAGGGATAGAATAGAGGTTGGAGAGCCCACATTTTCTAACCTTTAAGGGATTTGTGATCCTTTATTATGTGCATTGGAATTGTTTCTCCTCCTGGACTGGGGCTCACTCTAGACAGTGATGATCCTTCTATTGCATCCCCTTATCTCCACTTCAATTTTATCATTTGTGGGCAGAAAAAAATTAGCTGATATGAGTGATCTGTTTTTGAATAAAACACAAATATTAACTGTGGTAAAGACAAAAGTCTTTTATCCAAGTTTGTTTTAGCAACTTGAGAGTTAAGGCTTCACCTTACTATAATGAATACAGAAACGTTTAACCTATTCCTATTTTAAATTTTACTCTTCTGATCATTTTGACATATACATCTCTTTGCTACATCCATTTCTTGTACCTGGAAAATGTTCTTTGAGGGGGGATGGCAATAAACAGTGAATGAGAATGTGATTAGACATCAGTCTATGAGATCTTTCTAGGTTCGGGTAGCAGAAGGCAAGTGCCGCACTGTGATGCGGAAAGAACCCCTGGGAAATAATCATGTTGAGTAACTTGAGAGATAGAGCAGAAAATACCAGTAGGTTG
This sequence comes from Myotis nattereri, assembly GCF_964212035.1. Lineage (NCBI taxonomy): Eukaryota > Metazoa > Chordata > Mammalia > Chiroptera > Vespertilionidae > Myotis > Myotis nattereri. The sequence continues at coordinate 46,232,858 of NC_138079.1, read as the reverse complement.
CTGTGAAAAATGTGTCAAGAAGCATTTTAATGGAATTTCTTCCACTTTATTTACCAGTGAGCTGGATACTCAATAAATGTATTTACTGTCTTGAGCGTTATAGCACTGCCAACTTCTCTACTCCATGATTGATAGAAGTTGAAAATAACCTTACTGTTCACCATCTGTCATTAAAAAGTCAAGCTCTTCAGGTTCTTCATGTGGACACAGCTTCTTTATAACATTTTAAGTGTTATGGCTATTTCACACTTCATATTTCTTTTGTGAAAGAAATGCAGCCTTTTGCAATGACACAGCTAACTTTATTGTTTCTCTTGCTCCTTGTCAGATTACTGCCCATCCTTATTTTGTAGTCTATTTGAATGTCTCTTGTTTATTTCACATACTTTGGAGCTATCTAAAAATCTTACTGGAAAAAAGTGGCACACAGATAGGTACAAACATATATACATGACTGTGTAGAAAGTTACTATTTTAATTATCAAGGCTTCTCATAGGACACATTACATTAAAAATTATACAAAATTGCCATGGCCCATGTGGCTCAGTTGGCTGGGCATCACTCCACACACCAAAAGTTTATGTGTTTGATTCTTGGTCAGGTCACATGCCCGTGTTGCAAGCTCAATCCCAGGTATGGGGGCTCTGCAGGAGGCAGCCAATCGAGGTTTCACTCGCACATTGATGTTTCTCTCTCCCTCTTCCTTCTTCTCTCTAAAAATCAATGAAAAATCTTAAAAAAAAAAAATTACACAGAATTAACATTTCTGTTTTAGGCCATGCAGCCATTTTTTGATAGTTGGCCTTGGATCAATTAGTTTATTCTTATAAATTATCACAATAGAAAAGAGAGGCCCTAGCAAGTTTGGTCCAATGGATAGAGCATCAGCCTGTGGACTGAAGGGTCCAGGATTCAATTGTGGTCAAAGGCACATGCCCTGGTTGCGGGCTTGATCCCCAGTAGGGGGCGTACAGTAGGCAGCCAATCAATGATTCTCATCATTGATGTTTCTCTCTCCCTCTCCCTTCCTCTCTGAAATCAATAAAAATATTTTAAAAAAATAAAAGAGAGAATTAGAAGAGCTATTTTGAGATCACTAATATGTTATTTCAAAGAAGAACAGAAGAGTGTAGTAATAAGGGGCCTGCTGAATTTCCAAGTTAATTAAAATTGAAGTAGGCTAGAAGGGAAGGACAAGTTACATGTAGACCTACAAGAGATGGAAATAATTAGATAATAAATTAAAGTAGGTGTTTAATAGACATGCAAATTTTAAAACAGAATTGAAGGAAAGGGCAGAATTTAATTAAAGAATGGCCAAACATTGAAAACATGGAGCTTGGTTATAAAATGTTATCTTGATTGGAAAAATTGAGTTTCATTTTACTTACATTTTGGTGAAAATAAAGGGAATAATTCAGATAGACAATGTTCAAAATGTTTTAATTTTAAAAATGATCATGTTCTGAATTGTTAGTTTTAAGGGACATACATGCAGCAGGCATTACTCCCAGAAGTATCTGAAAGTGAATTTGACTAAAAGGGCTATGTAAAAATGTAGGTTTTGCTTGGACAACTAATAACTAATCATGAAGTATTTTAAATAAATTTTGTAATCTCAATAATTAGGTTTAATCCCTATTTGTACAATAAAGCTGCCTGCAAGCATTCTTCTATAAGGTAAAACTGTACTTGGTGTTTTACTTTCACTAGTTTTTAGAACACAAGTACAAAGCAACAAAAGTAGAAATCTCCGTGGAAAGAAAAAACAGGCAAATCAAAGCTGTTTTCTAATGATAGAATCCAGTATTTCCAAGACTTGTTGATTATATCTCAGGAATTGGCAAAAGCATATAACAATCTAAATTTAAAAAATATATCTACAGATATGTACTTTCATTACTCCAAATCCTGCCTTTTTTGGGAAATAGTTAATATAAGAAATTCAAGTATTTTCTCCTTAATTATATATAAAGAGTATCTTTTTTCCTTAGAGAAATGTTGACATTTTTAATGAGTATTGCCTTGCTATAAGTCTAGAAATGTGATGAGCCCTTGACCTAAAGTTCTTACCTGACGCTTGTGAGGGGAAAACTTCCATTATGTTATAGCTTTTATAATAGTTCCTCACCTATGTGACCCATCAATTAAATTTTTAGAGTACATTCTAACTTAGGATTTCCCTGAAGATCACTTTGAATATATATCCCATTCAGAGGTTCCCATGTATCTCATTAAGTATCATAACCCCCCAGAAACATGTGCTATTGGCACATCAAAATCAGCACCGAGATTCAAATTTCTTTAGAGAGCAGTTTGTGAAATTAATTTACCTATATGATACACGCCTGTTAAGGGCTTCACTCAACATCTGCTGGGTCATCTTTGCTAGACATTTTTATCTGAAAAAATAAAAAAAATATTCCTAGTAGTAGCATTTATTCAATCCCCTAGATTCTAATTCAGGCAAACATGAGATGTGATGCTCATAAAACACCCCATCCTTGAGATTTGTTCAGCTTAATGTTCTTCGGAATATTAATATATTAAAAGCTGAGTGTTTTTCACAGTTTGCATCTCACAAGTTAACCAGAGGCAAAATTCCGTAGTTTGAGGATGATGAATCTAGTTAAGTGTTCTCTGCAGATCCGTTACTTCTTGACATTTCCCCCGTGACCTCAGTGAGGCTGTTCTCAATTAGCTTTAAAAATGTCTCTCTTCCTATTTAGTGTTCTGCTTCCTCTGCCTTTCTTTTGTATATTAGTAAGTTTTATTATCTCCTTGACCCTCCCTTCTATAACCTCCCCGTCTTCTTCTAGTTCCTTTATGGCCTGTACTCCCAAATTTGGATAACTACACCTCTTTGTGATTCAGTTCTCTGGATGAAATGGTGACATTGTAATTATTATTCAGAGGTTATATGTAAAAGACCCAGTTTGGTTTCTCTTCTCCCTCTTCTCTCTAGTCCTGGCCTCTCTCCTGAATTTCAGATTCCCATTTCCTGGCGTCAGCTACACACATTTAATGGCCTGTGTGTAAAAAGCAATATTCTAAACTTTCTTTCCCTCTGCCCTTATGTAATCTCACTCTTGGTGGCATTGCCCATTTCCCTGTCAGGCATAAGACGCCCACGTCACCTTTAATTCCACTCTCTTCTTCAGCATTACCTTCTATAATCATTTGCTTCTTACTCTGAAACATTGTTAAGCCCATTCCTACTGTGTGTCCCAACTGGCATTCTGTAGTAGCAAAAAAGTTTTGTGTTTGCACAAACTTTTCTTAGCTCGTTATAGTTTAAAAATGGTACTCCATGAAGGCATTGGACTCCCATTACCCTTTCCTTGCTCAGTTAATCAAGATAAACTTGGTTATGCCTGAGGAACAAGCCACATCGAAATCTCAGTGATTTAATGCACTGCAGAGGTGAACAGGGGATTTCTTCTCATTGTAGACACTTAGGGACCCAGCTAACAAAGGCTATATTTCAACAGTTGCTTCTATAGTCACCAAGGCAGCATGAAACAAACATGGTAAATCACTCATTAAATCTTAAAACATGTATCAGAAGTGACACATATCACTTATTATGCTATTGGCCAGAGAAATTCACATGACCAATAATAACTTGAAAAAAAAAATAGAGAAGTGCAATCCTGCCATGTGTCTGTGAGGAGAACTGGAATATTTGTGGAATCGTAATGACTCTATTTTGACAATTATAAGGACTTCCACACTGGTTTTCTTGCCTGCATTGACATCCTCTTCCTCAGACTCTTTACAATAAAATCTCGCCATCATAATTCTATTATTAAAAAATTTCATTTACTTGTTTAGTGCCTGTTATTGTTTGTACACCACATTTTACAAAATTGTAGCATGAACTGTGCACTTTCATTTTGCATTTAATAGGATTCCTTGAAGATTTTTGCATAAACTAAATTGCTTTCATATTTTTAATTTAATTGGCAATATCCTAGTCTACTTCATAGCTATGTTAAAGGTACTGTAAGCATTCTTCAACTTGTGGGAGTTAGGACTATTTCAGGCATTTTATGTTTAGTCTATACAACATTTTAAAAAGGCTGACTAAGTAAGGTTAAGCTAATTTAAAGACTGATGTCCAATCAGCCTTACACAAATCAGATATCTTATCCAATATCAAAGCTTATTAATGATTTCAAGAATACAAGTAGTCAAGAGGCACAGGTGAAACAAGGCGAGTTTTAGGATATTGAGAATAGCTCCTCAGGTCTTTCTTTCCTGCATTGGATACACACTCTCTAACCCAGAAAAAGAGATGAGGTTTCTAAGTATGGTACATGGATTACCACGTGTAGGGGAAATATTCAGATAACTTTATCTTTATGTAGTTGTGTGGCTTATACTACATTTGCCATAGAGCTACACCTTATAAATTCACAGATTGTAGATTTGTTTAGCAAAAACCATCATAAACTAGTGGCATCCTGCTAAAAATATTCATAGATAAGGTTTCTCCTCCTCAGAAAATATTTGCTAGCAGATTTAGTTACCAGTATGTTTACAAAGCACGGAAACATCTACCTTCCTTTCTTTCCCTTGGATCTTACCCCTGATAAAAGGAGATAAATTGATTACAAACCAATTGTTTAGCTGATTTCTATACAAGACTCAAGTGGTATATATTTGGGAATTAGTGTTCATATTCCAGATTATTTCTTTGAGATTTAAGATACAAGCAATTAACTTTCTTCATTACCCAAACAAATATACATATATACATATATACTAGAGGCCCGGTGAATGAATTCATGAACCAGTGGGGTTCCTTGGCCTGGCCTGCGGGATTGGGCAGAAACTTGCTCTCCAATACCCCATGAGGGGTCCCAGATTGCAAGAAGGTGCATGCCAGGCTGAGGGACCCCACCAGTGCACAATTGGGGCTGGGGAGGGACGCAGGATGTTGGCCAGCCAGGGAGGAACTGTGGGAAGGCTCCAGGGCATGTCTGGTCAGTCTACTTAGTCCCGATCCGCCAGACCCCAGCAGCAAACTCACCTACTGGTCGGAGCGTCTTCCCTGTGGTGGTCAGTGCACATCAGAGCAACTGGTTGACAGGTTAACTGCCTGCCTCCTGGTGGTCAGTGCACATTATAGCGAGCGGTTGAGTGGCCTTAGTATATCATTAGCATATTATGCTTTGATTGGTTGAACAGCCGACTGGACACCTGGATACTTAGCATATTAGGCTTTTATTATATAGGACTAGTAGCCCTCACATGAACCTGTGCGTGAGTAGCTCGCTGCCGCTTGCCTCAGCTGGCCACACGCCCACTGCTGTGGGTAGCTCACTGCGGCTCGTAGCTCGCTGCCCAGCCCTCCTGTAGCTCTCCACCACTTGTAGATTGGTTGTAATGTTATGGTGTAATGGATAATTAGCTTATTCCTCTCTTATTATACAGGATATATATATATATATATATATGTATATATATATATATATACAGGATATATATATATGTATATATATATATATATACACACATATATGTTTTATCCTTCCCCTGAGGATATGTATTTATTGATTTTTAGAGAGAGTGGAAGGAAGGGAGAGAGAGAGAGAGAGAGAGAGAGAGACATCAATGTCGGAGGGAAATATTGATCCATTGCCTCCCCAAGCACACTGATGGGAATTAAACCCGAAACCTAGGCATGTGTCCTGACCCAAATTGAGCTTTCAACCTTTTGGTGCATGGGATGATGCTCCAACCGAGTCAAACAGATATGTATATATTTTAAAATGTTCTAAAACATCCAACTTTACCTCACTTAATGTCTGAGTGCCTTATGCTTGATAAATAATCTTAGGTTTACCTGTGAAGAATAATTTTAGTGGAAGTCATGGAAACGGAAAGATCTGTCACTGTCTTTCTCCATATAACAAAGTATTTCCAGTTTCTTTCCCATTATCCCAATACTTTCAAAAGAAGTAGTTTTCTTACTATCAATGTGTAAATAAATAAGAATGCCTGTCTGCTACATTGGCCTAATTTGGATTTAAGGATTTTATTTTTGTCTCTTTGAAAATCAGCTTGAGTTCTGTTATAATAATTATATGACTAATCACTGGTTTAGTTAAGACAAGTATAATATATCACAAAAGTGTGTAGCAAGTTTATTAATTTGGATATCTCAATAAAATATTCTAAATCTGATATCTCATCAAATATTTACATATATAAGATAATATAGCTATGATTCTTGTTTTGAAATGACATTTTTAACAACTGGGGAGAACGCATGCCTTATTTTTTGCTTACTCATAAATATTAGTGCATTTCTATGTCCAGTTTGGTTTTTTGAAAACAAATATGCATCTTTACTTTATAATCAAGATCTTTATAATCATGATTAATCCCTGAGAAAATTTGAGCTCACTAGATGGAATGATTAATTAATACTCTGCCTTTTTTTTAAGGGTGATTTTACAGACACATCTTTAACCTCAGATACAAATCATACAACCTTTATAATTCATATTCTAAATAAATGCATTCAAGAAAATTAATCCCTGAATGTAATCCTGATTGCAGTCACCTGGTTTTCCCTAATCTTTCAGGCTTCTGAGAGGATTGTACCAATATTCTAGTAGAAATCCCCCAATAAAAATAACAGTGAATAAAAAATAAACTTGATGTTTAACAGGACTGTTCTTCACATTAAGAGGAAAAAACAACAACAGAAAGTTGAACCTTGTACATTATTTTCTCTCCCTTGGTATACTCCATAGATTTAGAAAGGGCTTGTTTTTCTGTCATGACAACACCATGTGCTTTAGTTGCTCTCAGCTTGGCTATCAGCCCCTGTTCATTTTGTAGTTGGTTAGAGGATAAATTTCCAGGGCTCCTTCACATGTTCCAGCTAATGGAACTCTCAGCTGAGCTGAGGTGTGCTAGGAGGATGCTTGTATTTCCTTTTACTGCTTGCAGCTAAAGTACCTCAATCCCAATGACACAATAGCTTCCTATTGCAAAGATTTTACTAGAGATTTGAGGCTGCCAAGAAGAAGTAAAAATGACACAACAAATAAAAAAATAAACTTGATGCTTAATAGGACTGTTCTTCAAATTAAAGGGGAAAAAACAGAAAGTTGAACCTTTTACATTATTTTCTCTCCATTGGTACACTCATTCCAAGACATCCTCCTCTATCTCAGTCACCGTCATTTTCTTTCTTGCTCTGAAATCTAACCCTTTGTTTAATTCTCCCATTGCAAATCTCATGCTTTCAGGAGATGGCAGACATTTATCCAAGAGTAAGAGATCAAGTTCATTAGAAAACCTTGCCAGGCAAACAAACAAAAAAGCCACCTCGCTAAGCAGTTCTCACTTTAGGCTATATGATCACATTTTGGGGCCTAGTACATTTAATTCACTGATGTTTGAACTTTTATTATATGCAATATAAGGATTTTTCATCTCTTTCCAAAAATTGTTAGAAAGGATGAGGAAGGGTGGTTATTCTTCTGGTTGCATGTGACTGGAAAAGGAAAACAGGACAAAGAAAAATAATAAAGTAGTCAGATTGAGATGAAATCTGGGTGAAGTCTGTGTTTAAAATGTTTGCACACTTATAGCTTAGGCCTGCATAGTATCTATCTTTAGGGCTGCGGCTGTTTATAAAAGACGCTGGACCATCTCAGCACTGTCCACCTGAACAAAGACTTCCTCAGAAGCAAAATTAACTCTTGTTGCAATTTGCTCTTTAGACAGAGGCCTGAGTCTCTCCATCAAGCAGGACACTGTTGGGAATTAATTATTCTGGAAATCTTACAGCCCAGCAATCTCATTCCTTCCTGGAAACTGTAATATCTCCTGTGACTACTGAACTGGAATCTTGTCTGGCTAGTAGTGCTCTTCACTAGTCCGTGTTCTCATTCAGCTCTGCTTGTCTGGTCAGCTCAACATTTTTGCTGCTCACCTTTCTCTTGAAAAGGAAGGGACCCCATTCCATGACCCACGAATTTCATGATATGCTCATCATCTTCCCAAACAACTCCTTTGTCTTAACACAATATCTCTAAAAGGACAGTACTTACTGTGGATGATTTTAAGTGGTGAGCAAACAAGACATCAATAACCTTGAATGACGTAGGCTTGCATAGAATGTTACTTTCTTGCTAATACTTCTTTATTCATTCTGTACATATCAATAAAAATGGCTCTATGTGTTGATGATCATTAACACTTCACTAACATTTTATAAATATACTAGAGGCCTGATGCATGAAATTTGTGCATGGGGCTGGGGGGGGGGGTCCCGCTCAGCCCAGCCTGCACCCTCTCCAATCTGAGACCCCCTCAGGGGATGTCCGACTGGCAGTTTAAGCCCAATCCCGGGGATCGGGCCTAAACTGGCAGTTGGACATCCCTCTCACAATCCTGGACCGCTGGTTCCTAATTGCTCACCTGCATACTGGTCTGATCGCCCCTAACTGCCCCACCTGCCAGCCTGGTCGCCCCTAACTGCCCCCTACTTGCAAGACTGGTTGCTCCTAACTGCCCCCCCCCACCGGCCTGATCACCCCTTACTGCCCCCCCCCCACCAGCCTGGTCACCCCCAGCTACCCCCCACTGGCCTGGTTTCCCCTAACTTCCCTCCACTGACCTGGTCACCTCTTACTGCCCCCCCCTCTGCCAGCCTGGTTGCCCCCAACTGCCCTCCTCTGCCAGCCTGGTTTTCCCTAACTGCCCCCCACCCCCCCGCCAGCCTGGTCGTAGGAAGCCACCTTGTGAGTGTGTGAGGGTCAATTTGCATATTACCTCTTTATTATATAGGATATCAAAATTGCATATATGCATTTAGTATGTGACCGCACTGTAGTACCACCTTTTTTCAGATCTAGAACTCATTTAGTTTCTTAAATTACACCTGCTCTTTCATCTCAGCCCTTCAATTCCTTTCTCTTTCAGTTCCTTGAAGCCTTTTACTAAGCCAAGACCACAAGGTCCATAATCAAAACCACTCTCTTGCACACATTGTCATTTTCTTTGGCTCACTGTGTCTGAGCTTTATACATATAGAAAACACCCAACTTTGGATTAATAGTATCATCATCCTTTTCTGCTAAGCACAGCAGAAGAAATAACACACTACACAGACATTGGGACCATTACAATTTCCTTGTCTTCAACCCCAGCCAAGCATCAACACTACCTAGAAATCCACTGATTGCCTACTCAGATAGCTCCTATACCCTCCAATGATACTTAAAATGCTCCTGCTTCATTTCCTATCACACTGCCTCCTGATATCCTTTCTACTAAGGAGACAGATATATACTTTGGAAATAAAAACCATCCTCCAGTAACTTCACCAAATAGCTAATCCTACACATCCAGTCATTCTTTGCTTAGAACTCCTATTAATTTCCCATTACCTTCAGGATAAAGTCTAAATCCCTAATCTGGCTTGTAAGGCTTGTCATATCAGTCTCTGCTAATCTCTCTTTCTCTCCTATCAGTTTTTGTCTTGCACTTCAGGTTGAAATTATATTGCATTTGTTTCAGCTCTACAAATTAGCCGTGCTTTGAGTATTCATACATCATGTAACTCTCCTCTGCCTGGAGGCATTACCCGATAACCGACCTCCTGTGTTATCCAACTTCTGTTTATCCTGGAGACCTCAGCTTTGGATGGTGTTATTCTAGAATGTCATAACTGAGTTCCCAGTATTGGATTAGTTAGTTCTACATTTGCCCAGAACCCTCTGCACTTGCCTTACATTAGCACTTATTTCATTATGTTGAAGTTTTCTATTTACTTGTCTGTAATCTTCATTGGCATGTAAGATTCTTGAGACCATTGATTGTATTTTGGTATGCTCACTGGACCCAGTGCCTGGCATATAGAAGCTGCTTAATGAGTTTCTGAAGACTGTCTGATGTTATAAGTTCAAAAGGGCATTAGAATAAACTAGACCTGTTGTTCATGATGAGAAAAACTATCCTTGTTCTCAACTTCAAAGATACCCCTTCTTGGGTCCTGGAAACATAACTATTAATAGTAAATAAAGCAGAGTGGTGTTTTCTTTTTCTGAAGTCTTTTTACGTAGGTCAATAAGATAACAGCAAAATATAATTCTATAAAAGTACTTCTGTATTTATCAAAATTATCTTATGTGTTTGGGTAACTGTTGTTCTGACATAGTGCAGGGATAAATAGAGCTTTGGGTCAGTATTTGCTAAGTTTAATGTTTCATTGCCTGAAGAATCCTTGGAAAAGTTAGCCATTTAAATTCAGAATTATATTCTGTCAGCAAAGAGTACTTTATTGCCAGGCACTTGGGATATATCAATGAATAAAACAAAGGTCCATGTCTTCATGGGGCTTACATTCTAGCAGGGCATCTTGCTGGCAAATAAAACAAATAAACAAACAAATAAATTTGTTATTTTAGAAGATGGTAAATGCTATTGAGAAAAAATATCACTGTAAGGAAAAAATAGGAATATTGGGATCGAGTGTATGGTTTGCAATCTTGAGCAGCAGGGGCCATGTAAGATCCCAATCATTTCATTGTTTTGCAGCCTAATAACAATAAATCATTTTTGTGAGTATTCATTCATGTATCCTGGCTTAGAGCCACTGAGCATTTTGGAGGTAGAGATAACAGCATCTCCTAATGAGTTGGATGCAAGGTGAAAGCATACATAAGCTTATGCTCCCAGGGGCAGCCTAGACAGAGGTAGGAAAATTGAGAGGCCTGATGATCACAAGTGTCTAAATCAAAGGCTGCACTTTCCAACCCAGAGGTGGACGAAAGAGCTGAGATTCTTCGTAAAATTTTCAGGTTCCCCACTAGCACATATATCAAAGAAAATTTGGAGCCCTCAAGTTCTATGGCATAAAGTATTGTCAAATTATTTTATCCAGAAAAGCATCAAAGCAATTGTAATAAAATCCCTACTACAGTTATGGGCGTAAACCATATCAAGAAGATATTTAATCTTGAACAATATGGTTATCCTTGAATAATCAAATTAGAAAGGAGTTAGCTGTTTGACAATCTTTCATCAGAAATCAGCACATTCTTCCTATCAAATTACTACTGTGCCTTGTACAATGATGTGAGGACATTGTTCAGCGGCTTCTTTGGAAATTACAATGTCTAAACATTTACAACTGAATTCTTAGCACTAAATAACCAATCATAAATCTTTTTATTTTATTGTTTGTGACCTACTTCACTTAGAAGCATAATTTATTTTAAAAGGCTTTTTGCAGAAAAAAAAAATCACACTAAAAGCTGTGCTATATTGACCAAGTGGCAGCCACACATTCTGTCACTTCTAGTAAATTATTGGTTACTCTGAAAATATTTTATACTTGATAAGCTGATCTCAAAGAATGATCTACTATACTTTATTGTCAACCTATATTTAAGTAGCATGTTGGTAATAACTTCTCTAATTAATTATTTAAAGTTTTCATTTATGAACTTAAGACTTCTCTACTGAATATAATTTTTTTGCACTATAATATTTCACCTAATGGAAATTGTGTTGGAAATAAGAAAGGGTAATGGCAGAAATAACCTGAGGCATTTTGTACTGAAGATGTGAACCCCAGCTTTCTAGTCCATCTGGATGGTGACATCCGATCACTTTAATCAGCATACGTTATTTGGATCATGGTAACACTATAAATATTAAATCACAATGCAGTCAAGCCTGCATCATTGCCACTTTTTTTAAATGACTGTATAACCATAGTCTTTGTAGTTTTAAATACAGTGTCCAAGTTCGAAGATAGTGCTTTTTAAAGTATAATATTTATTTTTTAAAATTATTTTCCTCAAGTGGAGGAAAACTTAAAGGCTTAATGACTTTTGTGAAGGAAACCTTGCCTTTTTATGAACTATAGTTAATCTTTAACAAAATTCACCACCAATTTTACCACTATTTCCTGTCTAGGGAATACACTGATTACAGAGCTTCATAACTAAAAATTGCCCATCTATATTCATGTGATTAATGTAACATGGAATTTACAAATTGAAATGCATAATGCTGGAAAAGTAGGAATAAAGGTTTTTATAGTAGTGCAAATCTGTGCTGCATGAATTAAATACTTTCTCTCATGGGTTAGGAAGTGAATTGTGTTTAATAGCTCAACATTTTTAATTGGGTTTGCAGTGATAAAAAATTGTATAACACATTTTAAGTGGATTTTGTGATTTCTCAAATATTTAACTACCTACTACATTTCCTTGTCTACTAAAAAGCATACAGACAAGTACTTTATATAAAAAGGGATGTTACTATTTCTAAATGGCTTTTTGTTATTTTCACTGACATATTGTGTATCTCTAGTCAGAATGTTCATACAGGAACCATTTTATGATACATGATTAAACAAAAGGACTTCTAAGGTTAGCAAAATGACAGTACACCATTGAGAATAAATAGCACCAGAGACACAAATCATGGAAAAAACCTAAACATCCCAAAGACTTCAAGTAAATCTGAAAACATGTATATTTTCTCAACAGGTACATTTTATATATTTTTTCATTTTAATATCCCCTTTATTTTCTCTGTTTTTTTCTCTTTTTTTTCATAGATTCCAAAGGAATTGAGGTTGCTGAACAATTTGTTACTCCTTAGGCCAAATAAGTCTTCTTTTGGAAGCAAAAAATATTGGTAGTTTCTCCAACTTGGCTTTTCCTTTAGATATGTGAAAGTGAGTCTGTAGATAAAGTAAAAGGATCCATCACAATGTCCTTTTGGGATAAAATGTCACTTAAAGAAGAACACTTCCCTAATCTGCATTGCCAGTATATTCAGCTCATAAAGTTATAATCATTTTCCATCCACTCAGCAAGTATTTACTGTGTACTCGGAGATTTATAAAAACAGGGTGAATTACAAAGGTAATACAAAACAGAAATTCCATGTTTTGGGATCTTGAAGTCTATTCAGGATAATAAAATACATACGTGTTAAATAGTTCATTAATAATACAAAGCAATATGTTAAATGCTACAATTATTTCACTTCCCTGCTAAATTCCTCCCCTCCCCCCCAACCACTTTGGCTGCTGCTTTCTCTGGACCATTGCATTTTCCACATGTCCATTAAATGATGGCATGTCTTGAGCCTTAGTTTTGGATTCTCTGTATCATCCACAGTCTTTCAATAGGTGACTACCTCCATACCCCTTAAATTTCGCCCATAAACAAGGTGACTACATTTACATATCGAGGTCAAACTCTTTTTTGCCTTCTTAATACTTCCTCTTGAATAACAAACCCAAAATCTGATTCATGATCTTCACTTCCAATTTAGAACCTCTGCCAGTATTTGTGTCTTAGGGAATGACACCAACATTTATCCATTAAGATGTGAAATCTGGAAACCTAATAGTTCTTCTTGACCTTTATTTCTCAATTCTGTCTACTTCCCTCGATGTCTAGGAGCCTACCACTCTAATCCAGGCTTCCTATCATGCTTCGCCTGAGCTAGAGTGACGACTCTCAACTGGTCACCTATGCAGATCCTTTCATAACATTGTGTGTACATCACACAGGATGATCTTTAAAATTGAAATTCCGGCCCTGCTATCCTATTCCTTAAACATCAGTGTACTGGGTGGGCCAAAAGTAGGTTTATAGTTGTGAGTACACAAAACAGAGTTTATTTTTAAATTATATTATAATTTCTTAATGATTGTATTATTTTTATATGAACAACTGTAAATGTACTTTTGCCCCACCTTGTATGCCATAAAGCCATTTTTTCTTCTCACGACCTGTGACAGTCTGCCAGTCCTGGGCCCAGTCCATCTCTGTTTGCTATCTGCTCCAGCTCTGCTGGCCTTCATGAAGATCCTTGTTTCTTGCCCTGGTTTTCCTACCACAGGCCTATGAGTATAAAACCCAATTACTTTTTACCTTAGATCTTCCTGGTTTTTAGCTCTTACCTTACACATAGTTTTCTTATGGAACCTCCTCTCAATAGGTTCTCGGGACACATGATTCATTAAACAGTTGCATTTCTATATGTGATTATTTGCTTGTTGTCAGTCCTGCCACTTGACTGAAGTTATCATGTGACTGAAGTTACATGACAGCGGGAAGCATATCTGTTTTGCTTACTATTATAACTCTAGTATACTTACCACCGTGTCTGGAATAGGAGCTTGAGATGTGAGATGAATGATTGTGTGAATGAATGAATGAGCAGTGGCTGTGATAGAGAAAACAGGAAATTGTTGAAGGAAATAAGAATAGATGATAGGGAAGAATTAATGGAGGATATGAAACTTGAGGTAGTCTTGGAAGGAAGTGAGATTCGGAAGAGACAGTGGGATTAAGAAAGGCATCCTCGCCCTAACCTGCTTGGCTCAGTGGATAGAGCATCGGCCTAAGGACTGAAGGGTCCCAGGTTTGATTCTGGACAAGGGCATGTACCTTGGTTGTGGGCACATCCCCAGTAGGGGGCGTGCAGGAGGCAGCTGATCAATGTTTCTCTCTCATCGATGTTTCTAACTCTCTATCCCTCTCCCTTCCTCTCTGTGAAAAATCAATAAAATATATTAAAAAAAAAAAAGAAAGGCATCCTGCAATGGGGAACCATATACCATATGAGTAAAATACTAGGAATAGAAATTTTCTTTAGGTTGAATAATGATAACTTTTCAGGCAAACCATTTTGGTTCCTTTTTTGTAAACAGTGGAGGTAACATTGGCCATATAAGATTAGACCAAATTTATGAACTTTGGAATTCCAGGCTGTAGGAGACAGTCGCAATAATGTAGTTTATTGAGTATATCATTACATATCCACTTAGGGGACTAAAAAGTTTAGCAATTATTTATTGTTTCTGATGGAAAAGCTGCTGCTTTCATAGAATAGGATACTTCAACTGAACTTTAAAAAAACAAAACACAGTATTTTGACCAATCTGTGACTACTTAGTGTTATTCTGGGGAAATATTTAGAAAAGCTTGATGATAATGACTATAATCTTAAGTGTTTCTATTCAGGTCAAGATGATAAAGCCCCTTACCTATTTCCTTAGTTTTAAAATGATTTCTTACTTTGTCAATATAAATTGATACGTGAATAATGGAATAGTAGAAGACACGATAGCTTCCTTATGAGACCTACATTTTCTATTTGACATAGATGAAAATGATCAAAAGTAAAAATGGAAAAGAAATCAATTGTTGCTCTTTCACATCTACTTCATTTTTCTTCTTTTTTAAAATTATCGGTTTGTGTTGGTGACCTGGTCTGTGTTCAGGCAAGCATCTCCTAAGCTTTCATTGGTGATTAAGAAGCATTCATTATGTACTCTGCTTGACATGGCCATTACTTAATGCTCACTTAACAAAATTCTACATGACTGAATTATCACAGTGGGTGAGGGAACAGATGGCCAGCTGGCCGGAATCCACGCCTGCTTTGTTTTATGCTTTCTCAAGTCTGCCACAAAGATGCCACATGCGAGATCTGGCGGGGGTAATCCAAACAGTGACTGGGCTGTCCAGCTGTGCTTCCCTGTTCTCAGCTGTGAAGTCTGGGTCGGCACTCTTACCATCTGAGCACAGCTGGAACATAGACGGACATCACAGTTCCATGATTAAGATGGCAGGAACAGAGGGAAGATCCAAAAGTAAAAATAGCAATCCTCTCCCCCACCTACTGTCACTGCCTTCCGAAACAAAACCACTACTCTAAACGTCAAGAGAAAGAGCTGTAGTTTGGTAAAAACAGTGCACCTACTTTTAACACCTACTGGTAATTATAAGATTACCCCCAAAGTACTATTTTACAAATTGCCAGACTATTCAGCAAAGAACATTGGACTTGGCCCCAGGCTTAAAATTGGACCTGCTATGTGTGGATGAGAAAGGCTACAGATTAGAAGCATAAACTTCAGGTTTTTGTTATATACTATGATTAGGTTTTTTTTGGATTATATGGTGATATTCCTAAAATTAATAAGAAATTTCAATCATCATACAGTTATGAAGCAACATCAAAGTAGCTAACACTTTAATTCATCCTGATCTATAGGGGTACAAAAATATAAGGAGGAGAGGTTCCTGTGCACACAGAGTGTATGATCTCATCAGGGAACAAAAGAGGCCCATGAAATAATTAGAGAAGAAAGCCGTGTACAGTGAATGCTAAGATGCTAATCACGCAGTACAGGAGGCAAGTTCAGTGGGAGCCTGAAAAAGGTGAAGAACTGTCAGAGAGAGACTGATGAAGAACATGCAAATTTTGTAGCTGTTAAGAGGCACCATGTGAAACAGTAAAACTGCTTGTTACTCCTGCAACGTAGGCTCAGATATTTGCTTATTATAATATACAGAGAAAACACTGGTCCCTGATCTGTCTTTCTATGCCCCATCCTACTGATAGGTAGAAGAGGGAACAACCCATGGTACTAATGGCAAGCTTGAATATCGTATGACTTTGTACCACCTGCTGGTGTGTATTCTCAAGCTTGAATAGCATTTTGCCACCCATGGCATGAGAGTTCTGACAGATGCGCCTCTCAAACAAGTGATTTGCTGAGTTCTGTTTGCAAACAGCTCCCTGATTAAAGGGGGCTTTTCAAGGAGTTAGAGAGAAATACTCTTACTTTAGTGACCATCTGCAAAAATAAAGGTATGACAGCGATTACCATGATAGCTTGTACTTTTGATATCCATGTTTCTCTTAGATTTTGGGAATGTTTAGCCCATTGACCCCAGCTTTCAAGATGCACCTGGGCCTTACATTACTAATTTCAACAATAATTAATTACTCAACTTCATGTTATTTATTAATTTCCACAAGGCCTCTAATACTATCCTTAATATTCATTGGCACATTATGTCAGATTTAGTTTCCTTTGCCTTAGGGAAAAAAAGAAATCGAAGGGCAAGATTGTCTTTTGTCTTGTATTCACCATTTATTGCTCTGTTAACAATAATATCCCACAATCATTCAGTCAGCAAATATTGGCTAGCTTAAAGGTGCCCCAAAATACCTAGCATGTTTTGGAGGATTAAAAATGTATATGCATTATAACTACAGAGTCATGAGACGGATTGCTATTTGGGTAATACAACATTCAGAGCGGAGCACCCATTGTGCACATGGTGGTTTGGGAAGCTTGTTTTGCAGTGATGTGCGAGATGAAGAGACATGGCAGAGGATGGGAGACTGTGCTCCATGATAAGATGCAGCTGTAGCAATACTTGTCACTTTGTAAAATAATAGATCCTTTTGCTATATTTTAAAGTTCTACTAATGTTTAATAATACATTTACTTATTGGGTAAAGAAAACATGCCGTTAATTGTGACTGAAAGGATTACATGTGTACATAGAAATAATCTATATAAAGACTTTCAAGTCCAGAATGTTGGCCGAGTATGTCAAAAACACTGCCATTCACAAGCCCTACTCTAAACAAAAGTTTTAAGTGACTAAAGATCAACCCCAAGAAATCTATATTCTTTCTTCACGATTTCCCTCTGTCTTGCAGTGCTGATCATCCTGGGTGCCACCTAAGAAGGCATCTTGGCACTCTTCCGAGGCACTGTTTCAAAATTAAACTGCTCTCCGATCTCCAAAGCCATTGAAATATATTTACCACTCTCTGTAATGAGAGGCAAGTGAAATTAGTTTTAGCTAAGATGTTAATTGTTGATACAAAGGAGTGCTTTGTCAGTCAACTCTAATAATAAATGAGGACTTTGGTTTCCTTGAACTCAGACACCTTGATTTCAGACTTTTAGCTTCCAGAGCTGTGAGAGAATAAATTTTGGTTGTTTGAAACCACCAAGTTTGTGTTAATTTATTAGAGCAGATTTGGGGAACTAATACAGGTGCTCTATATAAAACACCTACTGGCCACCAGTCACCTCAGTGCCTTCCTGTAGACAGAGTCTGGTCTTAATTGGAAGAGAAAGTTTATGGGTGAGTCTTTAAGAAATCTCTGTCTAGCCCAGGTTTCAATTTTAATTATCTTTTCAAATATTTTTATATTCAAAGAACAATTTGTCAAATTTGCTGATTCCTAAAATTAAATATTTAAATTTATTTATAGTTTACCTCTCTTTCTCTCTCTCTCTCTCTTTCTCTCTCTCTCTCTCCCCCCCCCCCCCCCAGAGGCCCGTACACGAAATTCGTACAAGGGGCTCTGCCCTCGCAGCCGCGGCTTCGTCCAGAATGTCATCCAGCTGTCCAGTCTAATTAGCATTATATATATATATATATATATATATATATATATATATATTACCCATAGAAACTTTTCTCCCTCAAATGGCTGAATTTGCCCTTTCCATTTTAAAGGGAGAAGGAGGAATAGGGAAGAGAAGGAGGAGAAAGAGGAGGAGGAAGAGGAAGGACTAGTGTGAAACCTGCTTTGAGAGCATCAATCATATGAATGTTCCTAAAATAATTCCTTCATTTCCAACTGATTTTAAAATTGAGTGGCCGTGGTTCAAAATGGAAACAGCCAAACTGTTTAAAACTTATTAAATGTAAAACCAAACTAGAATATAAGAAGTTGAATGTAACTTCAGGAACAGTATTTGGAGTGAACTTTTGGGTCATAACTATTTCTATTTCATTGTACAGCTAGAACAATTAGTCAAATTATGTTCTTGCTATTCCCTCATTGGCATGCCATTGTATAATAATGTGCATTCATTTTTAATATGTAAAACCAATGTTTTGGGGCATAGTTTGTAAAATTGACCAAGTCTATGTACACATAATCACAGGAGAGTCTTAACCTATTTACTTCCTAATAATCTGTTTACACACTATAAAGAATTCATGATTTGGGGCACAGTCTCTAAATGTGTGAAAAGCTAACCATGTTACACATATGGGAATAAATTTAATTCTCTACTTTTGGAATTGTGAGAAGGGATGAAGAAAAGGAACAAACCATATAGATCTTTTGCTTTGGTGAGCAATTCATCTTGTTGACATACATATATGAGCTTGCATAAAAATGCCTGGAAAGCATGCTGTCAAATTCAGTTGTTCATTAATATGGATCACATGCTGTCCCCATTGTGTGAGGAGCTACTTAAAGATTACCTACAAAAGTATTCCAGCAGTATCGATTTGCAAACTCCCTGAAGCCTCTTGTACCTTGAAAGTCCACTTACACTGTCACTGTTCAGAGTGCTATTACCAGTGTTGTTGTCTAATCAGATAATTGGACTTTTATGAATACTAATTAGAACTGAAGCTCGTGGTCACCACTCTGTAGACTTCTTTTGTATAACTGGAACACCAAAAAGGCACAGACTTTTAAAAAGAGATTTTTGAAATGCAGAGCATTTGAGATTACCCTTGTCTGTCTTGTTTCTATAAGCTCTGAGTGGTTGAATAAAACTTGTTTTTAAATGCCGCTCTGGTATTAAATTATTTTCAAAGTGTATACACACACACACACACACACACACACACACACACACACACACTAGAGGCCCCGATGCATGGAATTCATGCAAGCGGCTGGGGCTCAACCCTCGCGGGCCCAGCTGCCTCGCGGCCCCACGACCCTGCTGTCCCACCCATTGGTCGTTGGGGAAGGTCATTCCAGAAGGTCGTTCCAGAAGGTTGTTCCAGAAGATTGTTCTGCTGGCCAGTCTAATTAGTATATTAGCTCTTTATTGTATAGGAGATAGATAGATGATGATAGATAGATAGATAGATAGATAGATAGATAGATAGATGAATAAAACTTTGCTGAAATGTTATAGAAATCATGACATGTTATAGAAAAGACACGAGCTGCCCCAAATACAGCAAAGTTTTGGTCACAAACGTTAAGAATGTAGCCATATTACAAACATTTGCTAATAACCCTGTAACTAAGGAAGTTCTAGAACTAAATTTCCAGAAACTATTACATAAACAAAAAAATATATATTAATTCTGAGCATAGTATATTCATAGTAAAGGATAGCCATTTAAATTACCTTTAAAAATGAGGTACATAAACTGGATAACGAAATGTTTTCTTGTGTTGTGAGCTTACTCTTCCAGCTGCTAACAGTCTCATTCCATTTAAATTATTTTTCACAACTTATTAGCAGAGTGCTCAGCCCATAATAGGTGCCTAATGAATAAATGATATTTAACCAGAAATTAGAAAGAATAAAAAACAACTTCTTTGTCTAACAGGGCCAGGGTCAGTTTCTCTACTGCCCTCACAGTACATGCAACAGTACATGCTATAGGCGATGATTAGCATTTATTAGTGAACCAAGACCTTAAAGTAATACTTTGAGTATCAGAAGAGAGATGAGTATTGGATGGGGAAAACACAACAACAAACAAGAGTTTCCTAGGATCGGTGATTCTCATATGATTAGCCCACTTATCTCCTGGAGAAAGAAACGTGAAAACTGTTATATGTTTTAAAGGTTTCCATTTAACATCAAAAATAAAACTCTGTCTACCAAGCAAATTTTGTGAGTTGAGACTTTGGGCTATGTACTAACCTACATTCCGATTAGTGGCTATAATTCTTTATTGCCTTACCTTTGCTTAGTCAACATATATCAAATACCTACTGTGTGCTGACCATGACCCTTACTACAGAGAATTTATGGTCCGATGGGAAAAAGAGACTTGCAACCACTCATTTTGACACTCTATCCTGAATACCCCAAAAGAGTCTATATAAGAAATATAATATCAGTCCACTATATAATGATTAGGGACAAAAACAAGAAAGAAAGAAAAATAGCCTGCATGTTGGGCAGGGTCCATTTATTTCTTATTTTCAAGGTATAAGCAACAATCTATGTATATAAAACACATTATTACAAAATAGTATTGGGAAATACTTTTGACAATTGTTTTCAAACATAGCTGAACTAGAGTACTGTTAGCATAGCAGAGCCTATCTGTATTCATAATGTCAAATACACCCTGACCCTTTGCTGGAAATACTCTGAAACAGTTCCATTTAGGAAGGCTTTAGAGTCCTGCATTATTTATAGGAATGTGCTTAGTGAATTCATGTTGATTCTGTGCATCTGTCAAGATAACATATAAATAAATACACAGATTTTCAACGTGGCAGGAAGTGTGGCTTAATTGGAAAAGATGTAGATTTGCAGTCAGGCGGATTGTGTTAAAACTTGGATTTTCTAGTTAGACATGTTACTTAACCTCCTGGCGGGCTGTTGTTGTTTTTTCTTTCTCTAAAACAAATATATATTTTTATATATTATATTACATTATAATATTATATATATAATGTATCTTTCATGTTGCCTAGCATACAAGGCACTCCAGACATTAAATCCTTTTCCCATTTGCCTTCTCTCTCCCTCACCCTTTAATGAAAATCACTGAATTTCTTGGGATAGGAGAAATACAGTAGTCACAACCTCTGTAATAGGTCATCTTTTTCTGAGACCCAGCTGTCAGCTGAAATCATGATGTCTTTCGTGTGTAAATAAAATGAGCTCCAACTCTCTAGTTCATGTTTTTTGGGGATCCCAGAGGCAGTGCCCAGATTGCTGGGCAGGCTTCACCTCCGCCCTCAGGAAATATCTAGAGGGTCTAGGACTTTAAACACCTCTGTCAGCTCTGTCTTGAGGCTCCTGCACACAATGAATTCTTGACTCCCTTGGCATCATATGCTGTAACACTTCTTTCCTTCGGCCAGGATGAGCCAGAGGAATAGCTCAGCCCTCCCCCTTGGTTTCCCCAAACACCACACACAGGTCTGTGTCTAGCAGATGTGAGTGCATATCTGGGTACTCCAGCAGAGAGAGTTCACATAAGAGCTGTGCAGACCCATGTCAACTTGAATTGTAGGCATCACAATTTCTTACGAGCTACTTTTCCTGACATATTACACATCACAACTCTCTGCCGGACCCCCTCTCTTCCTAAAGTCTCCTTCCAGCTCTGCCTCTGGGGTCTCCTCTCCTGGGCTTCCCCCTCCACCCCTATTCTCTCCCCTTTATTGCACAGGCCCACGAACTCATCCTCGGCTGCTAGCTACGTTCTACTTCTCCACAGATGCAGCAGGCTTGAGAAAAGAGTGTCATCTCTCCCAGGATCATATTTGCCCTTCTTCAAAGTGACTTCCATCAGCCACCTGCTTTGGAGTCACAGCTTTAACTGTTCCCAAGAACTGGCAGAGCCTTATTAGTTCTTGTGTTGTTTTCTGAGAGGGTGGTGGCGTTTGTGGTTTTTTTTTTTAATCCTTCTCTCATCCCACCAACTCTGTGGAAGGGAACATGGAAAATATTTATTTTCTTTCTTATATAAATTGCATCACTCTCTTGAGGGGTCAGGAATAGCTTAATCATTTTTGGTTTTAATAACTTTCTTCCTCTGAGATTCAATTCCTTAAGCCCAATTTTCCTCGTATTAACTGCTCTTTTTCAGGGGGAGGGAAATCACTGCATGCTGATTAGACTTTGTTTTCTCATTGGCAAAATGGAAAGATGGGAGTAGGTATCTCCGAGGCTCCTTATTTGTTTGAAAGTAAGTAATTCTTTGACTATAATTATTTAGATGTATTTTTAGTTTAGCAGTTAATGTTTCCAGTTAATAACATAGGTCTACATCATCTATATTTTTAATTTGAAGTGAAATAGTGAATCAAAACTCTAATAACGTTTTTATTCTCTTTTCCCTAATTAGTTGATTCTCTAAGGAAGGGTCTCTTTTAGAATCACACATTCTTAGTTTGCAACCTAAATGTATCACTTATAGATGTTTATTTGAGATACATTATCTAATCTCTCTAACCTTCATTTTTTAAGAATGTAAAAGAGAATGGTAATGACAACTATCTCATCAAGTTACTGTGCAGAATCAGTGAGATGATTTATGTGAAAATAATTTGTAAATTATAAGTCATCATCAAATGTTAATTCATTTGAAAGGACAAAACAACTAGAAACTGAGAAAGAAGAGGAGAGATATGTTCTGAAGCATGATTGGTACCTCTTAGTATTAGAAGAAAACGATTCAAATTGCCACAAACTGATGATTGGTAATGCACCCTCCTCCTGTCTCAGTCATTGGCAATGCATTTCCTCATGGGCTGGTGTTGGTTTGTTTAATTGACATGTACTTTCCTGCACTCAACTGCCCACTTAAGAAAATGTACTGGTATTGAGAAATCTGGAGAAAGATCAGAGATACATTGATTTCTTTTCACTCTGTAAAGCCAGCCCTATCAAGAAGTAAAGATCCAGCCAGGATAGAGTTGCCACATTGTTTCCTATGTCATGCATTTCTTTATTTGGTCCTTCAACCACTAAGTTTCACAAAATTTTAAACCGAAAAACACCAAGTGTCAAAGACAGCTGCTGGAGAAAGAAGTAGAGTTAGAAAGTCTTGCCTCAATGCAAGATGACATTGCCCAGCCCCTGAGTGGTTCCTGTTGCTGACGTCCTGTCCCACTGCTCAAAGTGATGACGGTGACTTTCCCTTTCTCTCCGGAAGTCCTTAAGTGGCTCTGACCCTTGCTTGAGTACCATTCACTATTGCACACTTCCAACAGCCTTGCCTATTGAAGCTCCCACTGGTTGTCTCAAGTTATCACTATTCTTGTGCCAAACCCTTTTGCCTTCACTCTAGTCTGTTCTGAAACTATTTGCTCTTTTTCTTGACTGATAGCCTCCCGGACTCTGAATTCACATTTCACACATAATCAGACACTTGGTTACTCCTGCTTTCTTTTTCTGATACATACGTCTTAACTTTCTCTTCAGTGATTTCTCGTTCACTTATACAGGCGTTTTACTCTGTCCAATTAAAACAAACAATAAACAAAATTATAGTATACTGTTTCCCTTGGCATTTCTTCATCACCCAGGATAAGCTTTTTCTTTCTTCAACTTGTCTCTTCCCTTCTTCGGAATCTCCATTCTGGAATCTTCCCTGAGTCAATTTGCATCTTCTAAAAAGCCAACTATGAGACACAATTAAAGGTGCCAAGGATTTGCTGGGAGATGGTTGTGATGAACAAAAGGGGAGAGGATGCAGAAGTAAGTAGGAGCCTGTCACCTCTAAAGGGTGAAAAGGAAGGAAGGCAAATTGTATAGAAAAACCCTTAGTTTGGCATGACATTTGAGAAAACCTCAACGATACCAAAGGAGCACCCCGAATAAAGAAGGTGCATTAGGGGAGTTCCAGGTCTGGGTAGACTGGCCCAGCTCTACACCCCACAGTGCCGGCATGGTTCTCTCCAAGAGAGCCTGACCACCACAGCATATTGGCCTCACAGGAACCAGTCCCTCTAGTGAAGTCATTTTCTCAACGCTTATAATTGACTATTACCCTTTCTCTATATTTGCAACTTTTTTGAGCTATTCTTATGGATTGGCAAAACTTATGATTCTCCAGAAGTATGCCCCACCACCAACTCTCAATACATAGTCTATAAAATATTGCAGCCAGCTATATCCACATCACTTGGCCTATATGGCTACAGTCAATTTGCAGGTTTATTCTCTCACCAGCAGGGTACAGAGCTGCCTGAATAGCGGCAGGAATTGCCATCCAGTATTAGTTTGTAAACATGCAAAAGGCATGTTACAATTCTGAGACCTTAAAACCTACACTTAGTGCTAATTTTTTGCATGCTTAGTATGTGTGTCAGACACTGCTCTGTTTTTAAAAAAATCTGTATTATTACTCTTTGAGGTAGATTCTATTAGTATTGACATTTAATAGAAAGTGATATTGAGGCAAAAAAAAGGTTAAATAAATCCTTCAAAACCACAGGGCTAGGAAGTGGTTCAACCAGGATACAAGCCCATTGATCCTCATAGCTCACACAACTCATGTATTTTGCTATACCATTAATATTCAAAACACTTCTCTATAAAACAGTTAACCGTAAAATGTTGACCTAATGTCTACTTTAGAGCATATGCATTATGCAGCAATATATTTTTTTTTCTGTCTTTCAGGTCCCTGCATTCCTAATCCATGCCATAATGGAGGAACCTGTGAAATAAGTGAAGCGTATCGCGGGGACACTTTCATAGGCTATGTTTGTAAATGTCCCCGAGGATTTAATGGGATTCATTGTCAGCACAGTAAGTTATCCATGGTCATTGTGCTTTTATTGTTATTGATTGCAAAGTATACAAGTCATTATCATTTTTGTTTGGAGTGGAATAATAGAATCTCTGAGCAGCGAAGAGCCCTGGCAGTTGGCTAATGCTGCTTCTTGCACACTGAATACACCACCTCCCCAGGCAAGGCCTCCTAGACTGTGTTCTGTCCTCTCTGTGGCATGGGGACTGTCAGGCTTTTGTTGCCCTTTT
This sequence comes from Myotis nattereri, assembly GCF_964212035.1. Taxonomy (NCBI): domain Eukaryota; kingdom Metazoa; phylum Chordata; class Mammalia; order Chiroptera; family Vespertilionidae; genus Myotis; species Myotis nattereri. Next base: position 46,207,536 of record NC_138079.1, on the reverse strand, counting down.
CATTATTGTTCAGCCACACTTGCAAAATGTAGCTCTTTATATTAAACGGATACCTGTCTCTTTCTTTTATACTTGTCATGAGGCTACATTCTTCAAGATTTCCAGATATAATTTTGCAGACTAGCTTGAGCGATGATACCCAGAAAATAAAACACCCTCCCTCCCCCTGCTCTATCTATAAGCCAGTTTCCTCCTTCTTAACATGTTGGCATTTTTGCATGAAAATCTTTGAAAGTTCAACAAGTGTGGTATTTGCACTTTTCTCCTTTATCCCCATTCTTATTTATCCTGGGAAGTTAAACAAAATATATCCACTTGTGATAATTTCTTCTCAGAAGTAAAGCTCAGCATAAATGCCAAATGAGCCGGGTGGGCCCTTAACTGCTTCAGGGGTTCAGCAAGCAGGGCGGCCACACTGGCCTGTCAGGGAGGCTCTCACAGAGGCTGCGGCCTGTGAACCGAGTCATGATGGGGGATAGGATGTTGGTCAGAGGGAGGAGAACAGGGGGATGCATGACACATGGTGGGACGCGTGGAGACAGGAGCCTGAATAGTGGTCATTAAGACCTTGGTGTTAGGAATGCCTCAGCCCAAGGTGGGTGTGTCAGTCAGAGCCAGATTTCCAACCACCAGTAAAAAATATAGTGTGTCTCCTGGCTCTGAGACTTTGGGGGCATTTTATACTTTTCTGGGGACTTGCCATCCCTGGGAGTTTGTGGAATTCTGTGAAGCCTGTGAGAGGACAAGGGGCATTTGTGCTCCTTACAACCGGCATTTGTAATTGTCTCTGAGCTCAGGTCACCGAAGAGGAACTGAGAGCTACTGTTTTTCTCAGCCTGGGTCCGGACTTGCTGAGGCTGATTCTCCCCTATGGTGGCATCATTGCTCAGCCTCCACACATGAATCCCTCCACACTTCCCCAGAGAGACAGAGTTGGGAGCCCAGAATCCTGGTTGCCCTTCATTTAGTTGATATTTACTCAATCCCATGAAGACAATATCCCTAACTCACTTATTAACAAAACTACAAGGTGTGTCAGAGTAGTGCCCAGAAGGAGACAGTCAGGCTACCCAACTTAAGCTCCTTAATTCAGAGCTGCCTGCACACCGCACACACACTTACAGAAGATCCCTCCCTTGGAATTAGAACAGTGCTCAGAGGCAGGAATTGCACCCAAAGGTCATACCTGCCCAACTTCCTCTTTTCTGTGCTGCAGGGCCTCAGGGGAGAGAGAGAGTAAAAATACACAGGCAGATTCTTACTGTTAGGAATCCTTAAAAAAGGCAGTTCTGGAAGGCACGTGTCGATCCTAATGTCACTTAAATATTTCATATTTATGAGCCACTTCACCCTAAACTACTGCTGATGTCAATGAGAAGTTGGGCCTAGCCCTTAAACCAGAGGTTGGGAAACTCCAAATCTAAGTTCCAATTAATATCTGTACAACAACACAAAACTCTTCTCACACCTCTGGGCTTTGTTTTCTTCATATTGTGAAGAAATGTTTCAGTTTCAGTTATCTCTAATAGCCTAGAAGTCCCATTGGAGACATCCAATCATCATGGGTGACATACACAGGTGGGGCGCAGTCCACCTGCCTCTGACTCCCACACATTGGCTGGACGTGAGCCCTTTCAAAAGAACCATCATGTTTGGAGAATTAGAACAAATCATTGTTGTCCCCATTCTATATAGCAGCAGTTCTCAACCTGTGGGTCGTGACCCTTTGGGGGTCAAATGACCCTTTCACAGGGGTCGCCTAAGACCATCGGAAAACACATATATAATTACATATAGTTTTTGTGATTAATCACTTTGCTTTAATTATGTTCAATTTGTAACAATGAAAATACATCCTGCATATCAGATATTTATTATGATTCATAACAGTAGCAAAATTACAGTTATGAAGTAGCAATGAAAATAATTTTATGGTTGGGGGTCACCACAACATGAGGAACTGTATTAAAGGGTCGCGGCATTAGGAAGGTTGAGAACTACTGCTCTACAGTAGAATATCCACATCTTTCTCTCATAGATTACACCATCCTCAAATAAGCTCATTAATCCACATAAAATGTTGAATTTCAAGACTTATTGTGAAGCACAAAGAAACCCCCCACAGCAGCTGATCTCCCACCAACTGTAAATCCATGTTAGGAATTTCAGTGGAAAGCCCTAGGCTTTACTATTCAATTCAGAACTGGGATTTTGTGGTGTAAACAAGTTGATCCCTATTCTCTGAAGTGCATCACTATTAGAAGCAACAGAAAATGGAGGGAAAGAACTGGTTTTGGAATCAGAGACCTGGATTTGACACCTGACCTTTACAATTATTGGATAAGTGACCTCAAGCCAATCACTTGACCTTTCTGCAATTGAAGACATAGAAGTTGAGGAATTGAACTGGAAATAGATTATCTTTGTTTCACACCAGCTAGGAGAGTATTATGACTAAATGGGTAGCTTGCTTACTGTATAAAGGTTATCAAGCCTTCCTCTTTATAGATTAAATTGAAAGAATTTAAAAGTCCTGGGAGCCCCGAGAGCTTTTCCAGGTAGGAGAAAACCAAAGCAGCACTTTTAATGCCTTGCAAGAACTTGTAGGCATTTGGGTTTTCCCTCCAGTGGTAATAGTTTTATGGCCCAGATATGTTCTAAAACCTTGATACTCAATGTGTGGTTATGCATTAGCGATGCCTGGAAACTTGTTAGAAATGCACATTGTCAGGTGCCACCTTAAACCAACTAGAATGATCCCCAGTTGACACCCAAGGATATTGAAGTTTGAGAAATACTGCCCAAGGCTCTCAGTAGCTAAAAGTAATCATCTCATAAATTAAGGTAGCAGCTTTGCATTCAGTTACAGAATGATAATTATAGGCAAAATATTTAGTGTGGCTTTTGCAAATCAAAACTTTATTGAAAATCAATGAAGATGAGAGATATACCACTAGAATATGACATTCCTTTTGGGAAAAGAATTTTAAAAATTCTTCAGACATTTACATATGGGGGAACTATTTAATTTAGTTCTATATGACAGAATGTGAATTAAATATCTCTGGTACTATAGCTAAGTAGTTAAAAAAATTTATGTTTCATGATACAGACATGACAAATACATAGTCAATACGTATACTTTAATGATTAATTTGTCAATATGTTGCAAATTAGGAAAAAAGGCTTTAGTACCAGCATTAATATTACCTATATATTATTTTAAAAAATAGTAAATATTAGTTTTTAGAACGGTTTTTGGTTTGTGGAAATATTGAACAGCGCGTTATTATATATCTCTCCTCCTACATAGATTCCCCTATTATTAACATCTCGTATTGATATGCTTTGTTTTTTGTAATTGATAAAATAATGTTAATACATTATTACTCAATATTTTGGTATATATTTTGGTTCGCTGTTTATATTATAGAGTTATTTAGTTTTTAAAAAATACATAATATCATGTATCCACCCTGGCTCCATACAGCATAGTTTCACTGACCTTAGTGCTCCACCTATTCATCCCTTCCCCCACCGCCCTGGGCAACCACTGATTTTTTTTTTTTTTTTTTTTTTTACTATTTCTATAGTTTTCCTTTTCTAGAATGTCACATAGTTGGAACACACATAGTTGGGACACTATAGTATGTAGTTGGAATCATACAGTGTGTAGACTTTTCAGACTAACTTTTTCACTTAGCAGTGGCATTTAAGGTTCTTTCATGTCTTTTTATGACCTGACAGTTTAAAAAAAACTGCTGCATCATATTTCATTTTATGGGTGCACCACATTTTGTTTATTTATTCACCTGTTTGAAGAACATGTTGTTGCTTTCATTTGGGGAATTTGTGAATAAAGTTGCTACAAACATTCAGGTGCAGGATTTTGTTAGACCTATTTTCCACTCATTTGAATAAATATCTGGGAGTGTTACTGCTGGATGAATTGGTAAGAGTACATCTATCTTTATAAGAAACTTTAAACTGCCTTCCATAGTGGCTGTGTCATTTTGCATACTTATCAGAGGTAAATGAGAGTTCCTGTTGTCCTGTATTCTCAATAGCATGTTTTTGTCAGTGTTTTGGATTTTAGCCATTACATATACTTTTTTTTTTGTGGTAATGAGAATAGCATGAGGTTATAACTTTATTAGACTAATAATGAGTAATAATTGTTTTATATAGAATTACCAAATTATACATGTTCTTAAAATGCCATACAATAATATGAAACATGTAGTATGTATACATATATAGATGTGTGTGTATGTGGGTGGGTGTAATTATAAAATGTAAATTACAGAATGAATTAAAAACCAAAATTGTCTAGAGTTTAGACTTTTGTAAGGCATTCCTAAGCAATCAGTTTTCTGTTGGGAGCCAAATATAATATGGCTAAGAGTAATCGTATTATATCTGTTGCCAGTAACAAATCTAATGACTTAGGGAGGGACCATTTCTTTATTCCCAGAACTCTTTGCCCATCTTACCAAGGAAGCCATTCTGAGCTTTCTTCCCTACCTACACAGTTCGGCAGCCTTGGATTCCTTTTAAGAGCACATTTTTTTGGTTCCTATTCTTTGAGGAAGAGGAGCTGTTCCATGTGCCCACCAAGCCCAGAAAGAAAAAGGGACTGCTACAGAAGTGGCCCATTTTATCAGATTAGGTCAAGATAATATGCTCTCTAGTCCCCTTTCCCACTGAGAAAGTTGGCCAGAAGAACATCTAACCTAAAATTTTCCTCTTTGTATATTATAATAACTATTGTAAAACCATTTGGTCTTTTTTTTTTTTTTAAGTATATTTTATTGATTTTTTTACAGAGAGGAAGGGAGAGGGATAGAGAGTTAGAAATATCGATGAGAGAGAAACATCGATCAGCTGCCTCCTGCACACTCCCCACTGGGGATGTGCCCGCAACCAAGGTACATGCCCTTGACTGGAATCGAACCTGAGACCCTTGAGTCCGCGGGCCGACGCTCTATCCCTGAGCCAAACCGGTCAGGGGAAACCATTTGGTCTTAATGGTATACTATTGATCAATTGATTTATACATTTGACAAATATTTACTGAGTCATTTTATTCTTGTACCTTACCTATTTCACTTTTCTCAGAGTTAGCCAATGAGATTTGCTGTTTTAAAGAGCACTGCTAGTTGGATTAATAACATATTTGGCAATTGCTTGTTTTATTTGTTAGGTGGTGCTTGTTAAACATACAGAATCTGGTCCCACCTCAGCCTTTTTTTTTTATTATTAATTAAATCTTTATTGTTCAGATTATTACATTTGTTCCTCTTTTTTCCCCCCATAACTCCCCTCCACCCAGTTCCCACCCCACCCTCCCCCCTCACTCCCCACCCACTGTCCTCATCCATAGGTACACAATTTTTGTCCAGTCTCTTCCCGCATCCCCCTCACTCCTTTCCCCCCCCCAAGAATAGCCAGTCCACTCACTCTCTTTCTATGCCCCTGATTCTATTATAATCACCAGTTCATTCTGTTCATCAGATTATTCGCTTGATTTTCAGATTCACTTGTTGATAGATGTGTATTTGTTGTTCATAATTTGTATCTTTACCTTTTTCTTCCTCTTCCTCTTCTTAAAGGATACCTTTCAGCATTTCATATAATACTGGTTTGATGGTGATGAACTCCTTTAGCTTTTTCTTATCTGTGAAGCTCTTTATCTGACCTTCAATTCTGAATGATAGCTTTGCTGGATAAAGTAATCTTGGTTGTAGGTTCTTGGCATTCATCACTTTGAATATTTCTTGCCACTCCCTTCTGGCCTGCAAAGTTTCTGTTGAGAAATCAGCTGACAGTCTTATGGGTACTCCCTTGTAGGTAACTGACTGTCTTTCTCTTGCTGCTTTTAAGATTCTCTCTTTGTCTTTTGCTCTTGGCATTTTAATTATGATATGTCTTGGTGTGGTCCTCTTTGGATTCCTTTTGTTTGGGGTTCTCTGCACTTCCTGGACTTGTAAGTCTATTTCTTTCACCAGGTAGGGGAAGTTTTCTGTCATTATTTCTTCAAATAGGTTTTCAATATCTTGCTCTCTCTCTTCCTCTGGCACCTCTATAATTCAGATGTTGGTATGCTTGAAGCTATCCCAGAGGCTCCTTACACTATCTTCGTATTTTTGGATTCTTTTTTCATTTTGCTTTTCTGGTTGGGTGTTTTTTGCTTCTTCATATTTCAAATCTTTGACTTGATTCTTGTGATCCTCTAGTCTGCTGTTGGGAGTCTGTATAATACTCTTTATTTCAGTCAGTGTATGCTTAATTTCTAATTGGTCCTTTATCACAACCTCGAGGGTCTCATTAGATTTCTTGTAGATCTCATTAAGTTTATCGGCAGTTTCTAGAAAATTCTTGAAAAACCTTAAAAGTGTGGTTTTGAACTCTATATCCTGTAGTTTGCTTTCCTCCATTTCTGTCACTTGTGTCCTTTTTCTTTGTCTCTGCATTTTTTATGCTTCCCTGTATTGATAAAGTGGTTTTCTGTGCTAAGTGTCCTCTAGGGCCCAGTGGTTCAGCCTCCCCAATTACCTGAGGAGGACACTCTTGGTGCACCCCCTTGTAGTCTTTGTGCACACTCTTGTTGTAGTTAAGCCTTGATTGTTGTAGGTATCACTGGGAGGAATTGACCTCCAGGCCAATTGGCTGTGAGAATCAGCTGTGTCTGCAGTGGGAGAACTTCTGTGCTGGAGACACCCCTCCAGGGCAAGACTTGCTTCAATGGGGCTTTGGTGCTCACTGAGTCTCCCCCCTGAGTGTGTCCTTTATGGTTCCAGGGGGCTGCAAACTGGATGGTTCCACTCTGACCTCTGGGTTTCCTGGGTCCTGGATCTCTCGGGAGGTGCTAATCTAGGCTTTGCCTCAGGCTATCCAGCAAAAGCCTCCCTGCAGGGCTTGGGTGGGGCTGGTCCCAGGGGATCAACAGGGCGGGGCTAGCAGTTATGGCTGCTCTCAGTCCTGCCCTCAGAGAGGCCGCTTCTCAATGTCCTGGTAATCGCTGTAAGCCCCTCAGAGAAAAAGCTGCCCTAGGGTTCAGAGTGATGCCAGACAGTCCCGCTTCTCCTGTATGAGCCTGGGTCCCTAGAGACTTGCCCGGAACTGGAGCTCAGAGCCTGAGACTCCCTCCTGATTGAAAAAGACAACCTCACCCTCAGCCACCAGCTCACTCCACATGCACCTCTGCACCTTAGTATTTTACTTCCTCACTGTACCTCCTCTGAATCTCGGTATGCTTTTCTCTTTCCTTCTAGTTGTAGAATTTCCACTCAGCCAGCCTTCCTGTGGTTCTGGATGATGTCCGTTCTGTCTTTTAGTTGTATTTTTGAAGTGGTTGTTTGAGGCAGCAAACTCCTGTGTTTACCTATGCCGCCATCTTGGTTTCTCCCCCCACCTCAGCCTTATTGAATCAATATCTTTGATCAGTATCCTGGATATAGTTAATGTAGGGAGCGGCTGGCCTGGCACAAGTTAAAAGCATCTATATGATCCTTACACGCACCAAGCTGAGGACAACTGGCTTAAAGAATGACCTTTCATTTCCAAATTATACTGGAGGAAGCATGCTGTAAGGGCGATAATTCTGGATTAGACCTGGGTTTTGATGCTGTTCTATTTTGATCAAGTGATGGAAAGTCAGTTAACACTTAATGGTTCTGAGCTTCAGTTTTCTCATAAAAAATTCAATTTAATTCAATTTAACAAACCCTGAGAACCTCACATTGTGTTATGTTCTGGAAATAACATGCTTATGAAAATTGGATTTAATAATCCTTTGCCCTGCTTCCCTATGCCTAATGGACTAATATTTCTTAATTTATTGGTGCTTCTTATTGGTCCTTAATATTTCCCTTACTTTGAAATAATTTTAATTGTAGTTTTTTAGAAAAAAATAGTAGGAAGCTCCATTTGTAGCTTTATGCTTTTCTTTAAGAATTCCTATCTTAACATGCTTCATTCTAATAGGTAATTATTTATTTATTTTTTAAATTACTCTTTCTAATTTTGCCTTGATGGCCTCTTTATTTTCGCTTTTCCACTAGAGGATGAACTTGCCCTAATAACGTATAAATTTCAAAACTGCCCTAATAAAGTATTAACTTTAAAGCTGCATGGAATTACTTGGAGTTACAACTGACACTTGTAAACTATATAACTTACATGGGTTAAATATAAAGACCTCTAAGAAAACTTTCAAAATGGACTCATCTCCAACCCCCAAAGATTTTTCTGACTGTGGACGGAGATTTCAAATTGTCCTGTTGACTGTTGTTTTTGCAGGTAAATGTTAGCCCCCTGGCTCTATAAGGCAGATGTTCTTAAACTTGGTGTACATATAAACCTTCTGGCAGTGCAGATAAATATTCAGATTTCTCTTGCTCATTCATAGATATTCCAATTTAACAATTTAAATTTGGACCCAGTTCTGACTACTAACAAGTACCCTAGTGAACCTGACACCAATGATTCTAGAACACTGGTTCTCAGCCTTGGCTGCACATTAGAGTCACCTGGGGACCAATGAAAAATACTGATGCCTAGCTCCCACCCCAGAGATTCTTATTCAACAGTTCTGGTGTATGGTCTAGGAGTTAGGAGCTTTAAAACTTCCCCAGATGATTCTAATGTGCGGCCAAGGGTGGGAGTCAGTGTTCTAGAACCATGCTGTGAGGAATTACTATGCCTTAAAGGGAGATAAGCAGAGAAATACTCAAAGAGAAACCAAGCTTAGGCTACACACATGGAATCCCAGACTAAATGTATAATCATGCAAACTTATTGAATTTTATTTTCATTCAGTCTTTGCTTCCTATAATGCAAATTATCTTACAGCAAGAACCCTTAAATGATTGAAAGAATCAGGCCAGAGGAACATATTCACTTACTGTCCTTAAAATATATTATCCCTTAGAATTCCAAGGCATTTTTATTTGGCTGTTTTCATCCTTTGCGGAGTCTCACAAAGAGCACCCTCCTGGCAGATGTATGGAATGGATGTTTACATAGAGACACTATTCAAATGCAGATGTTGTGATATTTGCAACAAAATTCTCAGATAGTCACAAACTCAAAATATTTTAAAATTGCTATTTATATAACAGCTGGACAATCTTTCCCCCCTGTTACTTATTGAAAGAAATCTGATTGTCAGTAAAACATAGACTCTGAACAGAAATATGTTAAACAAATTTTGCCAGAAGGTTATACTCATGAAGGTGGTGTATTTATACTAACAGAATTGCTATATTTATACTAATAGAACTGATTCACCTAGGATTTTATAAAGGATTTCTCCAGGAATAGAGATGGTACCACAAATACAGATCTGTAAAAAATGGTTGTGTGTAATCCAAATTTTCTAGGCCTCCCAGCTTGTGGTGAAGTTAAAATTGATTTCCAAATTCCTGTTGCTGTTAGCTGCCATTTTCATACCATTGCCCATGTAGAACCTCATTCTCCTCTGAAGTCCTCCAAGTCCTGTCAGGAAATCAATTATTTTTTCACACATGAAACATGTATTTTGTGAGAGCTTACTTATTATTACTAGGTTGGCACAAGTGCTTAGGGATGAATATAAACTCACTGGCTCTCCTATTGATCCCACCTTGAAAATACAGCTCAGGGGCAGGCTACTCTGTCTTCTGCTGGTGGCCACCAGGCAACTGAGATGCACATGATCTGAGGGATATCAGGGCAATCTGAGCCAATTTAATGAGAGTGGGTTGTATTGTGTTTCTTGGGATTGAAAGTTGTGTGGCTTTTCCTAGAGCAGTGATGGTGAACCTTTTGAGCTCGGCGTGTCAGCATTTTGAAAAACCCTAACTTAACTCTGGTGCCGTGTCACATATAGAAATTTTTTGATATTTGCAAACATAGTAAAACAAAGATTTATATTTTTGATATTTATTTTATATATTTAAATGCCATTTAACAAAGAAAAATCAACCAAAAAAATGAGTTCGCGTATCACCTCTGACACGCGTGTCATAGGTTCGCCATCACTGTCCTAGAGACTCACACACCCTTTTACTGCTCAGCCTTTCTGCTTCCTGCCCTAACTGCCCTTTCATTCTGGGCTCAAACTGACACCTCAGGCAGGTTGGGGGACAGGTGCCATGTCTCTACCATGGAGAGTTTCTGCAGACTCATTTCACCACATTCAGTTATAAAAGCAGTAGCACTTGTGCACATGGGAATGCATCTCTATACGGCTCTGAGGTGTAGTCATCCAACAGGCATATGCTTACACCTGACTCTGTGCTAAGCACTCTTCTGGACATTGGGATGTAACACTAAACCAAAGTAACCAAGTCCTTGGTATCATAAGACTTCCATTCCAAGAGGGAAAAGGGATAATAAAAACTATGACAAGCATATTTACTATACAGCCCAGCAATTGCACTCTTGGGCATTTATCCCAGAGAAGTGAAAACTCAAGTTCACACAAAAATCTGTATATTATTGGTAATACTCCAAAACTGGAATGGACCCTGGTGTCCTTCAACAGGTGAATAAACAGTGGTGTGTGTGTGTGTGTGTGTGTGTGTGTGTGTGTGTGTGTGTGTGTATGTGTATTTAGTGGCATACTCACTGCTCAGCAATGAAAAGGAAGGAACTGTCTCCAGGAAAATTAAGCTGAGTAAAAAAGGCTAATCCTAAGAGGATATTTACTAGATAACTCCAATTATAAAACATAGTTGAAATGACAAAATTTTAGAAATGGAGGACAGATTAGTGGGTTCCAAGTGTCGGAAAGTAAGGAGACAGAGGTGAGTGTGTTTATAAAGGACAACATGAGGTATCCTAATTGGGACTATTCAGTTCCTACACAAACCTACAGATATGATAAGATTATATAGCATTACAGTCACACAAATAAGCATAAGTAAAACTAGAGAAATATGAATAAGATTGATCTGTTAATATCAATATTTTAGTTATGCTTTATATCAGAATTTTGCAAAATGGTAACTAATTAGAGGAACTAGATAAAGTGTACATGGCATGCTTCTGTGTTATTTTTTTGTAAGTGTACATGAATCTAAAATTATCTCAATTGAAAGTTGAATTTAAAAATATAACTTAGTATTGCATAATATCAAGTACTAATATATATTACTAGAGGCCTGGTGCATGAAATTCATGTGCGGGTACGGACCCTAGGCCTGGCCTGTGATCAGGGCCATCTTCCCAGGCTGCCTGCTGCTGGCCCCGCCCCCCGCTGCCACCCACCCCCAGTTCTTCATTCACCATCAGGAGATTGGAGCCTGATGGCTGGGAGAAGAGACCAAGGGGTCAGCTGGCCCCACTCCCCCCATGGGTTGCCCTCTGTGTGTGGAGCAACTGGTGGGGCGGGGGCCTTGGCCTGGTGCCACTTGCGTCCCCCTGCCACTCACTCCTGGTTCCCCATTCACCATCAGGTGATCAGAGCCTGCTGGCTGCGGAAAGGGACTGAGAGGTGGTCAGTGCGCCTCATAGTGACTGATGGAGTGGTCGTTCTGGTCGTTCTGGTCATTCTGCCATTAGGGTCCATTTGCACATTACCCTTTTATTACATAGGATAAGGATAGGGACTATGGAGCAGAGTTATTTGAGTGCCATTTTAGAGCATGGCCACCGAAGTCCTCTCCTGCCATGTGACCTTTGAGCAGAGACAGGAATGAAGTGAGAGGGCCAGGCAGGTAACCAGATGAAGGAGCAAACTTAGAGTCCTAAGACGGATATGCTTGGAGAATAGAGAATGATGAGGAGAGGGGTGAAGAGGAGACCTGAGCAGTAGTCAAGGAACAGAAGATGTAGGGCTTCATAAGCAATAGAGAGGACTTCGTGTTTGATTGTAATTATGGAAGGGCACCTTTAGAGGCCGGACAGTACATGAATTAACTGTTTGGAGGATGACTGGCCACTGGTGAAGAATAGACTCTGTTAGGGTTAAGAATAGAACGCCTGAGACTAGCTGGGAGATATTGGTAGGTTGGACTGAGGTGGTCATGAGGACTTGGAAGAAGCTGAACAATGTTCAGATTGTAAAATAGTTTGAAGTGAATTATGCTGGGACCATAAATATTTGGTTTTTGTTAATGAATTTCAGTAACATTATATATATTTTTTTTACTTCATGTCATATTTGTGGGCAATAAATGTATTATTATAATTTCCAGTATGCCTTATTATTGACTTTTGTTTCCTGCTTTTAATAGTATTGTTAGAATAGCATCTTGAATTTTAGAGAAAAATATGTAATTTACCCACATATACATATATATGAATAACTTAAATATATATGATGTTATTTAAGATACTGAATTTTCAAATTTTGATATTTTTAAATGTCCCACAAGATTGGATGCCTTTAGATATATTCTATTGCTTTATCTTTCACATTGGCTGAGTCTTAATATAAAATACAGAATGTTTTAAAGAAAACATTATAATAGAAGGATATGTAAATCAAACTAATGTAATTACGTACTAAAATACAATAATGATAATGAAAAAGAGACTATCATTTACATTTTAATTGGATATCTGGAAATTTCAACTGCATTGAGTAGATATTTACTAATCGCAGCTTTTAGAATGTAACTTGATTGACTTTGCTCTCACTATTCCTAATTGATTTTGCAATCATGCCATAACCTATAAGTTTAAGAAATTTAAGGCAATATCCTTTGGAAACAAATTATTCTTAAATATTTTGGAGTTCTTAATAATTTTATTAGATATATCTTAAACTAGAACATTTCTAAGAGAATTCTTCCACCTGAACATTGAAAAAGGCTCTTTTAGTGGTAAATAAAGGAATTGCTTCAGTTTCTAAATAAAATGAGTATAGTTTACTTGGAAAATTAAGGCATGAAGTGGGTTTAGTTCGGAAATGTAGAAGAGACTCAGATTTTAAGTCCTTCTGTGCCATTAACAAGGCTCATGAACTTGAACTAATGATTATGCTAAGCCCTGGTGTCCTCATGTGTGAAATAGAAATAACGGGGCTCTTTGCCTGCTTTTAGATCCAGGTCGATGATGACCAGGCAAATTTACATATGTAGTGTTATGTTTAATTAGAAGTTCTGTACGTCATAAACTACCATTATTATTTCTATGATTGGTTTTCTAAATATTCTTTCTTTAATCATGGTAGAAAAAATTGGTACAAAAATAAATACTCATTTTACCTGAGCTAATTTTGCAGCAGAGAAGATGGTACACTAGCTGTCTTAAACAGCAAAGTTTTGTAATTAGGAATGTACACCTTCTCAATAGGTGCAGTGAGAGGGGAGAAGAGATGAGGGAAGGGGAGAGAGAAGAAGAGAGACTATTATTCTAACTGCCTGCTTTTCAACAAACCTCCATAGAAGAGTCATCTATATTCAGTGTCTTCTGTATGCCCTGCGATTACATAAACACTTATCTGGATTATGATCACCTCTCAGCCTCCACTTCTTCCCTCAGGCACCATTATCCACTATGACATACTCGTAATGATTGTGCTGTCTTTACACTTGTCCTTAGTCTATTTTAAAGACAACAGCCAGAGTAATCCTCTTCAAATACAGCAGATATTAGGTCATTCTGTGTGCAACACCTTCCATGGTTTCCCACTTCACTTGGAGGAGAGTCCAATGTTTTATAGTGATTGAAAGAGCCTGACACATTCTGTTCTGGCATCTCTGACATTTCCCCCCCCCCCCCGCCCCCCCTGCTCCATCCTCCTGACCCTGCTCTGGTCACACTGTTCTCAAACTTGCCAAGACCGCCTCCACTCGGGGCCTCCGCCTATGTGTTCACTTGCCGGACCTCTCTCTCCTGGATAACCACAGGCCCACTCACTTACTCTTTTTGTCAGATCTTTGAACAAGCGACGATTCTCCAGAGTTCCCTTCTCCAACTTCCTCAAATAAAATGTCATTCTGTAAACCCTTACTCCACCATCTCTTTACTCTTCATTCCTCTCTCTTACTATTTTAATCATCTGCCATATACTTATTTTTTGTTGTTCTTCTTTCCCCAAGAAAGTAAGCTTTCTAAGAGCAAGAACTTGATTTGTTTAGGTTTTGCTCTATTTTCTATGCCTAAAAAGCTCAGCGTAGGTGCTCGATAAATATTTGTTAAATAAATAAGTGAACAACTCAACCATGGTTAACCAATTACCCCATTAATGTGTCATTTACGAAAACCTTATCTTCCATGATGTTGCGCTCTGCAAAGGACAAAAACAAATGAGCAAAAAGCCTCTAGGAAAGGATATATGCCTTCAATAGCTTATGAAATTAGTGTAGATAAAATAATTGCTTCATCTAACAGGAGTCCTATGGCCAAATAAGTTTAAGAACACTACATTTTTTTCTTCCTTTTGGAGACCGTCAGTGTTCATTAGCTTTTGAAGGCTCTGGGGAGCCCTGCATTTTATGAAGAAAGCTAGATAAATAATTGTAGTTCATTTTAAAACTTGTTTCATATCATTTAACTCAATTATCTGGAAGACAGGGGAGTGGGAGTGACACCATAAGCTCGGATGGAGAGTTTAATCTCGAGGCAAAGGAGAGAGAACATATGAAAACAAAGTCAGGTAGAGAAGCGAGAGGTGAGGGAGTTACTGTCAAATGAATGGTCAGTGTGTAGGAGGCTATGGTTAATTCAGGGATTTAATCTTCAGGGATCCTTTTCTGCACAGATATATGTTTTAATGCAAATACACATAAGGAGGAATGTCCATCCCTGCTTCCTGTTTGCAAGCATTGATTCAGCACTTACAATTCTCTCCAGAAATAGTGATGATGTTTAATGTTGCACCGCCTGTGGTGGCTTCTTCGTCTGAGGGATAATGGAGTGATGAGCAATGCTTTGCATCAAGATTATCTGGAAAGCCGCTTTCCACTTTTCCTACTAGGCTCTGTGCCATTATTTGTGGTTTCCAGTCAGCACACTGTTTTTCTTAAAGTTGCATTTCTATATATACCTTCTTCCCAGCCTGGCCCATTGTCTGCTGCCTTTCCTACCTGTGTGCCTCCGTAGTGCATCACTCTAAAGTGGACTGAGGTTCTTTGTGAGCTACATTCACCCAGCCTAGGCTGTGGATCCTTCAAGAGCAATATTGGGCCCCACTGGTGTGTCAGTGGTTAAGTTTCCACCCATGAACCAGGAGGTCAACGTTCAATTCTTGGTCAGGGCACATGCCCAGATTGCAGGCTTGATCCCCAGAAAGGGGTGTGTAGAAGGCAGCCAATTGATGATTCTCTCTCATTATTGATGTGTCTATATATCTCTCCCTCTCCCTTCCTCTCTCTGAAATCAATACAAACATTTTTTTTTTTTTTTATAAAAGAGCAACATTGAAAGGCAGGAGCCAACAGCTCTTGGAGAAGACTGCAGCACAGGAGTTACCCTTGTGGGAGAATTGGGTCCTGAGACATGAAAGGTAAACACAGGGGAAGGTGATTCAGATCAGACAGCTCTGAATATGTGACCTTCCCAGAACTGTGTCAGTGTATAGTTGCTTTACATCAATCAAGTCAAACTCAAAGGCTAACACGGGCCAAGTAAACAAGCTTTCAATTCCTGGGTGATCCTTTTATTATATAGGATTATATAGGATATCTAGCAATGTGCTTGTCACATAGTGAGCGCATAATAAATATTTGTTGAATGAATTTATTATATTATCAGTATGTTTTATACATTTCATATAAATCCAAGGAAGCACATAATATCTAACAGACTTTGGCTCAGAGTTTGAATTGATCAACATGGTGGTGACATATTTTTATATCCATCATTATTATTGATGAACTCACCCAGACAGTTTTGAGATATTACTGAAGCCAGACATCACAATTAGGAATATGCTTTAAAAATGTTTATTGTAACTTTTTCTCATTAAAAAAATTTTTTTTTACATTATAATACAAGGTGGGGCAAAAGTAGGCTTACAGCTGTTTATATGGAAAACAATACAATAATCTATAATAATAAAAGCATAATATGCTAATTAGACTGGACATCCTTCTGGATGACCTTCTGGATGAAGATAGGGCTGAGAGGGAAGCCCAGGTCCCTGGTGCCAGAGGGAAGCTGGTGACGGCAGCCTGGAGAAGGAAGGCCTACTTTTGCATGGATTTTGTGCACCAGGCCTGTAGTTAATAAATAATAATAATATAAGAATAAACTCTATTTTGTGTACTCATGATTAAAAGCAATATATTCATTTAGAAATAATTGTATGTAAGTTAAAAACACTCTTTAAAAAATATATTTTTATTGACTTCAGAGAGGACAGGAAAGAGAAGGAGAGATAAAAACACTAAACTAGCCCTGGCCAGTGTGCTCAGTAGTTAGAGTGTAAGAAAACCTTCTCTTTTCTGAGGTACAAAGAGGCTCCAATATTATCATGTACTGAGAACTATAAAAGCTACTTTGCTTGCCTGACATAGAAAACCTTAATGTTCAAATCCAGTATTCTATTGTAGGTTCCTATTGCTCCCACTCTGCTCTATGGTTTTGGATCATCTATTTTTATTCTCAACTATCTTAAAATGCAGGGATTTTACTGCAAGCTGTTTAACAACTTTGTGGAATAAGCAGGATATACATTAAAAATAAATAATTATTCCAAATTCTCCCCAATTGACTCTGCATATTTAATGAGAACAGCAAAGCACAGTGCAGCATGCACAGCAGTAAACATAAGTCCCTGTGGTCAGCTCCAGAGGTCCCAGGCAGCCTTTTTCAGAGGCAGGCAATCACTCCAGATTTCCATGGAGCTATGTGTGAGCCACCATTTTTTTTAAAATGTCTTTTTGTTGATTTTTTACAGAAAGGAAGGGAGAGGGATAGAGAGTTAGAAACATCGATGAGAGAGAAACATCGATCAGCTGCCTCCTGCACACCCTGCACTGAGGATGTGCCCACAACCAACGTACATGCCCTTGACCAGAATCGAACCTGGGACCCTTCAGTCCACAGGCTGACGCTCTATCCACTGAGCCAAACCAGTCAGGGCTGAGTCACCACTTTGAATAATTTAAGCAATGGAGTCCGTTTAGATGGCATCACTTAGGTGACAATATGGCTAGCATTTTTTAGAATCATTTTCTGTGTTTTCGTTTAGGATTAAATTCATTGTCTATCTGCAAATATACATGTGTTGATATTCTCTTTTTTTTATGTGTTTGCATGAAACTTATCTTTTGCATTTTCTCTAAAAGATAACAATGTCCATGTTAATATGTTGCTACCAACATTACCCTAAATTATATACTGGGTTGATTGACTCAGGATGGCTTATTGTTATCTCTAGATACACGGTTTAATCTTTTAAGCCTATTTAGTTAAGTTCCTGGACTATCAATTACTTTTTTAATTAATAAAGTAATCTAAGGTATTTAGTGTATTATTATGTTAATGATCTTATATATCAAAAACTAAACAAACTTGAAATTGCCTTAATTCCTTGGGGATAGTTTAACTCTTAATGAGCTTATTTTTTAATTGATATTTCAAAGTCATAGGTAAAATAACTTATTTCAATTTATCTTTGAGTATAGTCCAGTAATGACATTTACTCAAAATGACATTTTTATCAGAGAACAGAGTCTTTTTCTTTCCCCTTCAGAGCAATTGAATTGAAGAAAAATATTTATTGCCAGCTCTCTCTCTGCTGTGGTTTATGGCCTGTCTTTCTGAAATGGTTCAGAGAATATATTTAAAATGAACCTCCTGGTCATTTTTTCCTTTGCAAAGACTTTGGACATGATTCGGTTTTATCATTTGAAAGTAGAGCCATTCTTTGTGGTTCAAAAATTTTGCCCAACTTTTACTTTTAAAGTGTTCTCAAGTGCAAAACTCAAGAGCCTTTGTGGATTTTAAAAGCAGACACTCTTCATCTGCCCCTCCTCCCCCGCTCCCCCACCTCACCAAATAGTTTATTTAAAAAAAAAAACATGATTGATATTAAGTCTCAATAGAAAGGAAAAAGAGATTATAGGAGGTCAGTAAGAAACAAAACACTCTCTTTCTTTTTGTGATTTGTAATGACTTTTTATTTTCAATTACATACAAACTGGTGATTTAACACCTGTGTGGGGAGGTCCAAAGACATGAGGCTGTGACTGAATCTGCCCCCTCCTGATACAGAGCAGGAAGGGAAGTGTTTGAGGTATAGACTGTGCTTAGAGAATATGGCAAAGAAGGAACGTGTGTGGTATTTCCTAAGGGTCAGATATGACCCAAAGTCAAGCATCCATGTTATCTTAAGAGGGATTCTTAAGAGGGATGGAGGCCGGCATAGCTCAATGGTTGATCATCAACCTATGAACCAGAAGGTCACAGTTCGATTCCCGGTCAGGACAGCTGATCAATGATTCTCTCTCATCATTAATGTTTCTATCTCTCTCTCCCTTTCCCCTCCTCTCTGAAATCAATTAAAATATATTTTCACGCCAAAACCGGTTTGGCTCAGTGGATAGAGCATCAGCCTGCGGACTGAAAGGTCCCAGGTTCGATTCCGGTCAAGGGCATGTACCTGGGTTGCGGGCACATCCCCGGTGGGGGATGTGCAGGAGGCGGCTGGTCGATGTTTCTCTCTCATCGATGTTTCTGACTCTCTATCTCTCTCCCTTCCTCTCTGTAAAAAATCAATAAAATATATTAAAAAATATATATATATATTTTCAAAAAAAAAGAAGAATAAAAGGGGGATGAAGACTAAGACGAAAGCCTAGAGAAGTTCCCTGACCTGCCAGAGTGGTGGTTCACAGGAACCAGGGGGCAGAGCTGGAGGCAGGGAATTCCAGTGATGAAGTGTCTTAAAAAAAAAAAAGACAAAATTGCCCCAAGAGGGACTGAGCCCACAGTTGCACATGCACCACCTGCAGGGGTCACCAGTGCCACATTTCGTTCTGAACATCAGTGAACACTTTCATCTCATTTACTCTGATAATGAAAAGTCGAAGTACGATTAGGAAGTAGAGGATGCACTGGAACGAGAAGGATGCTATGACCCCAACTCCCTGCCCGGCTGTTTCCTTGGACACTGCCAGGAGGGTCCCCTGCCCTGTGTCCCTCACCTTAGAGCCTTGGCTCTGGCCTTGCTCTTGCATTCACCCTCTCAAAGGGGCAAGAAGTCAGTGGGAATGAGGAGCATGCCCACATGGAGGCAGATCTATAAGTAGACAATGCTCACAGTGCTCAGAACCCGAGAATACTCTGTCCAAATGGTATCCCACTTACTTCCAAGGCCCATGCAGGTTCCACATCCATGGTTGGGGGACAAATGGGAGGAACGAATTGATATCTCTCTCTCTCTCTCTCTCCCCCCCCCTCCTCCGTCCCTTCCACTCTCTCTAAAAGTCAATGGAAAAAAATAACCTCAGGTGAGGATTAAAAAACACAAACCCCCAAAAAACCCTACTTAACTATAAATATATTGGACGTTCATACCACTTTTTAAATTTTATGAATAGAGATAGAAGATGAAGAGTTTTGAGATCATGGTTAGAAAGGACTAGATAGTATTGAAATGTTTTGAAAGGAGAAATATACTTACAACATATAACCCATGTAAGCTTGAACTTGTAAGAGCAACCAAAAAATGAATGTTAACCCATTTTCTCTGCTTTTAGCTAACCCAAAGGCACCACTTTTTACCTATAAATTGTCATCTCCTTATGATTATTGAAACAATATGAAACCTCAATAAGAAGGATGTATGCATCTCCAGGAGAGATACTTGTGACAATGTCTGCACCTTGGCTTTCATACTGTGATGTAAGATGAGTTTACTCATAAATGCACTGTTCATTTACATTGGATAGTAGGTGCCTTTTAACTATTTTTGTTAATGGAACTTTTTTGCCCATTAATTTGTATTGCAGAGTGGCAGGCAGTGGCTCTCTGGAGATGCCTGTGGCTAAAATGTTTCCACTTGGCTGTGCATGTACAGGCAACTGGAATATTATTAAAATATAATAAAAATGTTCATTGTTTCTTTTTATTGTTGTTTGTTCCTTTGTTATAGGCACCAGAGGGGCTGTTTTGATATTTTTTGAAATAAATGAGTTTTGGGGGAAAATGACTGTAGATATTTGGGGGAGTAGAGTATGATTATTAGATCAATACTCTATATACTGAAATTAAACTGAAGCACAAAAGCATAGAATGACATAATTGAGTCCCTTGACCTGAAGGTTGCAAAAATTAAGGTAAACACCCTGTTACAGAAAAATGGAGAATTTATCACAAATATTCTTTTCCAAAGTAACAGTTTTCCTACACATTTTAGGATGAAAGGTTTCTGGACATAAAACCAAATGTTTTTATATTTATGTGTTTGTTCACTTTTAACTATCCTACTTTACCATGTGATTAGGGAATAAATAGCAAATAGATGCAAAACTTACTTTATAATAAGGTAGTACTGTGCACTACACAACTACGAAATGTATGTGCTTTGAATATGCTGGAAGCATTTTAAAATTATGTTTTAGTGATCGATGTGTTTCTATGTTGATGTTCTGAGTGTTCTTTTATCTCCCAGGTATTCTATTTTGTAGCATAATCCTGGGCATCTTATAGAGGAAAAGTTGACATATTTAGATATGTAGGAATGCAGTTGAATTTTTTTGTGTTTTGCTAGTGGGACTTGGATAAATTATTTTCCCGGTATTCACTTTACTTTCCTCCAGTGCAGATACCATTCTTCTAAATATTAGAGTAGTGTTCACTTTCAGATGAAAAATCTGAAAATGGAAAATCGGGAAAGCCCTAAGGTTACCTATTTTTATGAATTGCTCTATAAAAGTAGAGAAATGAGAATGCAAAAATATTACTTGACTCTGTCCAATGTAATTGATAGATTTATAAACCAGTCAGATTTCAATTTATTTTTGCTTTTACTTACTAGGACATCTGGTTTTTCAAATGCATTTTAAAAAGTCTTTCCTCAATGTAATGAAGCTTGTTGTGCCTAACAATTTTGTCTAAATGCTATTGTAATACTTTAATTATATTCAGCATCCTGCTTCATTATAGCAAGACTTCTTTTGTTCCGTAATATATTCTAGCTATCATGGTCTGGAAAATTTTTGAAACATCCATTTTTATTTGTCAGCAATATATGCAATATTCCAAGTTGGTAGTATTGTCTTATTTTAATTAACATTTTGAATATTTATGCAGTTAGGTACTTATGCATTTAGCTTTGTATGCGGGGGCTATGCTATTATTTTTAATGTGTAACACATCTTTATAATAACTTTTAATGGAAAAGCAAATTTTCCCACAAAAATTTAGAATTGAAAATAAACCATGTGTGTTTGTGTGGGTTGTATATATTTTTGAAGAGTTTGGGCATCTCATCACCCATACTCCCCTTCTTTATCTTGATTCTTAATAGCTGTTCGAATGTTATTAGTTGCTTCACATCTGGAATGTATATAAAACTGTTTCCAAATTATTAATATGAGTAAATCTATGTCATTTAAAGAAAAAAAACACACAAAGGTTTATTTAGACATTCTTGTCAAATATTCTTCAGCTCTGTAGTAGAATCAGAAATGGTTAAAGAACTATTCTGAGAGCATTATTAAGACTCTGCTATTCTGTTTCCAAGGAGACTTAAAGAGAAAAGTTTTTGATCATGTCTCATGGCCGGCATAAACATTCTGATGATGATGGCAGTAAGGAAGGAGAAAGCCCAACTTTGTTTAACTTTTTCTCCTTTTCTCTTCCTGTCTCTGTGACCTGTGATGAAGGTACTCTGGTCTGATGTCTCAATGAATATAGGCTGGAGAAAGGTTTTTTCTAGTGGATGCTAGAATTTTTAAAAAGAATAACTTCTTCAGAAGCTTTCCTAACAGTCTCTAGGACTGAGCTTAATGCTCTCACAGGGAATATGCTCTCCAGTAACTTTACGGACCAGTCAGAAGAAGTGAGCCTCATTTTGCAGAGAGTCATCTGTAAGTCAAGGGGCTGTGGCAGATTTCTCAGCGCTTCAAAGCTTCTTCATTCATAATCTTGGAGTAAAGAGTAAAGGTTTCAGTTAAATTTGGAGGGGGAAAAAAGATGCCTTAATGGATAGCCTCCTTTTCCCACGTTTTCACCTAATTTTATATTATATATAATTTAAATTTAGCCTTTCAAGATGGCACACTGAACATACAGACTTATCATACCTTTATTCTTAAGTCTCATTAAAGTTACAGTGAAACTTAAATAAAGAAAAAAGACTATGTTTTTAATACTCTAAAAATAGTGAGAAGGGACTATGAGCCCAAGATGATTTTTGACATTTCTGGATGAAAGAACAGGGGAAAGAATTACAGTGATAGAGAAGGGACCAAGAGTTTATATCCCTGACCTGGAAAAGTCTTAATGTAGGTAGGGCTGTTCTTCTCCTGGTGAAGAGTCCAAGCTGGGAGTCATGAGCTGACAGAAATTAGATCACGTAGTTAGTTAAGAACTTGCTACAACAGCAGTACCAGTTGTACAACTCTTTCCTGCACTATCCTCCTACCTACAAAGTATGATTTTCAAGGCTGAAACTGGAAGACTGCTATCTAAAAGCTTCAGCGGTTTCCTTGGACAGAAGTTGGTTTCCTAATGTAGCAGTAGGCATAGCTGAACAAAATTTTTATTTTTCAAGATGGAGGTAGTCGCCAAGGTCTATAGTCAGCCCTTCCTTGCAGGAGAGAAGACTGTTGATGAAGATAAACTTATAAAAAGACTGGAGAGACCACAATGTTTAAATTATTAATTAATCTAGTTTTTCAGTCATGTAAGTAGCCAATCAAGGATCATAAGGCATTTGAAGTCACCAGTACAATACAGAAGATCTATGAACACGTAGAATAACTGATATGAGAGGAAGAAAGTATGATCCATGGAACAGAGAGATTTTTTAAAATCATCTAAATTGCAAATATAAAGAAAACATAATATACATAAAAATATGTCACTTTGCAAAAAGTTCACAGAGATGAAAAAAATGGCTGGAAGAATTTTTTTTAAGACAATTTTGAAAATGAAGTCAGAGAAATCTTCCAAAACTTAAGCCAGTCAATGAAGGAAACATACCACATGATCTCACTCATTCATGGATAATAGAGAGCATTATAAACTTTTGAACAATAATAGATACAGAGGCAGAGCTGCCTCAAACAGATTGTCAAACTGCAGCGGGAAGGCCGGGGAGGGTTGGGGGGCAGGAGGTAGGGGGGTAAGAGATCAACTAAAGGACTTGTATGCATGCATATAAGCATAACCAATGGACATAAGACACTGGGGGATAGGGGAGGCTGGGGGACTGTCTAGGGCGGGGGGATAAAATGGACACATATGTAATACCCTTTGTAATACTTTAAGCAATAAAAAAAAAAAAAAAAAAAAAGCTAGTCCATAGAAAAGTTCTAAATGTTGTAGTTTCTGCGGTTACTCCAAATCCAAGAGCAAGCCAAGTAATTATTAGCCAAAATCACAATTAATGTCCAGTCAATTTATGGGGCATGAGATCACATCAGAGGAAGAAACATAGTGAAAAAAAAAAGATAAAAAAAAAATATGATAAACTGAAAAATATGAGACATATGTTTAATAAACAGGAAGAATCAACTTATGAAATTCAACATAGGACTAGTTTTGTAGTTCTGGGGAGAATAGAAAAATTGGAGGTAATAACAAATGAGTCATCATATTGAAATAAATTAATGAGTACCAACTCAATGAACAAAAAATAAGATCTAGCCAGGCAAATTCTAATAAAATATGGGTATAGAAAAAATTACAAAGCCCCTAGGAGAAACAAAAATTAACCCTAAAGTTAATCCTAAAGAAGCAAAATTGATATTGGTTTAGACTTCTCAGACACAGCAACTCTATATAGTGGAAGTCAATTAAGAAATGGATGTACTTTATATTTCTAGGGGTACATGAATTTGAACTTAGGCTTCTATTACTAGCCAAATTTTATTCAAGTGTGGGGGCAATTTTAAGACAAAGGGTAACAATAATATTTTCCTTCTTTTGTGAAAATCATCTGATGCTATCCTATGGCAAATGAAAAAGAAGAAACATAGGAGCCAGGAAAGAGTAGACTCACTTAGGAGAGAAAGAAACACAAATCCGAGGATGCGGCTGGCACCAGGCCTGGCAAACAACCAGCCAAACTTAGAATAACTAATCAGAGGGCAGGAGAAAATTCTCAAGAAGCATAGGAATATGTTTCAATCTAAATACTGAAGACTGTGATCATATCGTATGCCAAATAAGTTTCTCCTACGTCAACAACAAAAAAACAGTATGATAATGTGGGGAAAAAATAAGAAAGAGAGAAAGAAGCTCTTAGAAATATGAAGCATCTGAAGGTGACATGATTTTGAACAATTGGTAGAATATATCAAAAGGAAATCCATTTGCCTGTGTTGCTAGAACAGCCTCCATAGTGTATTTTTTGCTGAACTACAGTGTTCATACATGGCTTTACAGTGACTAATATTTATAAAATTACTAGCGGCCCAGTGAAGGAAAATTTGTGCACTCGGAGCAGTGGAGGGACGTCCCTCAGCCTGGCCTGCGCCCTCACGCAGTATCATCCTATATAATAAAAGGTAATATGCAAATTGACCCTAATGGTGGAACTACCAGTCACTATGATGCACACTGGCAGCCCGGGGAGCCCTTGGTGGATGTCCACCTGCCTGATTAGGCCTGCTTCCCAGAGGATCAGGCCTCAACTGGGGGTCAGACATCCCTCTGGCAGCCTGGGAGCCATGGGGAATGGGCCTAAGCCATTAGTCGGACACCTTAGCACTGCCGTGGAGGAGGAGAGGCTCCCGCCACCGCTGCTGCGCTGGCCAGCCATGAGTTGGCTTTTAGCTGAGTGGTGCTCCCCTGTGGAAGCACACTGACCACCAGGGGGCAACTCCTCCATTAAGTGTCTGCCCCTGGTGAACAGTGCATCATAGCGATCAGTCGTTCCCAGTCGTTCACTGTTAGGGTCAATTTGCATATTACCCTTTTATTATATAGGATGGTACTGTAAATACTCTTTAATTTCCAATTTTTCAATTAGTTATGTAGAAAACATTAAAGAATTAATATATAGGTGACATTATTGTCCCAATGTTTCATCCTTTCCTATATCCTTACTCTTTATTGTGTGACTTTGAAATTCTTTCTGGAAAGGAGGAATATATTTCTCTTACCCCCCTTCAACTTTGAGTTTGCAGATGCTGCTTGATTTTGACAATTGAATGAATCAGATTGACAGTGAGCCATTTCTGAGTCTTTGCATGTTTCACTTGCTCCTTTGAGCTTCTGTTGTTCCCACCACAGAGGTGCACAGTGTAGCTGCTGCCTCAGCTTGGATTTCAGAATAATCACACAGGGAGCAGACTTGAGCCCAGATCTCAGCAAGGAGCCAAACCTGTCAGGATCTTGAGTTCAAAGCAGAGCATGTCAGGAACCTCACCTTGAGGTCCCCTGACACCAGCCCCTCTCAGTGACCTCAGATGGTGCAGAAATAAATAGCATAGGCATATTGGATACCGGAGAGGTTGGTGGTTGTTACACAGACTAACTTTCATTAACTGATACACTTACCACAACAGGACAGAATGTATTGCAAAAATAAATAGCATTTTAATAGTAAATAAGAGAAGTAGGGTAGTAGAGGTAGGAAAGAGGTATGAAAGGAGATATATAGCCTAAATGTCTAAAGCTGATGAACAAAGTAGGTTTAAATATATTGATTAAGATTGTAAAAATAATCAATAGAAGACCTAAAATAATTATATAACTTACAGAATTCAGAAGAGCATAGAAAGATCATATTATCATGTAAGAAATATGAGTTTTCTATTAATGTAAATAATAAAATAAAAGCCACAGACTAAGTTGCTGTACCTCTGCAATTATAATATATAGCAGGCAAATCAGAATAAGGTGTCAATCATTTTCACTATGCACAATTACAATAACCTCTATATTTCTTTAACATAAAAATGTAGTATAGTTCAGTGGTAGTACCTACAAAGAGCTCTATGGATTTCAAAAATACATTTGCACACTTAGAAAGAAAATTGATCATCAATAGATC
The DNA here is from genome assembly GCF_964212035.1 of Myotis nattereri. Taxonomy (NCBI): domain Eukaryota; kingdom Metazoa; phylum Chordata; class Mammalia; order Chiroptera; family Vespertilionidae; genus Myotis; species Myotis nattereri. Next base: position 46,181,426 of record NC_138079.1, on the reverse strand, counting down.
TTGGTCCTTTGTCTCTGCAGAACTTCACCAAAATATTTTAAATTTTGCAGTACCTGTGAATGGATTCTATTTTGGAAAAATATTAATGTTACTTGTGAAGAAACTCTGTAGTCCATTAGGTTGAGACCACATAATCTTTCCTTTATCCTCTGAGACATCGGACAGAGATTTAATGAGTACAGGGAAGTAAGTTGCTGCATAAACTCAAATCATTATCCTCAGGGCCAAATTAAATAACCAAATTAAGTGGGTGCAGGTACACTTATACTTACTATTTACAGATATTAAGTCAGTTTACAGTCATTGAATTTTATTAAAGGGAACTAAACTTTTTTTCAGCATTCATTTTATAATAGCATAACACAGCAATGCAGTTTCTAATCAGACCCATTCCTCTCTGACAGATTAGGACCATTTGTTAAAGCTCTCGTTAGGAAATAGTCAACTGTTTCCATCAGGTTCATTGCAGATGATGGAAACTGTTGCCCTGAAGGCTTACTTTTACAATGTGAAATTACATGGGAAATAATTATTGGAATTGAGACTTCCATTTTAGTGTATATTAACAGAAATTAATAAGAAAATTATCCTTTAAATATATACATCTTTAAAGCCATACATCTCACATAAGACTAAAGAGAACTAGAGAGAATTATTTCATAGTTCCTAAATGAAAATTGCAGTCACTTAAATAGGTGCTATGGATGCAGGAAACATACACATTAATATACTTTATGAGCCTCAGAAAAATTACTGAGAAATAAGAACTATTAGGGGAGGTCTGAGTAAACTCAGTTATAGTTTAATAATCGTCAGACTTCTTACAGTCAGCCACATCAGAAATAAATCCAATCTGAAACCAAAAACATATGCAATAGAAAATCTTGCAGTTGTGTTACTATTTTTCCATTCATCTTCATTTAAGGCTTCCTGCAAAGCCTTTCCTGAATGATGAAAATAACCTGCAAAGTAGGAGGTGAACTACCATGAAAAAATTAGTATTTTTGTCATTTTTATGAGTACAGCTCCTTCTATTAGTATGTTTTATTAAACTACTCAGTCTTTCCAATAAGACCTGCCTCATTTCATGTGGGCGGCATGGTTTTCACTTTGAGGTTTAAGTATAAAAAAACAAAACTCTCTCTGATGTGGATTTGAGAAGGCTGATGTTGCTGGATAACTATGTGATTGTATTGCAATGTGTGTGCATAGTGTGTGTGTGTAGTTGTAAAAGCACAATTGATAAATGAGTTACAAAAAGAATGTTGATGCCCTAACTAGTTTGGCTCAGTGGATAGAGTGTCGGCCTGTGGCCTGATAGGTCCCGGGTTTGATTCTGATCAGGGGCATGTACCTTGGTTGCGGGCACATCCCCAGTAGGGGTTGTGCAGGAGGCAGCTGATCGATGTTTCTCTCTCATCGATGTTTCTAACTCTCTAGCCCTCTCCCTTTCTCTCTGTAAAACATCAATAAAATATATTTTTTAAAAAAGAATGTTGACATGATCACTTTCTTCATCATCTCTGTTCAGGTATAATTACCATATAACAAAAGATACATATTTAAAATGTACAGTGTGAAACATTTTGATATATGCATGCACTTATGAAGCCATCATTTAAATCAAAATACTGAATATTTTATTACCGACAGAGTTTCTTTTTACTCCATTGTAATTCCTCCCATCTGTCCACCAACTTCATCCCAGAAAACCACTGATCTGCTTTCTATGTCTACAGATTCATTTGCATTGCTAGAAATGTATATAAATAGAATCAGAAAATATGTTCTTTTGTCTGGTTTCTTTCACTCAACATATTTTGAGATCCCTTTTTGTTGTTGCTTGTATCAATAGTTCATTTTTTATTAAGTTGTACTCAATTGTACGGGTATACTATAATTTATTTGTGTACTGATTGCTGGATATTTTGGTTGTTTTGGGCCCTTACAAATAAAGCTGCTATGAACACTCACACATATCTTTGTATGGACATAAGCTTCATTTCTGTTTTGTAAATATCTAGGGTTTGAATGGTTGGATCATATGGTAAATTTATGTTTAAATATTTTAGAAACTGCCAAACTATTTTCTAAGCAGATTGTATTATTTTACATTCTGATCAACAGTGATGGGAGATTAATTAATGCACATCCTCACCAACACTTGGTATGGTATTTTTTTTTCCTTAGCCACAGTGATATCTTTTTTCTTTGTTTTAATTTTTATTTCTCTAAAGACAAAGATGTCACATCTTTTCATGTTTATTTGTCAGATATTCTTTTGTGAGGTGTCTGTTCAAATCTTTTGCCAAGATTTTTTTTTTTGGTCATTTGTTTATTTCCCATTGAGTTTTGAGAATTCTTTATACATCCTGGATACAAGTGCTTTATCAGAAATTTTACTTGCAAATCTATTTTTCCAATTGTGGTTTGCCTTTTCATTATCTTAAAATTGATTTTGAAGAGCAGAAGTGTATAATTTTGATAAAGTACAATTTGTTAATTTTAATGGCTCATCCTTTTGAGGTTATAGCTAAGAAAACTTTGTCTTAATTGAGCCAAGAACAATTTTCTCCCATAATTTCTAATGTAAATTTTTTATGGTTTTAGGTTTCCCTTTAAGATCTACAATCCATTTTGAGTTAATGTTTTGTATATAGTATTGAGAATGCATCTAGGCTTTTATTTGCATATAGATATTAATTTGTTAAAAAGTATTTATTGAAGACTACATTTATCTGCAGAATTACTTCTACTTTTTGTGTAATCATAATGTGCCTTTGTGTACTTTTCTTCATATTTCTGGTGCTGGGGAATTAGTGTGTTGCCTGGATCTTTGGCTATAGTTTTCATCATATTTGGAAATATTTGGGCCATTACCTATTCAAATATTTTTCTGCCCTCATTTTCAGGGACTCCAGTCACCTCAATTTTAGGCTATTTGTAATCATGTTCCACAACTCATTAACGTACAATTTTTTCTCTGTTTTATTATGTATACTTTCTATTATGTCTTTAATGTTCACTAATTTTTTCTTCTGCGATGTCTAATTGGCTTTATCCTAGTGTATTTTTCATTTCATGCATTATAGTTTTCATCCTTGGGAGTTCAATTTGGATATATTTTTACATTTTCATGTCTCTACTTAACATTTTCAATGTATAGAAATGAGGTATGGTAAACATTTTAATATCTTTGTCTGCTAAATCTAATATGTGGTTAACTCCTGCTTTTTTCCATCCCTATTACTAGTAATCTCGACTGGATTCTAGACATGAATTTAACCTTGTTGAGTGCTAGATACTTTATAGTCCTATATGTCTTCTTGAGGTTAGTTCTCTACCAATAGTTACTTGAAACAGTTTGATCCTTCTGGGTCTTGCTTATAAGATTACCAGGCAGGAACAATGAGATGTTTAGTCCAGGAGTAATTATTCCCCACAATGCAGGCAAGTCTTTTCCAAGTCCTCTGCCCAAAGCCCCATGAATTGGTTTATTTTCCAGTCTAACTGAAGGGAGTTTTCCTGGCTTGGTGTGATCTCCAAGTATTGCTCCCTCTGGTGCATTTAGATGGTTCTTTCCTCAGTAGTTTCCTCACTTGCCAGAGCTGATCCTGACTCCGTGGAATCCCTGAGGGGCACTCCAGTATTCAGGACAGGCTGCACAGATGGCAGTGGGGGCTGTCTGTGTGTAACCCTCTCCTTTCAGCACTCTTCAACTCAGAAAGTTCTGCAGGCTCCTCCTGGATTCTTCCTCTCTGTGCCATGGCCTGGAATCCCTCTTAAGGCAGTAAACCTGGGCAATTTTAGGGCCCACCTGGCTTATTATTATCCTTTCTATATTATTGTTTAGTGTCTTGAAAACTGTTGTCTCATATGTTTTGGCTGTTTTACTTTACTGGGTTGTTTCAGGCAGGAAGGCAAATCTGGTCTCTGGTACTAGGCCTTGGCCAAAAACAGAAATTCCCTTGAATGCCAATGTTATGATAGATGATAGATAGATAGATAGATAGATAGATAGATAGATAGATAGATAGATACATAGATACATAGATACATAGATACATAGATACATAGATACATAGATACATAGATAGATAGATATAGATAGATAGATAGATAGATAGATAGATAGATAGATAGATAGATATTGATTTCAGAGAGGAAGGGGCAGGTTGGGAGAGATAGAAACATCCATGATGAGAGAGAATCATGATTGATTGTCTGCCTCCTGCATGCCCCACACTGGGGATTGAGCCTGCAACCCTGGGCATGTGCCCTGACCTGGAATCAAACTGTGACCTCTTGGTTCATAGGTCCATACTCAACCACAGAGCCATGCCAGCCAGGCCAATGTTATCACTTTTAATGAAGAAAATATGTCCACTTGGCATACTTAGAAATGTAGGAAAGAAAATGAAATATGAAAAGAAATGGCATGTCGGCAGCACTTCTTTGGCTCTGAGTAGTGAGTTGGTTGCTTGAAGCAGCTTCTTCCAGGGTGGCCTGGAGTGCAGCAGAGGTTTCCTGCCTCCAACTCTGCCAGACATCCAGGAACAGTCTTGTAATTATGTAGATGAGATTCTGGAATTGACAGGAATGGAGTCACCCAGCTCTTTCACCTTGATGGGACATAGAGGGGAAATGCCTAGGAAATTAAGAAGGCACATTCTCTGTATTTACGGGCCATTTATATCTGTCAGTCCTAGGTCTCAGTGATCTGTCAGCCAAAATGTATAGAGACTTGATGTCCTTGGTTTTTAAAAAACAGTAAATGTTACCACTTTAGGATGAAATATATTCAGGAGTTTCTGTTGAATAACTCCATTCAATGGATCAAAATTTCCACGGGCTTAGCAGTTATGGGAATAAATACTGTCTTTCATGCCTCTCCAAGGCAAGGCTTCTCATCTGTAGAATATTTATGAAAATGCTACCCATTTATTTACTCTGATGATAGCCCCAAAAGTGGAAGTCTGTACATATGGAAATCTCATTAAAAATTACATACATTTTCATTCAAGCTGCATAACCAAGAAACATTTTACAGAACAATATGAATATGGATTAGCCAATATTCCAATAATGTGGAAAATTTTTCACATTCTTGAGAGTTTGCAAGATATTTTTCCCATAAATTACCTCATTTAATCCTGGTAGTTGCTATAGAAGTATAATAAGATCTATTCTTTGTAGACATACTTTTAATTATGCTTAAAATATAAAAGTTTAAAGATATCAAAATGTAGATGCAATAAGTATTCTTATTTTATCATCTGAGTCTACGTGTATCTGTATGTGATAATTGATTTATAGAGTTATTTTTAAGAAATTAATTCTAGAGTTAAGTGAAATTCTTTTTCAGGATATACAAAATTTAACTGGATCAGTGCCTGTTAGGTAAATGTGGCACTGCTTACATGCTCAGTTGTTCATCTTTCTTAGTATAAGTTATCAGTCTATTCTTTTGAAAGTATGGTCATTGAAGAAAAAATATAATTCAACCTAGTGAATTTAAAGTTTTCATCATTTCCTTAAAAGTCTCTCTTGGTAAAAATGTATCTTAAAAAGACATATTGGCCCAGCCAGTGGGGCTGAGTTGTTGAGCATCTTCCTATGAACCAAGAGGTCACAGTTTGATTCCCAGTCGGGGCACATGCCCTGGTTGCGGGCTTGATCCCCAGTGCGTGGCATGTGGAAGGCAGTCAATCAATAATTCTCTCTCATCATTGATGTTTCTATCTCTTTCTCCCTCTCCCTTTCTCTCTGAAATCAATAAAATAAAAAGACATATTGGTGTGTATCCCCTCTACTCTACAGCTTGTATATGAGGTGAAATAAGTGGTTACCTAAAAGTTTCATGCAGTTTGTATCTTTAAAAAGATTAGGAATTAAATTGCTGATGTAGTGCAAATTGGTATAACTGCTTTAGAAAACATTTTAGCATTATATACCAAATACATAAATAACTCAGCCATTTCACTCCTAGATATACCCAGAAAAAAAGCAATATACTTATGCACTGAGACATGTACAAGCACACTCACTGTACTTTTATTTCCAACAATCACACCAATGCCATCCTATCTAATAATAGACAAATAGGGTAATTAACCGTACTTCTGCAACACTTCCATTGGCTAATCAGGGCGATATGCGAATTAACTGCCAACAAAGATGGTGGCCGACAGCCACACAGCTGAAGCAAACAGGAAATTTGCTTGCTCCAGTGATGGAGGAAGCCAAGGTTCCCCACCTGCCACGTCCTGGCTCTGAGCTCCTGAAGCAACATCTTCAAAAGCAACAATGTTTCAATTATAGAAGCCAAACAAACCCCAGATACCTGCTTTCAGCCAGCCGGGGCATCAGAGCTGGAGCCAAGCCTCAGAGCTGGAGCTGGCTCTCAGCTCCAGTGACAGCTATAGAAGGTAAATAAATCCCAGAATAAAAAGAAAAAGAAAAAAAGGACAGGCTGAGAGTTTCAGTTGCCCGCCAGCCTGAAAATGGCCCTCAGCCCCTCACCCAGACTGGCCAGAAACCCCAGTGGAGACCCCCTCCCTGAAGTGGGTGTGACTAGCTGCAAACAGCTATCAGCCCCTCACCCAGGTTGGCCAGGCACCCAAGTGGGACCCCCACCCTGATCCGGGACACCCTTCAGGGCAAACCAGCTGGCCCCCACCCGTGCACCAAGCCTCTATCCTTATAGTAAAAGGGTAATATGCAAACTGACCCTAACAGCAGAAAGACTGGGAATGACTGTTCACTATGACACACACTGACCACCAGGGGGCAGACACTTAATGCAGAAGCTGCCCTCTGCTGGTCAGTGCGCTCCCACATGGGGGAGCTCTGCTCAGCCACAAGCCAGGCTGATGGCTGCCAGTACAGTGGTGGTGATGGGAGCCTCTCCTGCCTCTTCAGCGGTGCTAAGGATGTCCGACTGCAGCATAGGTCTGCTCCCCGCTGGCAAGTGGACATCCCCGGAGGGTTGCCGGGCTGCCAGAGGGATGTCCGATTGCCATCTTAGGCCCAATCCCCCAGGGAGCAGGACTAAGCCAGCAGATGGTCATCCCCTGAGGGGTCCCAGACTACGAGAGGGCACAGGCCGGGCTGAGGGAACTCCCCCCCACCCCCCGCTCAAGTGCACAAATTTTTGTGCACCTGGCCTCTTGTTAACAACATAAAGGGACACAGGTAAGGTTCAGGGAGTCCTAAACACCCCAAGATAATGCAAAATTTGGTAGTTTGGCATAAATGTATATTTTTCAGAGAAAGTGTCCATAGGTGGAAAAACCTAAATTATGGATTTTAGTTTGCGGCCTACCACAGGAAAAGTTTTATTTTAACTATATCTACTAAGATAATTTCTCTGAACCTGTCAGATATAACTGATTTCATAATAAGTTTCACCCATGTGGGGCTAATACTTGCTTCTTCTCTTTAATTCATGGCAAATATTTGCACAATTCTGATCAAATATTTTCACCAGCACTGTAAGAATAAATTATAAATAATATATTCAGTTTATAAACCAAAGATTAATTTGTATTATTTAGAGGTTAAACTTCACTAGTTTTTAAAAAATGAGAACTACTTTTTATTAGCAACAAAATTTAGCGATAAAAAGGCAGTGATAATACTAATATTTTTATTCTATCCTCTGTATATATAGCTGTTGCCCCTCATCTTAAAGGACTAATAAAACTTGAAATGTTAACCTATGTTTTCTAAAGATAATAGAAATATAAAGTGCATTGTGGTAACTTTTACTGTGAATTACTATAAAACTATGAAAATGAATTCATTGCAACAAGATTGTGAATTAAACCACAACTTCAGAGTCCATACTAAACGATTTTTTCAAATTTTGTTTTATTGCTTAAAGTATTACAAAGAGTATTACATATGTCTCCTTTTATTTTACCCCCTTGACCTTCCCCTGGGCCTCCCCTACCCCCCCCCCAGTGTCTTGTGTCCATTGGTTATCCTTATAGGCATGCATACAAGTCCTTCGGTTGATCTCTAATCCCCCCACCCCCCGCAACCCTCCCTGGCCTTCCCGCTGTAGTTTGACAGTCTGTTTGATGCTGCTCTGCCTCTGTATCTATTTTTGTTCATCAGTTTATAATGGTATTTATTATCATAAATGAGTGAGATCATGTGGTATTTATCTTTCTCTGACTGGCTTATTTCACTTAGCATAATGCTCTCCAGTTCCATCCATGCTGTTGCAAATGGTAAGAATTTCTTCTTTTTTACAGCAGCATAGTATTCCATTGTGTAGATGTACCACAGTTTTCTAATCCATTCATCTGCTGATGGGCACTTAGGCTGTTTCTAAATCTTAGCTATGGTAAATTGTGCTGCTATGAACATAGGGATGCATATGTCCTTTCCTTCTGCATTCCCACCAGCAGTGCACGAGTGTTCCCTTTTCTCAGCATCCTCTCCAGCACTTGTCGTTTGTTGATTTGTTGATGATAGCCATTCTGACAGGTGTGAGATGATACCTCATTGTTCTTTTGATTTGCATCTCTGGGATGATTAGTGACTTTAGCATGTTTTCATATGTCTCTTGGCTTTCTGAATGTCCTCTTTTGAAAAATGTCTATTTAGGTTCTTTGCCCATTTTTTGATTGGTTTATTTTCCCTTTGTTAAGTTGTATGAGTTCCCTATAAATGTTGGAGATTAAACCCTTATCAGTGATAACATTGGCAAATATGTTCTCCCATGCAGTGGCTTTCTTATTGTTTTGTTGATGGTTTCTTTTGCTGTGCAGAGCTTTTTATTTTGATGTAGTCCCATTTGTTTATTTTCTCTTTAGTTTCCAATGCCCTAGGAGCTGTATCGGTGAAGAAATTGCTTCGGCATATGTCTGAGATTTTGTTGCCATTGGATTTCTCTAGTATTTTTATGGTTTCCCGTCTTATATTTAAGTCCTTTATCCATTTTGAGTTTATTTTTGTGTATGGTGTAAGTTGGTGGTCTAGTTTCATTTTTTTTTGCATGTATCTGTCCAATTTTCCCAACACCATTTATTGAAGAGACTATCTTGGCTCCATTGTATGTTCTTGCCTCCTTTGTCAAATATTAATTGAGCATATTGGTTCGGGCCGATTTCTGGGTTCTCTATTTTATTCCATTGATCTATACATCTGTTCTTGTGACAATACCAGGCAGTTTTGAGAACAGTGGCTTTGTATTACAGCTTGATATCTGGTATTGAGATCCCACCTACTTTGTTCTTCTTTCTCAGGATCACTACAGCTATTCGGGGTCTTTTTTATTCCAGATGAGTATTTGGAGAGTTCATTCTAGGCCTGTGAAATATGCCGTTGGTATTTTAATGGGAAGTGCATTGAATTTATAGATTGCTTTGGGTAGTATGGGCATTTTAATGATGTTGATTCTAACAATCCATGAATATGGTATGTTCTTCCACCTGTTTATTTCTTCCTCTATCTCTTTTTTCAATGTCCTGTAGTTTTCTGAGTAGAGGTCTTTTGCCTCTTTAGTTATGGTTATTCCTAGGTATCTTAATTTTTTTGGTGTGATAGTAAATGGAATAGCTTTTTTAGTCTCTCTTTCTGTAAGTTCACTATTGGTGTATAGAAATGCCATAGATTTCTTGGCGTTAATTTTGTATCCTGCTACATTGCCGAATTCATTTATTAAGTCTAATAGTTTTTTGATGAAGTCTTTAGGGTTTTTTATGTACAATATCATGTCATCTGCGAATAAGGACAGTTTTACTTCTTTTTCAATTTGGATGCCTTTTATTTCTTCTTCTTGTCTAATCGCAATGGCTAATACTTCCAGTACTATGTTGAACAGGAGTGGTGAGAGTGGGCATCCCTGTCTTGTTCCTGTTCTTAAGGGAAATGGTTTTAGTTTTTGCCCATTGATGTTAGCTATAGGTTTGTCATATATGGCTTTTATTATGTTGAGGTCTGATCCTTCTATTCCCACCGTGCTGAGAGTTTTTATCAAAAATTGGTGTTGGATTTTGTCAAAAGCTTTTTCTGCATCAATTGATATGACTGTGGTTTATTTATTTATTTTTTTGCTACAGAGTTCAAACATCAGAGAATAAGCAATAATGTTTAACAATGTGTATTTAAATAATGACACTACTAAACTGTACGAAGAGTGAGGCTGTGATTACAGTTGTGAGCAGGAGATTGTTAACTTGGTGAGGCCGGAGGGGATGTTGCGTATGGATGGGTCATGTGAAGGCTGTTGGAGTGCTGGCAGTGATTTTGTGTTTGAACTTGGTGGTTGTTGCAAAGTTTGTCTTTTAAAGATAATTCACTTTATTCCATTGTTTGGTGTACCTTTTTTGTATGTATACTATCTTTCATATAAAGATTTTAGAATAATGTGAATTGTCACCCCTGAAAAAGAAAAATTTCAATTGTATAGATATAAAATATACTTATGTCCTCTATAAAAAAAAATGTGTCCCTTTCATCTGAATGTACAGTAAGAAGACATGTATAGCAAAATGTAAGAGCCAAAGAAATCTATTTCTAAATAACAAGCCATTGTAGATTTCAGGAATAAAAGAACAGATGCTCATTAAGCTAAACCACTTAAGTTTTTGAGAAAAAATACTAAGTGGAATAAAGGCAATAAGTATTACAAACTAAGATTTTATAACTAGTCTGTCCCAGAGCAGCATGCTTGTATTTATAGAGCATTATAAATGTTCTGAGATCAAGGACCGTATATTATCCCCTATCTATTGTCCCAGCACATTGAGTGGCACCTTGAAGGCAAATATGAAGGGAAGGTGAATTGGGAGTATTAATCTTCCATAGTGGTGGTTTAGTGTACTGGTGAATAGCTTCTTGAGGAAAATTATCCAAGTTTTAATCTCATTTTTACCACCTTCATGACTCTTGGCAAGTTTTTTAAATTTTGAATTCCCTCATCTGTAAAAGAGTTATGATAACAGTAACTAGCTCAGAGGGTGTAATGTTATATATAAAACATTTAGAACAATGTTTGGCACATATTAAATAATGTTCAAGAATGTAAATGTGCTAATCATTGTCATGTTATCTTCCCAAGGTGTTGTTTGTTCATACTTGTATGTTGAAACTTGCATAGAAGTAAACTCTAAAGATTATGCACCAATTTGCAGAATGCAAGCAACGGATTTTAGTTTGAGCAAAAGCCTGAGGAGCACTCCTTTGCCAATAATGATTTTCACTGCAGGTAATTTTCCTTGGGGTCTGCTGAAAATAAAAAATGAAATACATGACCATATGCTGAAAATTAAAATGCTTATATAAAAGGCAAGGAAGAAAATATGGAGAAAGCAGATTCTAGTTGACAATTCAATTGGGATTCCCAGATAAAGTATAGGATTTCCAAGTAAATCTGAATTCAGATAAACTATTTTTGTATTAATATGAGCAAAATATTGCATAGGCATCATACACTTTTATTTGCTAAATATGCCAATCCTAAATATTAGGAAATCCGTATGCATTTCAAACTAAGCTAAATGCTTGAAGATACATGGCTATAGTCATAATATTATGTGATTTGAGTATTATGAACTCAACGTAATTTTTTCTTGTGATGTTTTGAATTGTTTTTCCCAAAATGTTACCAGTAATGAAATTCTAGAGTATGTGAATGAACTTTCTGAAAATCAAATCTATTCAATTCTATGCTCCCCTTCACACTTCTTGAATTCTCTATTCACTCCCCAGTACCCAAAGACTAAAGTTCACACTCCTTAACTTGGTTTGTAAGGCCATAAAAATCTAGTTCCAGACTTCCTAGTAACCATCATTCCTAGTAGTTCTATACACATAATCCCTGTAAGTATCCAGACATTTAAAAGTGCTCAGGTTTCTCTGGAAACATTGTGTTGTTTTATGTCCCTTCCTTCTTTTAACACCTCTACAAGACTCCTGCTAATCCTTTAAGCACCAATGGAATATCACCTTCTGTAAGTAATCTTCCACATCACCTCTAGGCGAGGCCCTGCCTCTTCTATGATCACAGTGCTCTTGTGCATAGTGGTATTTAGAATATACTTCACTACATTGTATCACAATTATCTCTTTCCTGAATAGAATTATAGAAAGTGAGATTTCTCAGAACAGGACCTATCCCTATTTACTAACCTATCCAATCATATAGTTTGGAGCCTACCTCATAGAATAAGCTCATCAAAATTTTAATGAGTAAGTGAGTGAGTGAGTGAGTGAGTGAGTGAGTGAGTGAGTGAGTGAGTGAAATGGCAACCACATGTATCACAGCTATTCTTCCCAGGTGAATCTCATCTCACTTAGTTTTGGGTCTGATGACTCAATACAGGAAAAATTCAAAGTAGTCGATTGTTAATATTGGCCACTAAAAACAGAGAGATGTGCAAATGAACTAATTTAATATGCAGTTGAAAGAATAGAGTGGTTAATTTTGGATAAAATATTATGAATAATTATGCAAAAATATAAAATGATAGCATACCATAGTAAAAGTAGGAAACCAGAAAACATATGTCTCACTCTCAGAACTGCAGAATAATGAGATGTATATTAATTCAGAAAAATAACCTTATAAATGATTTGTAACTCCAGGCAACTTAGAAGCATTTCCCCTAGCCTGCAAGACTCCTCCTCTAAAACTCAATATTCTCTAGCCTGCTAGACTGACTTAGTTATTGATAACCGAGTTCCTTTGAGAAACTGTGCATTCATTCTCCTAGTAGAGCTTTTTTTCACTTTGCATTGTACATGATTATTTCCTTGTCCATTTACTGCAAGAGCATTGAGAAAAGTAAAGGACCATGACATATTAATCTTTATATTCTTAGCACCTAGCACATAAACTAAGGATGGATGGAAGATAGGATTTATACACAGAGGTTCTACTCAGAGTTTATCAACCCTGGTTATACTTAGAATCACCTGGACTATATAAACAAAAGCACTGCCTTCATTCCATCCAAGTCCATTTGAATCAGAAGCTCTGGTGTGGGTCCCTTGCATTGTGGTTATGTGCCATTGAATCAGCTCCATCTCCTAGCCTCCCTACCAATGAGTGATGTCCATAATTTCCTATCCTCAACAGCCTACTCAGCTCCTGAAAACTCATGCTTATGGGTTATTTTATAGAGATAATACATCTCATATTTGGTCTTCCTCTTTTCCTGCTGCCTTCTATTTTTCTCAGCATTATTGCCTTCCCATGATGTTCCTGGAAGTAGGGAAGCTTTAGTTTTGTCATTTTTTCCTCCAGCAATATTTCAGACTGAATTTGTTTTAGGACCGACCCATTTGTTTACCTTTCTGATAATTCAGGGTATCCATAGAGCTCTATTTCAACACCATATTTCAAGTGAATCTTTTTTTTTCGATCAGTCATTGGTATGGTTTTAAAGTTCTAACTTTTAAAAGGAGCTTTGTTTTAACTCCGTTTTCCTTAATAGAATCCCTTTAAAAGTAGTCTGGTGTACCTGCCCCAATCAAGGGATTCACTGTGCTTTTACAGTTAATGATTCCACAGGTCTCTAATATACCCAGTTCTTTCTTACTAATGGACAAGTACTTATTGCCGCTACTATATTGGATGCTCTTGAGGTAATGTCTTTTTAATGAAAATTTTCCCCAGAGACATCAGTTCTTTTTGGCTTCTATTGTATGTTCTTCATATAGCTTCTACTTATAAAATGTTAAGGCCTTAAATATTTGAGTTAAAGCACTATCTGATTACCTCCTCCCCAACCCTTCTTCTATCTCCCCTGGTTTTAGCTTTATACATACTTTGGAAAATCTATCTTGTCCTACTAGCCAAATATCTGGTTAAGGCAAATAAGGTCTTATAAGAGTAATTTTACATAGAAACATCCTAGAGAATTAGACTCTGTGTCTCAATTCTTTGTCTCAAAAGACTTTTGCATCGAAATTGAGATATTACATGTTAGGATTATAGGATAGATTGGAAGAGAGCATATTCTCTGTTAGAAAGTTGTGATGGATAGATACCTCTTGGATTTGTTTGGTTTTTGATGCTGTTATTCTTGGTAAATGAAAGTTATCAGTAAATTATTATAAAAAGTTTGTGTGTGATATGTCCTGATTAAAGAATGCAGAGTTTAATTTGTTACTTTAAAATGAATTACTAGTAATATAGCAGAATGCCAGGTCTAAAGGGAGTTCAAGCACACAATATTAAAAATAAATATACTGAACTGGTCCCAATAATGACTGGGAAACCCGTAGATAATTCTGCATATGACATAATTAAATTCAGTATCTAAGTGGGTGAAAAAATTCCTAGAAATTCATCATAATTTGTTCAGCCTTAAGAGAGAAATTGAAAAACAATAGGCTTTAGATAAGAACAAAACTAAAAGGTCAAATTTTAAAAGGCAATCACTCACAGGAGGTCTGGAGAATATTTAATAGCTAATGGGGAGCCCAGGGAAGATGTGTTGTTAAGGATCAAATATAGCAGGCTCTTGGAAAAGCTCTTGCTGGCTAATTAACAGTCAATAACAATATTGCAGGGAGGAAAGACAGCCCAAGGGAAAGGAATCAGGAAGTTGAGAAATTATTTCTTTGCAAAGGGAAAATAAAAAGGCTTTATCATGGTGTCCTTTTAATGTATAAAAGCGAGGTTGCTCAGCCTGAGAATCAGTTGTTCCTTCTTGATGCTCCTGGGGCCCAGATGTACTTGGGGAAATAGGTTCATGTTTGAATTGAGTTGTCTTTATCTCCATTAACCAGAAGATTAGGTGGATTTCTGTCCCAAGAGTGATTGGATGTCTTGGTCTAAATGTTCATCAGTGCTCAAAATATTCAAAGCCAATATCTATGAAATCCTTTTTTCAATTTATTTGAGTCTATATAGCCAGAACTTGGATTGCTGGATCATACGGTAGTTTTATTTTGGTTTTGGGGTATTGTTCATACTGTTTTACATAGCAATACTCAATAGACAAGATATGGAATGACCAACTGTCCATCAGTAGATAAATGGGTAAAGAATATGTCACACACACACACACACACACACACACACACACACACACAGGAATATTGTTCAGCCATGAGAAAGAAGGAAATTCTGCCATTTGTCACAACTTGGATAGATTTTGGGGACATTATGTGAAGTGAAGTTAGAGAAAGACAAAGTATGGTCTCACTTATATGTGGAATCTAAAAAGACAAACTCAGAGAAATAGAGAGTAGAGTGGTGGGTAGAGAAATGAGGAAATATTTGTCAGTGTATAAAATTCTAGTTGTCAGATTAGCGAGTTTGGGGGATCTAAAGTCCATTATGGTGATTATAGCTAATAATACTGTATTATATACCTGACTGTTTCTAGGAGCATCTATCTTAAATATAATCACCACAAAAAAAGAAATGAAAACTATCTGACCAATTATTCGTTAGCAAAAACTCAAGGCAAAGAGGGTAGACTATAAACACGCCTTTACAAATCTGAAGAAAATGGGCTGAGACATAATGATAAAGACAGAGTCTAACTTATACATATACAAGTGAACAAATCTGTGTAGCAAGTTGACAACAGAGCAAAGGGCATGGAAATCCTCTTGGAGTACCTCTTTGGTTCAACGAAATTCATTCTGTTGTGACCATCTGTCTACTCTCTCATCTCTTCTGGTCTTTCTTTATCTTATTTTCTTCTTCCTTCCCTGCTTCTCTCCCCCACTCTCAAAGAAAAGGTGTATATGCATTTACATCTGGAAATCCAGATTTAGCTTGTTACTATGACTCTATGACTAGACTGTGAACAGTAATGTTTTATGTGTTGATAGAGAGAAATCAGGACTCAGCTGGTGTATTGATAAAGTCCAATTTTCAGTTAGGTTTTTTTTAAAAAAAACAATTTTCATTGGGCAATCATAGAAGCAAAGACCTCAAAAAATGATAGCTATTTTTATAATACATGAACTAGAAATATGACCAAATATGGAAATTTCTATTTTATTTGGGAACTGCTGTGTCAAGTTTTTCTTAGTTATAAAAATAGTCTAGTATAGTCTAGTATATTTGTGCTAGATGTGAACTTTTTTCTGGAAATGATAATGCCTTAATCTGTGAAAAAGAGAAATATATGTGATCTATTACAAAGATGTTTAGTTTTCATTTCATTACATTATGTTCTGTGAACATTTATATCTAGTCTTTAATTAAACATGATTTATTCAAATTGAGATCTGTTTCTACTTAGATTGCTTGCAGTGTTAATCACAGTGCAAATAGCCTTTGCCACTGAAAGAATCCCTATATTATACTAATGTATAACCGCTTCTGAGTAATTTGCATCTGTTCTCTGAGCCTGTATGTTACCAAATATGTACATATGTAGAAATGTGTTACTTATCTTGCTACTATATTAAAGAACATAACTTACTTAATATGACATTTATGTTTTTATGAATTTAGATTTAAGATAGTTCTTTAAATTTAAAAAGAAAATTGAAAAATGCCCAAATAATAAAAGGCCCCTTTTTATCACAAGTTGAATATGACTATAAAGCATTTTCACTTCAGCTATGCAGTTCCAGTTTATCTTGCCTATGTTCATGTATGTAACTGTTTGTGTTTGTTTGCTTTTTTAGAATGAGATGTTCTTAATTATAACTTCCTTTGTTGGCCATTGTAGATCTGTCCTGAAGAATAGGCAGAAGGTTTAAAAATTGATTAGATTCATATTAACATGTGTAAATACAATGTATTGTGTAAAGTCTTGGAAGATGCAAGGAAACTATGAACAAGGGGGCCTGCATATTCCTAATGTATGTGTTGTGTTTTAACGCTTGATTGTTCTCATGTCATGCACTGTAAAAACTTCCTTCTATTAACATATCAAAGTACCAGAAGCTGGGTTTTATTTTACTTATGATTCAACTCAATCTTAAAATGAGAAAATGCTTAGAGCCTCTTACTTGAGAATTAAAATATATCTTGTGCCCTGGTTAGTTGGTTGGAGCACTGTCCCATATACCAACAGATTGTGGGTTCAATTCTCTGCGAAGGCACATACCTAGGTTGCAGGTTTGATCCCTGCTTCGGGTGTATGGGAGGCAACTGATCAATGTTTCTCCCTGACAACATCTCTCTCTCTCTCTTTCTATTTCTCTCTCTCTAAAAATAATGGGGAGAAAAACAACATATCCTTGGGTGAATATATATATATATATATATATATATATATATATATATATATATACATATATATATATATATATATATATATATATGGGTTTCCCCCCCAAAATGCACACACTTTGAATAATTATAAAGGCAGTGTTTATTAAAATACATTTTATGTTCAAAATTCAGCTATCAGCTAAATTTTGGGGAAAATTATATTCACACACACACACACACACACACACATACATACATACACTAGTAGCCTGGTGCACAAAATTCTGCACATTAAAAGGGAATTAATTAGAGAAAATATTTTAATATTGCTAATCATGTTCCCCCGCCTGACGCTGGGCGGGGAGGCAGCCTCACATCCCAGGCCTGCACAAGTCCCCACCCACTGATGCTGCAAGTCCCTGCCCACCCTCACCTGCCTCGCACAAAGCCTCCTGCTGTTCGGTCATTACGGTGTCATGGCGTCATGGCCATTTGCATATTAGCCTTTTATTATTACGATATGTATATATATTCTATTAACATCAAATCTTGTGTAGGTCTCCATCCTGCCTTCCTTTACTCATTTCTTAAGCTCGTGCCACATATGATTTAACTAGGTCTTTCTAAAGCACAGGGTGCAGAGAGTACTCTCCATCTGTTCCCAGGTCTTCAATGCCACAAGATAAAAGAGGCTCCTTCAGCTAGCAGTCAAGGTTCTTCATAATCTGCTCCCTGTCTGCATCCTCAGATGTGGTCACCAGCACTCCTCTTCCATTCTCTGATCCAGGCAGACTGGGCTATTCCTGTACCTGAACACGGCGTCACACCATGGACATTTCTCTTCAAAGTGGTGACTCATCCTGCTCAGAAATACACCATCATCTTCATGCTGCCCTTACTAATCCCAAGTAAAACTTTTAAGTCCAAAATGAAGTTATATTTCCTTTATGTGATCTTCAGATATCAATACTTAATTTCTCCTATATCAGTATATAAAAGAATTACATGTGTAATTTACAAAATAAGTCAATGCACTCTTTAAGAGATGAAAGTTTAATTTAGCCGTGAACATATTCTCATCTAAAACAAATTTTAGCACATATGATCAAGCAAAGATATATCAGGCATGTTCCAAAGTTGCCAAACATCATCTTACTTTACACTGAGCTTGCAAAAAAATAAATAGATAGCACAGAGACTCTTGTGCACTTTCAAAATTTAATGAAAATAATTTGCATTAGTTTAATATAAAGACTAAGTGAAATGTTGATATAACTAAAAAGAGCTAACTATTATATCAGATAAGAAAACAAATGACTCCTTCCTTCTTTCCTTTCCTTTCTTCTGGAGAGTTTTAGTGTTAAATGTCTAGAAGTCTATTGTGTTTTACTATAGCACACAGCTATTTTTCGAGACTATCAGATTCTGGTTTTATTTTATTATTTGATTATATAAAATACTTAAGTTATTTTGAATCTTTCTGAACACAATCATGAATTGATTTTCCTCTTAAGCTGTAACAATCAACCAGAAACCAAAAAGGATGCTTTTTCAGAGTCAGTCATCACCTGCCTAAGGAAATTTAGACCAACATTTTTACAGTAAACTTATAATGAGAAGTGGACAAATTTGCTTCCAGGAGGAAATACTATTTAGGAGAAAACGATAAAGCAAAGTGCAAATAGAGGCTTTTCTAGTATTTTGCCCTTGTTCGGTCTTGAGGGGGTAATTTAATGATGGTATATACTGCCTTAAGTACTATGAAAACCCAGGACTTCACAAATACCTTTTGATACATTGTAGTGTATCAGAAGGCACAAAACACATCTGAAATTTAAAAAAACATAACAAAAAAACACCACATTTACATTGTCTGCACCACTATTTCTAATCTTTTGTTAGAACTATCAGGAAACATTTATGGGCAATAGTTGTCACCAGATAGTGTGTGGCATTTGCAGAAGTACAAAGAACAGTGCAAAGCAGGAGCTGAATCTGTAAAGTTCGCAGTCTGACTAGGTAAAAGGGTGAAAGGCGAGTGAATCGGCAATTTCTAAGTAACACCATTTAGGTAGGTAAGAAGGTTGGGGGGAAAAACAGAGCTGTGGGAAGAAAGGCAGAGAGGGAGTTCATTGGAGTGGATGACAGGAAGAGAAAGCAATGGAAGCAGTGTGTGTCCTTTGACTACTTCACTGTTCCCAAGGAGCCCAGCGTGGTGCTGTGCTTAGAAGGAATGATTGGTAAATATTAGTGACTGATATTTGACGGAATTAGTCATTATTACTTTTTCATTTAAAATCATACTCATTATTTCTGTTGTCCAAAATTAGCATGGAAATTAGTGTAATTTAAGTGTTTTATATTTCCAATGATTTTACATCAGGTATAATAATGGTATATCAAGGGGTAAGTCTCTTTAGTTATCCTAACTTTAGAAACCCTTGAATGAGATTAGGAAGTGATCATCATTTACATTTATTATACTTTGCATTTAATGAGCTTTAGCTTTTAACTCTAATTTGCTTCTCATCGCATTCATCAAAGGCAAACTATTTAGAAACTAAAACATCTCTGTCAGTTAGAATTTTAATGAATTAAGATGAAATGAGACAGTGTTAATTGGCAGTTGCTGCAGGGGAAGTTTCTAGATCTTGTAAGTGATACCAATTCATCCCTCTATCAGAGTTAATTTGTTTGATTTAATTCTAAGAATACACTGACTATTTCCATACACTATTCGTATTTATATTTTTTATTGAAGAGTAGTTTAGTTCTATTGGTCTTTCATTTAAATTCTCAGTTCCACTTGAACTTGATTTAATTTGATTGTTAATAAATTTAAGCATCATTTCTTTGTTGACTCATGATTAATACACATAACTAATCATTTTTTTCACCAATCCTTTACTTCTTATGTTTTTTTCTGTTTTCCTCAGACATAAATGAATGTGAAGCTGAGCCTTGCAAAAATGGTGGAATATGTACAGACCTTGTTGCAAACTATTCCTGTGAGTGCCCAGGTGAATTCATGGGAAGAAATTGTCAATACAGTAAGTATTAATATATATGTATGTACAAAGTTTTATTTGCATAGCCTGCATTTGTTATAGGATCTGAGCTGACATCGATATAGCTTACTTCCAGAATTCATAATTTATTGAAGTGGTACATTTAATATTTGTTGTTTAAATGTTATAAAATTCCAGGATAGGTCTCAGTGCATGATGGGCACAAGAGTGGTCACCTTGTGGACTGAAAGTAGGGCAACAGATCCTCAAACCCCAAGTGTATCTCTCTCATGGATACCATTTTGGCTTTTGAGTGTGTGTATTACCTAAATTTTCACCACAGTTATCACTTTGGTTTAGACAATACATTCAGCACACTGTGGCCAGATAGCCTCTATCACAAATAAAAGGTAGAGATAAAGGAAGATTCATTGGAGTTGGACAATATATTAGTAGGAATTTTACACACAATTTTTCTTCTTGGAAGCCTAAGCCAGTCTTGAGATTATGGATCAAATGTTAGAACAATAATTTACCTGAAGTGTTAACAAAGAAGCACAAAGGACTCCTTTATTCCCCCAAACAAACAAAATACTAGGAAAAGATAATAACAGAGTTATAGTCTCATGGGAGGAGACCAGAATCGGGCACAAATATTTATTAATGAGAACAATAATGATACAGCTCAATAATTGTTAGATATATATATATATATATATATATATATATATATATACACACACACACACACACACACACACACACACTTCATAGTGCTACTGTTTTGATGTGTATACTATTAGATATCACAATACTATAGATATTCAGATGGCAAATGCAGATTGGAATTCAGATGCAGAAACTGGCACAAAGTCTATGTGGTTTGCCCAGGCTCTCACAGTTAGTGACAGAAACAGCACTAGAAAGAATCTAGAATTAGGTCTTGTGATTCCAAGTTCAGAATATTTTCCTCTAAATTGAGATATCTCTTCAAACGGAGTTGAACAAGATCAACACAAAAGCACACTATACCTCCTCTCTTATGCACACCCCTCCACACACTCATATATACTGCTGCTTTTTTAGCCATATTAACAATTTTATTTCTCTCTTTCCTTCTCTTCCTCCCCTTTGACAACGGTAATTTATAAAATAAAAAAGGAAAATTATTTAAGAGTTTCAATGGGTTATGTATATAATCAAAATTATGATCTAGGGATGCTCATTACCCTAGTTCTAAAATTTTTAAAAAAAATCTGAATATCAAAGAAATACCTTGGATTGGGAAAATTTTTTCTAAGTTTAAAATTTTTGGAGAGAGACATTGAGCATGAGTTGATGAAGATGCTGCAGGCACAGACAGATGGAAAGAAAGGGCAGTCTGAGTAAGCAGGTTGATCATAGACAAATAGCCAACTATCCCTGTGACCTTCCTACTAAGCAGGTAACTAGCCAGCCATTAGGTGAATTTAATTTCAACTGGTCCTTGGCCTACCCCAGGCACAGTCCTTGCACCCTTCTTTACTTTTATTCATGTGTCTTGAAGATGTCTGCCCAGACAGCACTGGAAGTTGTGCTAAAAAGCATTCCCCTAAGGCCGTGGTCGGCAAACTGCGGCTCGCGAGCCACATGCGGCTCTTTGGCCCCTTGAGTGTGGCTCTTCCTAAGCCTTAGGAGCACCCTAATTAAGTTAATAACAATGGACCTACCTATATAGTTTAAGTTTAAAAATTTGGCTCTCAAAAGAAATTTCAATCGTTGTCCTGTTGATATTTGGCTCTGTTGACTAATGAGTTTGCCGACCACTGCCCCAAGGGGTCTGAAAAGGAACACTTTATTAATAGGGTGAGGAACAAAAATAGATGGTAGTCGACGACTTGACTTTCATGCAGCAGAAACAGAGATCTGGTGCCAGAATGAAGGGCTTTCAGGTAGTACTGGAACTTTGACAGATCTTAAAACTCCGCCTGGATAAGAGGATGTCCGGGCTTGGCAAGGCCACCTCTGTCCCACAGGAGGCCTGGCAGGGGAGAAAGAGGAGGATGGGACCTTCGGAAGGATTGTTCAAGTGACATGTCATGAGAATCCTACCTAGGAAGCAGTGCCTCTCCAAGCTGGTCAAACCCTCGCTGTTTGAGTGACCTTAAGAAGTAGTGTCTGAGGTTGTAGACAACCTCCTGTCCTGGGAAAGGAGACCTAAGACTTGGAGTTATTCATATGGCCTTGCCTCCCCGCCTTTCCCTTCATACTGACCAGGGAACAACTAGACACCAAGTTGCTTGCTTGCATGTTGAAAATGAAAGGAGACCTGGGTGTGAACTAGACATTGAAACCAATAGCTAAAGCCTGTCCATCCTCCCATCAGAGACTTTTGCTGAGGTCACCACATCTGAAAATTCCCTTAAAGAAGAAAGAACCTGATTGATTCTGGAAGGATGTATTGAAATAGACTTTGATACTTGCCCCCAGTTTATGCCTAATGTATTTCAATCAGTTTTTGATATTGTGTTTAATGAAATTCCTTGATTTTCTTTGACTTGGTTTTATATTCATATAATATTTATATTTAAATGTAGACTTCTCTTTGAACATGAATGTGATAGTGAGGTACTCCCCTTAGCCCATCATATGCTCTGATATCCTCCCACATCCTCTGTCATCTCTGTGCCCCAATAAAAACAACACTGATGGCACACCTGTAAGAATTATAATAAATTAGGATTCTTACCCTCTTTGTATTGCCTGGGAGATGGCTCTGCCTTTTTCTGTGACTTCATAGAGTGTTAAAAATTGAGGGTAAGAAAGTGCATTCTGCCACAGTGATGATTTAGGTCTACATACTGAAAACTCAGAGCATTCACTCATGACAGTGCACATAGAAACACCTGCAGGTTATAGGCAGTGCCAGCTCTGAGCTGACCGAGGGTAGGATCTTCAGAGTCAACATGACATAGATTATAACCAATGTGCCAGCTTCCACTCTTTAGTGAGATTGATAAACATTTTTCTTGGCTATGTATCATGTCCCATAGGAACACCATTGGGTTGGCTTCTGCCTGCAATAATGGTAGAGAAGCCATTTGTTCAGGCTGCTATTTCAGGAGGAAGAGGGAAGGGAGAAAGACAGAGACTAACTACTGAGTGGGTCAGAGCATGCCCATACAGAAATGCTATTATCATTGTGTTCAAATCCAAACTGCCTTTAGTCTATCCATGGACTCTAATCGTGGGCTCCTGCACTCATATTTGCTTTACTTGACCTACTTCTTTCTTATTTCTACTGATGGATTAACTAAGTTCTGGTATATTTAAAGGTGAAATCATTCTCAGCACCCCCCCCCCAAATTGTAAATAATGGCAGGTATCAAATTATAAATAATGGCAGGTATTGCAAAGCAATACAATTGACTTAAACACTGAAATATCTGTATAAAATAGTAAACAAAAAACAGAAATATTTACAATATCCATGGAAGGCAAATAATACTTATCCTTAATTTATTATTTCTCTCAGTTCAATAGAATTGAATACAACAGAAAAAAACAAGAATGTGACTAGAACCTTCTCACAAAAAAGTAGTTTAATATTTATATTGTAGTTGTGCCTTTATTATTGTTTTTCTAAATATTCTGATATTTTTTTAAAAAAATAGACTTTAGTACTGTTATGAGCTGGAAATAAGAATAGTATTTTAAATGTCTGTTTAATGAGAGCCCTAGATAGGCGAAGAAAACACTGGGCTGACCGTGCATCTCTCTGCTCCTACCTCTCTCCATGTCTCTCTACCCCCTTTCATTACACAAGCGGAAACTGGAAGATGAATGGCAGAAACACATGGCAATATCGATCAACACAAAAGGGTGACGTTCTAAAGAGGAGCCGAGGCCAGCTGGCAAACTTTAGACAGAATATGAAAGAGACAAAGGAGAGGGGAGGGAGGGGAATGAGAGCTGTTAAGCCTGGACTCCGTGCTAGCTAACAACGAGGCTCCCTGGAAGCTCCAACACACACACACACACACACACACACACACGCACGCACGCACGCACGCACGCACACTCACTCCATAAGGAATTTGTCTTATGGGTAGAACATTGTAAGGCAAAGGAGGGGACAAACAGTTTTTTACAAACATAAAAGCTCCCATGAGGCAATATTACTTAAGGGAAGTCTAGGCTTCAAGTCTAGGCAGAAAGCCCTTCTGCCTGTGTCCCTTCCACAGTCTGTTCCTAGCTCAGCTCTCAGCGGGAACCTGTGAACCAGTCAGAGTGCATCACCTCTCAGCTCAGAATCTTCTACTGGCTCCTGACCTCAGACTGTGAAAATTACAGTCCCGTTCCAAGGCCGGCAGGACCGGCCTGGACTTCCACCCTTCTCACTCACCTCTCTGACCCGTCTACTAGGACTCTGACTTTCTCATACACTGCTCCTGCCGCTGGCAGGTTCAGGCACTCACCTGGCACATTCTTGCCCAGAGCATTTCCTTTTCTATTCCTTTTTTCTAGAGTATTCGCTATGAATACTCCCACACTTCCTCCCGTTCTTGCATAACAGACACCTCTTCAATGTGGCTTTCCCTGACCTCTCCACTTCCTTACCAAACACCCCAAATCACACACTCAACCCCTTCTCTGCTGTAGTTTTTCTCCTTCGCATTAATCACTAGCATATATTTTTACTTTTAAATATTGTTTGTTGACTAATTCTCCAGTGGAGTACGTGCTCTATGAGGGAAGATTTTTGCTGTCCTAATCACAACTGCCTAGATAGAACTGGCAAATAATAAGTGCTCGACAGACAGTTGCTAAATGAATGAATGAACCTGGCACTCCGAGTTCATTACGCACAGGGGAAGTATCTGACTTTTCAGTGCCTTCAACCACTATCAAGTTCTTTTTTTGCCCGACTTGCTGTTTTTAAGTAGTATTATAAAGCTGCTTTTGCCAGTATAATAATATGTAATTTGGTATATTAGTTGGTACTCACCAAATAAAATTGCAAGTTGAATTGTTTCCCTTTGACTTGATAGGACCTTTTATAATTCTATTTTTGCAATGGGATTATGCAGATGGATTTATAATAAGAGAGATAAACAGGGAACCTGTTTCTCTTTATATGCCAATTCCGCATGCAGACATTTTGATAAATGATCTTAGATCAGTTATTTATTTCTCATCCATATCAATTAATCAATAGACATGTGAATGCATGATGTTTATGTTGATTGCTACTTGAATAAATATATAAAAATCAATGTGATTTCTTTAGAGTAATGTAAATATTTAATTAATACAGCTATTCAGCACTTTATAAAGAATAAATTTATAATTTATATCTAACCCTATCTGTTATTAACATGATGCTCAATTATGTGATAATAATATGATGTAAATCACTTATTAAACATTTTCAATAATAGTATAATTATATCAAATGTTAATAACAAATGTTTTCATACTTGGAAAATTATACCTATAATTTTACACTAATTATTTAATAAATATGTTTATAGGTTGGTGAAGGGAATAATATTATCATTTAAAGAATTTCAATGTAGGTTTCTAGATAACCTATCTTTGACTTGAGCAGATTTCAGTTATTTTTTATGTTTGTATTTTTTATTTGTTATTTAGGATTTGATTACATTTGACCTATGTTTTATTTTAATTAAAGTTACTTTTGATTGATATGTGAAAATCATTTTACTGTTCCCATAGTATTTATTACCCTATTCCAGCAATTCTTCTAATTAAAGTTTTAATTTATATTTTCTTGTTGCTTGTAAATGATACACACTCCAGTGTTCAGACAGCCTTTTTCATAAACAGCTTGCAAGGAAAATGATGATGAACTGGAATGGAAACCTATTCTCACAATAACAGATATGCTGTGCCATCTGCATTTAACAGAACATGGTATTTAAGTTAAAGTACGTGCAGTGGAAATTGATAGCACTTTAGTTAACGCATCTAAAAATAACTGGGATTGTTTTCATTTATTGGACTATGTGGCCCACAGTAGATATCTACAGTTCCCTCCTGGGTGTTTAAATGTAACATGATTAAGTTTCAGAAATGGTACTCATATTCATTCCAGTGCTGCCGCTATTTGTGGAAATTAAGATAGTTACCAAGGGAACTCTCATAATGCAACATCCCCAAATTATTTTGCTGGAAAGTAGTAAGACTTGTATGATTTCAGAGGGTTTTAATAAAAAAATGAAAACTAAAATCTTCAGCTCAGGATAAAATGATGTTTCCAAATGTCAAAATTATCCAGGTTTTAAAAAATTTAATAAAGTAACCTAAATAATTCTACAACCCTTTCCTTTAAGAGTTCTATCTATAAAGTTCTAAGAACAAAGGCAATAATTTATGTGAATATATTTTGAAAACTATAAATATTGTCCTATCTTCATTTTTTGAGCCGCTGTAACTAGGCCTTCATTACAAATGAGCTAATATGTACAAATATATACAATATATGCTATATAAATGTCCATATTCTCTTTCTTTTGATATCAGTGTTCACTGCCAAGTACATTTGTATAACAGCAGGCTTAGTGAAAATTGATAAAATAAATTATGTGATGTGTATTTTTCTATGCTCAACAATTATTGCATTTGTAAAGACAAATTTGCAAATAACTATAAACACACAACTATATCTTAATATTTTGCCACCAATTGTCATATGATAATGTTGATGTTAATTTAGACTTTTAACTTATCATGTGCCAAGCACTCTCCAAAGTACTTTAAATAGTAATTCATTTAATCCTCTTAACACTCTTTGTATGAGGTTTTATTTATCATTGGCTCCATTTTACAGAGAAAACTCTGCCACCAAGCAGTGAAGTGATTTGCGTAGCCCACATGGCTAGTAAGCAGCAGAGCCTGGCCTTGCCCAGGCATTGCAGCTGCGTGATGTCCCTGGCCCATGCGGGTGAAAGGAACACTCGATTACACCTTGCACTTTAAGAACACGTGCACCTGAGAGTAAGAGTTTCAAAAGAGCATAGGCTTTGCATCATGTAGAACTGGGGTTTCAACTCTGGGCTTTTTCTCTTTGGAACTATATGTGTGAACAAGTTAGTTGCTCTTTCTGAGCCTCGCATTTCTCATCTGAATATGGAATTAGTAATACCACTTGTTTTACATTGATGGGCAGATTAAAATTAATACTATATATAAAGGAACTAGGAATATGCCTAGGCAAATAAATATTGTAAATAAGCAAATGATTGCATAAATAAAAATAGACAAACATATATTTGTGTTATTTGAAAAGCCAATGTTAATGTATCTCACCTTTTATTTTGTTATACATTTGTACAATTTAAACATTTTTATTATAGACTCAACTTGCCTATCTATAGTGACTATGTACTTGAGAATACCTTGTGTAGAAGTCAGTTATAATGATTTATAAGGACATAACTTGAGGAAACCCTGTAATAATAATATAATTTTTAATAAAGAGATATTATTAGTCCAACCAAGACCATTATAGGAAATAGGAGTTGCTTTGGTTTTTGAGAAATATATCACAACCTACTTCTGAACCACAAAGACCTCATATTATTTTTTTTATCTATGTCTTTATGTTTGTAATTATCATAAGTTATCTCTGTTATTTGATCAAGTATTTTAATGAATGTTGAACAGAAACTAACCATGGAAAGACAATTATAGTATTTTCATTCTCTATAAAGATGGTCAAAGATTATATATAGTTCTATATCATAAAGCATTGAATTCCTACTCTTCTATATTCAGGTATGACATAGTTATAAAAGCAAAAATATATTCTGATGTAAAATAGTTTTAAATATAAAATAAGTATTTATAAGGAAGTCAAAATTGGGATTACTTCCCAGATATATTTAATAGAAAAATTAGATAAGTCCAGTATGTGAATCTATTCAATTATGTGATCAAATAAAGTAGCCACAAATATTTGTTTTATTTTCTTAACATAATTATGTAGGGGGTTTTGAGAACGTGTCTGAATGAATAAATTCATTCACCAAATTACATCAAAGAGTAGCCACCCTCTACAGCTGGGGCAACATTGGTAATTAAAATAAATTCAGTTCCTGCTTTCATGGAGTTTATAGAGTGTGGGAGAGAAAAACAAGAATTGCCTAAAATCAAAGTATAAAACATGGCGAGTGCCATGCATGAAAAGAAGAAAGCTGGGGTAGGGGTGCTTCTTCTGTTTGGGGGATTTAAGGAAGTGACAGTCATGCTAAGAGCAGAAGAATGGGTAACAGGTACAAAACAAAAATCAAACAAAAAAAACACAGAAAGCATGGTGGAGATGAGGATTTTCGGAGAAGGACAATATGCTCAAGGATAAACAGATCCTTTGTCCATAGAATCTTAGTATTTAGTGGATGATTTGATTATTGTATAATCAAAATGTGATGAGGTTTTTAGGATAATCATTTATTTACCTTTTAGGCCTTGCCAATGTCGGATCAAGGTCAGTCAATGGACTATGTATAGTGATGGGTGTTACTAGACTAATTGTGGCAATTGTTTCACAATAAAGGCAAATATATTAAAAAAGACCACTTGATGGCAAGGAGTATTTATATATTAAAAATACACCTTATAAACTACCTTGATCTGCAACCACAGCCACTTTTAAAATACCAAAATACACTCTCACTTTTATAGATGTATCAAGAAATCCAAGAAAAATAATCATTAACTCTAATCTTATTTTCATTTGAGATAAAACATATCTGCTTTGTTGTACAAATTTGAAATGGCATGCCTTCACAATAATTTTTGTCTTTGAAAGCATTGCCTAACTTAACTGTGAGATTACTTTTCTTACACACATAAAATAAGAATTAATCTCTAACACCAATAGGACAGGGGGACAGCTTACCTCAGGCTGTCACCTTTTGTGAACATAATATAAAATAAGTAGACTATGAATTGATGAAAATTTTATATTCAGGATTGATTGTATATCATGTTAAATCCAAGGTTCATAATAATTAGAATCTGCCCACAAATATACACAGATATAAATGGATATAACCATAATTATAAATATTTGAGAATAGATCTGATTATAACAATTTTCCACTTCTTTTTAAAGATATAATAAGTTTATCAAAGCAAATAAACAGAGTACTTAGCAACTTTATCAATAGCCTTCAAGGGAGAAAATGATTTCAGCATTACAGCAGAATGAGGTCTTTGCAACAATAAACGCAAAAAAATTTGACTCAGTGACAAAACAAAATTGGATTTTCTGTATCTGACACAGAAGATCCATCTTCAATCAGATGCCTCTGGGTATATTTTTCCAAATGTTGCCCAGCACTTTTGTACAGACATATTACACTTTAAAAGTTCACCCACCATACCTTAAAGTGATAACCTAATAAATGAAAGACAGAAAAAAAATCAGCAAAATGCTCAAATAGACCCCCTAGGACTTGCTAAATGCCTCTAACAAATTGAATCAGATTCTCATTACCTGACAGTTTGGTATTTGATTGCAAATAATTACTGAAACATCCAGTAAAACCTTCTTGATTTCCAAATTATTCATTCCCATTATGTGTTAAACTGCAAATGTTCAGGGATTAAAATTTAGTCTTGCATTTATTCTCAAACTCTACTACATATTTCCTATTTCAAAGACAAAGAAAGATGAAGCAGGCAGAGAGAAGGAGAGTTTGGGAACAGGATAGGACAACTTGATATCACCCTCATAAAATTTAGGTTTGTAGTGCCTGATTGAAAAAATATCCCTCACCCTTTAAAAATGGGGATGAAATAACCCAAATAAAATATGTATAATATAGAAAAACAAAAATTTCTCTTTAAGGAAACTACTAGGAAAGAAGTCACCCTAAGACTTTACAGGTATATTGGGAACATGGTTAAAATATATTCTCTGGGTCAGTAATTAATTATGTGCACATGTTTACGTAGCATTTTGGGGTGTTCAGGTGAACTTTTTGTTCTGAATATGAAGCGAGGCTGAAAATCCTTATTTCCTAATGTGGACACTATAGGCAGAAACCACAGTGGTTTCTGCCTTTATCTCATCCACTGCACAGCAGAGATCAATGCTTTTCTCAAATGCAAGAGAGGAAGGAATATAAATGGTTTCTGATCCTTTGGTAAATGTGCACAATTTTTTATGATTTCCTGAAAGCCCAAGGATTTCAAATAGTTGCAATAAAATTTTACTGGCCACCCTGGAGATAAGTTGGGCAGTGCCCCTTGCTGCAGTTTTCAATCTGCGCAACCGACTTGGAAGTGATAGCTTCCAGCTGCATGCGAGACAGAGAGCCATGTGCATGGACAGGGTTTCATCTTCAGAGCAATCTTCTTCCACCGAAGGACAGGGTCACAACAAAGTTCCTTCCTGCGTGGGCACATTGAATTGTATGTGCGTTTGGCACGTGCTGCTAAGATAGGACAGCTAGTACAGCAGGTGATAGCTCAGCAAAGCACCGGCAGTAAGAGATTTAGATTTAGGGATCAGATGAGAATGGTGAAGTGGTAAGGTTGAATGTTAGTGCCAAGGGAGAGAGTAAAAAGAGTAAAGAGCACAAGAATGTGAAAGATAGAATTTAAGGCAAGTAAAGAAATTCTATCTGCAAAGATACAAACAACAACAACAACAAAACCCCCAAAACAACAACAAAAAACTAAAAGGGTAATCAGTGAAATAGAGAATAAAGACTTAAAGCAAGGGGAAAAATGTTTCCAAAACAGAAGCTGGCCAAGGAAATGGATACCCGAAGAATACTTTTGAAACTTGGAGTCTCAAATCGTTGAGACTAAATAATTGCAGTGGGTGGTAGAAGAGATACCAGATTGCAACCATTTCAGACAGAGCAGGTTCTGAGGAGGAAATCACAGATGGCCACTCCTCTCAGGTTACAGTGCACTCTACTTTGAGTGTATCTTAAACCCCAAAGAGCCATTAAAATGGCCAAGGACCTAAAAATAAATTTCATAATAGTTACCTTAATAGCCTTATCTGGTCAATAATACACATTCTTTTTAGAGCTCCAAAGGGAATGGACACATAAAGTGCCCAACTTAAAAATAAATTGAACCTGAGGAATATGATTCTATAAAAAGAAGTCGAACCAGAGCAAAGTCAGTAAATCCGATACTAAAATTCAAGGAAAACAGGAGCAGGGACAGAAAATAAACTATTCTGACAAGAGAAGTGGATGGAACTATAGTTATATAAGGAAGCCTATAAATACCCAGCACTATTATCTAACTACAAAACACCCAGAAATTGTAACTGCAGCGCTTAGCTCCAGGAAACCCAAGGACATCTGTGGTGGTGTCTTCAAAATGAAACTCACTTTATGTTCTCTCTGGTACACTCTCTCCAGCAAGCACACAATTTTTTAACCATCCATAAAATGACTATTTGGCATATAAATATCACCACATATCCACTCAGCAGTAACTTAATCATGCCATTTTCTTTCCCATTAGAATTATTTCTGTACTCTACCATTGTTAACAGAACATGAGCACTTTGCAACAGGGATTAATATAACAACTTTCTCAGTCCCACCCTTTAAATTCTTAACATAAAATTTTAACCTAAGGTACAGGACCTCAAGGGATGGGTGGATAGAAATCAAGGAGTCTGTATCCTTTGATGAAAAAAATCATATGCTTATTTTTACTAATGGCTACCTAAAAATTAGAATTACGAAGGTGGACAAAAGTGAATCATAGTATTATCAGTACCAATGGCTGTCATTAATAGAAACCAAAGATATTTTCATACCACATTATACATATGAAAATATAATTTACATTGTTCAATAATGTGAAACTGTAGTAGAACTTCCACTAACTCTATTGTTTAATATGTTAATAGAGGACACATATTACTATATCATACATTTTAAAGTATTTTGATAATTATGTCTTGCTTCTGTTAAAAGGGCCTCTAAGTTTCATCAGACTGATAAAAGGATCCAAAGCATAGAAAAGGTTCAGAAACCGGAGTTAATAGCTTATTGGTTTCAAAGGATATTTTTTTTCCTTCTGTATAATATGGATGAAGCTTTGGAAATTAAAGATATAAATGAGCCATTCTCACTGAATGTCAGTTCCTGGCCTTTCTGCTGAATATTGCTCTCTAGATCCATGTGTAACAAATATAAGTACCATTGCAGATGATGCTCTTAAGCTACTTTTTTTTTGTCATGGGTTTGCAGAGGAGTATTAGCAGGGTTGTGTTTATGAACCCATTACTGCTTCCCACCAACAGTATAGGTTTAGAAAGTTTGTAACCATACAGTGAGGTGACATAGTCTAAGTTACCAGTGGACACTAACCTGTATTTAAAGACCAGGGAAGGTAATTGTACCATTGTTAATAGTTTTAAGTTCAACACAACATGAGCACTTTCCGTTATTCATTTTTTCAGTCTTGTAATAATCCCTCAAATGTTTGCTTCTTGTATGACCTAAAAGAAGGAGTTTTGTCATTCTGGTTTACTGTACCAGCTGTAGGGTTGCTTAATTGTAGTGCATTTGGTTATACCAGGAATATGGGAATAAGAAATTGTTAAAGTGAACAAAAGCACCCTTAAGAGAAAAATAAACATAAATCATATATGTTTCCTCATTTCTAAAATACCTGCCTTTTATTTGAACATATTAATGTCTCTGAAAGTGTGAGGCATCTTAAATTCCTAAAATGATTCCACAATGGTACACAGTAATGGGACCTTTGTCTAACTGAAACCTATTAACAATGACTCAGACATTTACATAACATGACCATTCCAAAAATTGTACTGCCAGCAGGCATTTATATCTAGGCTAAGCCATTCAAGTAATTATTTTTAAATATATAGAATAAAAATACAGATTAATGCTAAAGCAAGTGGTGCATAAATTCAGGTTGTCCAGTTGTATTTTCCTTAGGGGTTATGAATGCTTTACCATTATTAAGTCAGGCCAGATCTGTAGAAGCCCATGTGTTTACCCAGAGATTATCATACACAAATGTGGACATGTGTTAAGAATAGTTGAAAACTACACACACACACACACACACACACACACACACACACACACCTACCTTATTTTAAAAGGAGCTCAGTTATCTTAGGCACAATTATCTATCAAGTAGTTCTTAGTGAGCATCTCGATGCCACTTAGCAACAGGTGACAGCATCTCTAATTGTCCACTTAGAAAACTCTTGACATTTCACGTGCTTTGAAAGACCCTTTGTTTTTTAAAACATTTTCCTTAGTACAAAAGTAATATATATCTAAAAAAGAACATTTAGAAAACACAAAATTAATGTTTTAATTTCTTTTTCTTTAAATGGAGTTTAACTCCACCACATGTAGCATACTACCAAAGGCTATGCTTATAACATTTATTTCTTGTTACTTTATTCTTTCTTGAGTCTGTCTTCTGTGTGTCTAGTTGTCCAATACAATTTCAGATCTAAAGTGTTTTGTAAGAATAGACATTCTCTTCAATGTATTTTTTCCATGTCTCTGTAATACCTAAAATATCTGCTTAGACAAATTGGACATTTGACAACCCTGGGCATTTGAATGGCCAAGATTTACTTGAGTTTAGAAAGAATTATTTAGAGAGAAAGGAGAGAGAGAGAGAGAGAGAGAGAGAGAGAGAGAGAGAGAGAGAGAATAGAGAAACTGGGAGGTGTGCCTCTTCATCAATTTGATTAACATAAAACAATGGAAAGCAGATTATCATTTATTTAAACATCATGAACAGACCACTATATACATTTAATTCAATTTTAAACTGAATTATTTAAAAATAAAAATATCAGAAAGATTTAATAGGGTTGGTCTTACACTTAACAGCATAGAAATAAAAAGGGGTTACTGATTTACATTCTAGTCACAGTTATTCTATTCCCAACAATATAATGGTACTTCCAGTTTTGAAACAACAGGAGCTAACTAAACAAGTAAATTGTCTGCAAGGCTACTTTAATTACTAGTAGAATGGATTTTTTTTTTCAGTATTCCACCTTTAGCAGAGAATATTAAAATAAGTTAAAACTTGCAAATATTATGTTTGAGTTAATAACTCATGTTATTAATTAGTCATGCTTATGAGAAATGGGAGTTAAAACTAAATTTTAAAGTGATTGCAAGGTATATAGAGTCAACATAATCAATACATTTATTTATGTTTACTTTTTAATCTGTTAGCACAGGCGATTATCTTGAATCTACATTAATGTGAATTTGATAGAAAAGAGAAGTATACTGGGGAAATCCAAGTTCATGTGCATGAATGCTTAATTTGTGTTTGCATATTTGTTTAAGGATTACTGTGCACCTATAGTACAATGATATTGGAAACAAATTTAACAGTAACTACAGAAACAATCCTGGGTTAGATACAAAGTTCCTGATAAATTAATAGTAAACATTTGGGAAATTATTCATAAACTCTTTACCTTTGTATTCTAAATTAAACAAATGTGACACGTACCCAGATGCTAATTTTATGTTGGAAAATGTTAACACTGAAAACTAGTGCTTCCACACTTTATGCTGAAGCATTTTCTTAAACTGAGAAGGATGGCCTGTGCCTAGTTGGCATTTTTAAAAGTGAAAATTTGAAACCAGTTCTTATTTTGTAGAGAGAAAATAAACAGCCAAATAGAGAAAAATTAAAGCTGTAGAAATAATTGAGGAAGGCCACTCACCACAGCCCTTTTCTATAGGCCTCTAGTTATAAAATGATGCTAACTTGGAATTAGTTTCTGCTAAGCTACTACCAGCTGATCATCATTTTGAACCTGAAAAGACTAAGAACTGAAATATTTGTTATGCCTCTGCCTTGCACAGAGAAGTTCAAAATATATTTGTTAAATGTTGAATGAATAACAGTTGGTGTTATTTTCTTAATTCAATTCACAAGCTGTGGCAGAAACACCATGAAGATGAGCACAACCTGACTCACGTTACTACTCATCTAGACTAATAAAAGAGAAACATGGTAATTGGCGTACGACCGCTACCCTTCCCATTGGCTAATCAGCAAGATATGCAAATTAACTGACAGCCAAGATGGCGGCCAGCAGCCAGGCAGCTTGAAACTAACATGAGGCTTGCTTGCCTCAGTGACGGAGGAAACCAATGTTCCCCGCCTGCCGCTGCAGGCCTCTGAGCCTGCAGTTTAAGAAACTATGTAACAAATACCGCAGGACTTCAGCCAGCAGGATCACAACATTGTAAGCAAAGGCCAAAAACCTACTTTCAGCAGCGGAGGCCTAAGAGCTGGAGCCAAGCCTCAAGCTAAAGCTGGCCCAGAATAAAAAAAAAAAAAAAAAAAAGGAAAAAAGGAGCGGTTGGGAGCTTCAGTCACCCCCAGCCTGAAAACAGCCCTCAGCCTCTCACCCAGACTGGCCAGGCACCCCAGTGGGGACCCCCACCCTGAAGGGTGTGTGACCAGCTGCAAATAGCCATCATCCCCTCACCCAGGCTGGCCAGGCACCCCAGTGGGGACCCCCACCCTGATCTAGGACACCCTTCAGGGCAAACCAGCTGGCCCCCACACGGGCACCAGGCCTCTATGCTCTATAGTAAAAGGATAATATGCCTCCCAGCACCGGGATCAGCAGAGCCGCGAAGCCTCCCGGCACTGGGATTGTTGTGCCCAGATTTCCAAGTTCCCAAGACCTCCAGGGAGCCAGTCAGTCCGATGCAAAAGCAAAGAGTCATTTATTTTCAAACCTAGGTTTGGCTCCCCTGCCACACTCACCGATGCAACGGTAAGCTCCAGTGGCTGAGAGAGAGAGAGAGAGAGAGAGAGAGAGAGAGAGAGAGAGAGGCCTGATGGGACCGGGGGTTTTAAAGGGGGGTGGAGTGAGGGCAGGAGAGGGGACTGCGGGCCCCGCCGATTGGCCAAGCGCGAGTCGGTACAGGATGTGGTCATAGTGATGGCGTGCACTTCCCTTGATTATTATTGGTTAGTCCAGAGAAATCCTGGGTGTGGCTAGCAGCGGCTTCTTCCCGTAAGGAAGCACATGGCACCATCCCAAAATGGAGGACCCAAGGCAAGATGGAGGGCGCACATGGCTCTGTCCCAAGATGGAGGACCCAAGGCAAGATGGAGGGCGCAGTCCTTGTCCGGCTCCTGCTGCTGCCGCTCGAACTCACCACAAGGCAGGATGGCCCTCCCACACAGCACCCGCAGCTGGCCTGCGGGCAGACCGGGACTCCAGCGGCGTCTGGGCGGCACAGGCCCAGCAAACGGGGTGCGGCCGGTGGAGTGGCCCAGCTCCAGAGGAGCGGCATCCGCTCGGAGCAGGCCTGGCCCACGGGGCCGGTGCACTGCAGCATGGCGGCCTCCCCGAGCTAGGGCATG
This sequence comes from Myotis nattereri, assembly GCF_964212035.1. NCBI lineage: Eukaryota > Metazoa > Chordata > Mammalia > Chiroptera > Vespertilionidae > Myotis > Myotis nattereri. Next base: position 46,144,880 of record NC_138079.1, on the reverse strand, counting down.
CGCCCCACTCCGCTGCCGCTGCTGCTGCACTGGGCCCGGTCCGGGGGGCAGCGGGCGGGTGGCAGCCCGCGCTGGGCCGGGGAGCCAATGCCCCCACCATGGGGCCCGGCGGTCGGCCCACGCAGGCCCCGGTCCCCCCGACCGGGCCCCAAGGGCCGCATGGACCCCCGGCCCCAGCGCGGCCAAGCGGGGAGCCAACCACGAGGGAAGGGAGGAAAGAGCCAGGCGTTGAGGCCTTCCATTCCCAGGACCTCCCCCGTGGTCGGTCGCCGCCCGGCCCCACCCCTCGGCCCGCCGCTGGCCACCACGCAGCCGGTCCGGACTCGGACCCGCTCCGGGGAAGCCAGGCCCTACGGTGGGCGCGGAGGGATTTCAGAGCCCAGCGGCCAGACTCCTCCTCCCGCACCGCCCGGAGAGGCGGGCGGCGCGCCTTTCAGGATCAGCATGACAGGAGGCAGCGCCCAAACCCCCTGATCACCCTGTGGCTCTGTGTGTGACAGGGGACGGGTCCACAACCTCCCTATCGGCCCTGCTCTGTTCGTGACAGGGGAAGGCGCCCCAACACCCTGATTGGCCCTGCTCTGTGCCTGATACGGGGAGTTCCCAAACCCCCTGATCGCCCTGTGGCTCTGTGTGTGACGGTGCGGCAACCGCCCCCCCCCCCCCCACGGGCCCTGCTCTGTGTGTGACGGGGTAGAGCCATAACCTCCCCATCGGCCCTGCCCTGAGTGTGAGAGTGGCGGTGCCCCAACCCCCTGATCGGCCCTGCTCTGTGGGTGATAGAGGGCGGCGCCCCAACCCGCTGATCCGCCCTGCTCTGTGTGTGACAGGGACGGTGCCCCAACTCCCCTATCGGCCCTGCTCTGTGAGTGACGGGGGAGCTCCTCAACCCCTTGATGGGCCCTGCTCTGTGCGTGACAGGGGGGAGCTCCCCAACCCCCTGATGGGCCCTGCTCTGTGCGTGACAGGGTACGGAGCCCCAACCCCCCTGATGGGCCCTGCTGTGTGCGTGACAGGGGCGGCGCCCAAACTCCCCAATCGGCCCTGCTCTGAGCCCAACCAGGGGCTGCACCTAGGGATTGGGCCTGCCCTCTGCCACCTGGGAGCAGGCCTAAGCCAGCAGGTCATTATCTCCCGAGTGGTCCCAGACTGCGAGAGGGCACAGGTCAGGCTGAGGGACCCCCCTCCCCCCCTGAGTGCACAAATTTTTGTGCACCGGGCCTCTAGTATCTTTATAAACATGGTGACCAAATGCCCTTCTTGTCATTGTTCACTGGTTCCCCACCCTGCTTAAGTCATACACAGCAAACAGAATGCCCCCAATGTATTATAGTACAATATTTATCAGGGCGTTTTGGTAATAGATATATCTAGGCCAAACTCTGGCTCTGTGTCTTTAGGGAAATTACTTAACCTCTCTAAGTCTCAGGTGCTTCAATTACAAGTGGAAATAAACCTACTATTCTAGGAGTTATTTTGAGGCTGAAATGCCTGACATATTTTCTTTGTAATATGTGCAGGCTTTAATTTTATTCTTCAGGAATGTCTGTGAGAGAAAAGAAGATTCATACCCTCAGAGCAGAGAAGTTTCTTTATTTTGCTTTCTGTATATGACACTTCCTAAGACACCAGTATTATGCACGGTTTTCTTATATCTCAAAATCAGATCAGGAAAAGAGTCAGCTAGGAGCTAAGTGGCATTTCATGATTTTCCTTCCAATACATCCCCTTTATGTCCTTGGAAATCTCAAAGAGTGAATATCAACATTTTTCTCACATTGATTGGAAAAATAAGTCATGATGAAACAGAAAGGCTATGCTGAAGATATGGGAAGCAGGTATTATTCAATTTGGGTGGAAATGGTTTGTTACTTTACTCTCAGTTATAGACTTGAGGAAATGAGATTTCTTTGATTATTGCAATGAAATTGCCGCCAGCTAAAACTTCATCTCCATCTAACCTAAAGATAGGATTACTCAGATATTAAATTGAGAAAGAAACTTGATTATAAAGGCGCTTCTCAGAGTTGTAATCTGGTTTTATCAAAGAGTTAAGATGAGACTTTTCCATAGGAAATCCCTATTTTGTGCCACAATGAGGAAAAGTGCCTGCCAGACACAGACCAATTTTAAAAACAGATTATTTAATTAGTGATTTTTATTTCCAGTGAGTCTGAAATATACTGTAGTTTATATTTCCCCCAGGCAGAGATTTATCTGACAATCTGAATGCTTTGGTGACAGAAATACCTGATGATGAATATGATAATAAGGACCTGCCAAGTGAATGACATTTTGAATCATTTTCAGGAACTTTTCATGATTAATAATTGCGCTCATGTTTGTATTTTAATTTTTATTAAATAATATTTCGCATAGAAAAGGGGAGTAGAATATCTACTTCCTGAATAAGAAGGGAGTGCGTGTAAAACCTGGCTGAGCATTCATTTACTCTGTGGGTCTCCGGGTAGTCACCGTGGAAATAATTTCCCACATCCATGACTTTTAACGTTTGCTTTATAATAAACAACAATGATGACAACGACAAAAGAGCTACCTCTCACTAAGTGCATATTTATTGTCATATTGTTTACCATGTGTGAACCATCTATTGTTTCTGACCTATGCAGAAAACTTACGGTGGATATTACTCACCCTGTAAACATATGATTAACTCATGGTTTTCATACTTTGCTATACATGAGCATCACCCATATTTTTTTTTTAAAAAAATGAACATATCTGGTACAGCATTTTCCTTCATGGCCCTAGCAGAATTACAATGAAAACAGTGTTGATGAACTGATATAATAGAAAATTTGCCAAGACTGAATAAGTCACTTTATATACACTGAGTGGCCAGATTATTATGACCACCTGACGTTTGTAGGCAAATTAGCTATAATTTCACACTGAAGTTGCTAGAGGGCCAGATCATTATAAACTTCTGAATAGCACAACACACCTAAGTATCGTTGCTGATCAAGTTCATCCTATCATGTTGATGGCGTATCCCAATGGAGATGGCTGCTTCCAACAAGACAATGTGCCATGCCACGGTGCTCGTATTGTGCAGGAGTGGTTTCAAGAACATGAGGGAGACTTTACCTTGCTTAGGTGGCCCCCACAATCACCAGATCTCAATCCAATTCAGCATTTGTGGGACGAAGTTAAAAGAGCCATCAGGCAGCTGGTTCCACAACCATCAAATCTCACAGAACTGGACAGTGCTATTCAAAAGGCATGGTGTCAGATTGCTCGCATCACCTTTCAACATCTTGTGGAGTCAATGCCAAGACAAATTGTTGCCGTATTGAAGGCAAAAGGTGGCCCAACGAAGTACTGATGTGGTGGTCATAATAATCTGGCCAGTCATAATAATCTGGCTATTCAGTGTACATCAGCAACCCCCAGTCTTGTACATTTAATTACATTTGTAATTACATAACAATTACAATTGTAATTACATAACAATTACATTTATTGTTACCTTAATTATTTCCCAAATAAATTACTTATATTTGTAAATGTTATATTCTACTCATACTGTGAACCTGTAAATCTATTTATATAAAGCAATTTTTTTCTAATTATTTTTTTGCCTATGCAGTTTTTTAGCGGAGCATCTAACTTTTAAAAGTTCTAAGCCACCCATGATATATTATCACAACACCTGGGCTGAACAATTTATTGTTCACACAGTCATTTCTTTTTTCTGTAGTTAAAGAGGATTTGGGTAATTGAATAAAAATTTATAATTAATGAAATATTGTCTTACTAATGCCGGGTAAAATTTATATCCTTGTTTCTCTCTATTTTTAGTATAATTCCTATATACTAAAAATAACGGCTGCATGATGCTGTATCCTAATTACTATCAAGTTATAAAATAACTGACTTTACTATTTTTTGAAACATTTGACTAAAGTGAAGAATTCCTAAGAAAATCAAGTCACTATTCCTTATTTGTACAGGAATTTTTACAAATGCTAGTACTTCTTCCATTTCTACTTTGGGTTAAATACTGTGCATTTTTTTATGTGTGTGACTTGATGGTTTTTACCTGATTCCTGGTTTATTCTATAAATATAAAACCAAGGTGATGAGCTATCCAAATGACAAAAACGGTAAGATGGAATAAATTAGTCTTACATAGTTCCAAAATGATATAAACATTAAATTCTCTTTTGATTAAAGCTTAAGGAAAAGCATGAAATTCCTTTTGACCAATTTTCAAAACTTACAAGTTCCTAATGGGCACTCATAGGGTTATCTGTTGTTTAAAACTTTATAGTTATCATATATTTTTAACATAAGTTTATAAGAAGCATATTTATTTATAATCCTTAGGCCAAACTACATAACAATAATGTATTCTGTTTGAGCCGACCAGGGAATAGCAGTTTATCCCATTATAGATATTTTGTTAAACATAGCAAATATTCTCTACTCATTTTAGCATCTGAAGATTTAAATCAAGGTTTAAGAGTTTTAAATATCTTTACTTTTCTGAAATGTATGTATGCATTATTAGTTAGCTGTATAAATATTGTCTGATGAAAAATGAACATTTAACCTGGAGACAATATAATATCAGGATCTAGTTTGTCATTGAATATAATAAATTTGAAAATAAACAAAAGTTAAATTTTCTATTTTAATAGGCTGACCTATATTCATTATGTTATAAAACACATCCAGTATGACTCTTTTTTTAAAATATATTTTATTGATTTTTTATAGATAAGAAGGGAGAGGATAGAGAGCTAGAAACATTGATGAGAGGGAAACATCAATTGAGCTGCCTCCTGCACACCCCCTACTGGGGATGTGCCCGAAACCAAGGCATATGCCCTTGACTGGAATCGAACCTGGGACCCTTCAGTCCGCAGGCCGACGGTCTATCCACTGAGCCAAACCAGTTAGGGCTCCAGTATGACTCTTATGAATAAGGTGTAATAAATGAAAAGTTGGCTTAGCTTCTGTAGGCTTAAAATAAAATTGTTACCCTGTTAAATTCTCCTAGAATGTCTTTTCTAAAAATTGATAAATCATCCTTTGTTTTCGAAGCTTTACATTTGTTTTGTTTTAAAATTCTGTATTGAATCATCCCTTTCAGAACTACCAAAGGCATTGCAAATACTATGTACAAAGCCTTCGTGATACTTTCTTCTTTAGGAATGTTTGATTAGTAAGTGTGTTCTCACCAAGAATTCATCTTCTGTCTCAGCTCTATCCTGAAAATGCTGGCAAAATATGTTTTTGTTTTGGGTTGGTTTTTGGCGTGTTTTTTGTTTGTTTGTTTTGTTTTGTTTTGAAAGAAAAAAAACTATGTAGCTGAGGTTTTCATTTAGAGGGCAGACTTTTAGAAATTATTTGCAGGAATTTTTAGTTCCCTTCCCCAACTTCAATACTTCTCTGACTATATGGGTATACCTATTTATTTTCTATAAAACAAACATTTCTCTATATTTTTAGGAGTGAATGCATAATGTAGATGTCTCTAGAATTCAAATAAATAAAGCATTTACTATGTATTCCCAGGTTCCATCTTGCTCTTTATCCTTTCACTGACTTTCCAAAGGGTTCTAGCCTTAAAGAGAGCCCATTATGCCACACCTTGCCGTCTGCAACAGCTTCCTATTTAATTTCTTGAATTCCCTTCTCTGGAGCTCTTGAGTCTTTATACTTGACCTGAGATAACACCCAGTGTGAAGAAAAGCATAACTGCATTGTACAGAAAAAAACAGCTACATAGCTGATACTTGAATTTGGGACTGTGATTTATCTCTCAAATAAAATGAGTATTCGACATGCCAATAATATTACTTAAAACAAAACAGCAGAAGTGGTCCTTTGTGGTGCTTATCCTGATATGCATTTACAAAACAAAACAAAACAAAAAACTTAAAAGGTGTGTCCTCTTCATAGAAGTGCTTGAATACTTACATTTGGTATTCAATGCATGTCTTGAAGCAACTGAATCCCACCTTTAGCATTTACCTTGGCATTATACCCCTTTTAGCTCTTTCAGATAGATCTTTTGTTGGAAGCCAGAATACATCTGCAGTTTTTGAATTGCAGGCTTTTGACTCCACAGACAACTGTTTCATCAAACCATGTTGTTATCTTTATATTTGGTGGGAGATGAATTGTGCAGACTAAGTGGAAGCCTGAGTACAAGTCACTGAAATCTTGCCTGGCTGCAAAAGTGCTCACAGCACTTGAACATCCCATATGCTGCTCTCTTTGGAAAGAATGAAACTTAAGTAATTAAAATGCACTCTTCTTTTGCCCTGTAGCAACACTGTGTACTGCAATAGGATGATAATCTCATTTGATTGTTTTTTACTTTCATAAATTATCTCAGTAAGAATTTTAGTTTTTGAATACTAGAGTCCATAGGTTCTACTGTTTAACACCAAACACCAGCATTCTTCACCAATATGCTAAAAAATTAGCTTCAGGAAATACTATTGGGCAGTTTTCTATTATAATTTAGCTTATTCATGAGTTTAATTTTTTCCTGAATCCAAAACAATTAATTTAAAACTGATAATAAATCATAATTGACTTGAGATAACACAGTGTGAAGAAAAAAGCATAACCACATTTTACAAGAAAATAGCTAGATGGATGATAATTGAATTTGTAATTTTATGATTGCTGTTTTTTATCGAAAACCTTGTATTTGCCTTGCCGCCAAGAGATATTCTTATATAGTTCAAGCATTCCAGCATACCAGGAAAGCATTTCGGATTTAAAACTCACCCAGTATGTTGAATCCTTAGAGTGATCATATCTACATTCAGAAAATTAATTCAGTTTCAACAAAGGAAGAGAAGTAATTCAAAAAAGCAAAGATTTATTTTAATTTAATTTACTTTAATCCACAATATTAAGAATAGACAAATATGTAAGGCACTGAGTTAAGTGCTTAGGAAATATAAATAATGCAAAAGGCATGAAATAAAAGAAGGTAATTATCTAAGAGAAAAATATGCCCAAATAGTTGTTTCTCATCATTTATCTTGGACACCTTTAAGCTTTACAATATGGAAAATAATAGAATACAGTTTCTAGTCACATGGGGAAAATTCTTTAGTGGCCACATATCACAGAATCAGTCTTGAACGCTGTAAAGAAAATGAGCATTTATCTAGGCTAAGCAGTCCATCTGATGCAAAGAAATAGCCTTTTCTCTAAGGTACACATACATTTTATGTGCAACCTGAATAAGCTTAACTAATTTTTGAAAACTGTTTTGATGATCTTGCGATTACTAGTTTTTCTAAGCAAGGTTACTATGGCCATATGTGAAGTTTATACACTCATATATAGAAGTAGTCTCTAGGTGTGAAGAGAAACAAACATCACCAACGGAATTTTCACTCTAAGTCCCTTTAAGGTGATCACTCTCAGTGCCTTGACAGGGGGCTGACACCCAGGGGGTGCTCCACAGGAATCTGTGAGTGAGTGAGTGAGCCGGGGAAGGCTGTGTGCGCATGTCCCCTTCACATTCTCACTGTCCAGGGAGCTCCTTCGCCATCCCCCCGTTTCCCACTGCCAGAGCAGTGCATCTACCTGCACTAAGCTCTCTACCTGATACCAGCCTATCTTACCTTTCCTGTCTTCATTCCCTCCTTGTCCTCTTTCTTCGGACACCTTTCCTCAACGCCAGAAGGTAAGAGCCTAAGAGAAATAGCAAATGTGTGAGGGCTTAGATGACAAGACGAAGAAGAAAAAAAAATCATCAGGGTTTCTTTTAACCCTTGAGCCACAGTGTGAGGAATAGTGGCCTTGTTCTCACCCTCATCAATTTAGAGCCTGGTCTCAAGACAACTCTGAAGTAAAACAAACACCAGGAAGAAAGGAAAGGCTGCAATCCAAGTGGCACTGAGAGAAGTTTATGCTGGAATCAGCATTAATTTCTGCAGTATTGGAGATCATCAGTAATCCATTCACCAGCATTTGTGTTCAGCACAATTATTGTGCTAAGCTAAGCACAGCAGAGGACGCCACTCCTGTAAGAAGATGAGAAAGAGAGGACTGGAGATGTTTAAAGGAGATTTGTTTCGTACATGGCTTTAATTTGAAATCCTTTCATTCTGAAGAGGTCTGGAGATTGAGATAGAGCAAATGAAAGCAGTATCCTGTTACGGATTCAGCCGTGCATCTCACTTATTTGAAAGGCTTAGTCAGTGCACTCAGGAACAAAATGTGAGACATCTTGAGGCACTGCTTACTTGTCAGCTACAAGATCAATAAAATGCAGACGCCATTCTTTGCCACACTCCAGAGGATGAGTTTGCAGAGCGAGGACTTCACTTTGAAGCTGTTTTATTCCCCAGGATTTGGCAAAAGTGGGAGAGTGCTCTGTGGTGGGCACGGCAGGCTTGGCCCCAGCTGGCCCAGCTGCTCTTCTTGCTCAACCTGCCAGGTGACATCACGCACTTACTCATTCTGTCTGAACAGAACAGCAGGGCCTCAGGTCAGAAGGCACTCAGGTGACTCAGGCAATGCAGTTATTTTAACTGATTATATAAATGATGCCTTAAAACCTCTGGTAATCAATGTTGATTGGAATCCTTAAATTAGGATTATTGTCAGATCTGACAGAAGCAAGCATAATACCAAAGATGCACAAACACAGATCTAATGATCAGAAATGTTGATTCCTGTATCCTCCTGCCATATTTTGTGCTGATCAAATTGCCACTGGGCCCACTCTGGGGATAACAGTAGGCAATTTCAGAAACACCTGTTGGCTGAGTGGCATCTATTTGAAAGAAGTAACCCGCTCCACTGTCAGTTTGTTTGTTTTTTATTACTAAAGAGATGTCCTTCCTCTTCACTTAGCTTATGGGTGATTTCTAAAGACATCTATATCCGTATACTCTTGAGAAAGTAGACGAAATTATATTTTTAATTTATAAAATGAACTAGAGGCCCGGTGCACGAAATTCACTGGGGGGCAGGGGGCCTCCCTCAGCCTGGCCTGCACCCTCTCACAGTCCGGGAGCCCTCAGGGGATGGCGAACTGATGGCTTAGGCCTGCTAGTCTTGGGGAGTGGGCCTAAGCTGGCAGTCAGACGTCCTTAGTGCTGCCACAGAGGTGGGAGAGGCTCCGAGTGGGATAGGCAACCCCCACTACTGCTGCACTTGCCTGCCGTGAGCCTAGCTTATGGGTGAGCGATGCTCCCCCTGTGGGAGCGCACTGACCACCAGGTGGCAGCTCCTGCGCTAAGTGTATGCCCCCTGGTGGTCAGTGTGCATTATAGTGACTGGTTGTTCTGCTGTTTGGCCAATTTGCATATTAGCCTTTTATTATATAGGATTACACAAATAGAGTATTACAATGTCAGCTAAAACTTTTACTGTTTATTTACCCTTCATATTTATTTCATAATTAACTTCCTCTATAAGTATTTATTAGGTGTCTGGCTAGGATCAAGGCTTGCTGCTGGTACTATGAAGGATGTAATCCCTAACTACTAAGGGGCTCCCCATTTTATGGGACAACATATGGACACACATGATACACATGGATGAGGTGTGGGGCAGGGAAGTTCTGGGTATGGTTTGAGAAAAGAAGCAGGTTTTCACTTTTCAGTTCTGTCCCTGCAGCCTGGTTGATGTGACTGGAGCCCACCAGGTTCAGCATGGCAATAGCAGGTAGGACAAAAACAGGTCATTCCAGAATCAGCTTGTGAAGAATTGCTGAACTCTTTGCTTCATCAATTGATATTATTTTCTGTTTATGAAGCAGAGCATTTTGGCTTAAATTCCATACTCACCTTTTACAAGTTTAACTTCCCTCCTCACAAGATTCCTCATTTATTATATAGTCATAATAACTTTTTTCCTTAAAATATTATTTTGATATGTGAGGAATTACATGTGGATACTCTTTTAAACTTCAGAATGCTTATGTAATATTAAATTCCCCATTATTTCATACCCTTCCCTCCTTTATTTGATAGTGGTAGCAATCTACAGCTCCATATTATCTTTCTTTTAAGCATCTTATTGTTTGCTGCTCAAGGTCACTTAATCTTAAGTGTATGATCATTTGCATTCTGAATTGCAACTCCTTCATTAGTTTCTATAACTGTTGAATTTAATAGGACATTGGGGAGGTGGATAGCACAGGCAAAAGGAAATTGGATTTTGAACCTTTTATTATGATGACATCCATTTGATGTAGTCCAAATGATTAGTGAAGGAAAGCTGCTGTCCTGATAACTTTCGGTGTCAAGTAAAGAATGAAACTTGGATTTGCTTATTAGTTTACTGTTTAGAAAAATAAAGGCCCCAATACTGGTATTCAGCTCATGTTTATTGAGCTCTTCCTGTGTACAAGACATTGTGAGCATTTAAGGACGTAACAGTGTAAAAACCCAACACGTCCTCCATTGGAGCTAATGGCCAGGGTCTCCTCAATGCTAAAGAGAAACATGCATGTGACTTTACAGACCCAAGCTCATTATTTTTTAACAATGTGTAGTTATATAGGCAAAGCACTTTTTTTTCCTTTTTTTTCCTCACAACTGGTGAATTAGGTGTTATCATAACCTCAGTTTTTAAAATGAGGAAAATTGAGGAGAACTAACTAGTAAGGAAGTAAGCTGATGCCTCGTGGACCCACGCCTCATTCAAGACCCCCAACTCCCCGACCCCCACCCCACCTGCCATAGTCAGGTTTCTTCTTTTGGGTTTTACTGTTTGGCAACATACAGGATATAAGTGAATGTTGTAAGTACTTACTTTTTAAAAAGCATGTGGAATTGAGAACTGAGTAAAGAAATACGGTATTTGTAAATTTGACATAACAACTAGACAGCTTATGTGAAACACTTTGTAAACTGTGAAGCCATATATATATTGTTTGTTTGAATGAATGACTAGTGAGGACAGGGCAAAGATTTGGAGTCTATGGCTTTTGGCTTATATGATAATGCAATAGTTCACAGCCAATACAAGGAGGTTGGTCAAGAGTTCTGATAAAGGAGGCATTAAATAGTGTGGTTTGAGGATTAATCACTTTTTAAATGGTTACAAATTTGGTGAAGTTGTCCAATTCAGCATAGGGTGTTTACAAGTACACGACTAAATGGTATAGAGTTCTTTCTAAGGCTGTCATGCAGTCTAATTAATCAAAGCTGGCTCCCTAGGTCTGCCATTCTACTGACTGGCCTGCAATAAATGGCCTTCCTGCCTGCTGCATTTTTCCACCCAAACATTGCACAAATCAAGGACAAGGATACTTGAAATGCCTTTCATGGCAATATTCCTAAAAAGTCAGCTTCCTGAAGTTGTTTAAAATCAAAGTGTCACCATGAACGTCTCAGTACTTTCATGAAGTCTGTAAAAATCTTACAAAATGGAAACCAAAGCAAGAATTTAAAGGCATTTGAGTTTTCTACATTAATTATTTTGGAAAGTGAAAATCAGATCATCTGTAACTCCTAATACTACAATTCTGAAAATGAATGGCTTCTTGATTTAATGACTTCAAAATGATATAGTACACCTTCATGAAGTGCTAAACAACTCTAATTACACGTTTGAGAAAAGATCTTAGTATCTAAATTTAACTTATCGATTGAATGATTTATTAATCATTAGTCACAGAGAGTCAATTTTTGGTGTATTAATGTCATTTTACAAATAAAGTCTGATTAAGATGGTTACTTATCCACATACTTTTGTCCTTTTTTTAATAAACAGTGTTTAAAGGCTAATGGGAGAAATGTTAGTGATGTGCTTAGAGCTACTTATTCTCTGCTTATGAGATAGAAAAAAGAGACATGTTTCTGCTTAATGAAAAAATGGTTACCAGTGGAAACATCTTTGTAAATTTTAAAAATATGATAATCCAGATGAAGATTTCTTTCTTTCATATTTTTAACCTCAAACTGATGTATACATTTAATAACAGACAAATGCTGGACTTTAATAGTAAGTAAAATATATAAAATATGCTAGGTGGCCATTTCTGACCGAGTTGGCTTCTATAGAGTGGCATTTAATAATTGCAGTGTGGTCTTTTAATATTTTCAGAAATTCTGAAAAATTGTATATTTTATAATAGGGTTATTATATTTATTAGACAAATCTAATTTAGCAAAATTGAGTACATTGTCTAAAATGTTAATGAGATTAAGAAAAGATATTACCTTTAATTATTTATAATATTGCTTAATTAATTTCTAAAACTGAATTTAAATTAAATGTATATTCTGGTGAAATATTATGAAGTAATTATAGAAGTCAAATATATGTAATACAAATATATGTAAGTTTAAGATGGATTTATCACTAGTTCTGTTTTAAAATTTAAACAAATTTGTATCTGAGATCATACATTTGAGTATTTTATGCTTTAATCTTACTATTTTAAATTTTTATTAGGAAATTCTCCTAAATTTGTAAGTCACGAATTTAAAGAAAAATAAGAGAAGAAAGTTAAAATATAAGTGCAGACTCCCAATATGTAATTTAGACATAAAAATTAGAAATATAAGTATTTTAATATCTGGATTTACTGAGTGGTATACATACTGTTGTGTATAATGTCAGAGAGTTTACCTGTTTACTTTATAAAAACAATGTGTCAACGTATTTTCTATTATTTATAACATAGCACAAGTTATTATTGTAATGTTTTAAAATGTTGACAGATTTACACATTGCTTATTTTTTTGTGAAATCATAACTGACACTAGTTATAAAAATGTAAGTTAAAAAAAATATAGTAGTACAAAACGCTAAGTCAGTGTGAAAATGATTCTGATACAAACTTAGAGAAAGACTAGAAAAGAAATAATAGATCAACAGATATGTATTGAGAACTTATGATTTATGATGCATGCCAGTCCCTAGGAGTATGAAATATGAGATAGGCCTTTTAAGGGCATTATTCTTTTATTGACATGATCACCAGCCGAAGGGTAATTATACAGAATGCAGTCATAACGCAGAAGGGAAATGTCTGTTCAGTTGCCATACTCAAAAAAAGGAAGAAGAGAGTGTCCTGAGGAACAAGACATATTTCTTTCATGTAGTGATCAGTAACATCTGTAAAGTATGTGTGGCCTAAGTGGCGCCATGGCACAATTCAAAATCATTGTTAAAATATCTCATATCAAATCTCACCGCTGCATTTCAAATGTGGGTTATTTCTAATAACATTCTCCTTTTTTTCTGATTTGTTTCCAGAATGCTCGGGCCCATTGGGAATTGAAGGTGGAATAATATCAAATCAACAAATCACAGCTTCATCGACCCACCGAGCTCTTTTTGGACTCCAGAAGTGGTATCCCTACTATGCTCGCCTTAATAAGAAGGGGCTTATAAATGCCTGGACAGCAGCAGAAAATGACAGATGGTCATGGATTCAGGTAACAGACGGGTTGGGATAAGGTTACTGCTAAAGAATGACCAGAGTCACTTCAGAGAGAACACAATGAGAGCCCAGGGTGACTTTTCTTCATGGTCACAGAGGAAAAGATAATTTACTTAAGAGTCTAAATGTCCAAACTGTGAAAAACTTACATTCCATTGATAAGAGGGTTAAAAATTTTAAATTTTTGGTTTATGAATTTCACTATTTTAAGGTACATATAAAAGAAAGATTTTTTGGGTGTTTTTTTTTTTACAATACTGAAGGTGTTTTAATATATACTTTCATTTATTGTCATCAACCAGCTATTTTTCAAAACAGGAGAACACAATGATCAACTGAGGTAGTAAGTGATTTTCCAAAGATGGAATAGATGGTAGCAATTCCAGTTCCTTATATTAATTTCAGTTAAATGCTTTTTGGCCACTTAGCTGAAGTGAGACAGTAAATTACATATTAGGGGGACACAAAAGGTGCTCAAACCAGTTTTCTGTGAAAAGATCATTGCTCTGTTGGAGGGAGGGTGAGCACATTAATAATATCTAACAAGTCATTGATGAGTGCTAAATAGAAGGAAAATCCAGTACACAATGGAGTCAGAGAAAGAAGTAAGTAATTATCATGAAAAGCTTCTTGGGAAAGATAGATTTTGAAGTTGGCCTTAGAAAAATGGCTTTCAATAGAGACTAAAAGCCAAGGGAATAGCATGATCAGAGAGGTCAGGTGAGAATCTAGGGAACATCACAAAGAAAATCATGTTTTGTGTATAGGCTGCTGGAGGAATGTGTTTACATGTAGTGTGGGAGTTTAGTGCGCCTTAGGGCTTTTACATGCTAAAAGGTGTGTCCTTGTTTCTTTGGAATAGGAAGCTATTACAGAATTATGATTTGTTTAGGTAGCTGATCTGTTTTATCTATTTACTACATATTTTGTGCCAAGGTAATTTTTAACACGGGATGCTTTGATATGAAATTATTAGGTGCAATGTATAGGGGTTGCTTTACATGCAGTTGATAGGAAGGAAAATTGATTTATGGCCAAATAGCTTATTTTAGGAATAGGATCATAATCTCCTTCAGATGATTTCTTTGTTCAGGTTTCTTGTGAATTTTTACATATCCTATATACATTTATTTCATCCATATGACTCTGTGTGGCTACCTGTATTTTTTTTGTTGTTTTATGACTTTATATTTGCATACATTTGCAGAAATTCCTTCTTACATTACACGTTATTTTTCTAATCTGTAGCCACATATGCATTGAGAATTCCAGATAAGGTAAATGGCACATCCTTACAGTTTCGATCCCAGACTAATGAATAGCCCATCATAGTTTAAAATAGACCCTCGCCAACCCCCGTAAGTGCTTGCATTCTACTTGCTAAAAATTAATCCAGAGGCCATTATTTTTATTTGACTATTATGAAATGCATTAGTGGAATTTAGTTCATGATAAAACTTTAGAAATTAAGATTTAGAACAGAAATTGCAGGACAATTGACAGATGGTATCATCAGTTTGTATCAAGGTTTCTGTTAGATTATGTTTGTGAGCTTCAGTGACTGCCATGTTTTCGATAAACTATAAATAACATATTTTTGCAGTGGTTCCTCTAAGAAACCCTGCATTAAAATGTCTGATATTCTGATGTTCTCATATTTCATTTTAGTTTGTTCCAGTCCGTTGCTTACTTAACAATAATGCATCATTATGCCTTTCAAAGTATAAATGAACATTTTGTAAGCCCATGATAATAGGTAGATAAATATAACTTGGTCAATTTATGTAAAATGTTTAAATATTTCTTTTACTTTTAAGGGCAGTTTATTATGATTACTATTATTATAATTATTTTGCTATTAGTGTGCAGATGATAATGAGGTCTTAGAGAATAACAGTAAAAGTAAATGAAAAGGGTTTCATATTGAATGAAGATATCTTGCAGATAATGGGAGGAAAATTGAAGGCTCACCATTGCTATTCATTAACTAGAGGCCCGGTGCATGAATTTGTGCACAGGTGGGGTCCCTCGGCCTGGCTGGTGATCGAAGCCAATCGGGATTGGTGGGCCTGGGGGAGGACCGCAGGAGGTTGGCTGTGGGACCGCACTGACCACCAGGGGGCATCTTCTGCATTAAGCATCTGCCCTTTGGTGGTCCATGTGCATCATAGCTACTGGCTGCTCATCCGGTCATAACAGTTGTTTAGGCTTTTATATATATATTTGTGATTGTGTTCAGAGTATATATTATATAATCATATTATTTAATAACTTACTTTCTAAGTTATTTTTTGAAAATACAAAAGGTTATCCCTTAAAAATAATCATATTTAAGGGGCTCTGGGAAGACAGATCATGTACCAAATTTTCTGTGTTGAACATTATTAATTTTCTTGTCATTTAATTTTTAATCAGTCCTTCAAATGAAACATTTGAGCACTTTGCTTAAACTCACTTAAAATGAGTATAGTAGTCCCTTAGTTTTTCAGGTGTATGACTCACATGCACTAATTAGTATTCAATTCCATTTTATTCCTTGTCTTGATGAATAAAAATTGAAATTACCATTTTAATTTTAACACACTCAAAAAGCAATCATTGATGGCACCATAATGTTTATAGTTGGTTCTGGATGTAAAGTACTGGTCTAGTGAATAAAGTTAAACAGAAATATGTTATTGTTTTCAAATTTTTCTAATCTTTATTTCCTGAAATGATTTTTTTTCAACTAAGAAATCACTACCTTAAACACTAACTGGTTCATTAGATTATCAATTTCTCTTTCTGACTGACATGTTAGAAATAGCAACTTTGCACAATTATGGAAATACTAGAGGCACGGTGCATGAAATTCATGCACTCGGCGGGGGGGGGTCCCTCAGCCCAGATTGCAAGAGGGCACAGGCCAGGCCAAGGGACCCCACCAGTGCAAGATCGGGGCTGGGGAGGGATGAGGTGGGTTGGCCAGCCAGGGAGGGACCACAGGAGGGCTCCAGGGCATGTCCATTCCATCTCGCTCAGTCCCAATTGGCCGGACCCCAGCAGCAAATTAACCTACCGGTCAGAGCATCTGCCCGCTGGTGGTCAGTGCACCTCATAGCGAGCGGTTGAGTGGCATTAATATATCATTAGCATATCATTAGCATATCATTAGCATATTATGCTTTGATTGGATGAATGGCCGACCAGCCACCTAGCATATTAGGCTTTTATTATATAGGACTAGAATTTGAATTTTTGTGCACTGGGGGGGGGAGTCCCCTCAGCCTGGCCTGTGCCCATTCACAGTCCAGGACCCTTTGGGGGATGTCTACCTGTCGACTTAGGCCCACCCCCTGGGGGATCAGGCCTAAGCTTGCAGTCAGACATCCTTCTGGCAGCCAGGGAGCCTTCGGGGGATGTCCAAGAAAGGCTTAGGCCCCCAATAGATCAGGTCTAAACCGTTAGTTGGACATTCTTAGTGCTGCCACGAGGTGGGAGAGGCTACTGCCACCACCATTGCGCTGGCCAGCCATGAGCCAGCTTCTGGCTGAGTGGCACTCCCCATATGGAAGTGCACTGACCACCAGGGGGCAGCTCCTGCATTGAGTCACTGCCCCCTGGTGGCCAGTGTGCATCATAGCAACCGGTCATTCTGCTGTTCAGTCAATGTGCATATTAGCCTTTTATTAATATTATATAGGATGTCCCTATTTCCCCCCTTTAGCCCCCTCTACCCAGCTCTTGCCCCCCACTTCTCTCTGGCCATCACCATACTGTTGTCTGTGTTCATGGGTTGTGCATATATTTTCTTTAGCTAATCCCTTCTTTAAATTCACTTCTTTAAATTTTTATTTTCAGATTAGTGCTTATAACTGCACTATTATATATTTTCTATTATATCATTTAGAATTAAGATATTCTTTAATTGAACCCTTGTAAATTTTAGCACAATTTAATATATTATGCTAGAAGCAATTAGGAGATTTTTCATGTAATGCATACACATTTCAATTAATATTTTATTAATTTTTAATTTTTTAATATTTTAATTTGAAATAATCTCATACATGTAAAAAAAATTATAAAATACTACAGCATATTATATGTACCCTTCACCCAATTTCTTAGGTGTTAATAATTTAAACATAACCATTATACAACTAACAGAATTTGGAATATATTTTTCTTATAATCTCTTTAATGTTACTTAATCCATTTACTTTGTTTTTGTTAATCTTCACCCAAGGGTATTTTTCCATTGAATTTTAGAGAGAGTGAAGGGAAAGGGAGAGACACATTGATTGGTTGCCTCCTGCACATGCTTTGATAGGGACTGGGGATCAAGCTGGCAACTGAGGTACATGCCCTTGACTGGAATCGAACCTGGGACCCTTCAGTCCAAGGGCTAATGCTCTAGCCACTGAGCAAAACAGGCTGCAGCTTAATTCATTTACTTTTAATCTATATGTGTCTTTATATTTAAAGTGGGTTTTGTTTTTGATTCACCCTCATAATCTGTCCTTTAATTGGTGCATTTATGCCACTGACTTTCAGAGTGCTTACTGATAGAGTTACTGCCATATCAGGCGGCTTCTGGGTCTTCTGGGTCCCACCCTGCCTTGCCTTTTTTTTTCTTTCTTTTTTTCTATGACATTTCACTTTATTTAAAAGAAGCCAATATACAGGGTATAAAGGATATGATATTTACAACAGTACAGTAAATAGGTTGGTTTCCCGGTAGGATCAGTAGTCTTTCAGTGAGTATTAACCCCCTTCCCCTTGATGCTCGACCCAGCTGGCAAAAAAACAGCAACAGCGGGGTGGGATGGGACTGCAGGAGAGAACGTCTCCCTGAAGGGATTAAAAATCACGTAGATGCTAAAATGTCCACGAAGGGGTCTTGGGGGTGAGGGGTGCCTCTGCCTCATTCCTTTGAGGGCTTGGCAGCAGGAATGCTGAGGGATTTGCCCCGAACTAACACACGGCCCACTCTGAGCCTGTAAATCTTTCACCCATGGAATATTCCCTTCCTGAGAGAATCAGCCCTATCCCTTAGCCAGGGCCTGGAGGAGCAGCCCAGTCCGTGGGCACAGCCAGGACTGTGGACATTTCATGGCCTTTCCACTCCCACTCCAGCTGCCTAACAACTCTGCCTGCTCCCCTCGCCCACCTCCCCGTCACTCCATCAAGACGCTGTGCACAGGAGGGGACACTGGTTTTCCCATGCCCATTGGGAACTGGCTGTTTCTGTTTTCTGGAGTAAAAAGGTTCCTGTGCGTCGGGTAAGGTCTCTGCTTGGCAGGAAGTTCTGAAACAGAGCCACTGACCACACCCACCTCCTCTGGGCATGGAGCAGCTCCGGCCCTCGGAGCTCATCTCTCCGGCAGAACTGAAGGGAAGACCCTGTGTACCCTTTGGTCCCTCACCCTTCACATGCCCAGAACCATCAGTGTCAAACTTCCTAATTCCTATCACTGTATTTCATTAGTTCCATGCTGTTTTACTAATCCTGAATCTAAACCGGTTGGTTCAAAAGGAGATCGTTGTATTTTTAAAGTAGCTGGGCCTTCCGGGGGTGGGCCTTGCCTTGCAGCCCTGGACCCGCTGATAGGCAGTTCCTGGGCCGCAAGGCAAGACCGGCTGCTGTGCCTCCTGGGTCCCGGCCTGCATCCTTGTGGGAGATGTGATTGCCTGGCTTCTCTGATCACTGGCAGGGGGTGGGCAAAGGCGGTCTGGTTCTCCCAGTTCTCCGATCACGAGCTGGGGAGCAGGGCAAAGGCAGCCCCTAGGGTTAACTGCCATCTTTTTTTGGCAGTTAATTTGCATATCTCGCTGATTAGCCAATGGGAAGTGTAGCAGAGGTACAGTTAATTTCAGTCTTTGTCTATTATTAGATAGGGTGTCTTGGGTTAGCTCATATAAAAGTGCAGAAACTTATTTAAACCTTCTGGGTACTTGACTACCTGACTTAAGTCAGTCAGGATAACTATTCATTTATTTTGAAAGATAATTATTTTCTGTTATTTTTCTTTTTTATAGCTACATGTATTAAAATATTATATGTTTAAAATGTTCTGAGATAATTTTGTTTTAATGTACTTCCTGTTAACTTTTTCATTCGTTCAACAAACATGTACTGAACAAATATCTCCACTGTGTTCTACTAGGCCCGAGAGAAAAGACAGCACTTGCCCTCAAAATACTCTCCATATAAGATAGAAAAGCAGTCCTGGCTGGTGTGGCTCTGTTGGTTAGGTGTCGTCTGTGCATGGAAAGGTTGCCAATTTGACTTCAAGTCAGGGCACATGCCGGGTTGCAGGCTTGATCCTCACTGGGGGTAGTTCAGGAAGCAGTGGATAGATGTTTCTCTCTCACATGGATGTTTCTCTCTCTCTTTCTCCCTCTCCTTCCTCTCTCTGAAAATCAATAAAAATACATTTTTGAAAAGATATAGAAAAGCAAACAGGGTAAATATAACCACAAACTTTTGTGACCTGATCGTACATCATCTGCTAACCCTTTTGTTTGCACAAATAGCCTATTTTAATAGAACTTTTATTAAACTAAAAACTAGTATAATATATAGAATGAAAGGAGAGAGATATATGAAAGGAGAGAAATCCCCATTACACTATGTATTACATAGCTATATTATTACCTGCGAGTCAATTTGATGTGTGTACCTAGGCAAAGCCATAATTTTCCTTTGAAAGTTAATTTACCAGTAGTTTCAGTACTGGTATTTTATCACTGAGAAAAATTGGTTTTGATCTTTCTCTTTTAATAATTTATTATCCTTTTTTAGAAAATGTGAATATGATCTTAATATGTTCCTTTTCCATATGCCACAGAGTCTGTGGGGAAAAGAGATACTGGTTTCTCAATCTTTAAGTGCACAGGAGTCACATGGCTCACTGGGTGAAAATAGAAACCTCTGCATTGCCCCACAGACCTCCCGCAGGTCGTCCCTAGACTGCACTGTAATAACGTGTTTCATCAGCTCATAAAGCCTGGATTTGTACTCTCGAGTTACATTAAAACATCAACAAATAAAATTTAAAAACACTTTTGCTTGATTCTGTGGTGCTCTGTTGTTGGAATTGCAGGTAGGGATAACTTCACAGGTGGGAGGAAAGGAAAGAACAGTGAAGAAAAATGAGGAAGCGTAGTGGGAAATATGTGACCCAGAAAATCTCTAACCTATAGGGAGGCAGAAGCATGTTCTATAGCCTGGTCAGAAGTGTATCCACTTTTAGTAACAATTCATACGTAAGCGTTATTCATTCATTGTAAAATGTATAAGTATTTTCAACCGTTAATGTTCCCAAATGGCTATTTGATTCTTCACTGTTAGAAAGTTTAACATATCCCAAAGCAAGACCATCTGACTTTTGCATTTTTATCAAAATAATAGTGTAGAAAACACGGGCCCAAAAAATAATTATGCAAGTGCAAATTATGTTACAAATTTACATCCTGGAGTACAAATTTCATAAATAGTGCGGTTTTATTCCTGAAACTTTGCGAACAGTAGAATTCAAAATGGTGCAAAAAATAGAGTAACATTTATTTCACTGAAAAGCCTGTGTAAAATATGCATGAAAAGTTCTTTGGTTCTTATAGACACCTGGAGTTCCTTGAGACACAGACACAATTTCTAAAAACACCAAACTTAAGAAGTAGATTTTATTTTTCAGGTTGCTTCTAGTTATAGAGCCCAAATTACATATGTATATGTATTGTATATGCATACACATATGTATAGATTCTAATCCATCTTTACTGCTTCTTCATCAAGCAGAAAATATTTTAGCCTGTTTTTTCCTGGAAAAATAAAAGCTGCATTTCCCTTTAAACTCCCATCCTTTTTAAACACCTCTCTAAGCCAATTATATCGGGACTTTAATATATTGCTTTTCTAGTTATATCTTTTTAAAAGATATAACTAGATGGAAAACTACTGTTTTATTAGAAATAAGCTTTCATACATAGGCATGTGTGTTTAAAAAATGTGTTACCTTTTTGTTTTAAAAACAAGTCACTTATCATTAAGTAAAGATGACTTCTTGCCTCTGTACTAAAATAATATATTTAGTCTCTAATTATTTGGTCATTTACCACATTATTACTAATATAGCAGCTTTAAAGGATGTGTTAGTGGGCTTAACTTCA
Source organism: Myotis nattereri (assembly GCF_964212035.1). NCBI lineage: Eukaryota > Metazoa > Chordata > Mammalia > Chiroptera > Vespertilionidae > Myotis > Myotis nattereri. Next base: position 46,123,318 of record NC_138079.1, on the reverse strand, counting down.
GATTCTATGTGCTATGGAATATATGATTAAGCATGTAGTGATTATTCTCCAATTTAAAATAAGCTGCACAGGGGATCTCTTTTCTTTAAGCTGCTTCCCTCTGACTTCCAGCACCTAAGGCCTCATTGGCCTGGATTTCTTGCTGATCCTCAGATTCATCTGGCTGTTTTCTGCTCCTGTGCTTCGGCATATACACTTTAAGGTTCATCTATGGGGACAATCTACCAACCTTCTTTAAATTCTGCTCCTTTATCCCCTTCTCTATCACGTGATTCCTGGAAGTCCTGCTTTTTATCTCCAAAGATGGAAGTGACTACAGTGTCCTTTTCCTCCACTCTGCCAGGTATTTATTTTAATCATAGCAACAAGATACCTTGGTAGTTACAATATTTGCCTTTCTCTTTCTTGTGCTTTACCCACCTGAGCATAGGAATTACATCTGATTTAAATGGATTTCCATAGCACCTTGAATTTAAATAATAACAGTGTTGGATAGATGGATAATAGAGGAAGAGAGAATATTGAACAAAACAGGTGGAGAAGAGGTAATGTTTATTTTCACATGGTCCTTATGCTGCACTGAGTGGTACTGAAAATCTCCAAACCCAGTTCACTGTGGTCAGCTGTTATAGACTGATATTTGGGTTGTGCCATCTAAGCACCATACCACTGCTGCCATATGTGGTACATCTCTCCACAGTGCAGAGAATGCCTTACATGTGGGGAGCAGGAGGTTCACACTTTCTGAAAATCTGAACAATCCATACTTTCCTCTGTAATCAGTGCAAAACACTTAATAAGCAACATTATTTGGGCATGGATGATATTTGTAAGGTGTTTGCCCAGAGGTTTGCTAACAAAACCCTGAGTACCAAACACCAAAATATTCATCTTCTTCAGTATGTTGTATTCCTGAAATGTTAAAAATTAAGTTTGTTTTACTTTCCTGCATATTTTTATGAATTTGTTATCATAATTACACTATCATAGTTTGAAATATTTGTTATAATTATTCATAAAATATAAAGAGTTACAGGGAATAACTTTAACATAATTTTTACTGTCTATTAAACTCTTAGTAGATAACTCAGTAAAACACCTTATATAAAAGACTTTTTATCATATTTGCTATGCATTTTGGCCACGAGAAAAACATTTTTAACTCTTATATTTACAAACATTGAGACTTTAAATGCCTTGTGCTTTTTTTCATGAATTACCAGGGTTATTTTTTAACTTACAATACTAGTGGAGTGAAGTGACAATAATCTGAATTGACTGAAAGTAACAAGTCACCATTGTCATGGAAAAAAATTAAACATTCAGAGTTCAGAATCTCTACTTTCATAATCTACTTTGATCAAATTCATAGTTCCCTCTTCAAATCTCTTCACATGACCTAAACAGCCTCTGGGCTATACCGTATATTCCAATATCTGGAGGGACTAAAGGAAATAGTTCACGGATTTCCTATCACTTTTCAGAGTTTCTTATAGTTACTTTTTTCTATATTGTTAAATGCACTCCTCAGTATTCCTGTGACTGTGAATTCAGCTTCAACCAAAGATGCTAAACCAGCTTATGAGACCAACCCTACAAAGAAATGCTGCTTATGAATTAGTCTGCCAGCTACTGCCCCAATGCAACAATTCATCCTAATATGTCTGCGGGGTTACCTCCTGCACGGCAGAGGGTCCACTGGCCGCATGTCCTGAGTCCCTAGAGGTGAGAAATGCAGGGAAGCAGGCGGGAAAGTGAATCTGAGCTAAAGGTTTGATTGTATCTTCATGTTGATCTTCTGGGAACTAGTGGGCTTACTGTTTGGATTGGGCTGAAGGAGTCTCTTATTTCCACTGTAGACACTGAGTGAACTTGTTCTGCTCAAATACCGAAGTGAAAACCTTCTTGTGTTGAAAGTGTGACCAAGTACCAAGCCACCTGGCCTGATTCTGAAAGCTTTATTTTCTTGAAACAGTAATTAATTTGAAACCCTTTCCATTTGGGAGCGTTTGTTATTGTTGTTTAAAATTGACTAGTAAAAGTTACTTTGGTAGTTAGTAAAAGTTACTGTAGTCACGTGTACTAGTACATACGTTACAAGTGAATCTCATTATCCATAGTATTATATGTTAGTGTTAAGATACTCTTAACAGCTATCACTATGTGCTATTTCAAGTGCTTCACGTGTATTAATTCCATAATTTCATGTAATTGGTATTGTTATAACTCTAATTATTCAGATGGGGAAATGTAGGCACAGAATGATAAGTTGTCCAAATACAGTAAACTAGTCATTTGCACAGTTGAGATTCAAATGCAGGCAACTTGTGTGAGAGGCCAGCTCTAAACCATTGGTAGCCTCTGTATTATCCTTTTATTTTTAATTTAAATGCCTTAAAGGAGACATATGTCTCCTTTGCCCCCATTAACCTCTCCCCAGCGGCTCCCTCAGCATATGCCCTCATCCCCCTACGGTCTGTGTCCATTGGTCATGCTTATATGCATGCATACAAGTCTTTTGGTTGATCTCTTACCCTCCTCCCCACCCTCCCCTGCCTTCCCTCTGAGGTTTGACGGTCTGTTCGATGCTTCTACGGCTCTGGATCTATTTTTATTCATCAGTTTATGTTGTTCATTATATTCCACCAATGAGTGATATCATGTGATATTTATCTTTCTCTGGCTGGCTTATTTCACTTAGCATAATGCTCTCCAGGTTCATCCATGCTGTTGAAAAAGGAAAGAGTTCTTTCTTTTTTATAGAAGCATAGTATTCCATTGTGTAGATGTACCACAGTTTTTTAATCCACTCATCTGCTAATGCCCAACAGCTGTACTATCCTTTCTTTGAAAGCTCTTGGAAGTTCTCTTATACATTTGGGGGTGGTAGTTGGTATGGTGAAGTCTCCGATTTTCATAAGGCTTTTAAGGTGCCTACTCTATCTGATAAAATGTATATTTGCTCATAAGCAAGCACTTCACCTCTAGCCTGAGACAGTGGTTCTCAAACTCAACTACATAAAAATTACCTGGAGAGCTTTATAAACGTGGTCCCCATCCTCAGTTTCTGAATTAGTAGGTCAGAGTGGGGACCCAGGGGACTACAGTATGAGCAGTACCCCAGGTGGATTTTGATATTGGTGGTGTGAGAAAGAGTAGTAGTCACTACCCTGGTGGAGATCTCAGTCTAGCGAGAGAGACATACTTAATCATGCATGAGCCCTTCTAATTATAAGAAACAACTTAATTAAGTAAATTAAGATGTTGCAGAAGTATATTTCACTCTTCAAAATGACCCATCAGTGTGAAACATTTCAAACCAATGGACGGCATCAAGTGTTCACAAGTCCAAGACTTAACTACTTCAGCTGCTTTGGTGACATTTTATTATTAACCTGCCTGTATAGGCGTCTGCCTTAAGTGGGATCTCCCTTCCCCCATGAACTAGATGTAAGAATGCTTAATTGTTACCAAAGGATTTTTGTCTGTAACATGAGGCCTTCAATAATTCTCTTAATTAAATAGTAAAAGGATTGTCAAAATACCCACCACCTTATGAGACCAGGCTTTAAATATGGTTTATTGTTAGATCCTCAGCCAGGTCTTAGGAATCTTTAAGGAATAAATACTTATTTTCTATTAAATTTTAACATAATAAAAACATAAAAAAGCCATTTTACATTTTAATTATTAAAGGTGAATTTAGCATATTCCCCATTTTTGAGATGACATTGAGGACATTTTTCCTGACAGAGGAACTAAGATAAAAAAAAAGTCACAAGGAAATGGAGGGAACTCCAGGTACCTCAGGGACTGGTGTTACTCTACTGAAAAGTTGGGCATATGGAACAAGAGTAAGAGGGTAAAAGTCTATGAGTATAAGGAGATACTAGAATATTGAATATATCAATGCTAGACAAAAGTGGTCCTTCATGGTTATTGACGGGTTTTCAGGAGGGTATGGACACTGTCAGAACTAGAGTTTAAGAAGATGACATGCCAGTGGTATGCATTGTGAATAGCCAACAGAATGCCCAGTGCTTATGAGGCATTTAGTAAAATGTTATTGGATGAGTATTGAACTGAATGCAGAAGTGAGTCAAGGAGCAGGCACACCAGTTAGGAGGCATTTATTACTGACTGCCTGGAGGAGGACCCGAAATAGAACGGCAGCTGTTGAAATCAAAATAGAAAATAAAATTGCAAGAGTGCTTGAGGGTGAAGCATTGACAACTGATTGAATTGTGTGTTAGCAGAGGGGAGAAAGGCAAAGAAAAATTAAATTTCAGGGTTTTGATCTTGAGCCTGGTTTTGGTACCATTAATAGAAATATATAAACCAGGGAAAGGAGTTGCCTGGAAAATGATGCATTTATTTTGGGTTTTAATGTTTGATTTACTTGGAGGAAATCCTAATAACAGTGTCCAGCAGAAAATTGGAAGAGTGAGTTTGCTATTCTGCATAGAGAGTGGAAATGAATTAGGTGGATATTCCCACCATGGGACACTTATAGGCATGCCATTGGCCGTTTGTGAGTCACATGGCCACACTGAGTGGAATGGGAGGTTAAATGGTGTCGACTTAGAGTTGAAATAGATACAGTGGGGCCTTGACTTACGAGTTTAATTCGTTCCGTGATGGAGCTCGTAACTCAAATTACTCATATGTCAAATCATTAAAGTGAATGAGTGAGACACGTGATGCTGGGCTGATGTGGCGTTCACTGTGACATTTGCTATGCCAACTAGAGATGGGGTATCTGAAGCTGGCTCGTAACCCGAATTTTAGTTCGCAACTCAAAGCAAAAAATCGGCCGTGAGACGGCTCATATCTCGAAAAACTCGTTAGTTGGGACACTCGTAAGTCAAGGCCTCACTGTATTTAGGTGATAGATGGGAACTGCTAAATGGAGAATCTTCTCATAGTGGTCAACATTTCTTTTTAAAAATATGTATTTTTTCACTGATTTCAGAGAAGAAGGGAGAGAGAGAGAAACATCAATGATGAGAGAGAATCATTGATTGGCTGCCTCCTGCATGCTCCACACTGGGGATCAAGCCCACAACCTGGGCATATGCCCTGACCAGGAATCAAACTGTGACCTCCTGGTTCATAGGTAGGTGGTCAATCACTGAGCCATGCCAGCTAGGCTGTGTTTCTTTTATTTTCATTTCCATTTTTATTTCCATCAAAATAGTTTTTAAGGCAATAGCTTACCTAGAAACACCATTGCGCAGGACCCTTAGGAAGAAAAGAATTGAACTTTGAACTTCTGAACAAGTCCTCTCTACATTAACACCTCTATCAGGACATTTTATTTTTGTAGCATACAAAAATTGGTTACATTTTCTCCATCTATTTGTTTTGTTGTTGTTTTATTTCAGAAAAAGAGGAAGTGAGGAGGGGATGGGAGGGAGGGAGGGATCCATTTGTAGTTCCAGTGATTTATGCATTCATTGGTTGATTCTTTTATGTGCCCTGACCAGGGATCAATCCTGAAACCTTGGTGTATCAGAATGACACTCTAAGCAACTGAGCTACCCAGCCAGGGCACCACATATTTGTTTTTAATGCTGTTATTGCTGCAACCGCTGCAATTTTCTCCAAAATAGATATATTTAATTAAAATAGTAGCTGTTTGAGCCTAAGATTGGTATACTTAGTATAGATTGGTTTATTTTGTTCTAATTTTGGTCCTTGAAAAAAATGATAAAGGTTTCCTTCCCACCATCCCCCCCACGCACACACACACACACACAAATGGGCTTTCACATTTTGTCTTCTATTATATATTTAAAGCTGCAATAGCTTTGAAGTATTTCTTCTCTGAGTTCATGATACATAGGCTATATTTTTATTTTTTCAGATTTAAAAATATTATCTTAAACTGATGTCTCCTTTGTTTGTTACCATCATCAGTGCTGTTAAAAGATAGAGTGCTGAATTTCAGAGGTATATGGGTATATGTGATTTTTCTTTATATCTCAATTTTCCTAGCAAGAATTCAACCTAAACCAGTATTTTTACATAAAGATAGCTTTTAGGAAGCTCTTAAACTTAAATATGATTATCTTGAAAAACAAAAAGCAAATAAGACATTTTAATATTGCCAGTGGATCTTAGCTCTTCTTTTCTTAGGCGCATTAACCAAGAGATGGAAAGTGTACATAAACGTTGAAAGAAGAGTACATTATCTAATATTTTTTAGAATGTTTTTCTTAGTTTCAAATCTGCCATAGATGAACTAGTATTTATTGAGCGGTTACTATTTGCAGAGAGCTACTTGGGCAATAGACATGTTTTCTGTGCCCACGTCAAGCTTTTTTAAGTAAAGAAAACATTTTAAATGATTTTATGTGGAAAACTTCTACTTTATTGTGTGGACATGTGAGTGGGGGGAAAGCTGTTTGATTTAATTCAATGAACTTTGAGCCCATAACCGTGTGTTGTGGGAAGAGCACAGCATTGATGCTGTGAGTTCTAGTTGGACCTTCTGCTCCCTTCTGCTTCTTCAGGCTTAGAAACAAACAAACAACAAAAAAGCATCTTTCAAAATGACATCCAACTTTATCCAAGTTAATATATTCAGTAAGCCTTTTAAATATATATATATATATATATATATATATATATATATATATATATATATATATATTGAGGATTTCAATGTGCCAGTTGCTCTTCTAGAAGCCACATTCTCAAGGAAACCTTTCCTGACTTCACCCCATACTTCTATAGCTGCTCTTTATTTTCTGGTGTGGCTTTTCTCATGGGTTATCATTAAGGACTGTGTAGGAGATTATTTTATTAGGAAAGCTGTATACGGTGGGGCTACTGTCTCTTGGCTTACTTTTATTCTCACCAACCACAAAGACTAAACAGGTAATAAATATGAGCAGATATGCTTCATAATTCTTTTGGTATCCCCAGAGGATGTAGAACATTCTTTATTTCTTCAATATTTATTAAATGAATAGCATGAAAATAAATAAACCACATTACCTATATGTTTAATACAAGTAAAACACATTTGCATAAGCTGTTATATTCTGCAGTGAAGCAATATGGTGATTGAGATCAGTAGTGCTGGGTTCAACCTGCCACTGTCTCTTTGAATGGCAGTCCTGAACCACCCTAAGACAGCGATTTTCAACTGGTGTGCTGCAGGAGACACACTGCTGTGCCACAAGAATTTTTAAAACATGCAATGCCCGACTGTTACTCGGGGACACTGACCTCTTTTCCCTGAGATTGTCAAATAAAATAATGACAACAGCCAACAACAATAGCCATCCAGTGTGAATGCCCTTTCTTGATCCATAAATACATAGGTCATCTAATAGAATTGCATATTATTGGTCATGTTGCATAATGAGTTTGTGTCTGATTGGTTAATTATTGGTACCAGAAAACCTTATATACAAGTACAGGCACCTGATTATTTTTTTAAAAGTCACTTTAGAGCAAAAAGTGTAGGTAATTACTATTATTAATTTTTGTAAATCAATCAAATTTATACTATTTTTTTTCAGATCAGGAAAAGATAGTTTTTGGTGTCCTGCAGAATTTTAGTAAGTAGTTTATGTCTGCCACGAGATGAAAATGGTTGAAAAATCACTGCTCTAAGATATAACTTCTTTAGATATAAAGTGGCAAAAAAAAAAAGAGAGTGGCTTCTTAGAATTGTTGTGAAGATTATATGATAGGTGTTTAGTCACAGCTAGTGATTAATAAATTTTACATTTTTACTCATTCAACAAATATTTATTGAGTGTTTTAGCCAAGACTTTTAACTGTCTCCCAACATCCCTAGCTCCTATTCCCATAGCAAGATGATTATTAGCTAAGCATGTTTTTACCTCAGACATAGTCTTATTCCTAATGGTTAACATCTGGTCAGCAAAATTATATATTCTATTTTCTTCCTTATAAATTTTAAATAATTTTAATTTTGCTATTCAAAATTGTTTAGTAAGATGAAATTATGTTTCTTTGAAAACATGAAAAATGTTATTTTTCTACTTGTTTAAGAAATAGTTGGACAAGAGGGGCATGTGGGGAGAAGTTTTTCTATGGTTGGTTTTGGTCTTTTGTGTATTCTTCTTCTTACTTCTAAGGAAGCAGAGAGAACCAAAATGTCCCCATCATCTTCCGATGTTGGCCCATTCAGAAAACCAGAATTCTCCAATTTATTTCTTAGGGCTAAAACAAAGAGCAAATGAAATAATCTATCATGTGTATAAAAGCAATTTGAAAAGTAAAATTTAAGTAATAGTCTAGCCCTGGTGGAGTGGCTCAGTTGGTTGAAGCCTTGTCCCTTACACCAAAAGGTTGTGGGTTCAGTTCCAGTCAGGTGGTTAATGGTGGGGGCGTCCTCCATGTCCCCACCTGTTACTGGTGGAGGTGGGATTCTTGAGGGCCCCACAGGAGGAGGATGTATTGTGGGAAGCTTTATTGATGATGGAATATTAAGGGAATCCCCTTCCAAGGTTCCATCTCCCTCCGTTCTGCCATGGAAAAGCCCCATTTTGTCTTCAGCAGGGGGGGAATCAAAGCTACTGCCCAAAGGCTTTGCTCCATATTAAAGTCCATTCCAGTCCAGCATGTCTAGCTTAGCTTGTGTTCCCCGCTGTAGTCCATTGAATGTAGAGTTTGCGTGGTGGTTTCTAGGCCACATGATGGACTAGTGCAGGTCACAGAACAAGCAAGTGCAAGGAAGCAGGAGGGAAGCAAGAACAAGATAGTGAGAATTCTTTGTTTGGGGATTTTAACTAGGAGCTTAACCAAGGAATCCTTCAAGATTTCCTGCACTTGCAGTGGCTCCACTTCCTCTAGCCCAGTGGTTCTCAACCTTGGCTGCACATTAGAATCACCTGGGAATCTTTTTAAAATCCTGATTTCTGGGCCTCATCCTCCAGAAGTTGTTTCTTTGTTTTTAATGTTGTGGCCCCAGCCCATAACAAAGAAACAGAATTTCCAGAGGATGAGGCCCAGAAATCAGGATTTTAAAAAGATTCCCAGGTGATTCTAATGTGCAGCCAAGGTTGAAAACCACTGCTCTAGCCAATGATCTTTCTTCCTCAGGCTAGATTGACAGGCAAGCACCTTCCCTCATCACCCCGCCTTCACTGCACATGCGCCCACTTTCCCTTTTGTTTGATCCCTTTTTCTTTTTTTAAATATATTTTATTGATTTTTTACAGAGAGGAGGGGAGAGGGATAGAGAGTTAGAAACATCGATGAGAGAGAAACATCGATCAGCTGCCTCCTGCACACTCCCCACTGGGGATGTGCCTGCAACCCAGGTACATGCCCTTGACGGGAATCGAACCTGGGACCCTTCAGTCCGCAGGCCGACGCTCTATCCACTGAGCCAAACCGGTCAGGTCAGGTCCCTTTTTCTAGTGATACGCAGGGAATGTACCGGGAGTTCTTCGTGGAGCATGGAGCTGCAGCTTCCTGGTAAAACTGCCCAGGTGGCCGTGCTTGTAATGTCTGGCCTCCCGTTTGCTTTCTTTCTGTGATGAATGGTAACTAGCTGGTTACAGTGGTAACAAGGGCACGCACTGAGGCCAAAGGCTCCATCCCCGTCCGGGCACATGTGGGAGGTAACCAATGATGTTTCTCTCTCACATGGATGTTTCTCTCTCTCTCTCTCGCTCTCTCTCTCTCTCTCTCTCTCTCTCCCTCCCTTCTTCCCTCCCTCCCTCCCTCCCTCCCTCCCTCCCTCCTTTCTTCTCTCCTTCCCTCTTCTTCTCTCCTAAAAATCAATAAAAACATATACTTGGGTGTGGAATAAATAAAAAAAAAGAAATGTGAATTAAAGGATAATTTTGTTCTTTTTGTTATTTTTCTACATTTATAAATGAAAACTAAAACTTTCCTCTTCCTTGGAAAGAATGGTAAGGAGAGCAAACAGGCATTGAATGTTTAAGGATGGTAGGCAACATCACCTTTAACACTTAGACCACCTGAGAGCATCTCATTACCACTGTGGGAAAGAATAAATTTTGGTTTACAAAGGCTAAGGAACTTGCCCAAGGCCATGTTAGGAAGTTCAGTGGCAACCCCAGGTTTCCAGCCTGGTTTTCAGAAAACAAACATCTTGCTTCTAAATACAGAGACCTACTCCTTCCCTGAAAAAAAACAACAAACAAACAAATAAATAAAAAAACCGCAAAAAACCCAGAGCACCGCTGTCATTCTTAGTACTCTGCGTTGGTGGAGGCAGACACTTCTGAGCCTTAGTCGTCCTGATGGCTGAGCAGCACCTGGGAAGGAGGGGCCTGTCAGCTCGCCCTAGAACTGCACTACAGGACTCCCAGTTTTGGACTCTTGCCTCTCATTGTTTCTATGGTCTCAAATGCAACAAGTCTAGTCCCAAATGTTAGTCTGTTGTGAAAAAAAAAACGCTGACTTCAATTTTCAGGACTTATTTGCTTGTAAAGGGATCCAGAACATTAAGCCAGCCTAGGAAATTGTACCGTCCATACTTTATTCAATATAATTAGATAGTTAAGTGTAGTACCCATAATTTCCATAAAATACAATGCAAATTACAAATTAATCCTTACTATAAAAACATATAAGATGGAAGGATTATACTTGCTTTTCTAGAGAGACTTCAGTGTAGATTGCAATGAATATTTTGTATCAGGTAACATTTTAAGAGACCTTGGAATTTTCTTCAGTGTATACCCAATTTTGGAGTCATATTAAGAAACTTAGTTTAGATAATCTGGTTAGCCCAGTTAATAACATTCCTAGCAGCTACCTTTAGGTGTAGAGTAACCATTTAATAATGAGGACAAATAACCAAGTACTATTTAGTTTATTTATTTATGCAAAATTTGTGAATCCTGAAGTAAAGTTCTCAAAAAAAGCCATGAAACGTGGATGTGTTTTGTTACTTTTCAGAGCATATGCTGATATATTCCAATTTGACAGTACAATTTCATTTCTACAATATATTTATTTAATTTTACTTTTGAAACACAGATGTGAGATTGTACTTAGATTAAAATAAAGCCAAAAGTACACAAAGAACATAAAAAGCTAAGTTATTGCTGGGTAATAGCTATTGCATCTGTGTCCCAGAGGTTTGAACTCCTTCTATTTAGCCCTCTTATTTCTCTTTTTGATTAATTCTTTCATATCCCACAATGCTGGGAAATAATACCCTAGAAAATATGCCACCGTTAGTGCTCGAGCATATGTTTGCTTTGCAGACTCCTTTTTTCTTCAGTCCATAAAAACGAAGACTGTCACACAATTCTCCCCAGAAGTACCTTTAAGTTTTTATCATGTGTTATGTGTTTCTGCCTTTATGTTTCATTGAACCCATGTCAGCATTTAAAATTTTAGGACACTGGTTGCCACTACCAATAATATCCTCATACATGGAAAGGTATAAAGCAGTGGTCGGCAAACTGTGGCTCGGCAAACCACATGCGACTCGTTGGCCCCTTGAGTGTGTCTCTTCCACAAAATACCAACTTCTGCGCATGGGCCACGAAGTTTCAATCACACTGTACATGCGCACCCGCACGTGGTATTTTGTGGAAGAGCCACACTGAAGGGGCCAAAGAGCCACGTGTGGCTCACGAGCCGAGGTTTGCCGACCACGGGTATAAAGTGTTCTCATAGCAAAATGTGGAAACTGTTCTGTTGTTATTTGCACACTACAAATAATACAGAAAAATTAGATACCACAGGGGCAAAATGCATTCGCCTCCTCCAGGTAACCCTTCACTGTTCCAGATAGAGATACAAGCATCAGGGAAATTCAGTTAAAGTGATTACATTTCCCAATTTTATGGTTCTAGTGCACTCAGCACTGTTCTGTTACACTTTGAAGTCCAATCAGGGAGATGACTGGAGCAGAGCAGAGCATTCGGGTGGACCCGAGGGTGAAATTTCTCCTCCACATTCCTGGGCCAGCTACTAGGAGGCATGCACCTCTCCTGACATCTGTCTTTAAAATTTTTTAATTGATAAAACAACATTTTTGAACACTACTTATTCATCTATTCTCTTTCTTTGTTTCTTCTTTCCTCTTTATTATTATTATCATTATTATTATTATTATCATTATTATTATTATTTGCTTTCTTCCTTTCTGTAGAACAGGTTTGTGATGATTCTTTTGATATATGCCTTTCTATTGCCCACTTCACCCACATCCTCATAAGAGCTATTGCCTGTCAATGTTGGCCACCTGTGGGATTTTAGGCACGTCTGGATCCCTTGCCCACAGCCTCTACCCTTCATAGCACACCTGTGCTTGTGCATCAAGGATTTCTGTGCTTTTAGGTAGCACATCAGGCTTCTCTGAGAAATACAGGTTAATAAAGATGCCTTATTTTTATTATTTCTAATGTATTTTATTGGGGTTAACATTTCATGTACTGACATCATTTTCTCTTTTTATTCCTTTTGTTTTGTATCATCTAAACCAGGGGTCCTCAAACTTTTTAAACAGGGCACCAGTTCACTTTCCCTCAGACCGTTGGCGGGCCGGACTATAGTTTTAAAAAAAAAAACAAACTATGAACAAATTCCTATGCACACTGCACATATCTTATTTTGAAGTAAAAAAACAAAACAGGAACAAATACAATATTTGTATTTGCTTGTGGCCCGCGGGCCATAGTTTGAGGACCCCTAGTCTAGACTCTATCTGTTCATGGTTTCTCTGTCTTTGTCTTTGTTCTCTCCCTCCTATTCTCCTTCCCTTCCTCCCTCTTCCCTTCCTTCTTATTTCCATCTTTTTACTGGATGTATTCAAATTGCCAAGTTTCTTACAATCAAGGACTCCTTTAATTCTTGCCCTAGCTGTACAAAGTAATCAAGAAAAAGCACAAGAAAAATGTAAAATTCAGAAAATATGGATTAAAATCTATATCTTAGACTATAACAGCTTATCTATGAAGGTTTTAGACTGCCTTAATATATATACTTTTCCACTAATTATACAGGTTGAAGTCTTTAAACAGAATACCCACAATTTAGTTTATTTCTGAATGTGAAGCTGTGAATATTGAAATGTGAAGTAACTCGAATCACTGCAAGTACCAGTAAAGGGCAGATGAGTACAATACAGTGAAAGCCCTCAGACACAGGAGGAAATTCAGAGGAAACTATTACTCCAGGCCAGGACCCTTGGAATAAACAACAGATTATACCCACGATGGTGTACTGCTTCTGTTACTGCTGTTTAGTGAATGAGGTGTTTCACTTTGAATGGAAGTTTTACCAGGTGCAAGGAGTCATAAAGTGATTAAAGATTTTGTTTATTCACATGTGCTATTTTTCCATCTTTTCCGAAAGCAGGCAGTTAACTGAACACATGGCACAAGCTGATCAGCGTTCAGATGAGTGGAGGGCAATTTAGAAACCCTCTTGTCTGGAGCTTCAGAACTAGTTAAGAAAAACTGATTAAAAGAAAAAAAAACACATTTAAATTCTGTGTCAAGGTTCTTGAATGAACCACACCCATAAAGTGTTATTGATACTTCAGTTTTTATTTCTTTGCTTACACATGCTGGTGAACTTATTCAAGCATAGAATCTAGAGATTAATTATTTTCCCCAATATTGATTGTCTTCTATAATGTGCCTTTTTGAGGTTTTTCAAGCTTTTTTTTGGTTTTGTTTTTATAGCAAAAACCTCTCCTTTCCCAGTCACATTTCAGAAATCGTGTTTAATTAGATTACATGATTAAAACAACAAACACAACTTGAGAAAAACAGGTTGGGGAACAAGCACAACTGACTCACGGTGAGTGCGCAGTTCATTTGGCAAAAACAAGGACAGTGGGCCTCACAGAGAAGAGCCCCAAGTGCCAGGGCGTGGAGAGCAACAAGTACATTTTTCTGTTTTGATTTTTAAATATATATTTTTTATTGATTTCAGAGGAAGGAAGAGGGAGAGATAGAAACATCAATGATGAGAGAGGATCATTGATTGGCTGCCTTCTGCACGCTTCCTAATAGGGATTGAGCCCACAACCTGGGCATGTGCCCTGACCCAGAATCCAACTGTGACCTCCTGGTTCATAGGTCAACACTCAACCATTGAGCCATGCCAGGTGGGCAGAGCAAGTGTGTTTAACAGTGAGAATGAAGAATGTTCACTGATTAGGTTGTTGGTGATATGAAGGTTGCTTAAGAGAAATACTATTACAGCAACTAGAACCAGTCATATCAACACTATGAGCTGTGCAGTTGGTCTGAGTTGCTTCTTTAATTCCGAAGCCTTAGACACCTTCCCACTACCCACGACCCCACAGGAAATTTTAAAAGATGCATTTGCTAAAATATTTGGTATTAATTAGATAATGTGAAAGAACTTGGGAGTTCCCGTTACCTGTCATTTTTAAGTAGAAGCTTTTGGCGATAATGTTCCTGTTGGTGTTTTGTTTTGTTTTGTTTTTTTTTTTAACTCCTAAGTGACATCTTTACAATCCAACTATTTAGAACTGCCTGGGAAGCTCAAGTAACTTCTTGTATCACATGAAACAGATGCTTACCTACTTGTTTAGCCTGAGGCTTATTTGTACTGCCAGCACCTACCAAAGCCCTTATAGGGGACTGTCTTCACGGTGGCATGTAAAATCATTGAAATGAGGTTGATTAAGAACAATACTGTGGATAGAAAAACCTCATTCACAGATTTAAAGATTTATTTAAATACTGTCAGTGTAAAATTATTACCTGGAAATTTCAAATATCTGTACACATATACTTTCAGACCCTTTGTGTGAGGAAAAAAAAGCTCATCGAATGCATGTTTACACCTTACAATTTTTAGGTACTTTAATTTTCTCTGATTACACATTTTCTTTATAATAATTGTATTAAAGATAGTGGTGTTATTCTCTAGAAGGACAGTCCTGGTGTTCAAGTGAAATATTCATTTACTGAAACTGAAAGGTGGTTGTAGCTTGGTTGTTCTTTCTTTAAGAAATGTGCTTTTTTTAGTTTAAGCATGAATGTGGGAAAATATCTAATATACAAGAACAGCAAATTCTTCAACATATATTTTTAGTAATTCCAGTGAGATATATATATATCTGTGTGTATGTATATATATCTATATCTATATATCTATATATATATATATATATATATATATATATATATATATATCCGTTTCGTATTGTCTAGCATATTCTTTATTATTTAATCTTTTATCTAATACTTTTATTTTTTATATAAATACTAGAGGCCCAATGCACAAAAATTTGTGCACTCGGGGGGGGGGGGGGTGTCCCTCAGCCTGGCCTGTGCCCTCTCGCAGTCTTGGACCCCTTGGGGGATGACCACCTGCTGGTTTAGGCCCACTACTTTGGGAATTGGGCCTAAGCTGTCAGTCAGACATCCCTCTGGCAGCCCGGGAGCCCTTGGGGGATGTCCACTTGACAGTGGGGAGCAGGCCTAAGCTGCAGTTGGACAATCCTTAGCACTGCTGAGGAGGCGGGAGAGGCTCCTACCACCACTGCTGTACTGGCAGCCGTCAGCCTGGCTTGTGGCTGAGCAGAACTCATGTGGGAGCTCACTGACCACCTGGGGGCAGCTCCTGCATTGAGCATCTGCCCCCTGGTGGTCAGTGTGTGTCATAGTGACCAGTCATTCCCAGTCCTTCTGCTGTTAGGGTCAATTTGCATATTACCCTTTTATTATATAGGATAGAAGCCTAGTACACAGGTGGGGGCCAGCTGCTTTGCCCTGAAGGGTGTCCCAGATCAGGGTGGGGGTCCCACTGGGGTGCCTGGCCAGCCTGGGGAGGGGCTGATGAGTGTTTGCAGGCTGGTCACACCCCCTTCAGTGTGGGGGTCCCCACTAGGGTGCCTGGCCAGCCTGGGTGAGGGGATGATGGTTGTTTGCAGCTGGTCACACTCCCTTCAGTGTGGGGGTCCCCACTGGGGTGCCTGGCTAGCCTGGGTGAGGGGCTGATGGCTGTTTGCAGTCTGGTCAAGCCCCCCCACAGTGGGAACCCTCACCCCATGGAGGTTTGGCCAGCCTGGGTGAGGGGTTAATGGCTGTGTTCAGGCTGGCCACACCCCATTTAGGGTGGGGGGGTCCCCACTGGGGTGCCTGGCCAGTCTGGGTGAGGGGCTGAGGGCTGTTTTCAGGCTGGCCAAGCCCCCAGGCGACAGAAGCTTCTAGCCTCTCCTTTTTTTCTTTTTTTGTTCTGGGATTTATTTACCTACTATAATTGAAACTTTGTTGCCTTCAGTGGAGCTCAGAGCCAGCTCCTGCTCGCTCCAGCTCTGTGGCCACGGCTGGCTGAATGCAGGTATCTGGGGTTTATCTTCCATAATTGAAACTTTGTTGTCTTCAGTAGAGCTCAGAGCTGGCCAGGAAGCTTGGCTTCCTCCATCACTGGAGCAACTAAGCCTCCTGATTGCTTCAGCTCTGTGGCTGCCGGCCGCCATCTTGGTTGGGTTAATTTTCATACAGTCACTCTGATTGGCTGGTGGGCGTGGCTTAAGGTGTAGCGAAGGTATGGTCAATTTGCATGTTTGTCTTTTATTAGATTAGACTAGAGGCTTCTTGCACAAAATTCATGCATAGGGTAAGGGGGTGTGGGAAGGTCCCTCAGCCAGGCCTGCACCCTCTCTCAATCCTGGACCCTTTCGGGGAAGTCCAAATGCCATTTGGACATCCCTCTTGCAATCTGGGACCACTGGCTCCTAACCACTGGCCTGCCTGCCTGATTGCCCCTAATCACCTCTTCCCCCGCCACTGTGGCTTCATCCGAAAGGATGTCCGGAATGACGTCCGGAAGGTCATTCAGCAGTCTGGTCTAATTAGCATATTATACTTTTATTATTATAGATTCATAACCCTACTTATTAAATGAGAAAAATGAGTACATCAAAAGTCTCCATTCACTAATACTTAGTAGTCAATTTAAACAAATTGCCTGTGTTTTGTGCAAATTATTGAAACATTGGTAGGCAATATGATTGCTATAGATTATCATTATTTAAGTACTGCATATTTATGTACTACTTTAATGCAATCTTCAAATCTGCATTTTTATATAGCAACTCACAAACTATTGTTTGTGTGTGTGTCTCAAAAATTATGAAAGAAATAACCACGGATAGATTTTAACATGATTTTCCTAAGAATAAATAAATTATGAATCAGGCATCTATTTGTCTTACTAGTTGATCTTGTTAAATTAATTAAACTAGGAAACCATCAGACTGTGTTGGCTTCAGTGCCTTAGCAACCTACTTAAGCAAACCAAAAACTAAGCCTGTTTGTCTCAAGGTTAAGAAATCAAAACCTAAGGACAATCACAGACAGCCAACTAGGCTTTTCGAAATAATGCAGCCAACTTAAGCTATAGCCACTCAAGTCATGCCCTGGTGATTCCACCTCTTCTCTATCAAAGTCTCTGCCCTAGCTCCTGCTGTTGGGACATTCCTAACTACTTTTGATTTGGTGCTGCCTCATTCAAATTGATTTTTGCTCAAATGAACTCTTAAAATTTCAATATTCCCCACTTTATATTTTCACAGTCTTCAATTGCCAAATGTTTCCCAGAGTTTCTTAAAAAACTAAATCTTCCTCTTTCACTTCCCACATATTACAAATTTAAAAAAAAAAACTGAATGATTGCTTTTATTTAAATATAAGAAAGTATTTCCTTTTTTCATACTGTGTGTGTTTGCATTTTATGATTGGAGGTGTTTGTTTTTTTTTATATATATATATATACTGACACCAGCTACCTGTCAAACCCACCCTTGAATGCTTTACTTAAGCATATCATGACTTCCCTAACAAGCTTGAGGTAGAGAAAAATAATTAGCTATTCATTGAGCTACTCTTAAAGCTAATTGCTTGTTTAATGCTATCTTTTGTTTAAATTACAACCATAAATAATTTTAAGTATGTTATTATATATGTATGTTTTAAATGCTTTGCACTGTATTTTATACCAGGGAATGAAGCTCAGAAAATACCTTTATATATAGCAGTACTATTGATGTCATTGTAATTACTAGTTATTAATAATATAAAAGGAGCAAAGCGGGAAGGAATCCAACAAAAGGAAGATAGATGCATACCCAGTAAAGTTGGGGGGATTAGGAGAGGTACTTGCCTGTCAATCAAACCTGGGGACAAAGATGGTTGGCCAAAATGGGCGTGGCTACTGCAAGTGTCAAAACTTTGGGAATACCTAATCCCCGGAACAAAGGAACTCTCGCTCTTGTTACTCTTGTTGTGCTTGAATCTTGGCTTGTGGGTTCTTTTGCTCCCACTTCTTTGCATTCACCACTCTGGCCCATGGCCCTGTGAACCCCCCACACAATGGACTAATGTACTGCAGTGGGGAAACACAAGCTAAACCAGCCGGATACTGGATTGGACCAGGTTTCAACATGCAAGGAAACTCTGGACACCGGCTCTAATGAAGCCCCAGCTACACTGCTTCAATGGCTGGACTCAAGGAAATGGGATTTTGGAAACGCAGGGATATAATCCCATGAAAATAAAGCTTTCTACTATACCTCATCCTCCCTTGGGGGCCTCCTGAAATTCTTATTCCAACGTTACCTCAATAACCCCATACCCCACAAGCAGCCAGGGCAGACGAACCCCTCTCATATCCTGTAACACCAATACATTAGATGGCCATACTTAAAATAATTTTCCTGGAAATTAGAGGAATAAATGGAAGGAATCAATGATCTCTTCCCCCACATAGGACATTATTTGCCAGCACTGATTTGAGAATGAATCTCCTTATTTCATGGTATTGTTACTCATTCCCTACCTTCTTTCCCATTTTTCTTCCCTTATAAAGACGCCCAAACTACTAGAGTTGTAACCTTTATTTCACCTTCAACAGGGTGATTTAGACAACTTGATGTAGACAAATGGAAAGTTCACGATGTTATGTTGTACATGGGTTGTTTTAAATTTGCATAAATGGTATTGTGTGTATTTCATACCGTGCTTTTTTCACACATTCTTATGTTTAGATAGTTATGTATAAATTCAATTAATCACTTCTGACTCTTAGAAAGTATGCTACATCTATTATTCTAGGGTATACCCATGCATGCACACACATACACATTTTATATTTTAAAATCTCTATTCTTCTATGGATATTCACTTAAGCTGCTCTTTTTTACTAACATAAACATTCTGCACTAAATATATGTATGGCTCTATCCAGGTGCCCATTTGGTTAGAGCATCGTCCAGATACTCCAAGGTTGCAGGTTCAAGCTCTGGTCAGGGCACATACAAGAAGCAACCAATGAGTGCATAAATAAGTGGAGCAACTAAGTGATGTTTCTCTCTCTCCCCCCCTTCTGCTCTCTCTCTCTCTCTCTCTAAAACCAATAAATTTAAAAAATTAAAAGTATGTACGTGCATTCTTCATTGAGGAATTATGCAAAAGTTTCTTTTAAAAAAATATCCAGGAATAAGTTTCTTCATTTTACTAAGGACTAGCAAATTGAAGTGAGTATGCCAGTTTATACCCCTCCCATCAGCAGAGGAATACTTCCCCAATACTTGATATTATCTTATATTTTTTTTGTTTTACCATTTTGACTGAAAATAGCTATCTTCTTATTTAATTTACATGTATTTAATAATTAGTGAATGTTTACATATTGACCTTTCCTTTTTTTGAATTGCTTTTTAATATCTTTCCCTCTGTTTTCTATTGGTTTCTGTATCTCTTTGGTGTGTGTGTGTGTGTGTGTGTGTGTGTGTGTGTGTGTGTGTGTGTAACCATTTCCCCTGTATATTTCAGACCAGTAGTTGTCAACAGAATGTGCAGTTCACATATTTGTTGTGGAGGCAGGGAGGCCCAAAGACTCATTCAGGAGGTTCACAGGTCAACCCTGTTTTCATAAGAATTATAAGAGTTTCTTTGCCATTGTTATTATGTTAACATTTGCACCAATGCCATAAAACAAAGGTTAGTAAAACGGTGGGTGTCTTAGCACAAATCAAGACTGTAGCACAAAACTGTACTAGTAGTCATTGTATTAATTACCATCACACGCATGTTATAGTACAAAAAAAATCTAGCTTATTTAAGAATGTCCTTGATGAAGCACTAATGATTATTGTGTTTCTTAAATGCCAACTCTTGCTGTATATTTAATATTCAGCGAGATAAAATGGAAATTACACATAAAGCACTTCTGCTGAGTACTAAGTATGATGATTATTTCAAGGGAGAGCACTTGGGAAATTGTGTGCGTTAAGAGCTGACCTATACTCTCCCTTTTTGAATATCATGTTTAGTTCAAAGAACAGCAACAAACTGACTATTCATACCTGGACATATGGCAGGTATTTTCTTGAAAATGAATAAAGCAATCCTGTCATATTAAGGAAAATTGATGGTAGTAATTGTTGCTAGTGATAACATTAGAAATGTCAAGTGAAAGTTAGAATTTTGGAAAAATGTAACCTCCAATGTGAGCTCTATAGTTGCAATACTTAAAGATTTTGTTCTGATGACATTGGTGGTGATATTAATGAATGTGACTTTTTGATATTATATAATAAAATCTGTCATCATTTAGAGAATCTGCATAGCTCAGTGAGCTTATGTTTCTCAAATGCCCAATGAATAATGTTACAAAACCATGCATTGGTAAAAGATCTATACAAAGTGCAAGATAAATCATTGGATTTAAACTTAATGAATATGAAAAGTTCACTGTTAACTTTTCAGATTCCACACTGCATTTAAATTTTAAGAAACTATTACTTGTCAAGCTTTGAACAAGAGTATTCAAACTTATCTGAATAAGTTGTTAAAATACTCCTTCTTTTTCCAACTCTGTGAAGCTGTTTTGTTTTTTTAATATACTTCAGCCAAAAAATATTTCACAGTAGATTGAATGCAGAAGCAAATATGAGGACCTACTTGTCATCTCTTAAGCCAGATAAAGAGATTTTCAACATTGTAAAACAACCTCTCCTTGGTAAATTTTTGGTATTAAACAAAAGAATTAGTATTTTATAAAAATAGGGTATTTATGTCAAAGTGTAACTGGTTTGTTATTGTTATTTTTCATTAAATAATAAATATTTCTAAAATATTTCAGTATTAATTTCTAATTATGTACATATTAAATATATGTATATGTATATGTACATATATGTATATGTATATGTATATTACATGCCTGCTGTGAGTGTATTTACACTTTGGAGCCTTTAATAATTTTTATTAAAGGAATCATGAGACCTAACGTTTTGAGAACTAGTGTATTAAATAAAACTGTCAGTTTTTGACGGTACACTTATCTTCTCCCACGCTGTCACCTTTCTATTAATTTTACCTGTGATGTACTTGGTTAAAAATAAATATTTAAATTTTTATGAGCCAATTCCCTTTACACTTTGTGCTTTTCTGATCTTCTTAGAATAACAGCTTCTTCAACTCTGAGGTCACAAAAATATGCTTCTACTTTTTTTTCTATTAAATGGATAGTGTTACTTTTCACATTTGGCTTTTAGTACATTCCAATCCAAATTAATTTCTCTCAGTGTAGACAATCAGTTTTCCTAACATCATTTACTAAATAATCTACCCTCTCCTCACTGACATATAATGTTGCCTCAAGTATGGATATATATTAATATATAGCCTCTTTCTGGATCTCCCTTCCAATTCCACATGGATATTTATCTGTTTATGCTAGTACCACATTTTACATCTAAATGGTCTCATAGTTTTAATATATGGCAACATTCCTTCCATTGTACCTTTCCATTATTCCTTTAGCTATTTATTAGTGAAAGTTTATTTTTCAATGTATAATTTAAAATAAAAACAATATATTTCAGAATAAATTTATCATGACAGAATAGTATATCCTCTTGATGTTGATAAAAACTGCACAGAATTTACAAATAAAATTGAGGGAACCAACTTATTATGCTGTCTTATTCATTATGCTGTCTTCTGTTTTGTCTTTTAGTTAAAAATGTTCTCATAAGCCGAAACCGGTTTGGCTCAGTGGATAGAGCATCGGCCTGCGGACTGAAGGGTCCCAGGTTCGATTCCGGTCAAGGGCATGTACCTGGGTTGCGGGCATATCCCCAGTGAGAGATGTGCAGGAGGCAGCTGATCGATGTTTCTCTCTCATCAATGTTTCTAACTCTCTCTCTCTCTCCCTTCCTCTCTGTGGAAAATCAATAAAATATATTTAAAAAAAATGTTCTCATAAGACCATAAGAATTATTTATTAGGTTAATTTCTAGATACTTTATCATTACTTTTGCTATTATAGATAACATCATTATCAATGCATTGTTTGCCCTGTACAGTAGTATGAAAAGAAGTATGAAATACACACTGTTTTGTTGAAAAAGTCTTAGTGCTCTTTCCACATTATTTCCAGATAATTGTGGAATCAATTACTTGATTCCACACCAAAACTTGACAAGCAGCAATTCTTAAAATCTTATGCCAACATATCTCTCACTCTTTCATTCTCTCTCTTTCTCTCATCTCCTCCCTCTCCTTTCCCTTCTTCCTTTCTCATTCTTGTTCTTTTAACAATTGTATAGTATTTTATTTTCTGGACTTTTCCTTAATGAAATAACTTAGACCCCCTATTGATAGACATTTTAACCTATTTGAAATTGTGTCCTATTATATATAACACTGTGGGAAACAACTTTGTATCCACATCAATTTGCTTATGTGGTTATACTTGTAGACTACATTTCTAAAATGAAATGCTGAGCTTAGGAAAATGTGCATTGGTCATTTTGTTTCATATCACTAAATTCTTCTTCATGAAAGATTGTGTTATTTATACTCCCACCAAGAATGTATAAGCTTTCCTGTTTTTCTATACTTTTTCTAATATTGTATAATTTTTTATTATGTAAAGTGTGACTTATAGCATCCTGAAGTAGATTAAAAGGCAATGCTATTTTGCCATAAAATACTGTTGGAATAGGATAAAGGGGAATTACTTGCAGCATGTCTTGTGGTGGAGATGTTTCTAAAATTGTTCTATAGCCTTCATCCAGGGCTTAATTTATTTCTCACAGAAATATAGATTTCTCACATTAAATTTGAGTATGACCATGACAGTGAAATCTTAGCCTTTATATTGAGGTCCCAACACATAGTCACTGTTAATAATCCTGTATTCTAGAAATCACTTTTAAAAATTATTATTTTTTGATTGTTATGTATCTATAATTTAAGCTTTAGAAAATTAATCTATGGTTCATCAGCTAAAACTCTGGCAGAGATAATTGGGCCATCCATAAGAGATATAAACAAGATAACTAAAATGAGATCAAAGATAATTGAGAAAGGAATGATCAGCAAAATCGTGTGGAATTTAACTTCTAAAATGGGAGGAAAAATTATTAAAACTGTCCACTATTATATATATATATATATACATAAAGTTTCATATTATGAAGAGTCTCATAAAAAGAAAAAAGAATGTCATACATAAGATACTGGGAGAATATTTCTCTTCCATAGCCATGTGGTAATTTACCTAACATAGTAAAAGAAGTATCTTTCAGAGCTTATCTATTCCAAATTTCACTGTTAAAATTCTAAAGTCAATCTTTAAAAAAAACTAATAGATATAAATGTTAAGAGTAATAAGTAAAATTTACCTTTATGGTGGATATTCACTTTTTTTGAGCATCCAAACAATATTTTTACATAAAATGTATTTATGTAAGTAAATTTGATGTCTGAATATTGAAATGAGAAAAGCAAAATTGGATTTCAGAATCAACTCCCTTAGTATTAGTGGTGAAAAAGGGGGACAACAGACCCAGAATTTAAATGCAAAAATATTGTTTATAAGGTCTGCATTAAAAGAGTCAGAGAGGGATATACTCACCAGTGGGAGGCTGGGGACTACCTTGGCCAAGTTCTTTAACTCATCAAAATTCCAGGTTTTCTTTATACATAAACTAGAGGCCCGGTGCACAAAAATTTGTGCACTCGGAGGCGGGGAGGGGGATTCCTCAACCCAACCTGTGCCCTCTCGCAGTCTGGAACCCCTCAGGGGATGACCACCTGCTGGCTTAGGCCCGCTACCCAGGGGGTTGGGCCCAAGATGGCAATCAGACAACCCTCTGGCATCCCAGGAGCCCTCGGGGGATGCCCAGTTGCCAGCAGGGAGCAGAACTAAGCTGCAGTCGGACATCCTTAGCGCTGCTGAGGAGGCAGGAGAGGCTCCCACCACCACCGCTGTACTGGCAGCCATCAGCCTGGCTTGTGGCTGAGCAGAGCTCCTCCCATGTGAGAGCTCCTTGACCACCAGGGGGCAGCTCCTGGATTGAGCGTCTGCCCCCTGGTGGTCAGTGTGTGTCATAGTGACCAGTCATTCCCAGTCCTTCTGCTGTCAGTTGGCATATTGCCCTTTTACTATATAGGCTAGAGGCCTGGTGCATGGGTGGTGGCCTGCTGGTTTGCCCTGGAGGGTGTCCCAGATCAGGGTGGGGGTCCCGCTTGGGTGCCTGGCCAGCCTGGGTGAGGGGATGATGGCTGTTTGCAGCTGGTCACACCCCCTTCAGGGTGGGTGTCCCACTTGGGTGCCTGGCCAGCCTGGATGAGGGGATGATGGCTGTTTGCAGCTAGTCACACCCCCTTCAGGGTAGGGGGTTCCCCCTGGGGTGCCTGGCCAGTCTGGGTGAGGGGCTGAGGGCCGTTTTCAGGCTGGCAGGTGACTGAAGCTCCCAACCTCTCCTTTTTTTCTTCTTCTTCTTTTTTTTTTTTAATCCTGGGATTTATTTACCTTCTATGGCTGTCACTGGAACTGAGAGCCAGCTTTAGCTCTGAGGCTCGGTTCCAGCTCTGAGACCTCGGCTGCTGAAAGCAGGTATCTGGCTTTGTTTGGGTTCTATAATTGTAACACTGTTGCGGTCCTTCTAGCTCCAGCTCTGAGGGCTGAAAGCAGGTTTCTGGGGTTATTTACCTTCTATAATTGCAACAATGTTCCTTAGACTGCAGCTCAGAGACCGGCACCGGCAGGCGGGGAACCTTGGCTTCCTCCGTCACTGGAGAAAGCAAGCCTCCTGTTCGCTTCAGCTGCCTGACTGCCGGCCGCCATCTTTGTTGGCAGTTAATTTGAATATCTTGCTGATTAGCCAATGGAAAGGGTACCGAAGTTACAGTTAATTACCATGTTTATCTATTATTAGATAGGATAAGACTGAGGATTGCTCTGTGAGTGAGCGGCAGACCATGAGGAACCTCATGCCATTCAGAGAAGGAAGATGAGACTAGGAAACTGAAAATCAAGAGGAAGGTAGACCTTACCATGTTGGCAAATTTTCAAAAGCCTAAACATGTGCTGCCTACATGCAGGATTCAGGATTGCCCACAAGACACTAACATATTTAAAATGTATAAATCCAAGGAAATAAAACATTGTAAGCCTTTTCATAAGTCATGGTGTTTGTCTGGAGTGGATTGCTTTCTTAGTTCCAATTTTCAACTTTTTGAATATATGACATAAATATAGGTAGGTAAATAGATACATAGATAGGGGGGGAAAGAGAGAGAGAGAGAGAGAGAGAGAGAGAGAGAGAGAGAGAGAGAGAGAGAGAGAAAGAAAAAGAAAAGAAAGAAAAATAAAGGAGGGAGGGAGGGAAGAAAGAAAATTGATTACAGAGGGGCAGTTTCTTCACATACACATTCTATCATTTCAAATATTAACTCTCAGAGTCTTCTTAGAAAGTGAGAAACCCTAATCACATGAATCTGAAGATTGTCTGGTTTTCTCTGGAAAATGGTCTCTGAATTATTACTATAGTAAAAGA
Organism: Myotis nattereri; assembly: GCF_964212035.1. Taxonomy (NCBI): domain Eukaryota; kingdom Metazoa; phylum Chordata; class Mammalia; order Chiroptera; family Vespertilionidae; genus Myotis; species Myotis nattereri. The sequence continues at coordinate 46,097,502 of NC_138079.1, read as the reverse complement.
CATTAAAATGTTTTGATTTGTTGTTGGTAGAGAAAGAAACTTAACAGTTTTTCTAGAACATACATAGAAGATTTTGCATGCAGCATAAAGGCATTTTAAAATGAATGACACAATTTTTAATAATTTCCAGATACAAAGAAAATATTTTTGTTTTATGATTTAATTATCATACAATAATTGCCAAAATGAGCTCCCCTATTTAAATATCAGAAGAATATTAGAATTGTTATTACAGGACTGTTACTCCTGCAGCAAACTATTGTTGGGCGATTTATAATGGTGAGAAAATATGAAGAGAAAATACCAGTTAGAAAGTCTCCCTATGATGAAATGAAGAGAAAGCAAGTATTTGATGAAAAGCCCTCTATAACTTATAGTGGAGATAACTATATAAAAATCTAGAAACTGAAGATACTTCTGTTTGTTTTTGGCTTTTGTCAATTTTGTTGCCTTTAGTTTTCTTATTCTAGTACTCAAAGATCTCAGGGAGACTTTCATGTTTTATTTTAAGTAGAAATTTGTTGATGTCTAAAGCATTTGAGACACATTTACAATTATGTTGACCTTAGAGTTTCATTGTAATGTCACTAAGGCTATTTTGACAAGGTAATATTCCGTTTTCAGTTTACTAAGTCGCATCTTCATATTATAACCAACCAACGTTTTCTATACTTAACATTTTGGGGGCACATTGCCTTTTTCAAAGTTTGTTCACAAATATTGCTTTGCTTAAAAAACGGTTTTCGAGAAAGATTCTGAATCTAAACTTGATTATATATATATATATATATATATATATATATATATATATATATAAAATATTCATCTTTTAAATTTACAAGAAATTACTATATTTTTGTATTGTTTTAAGTATATACGAATAAATATTGTTATCCTGAAAGCAATGAGATAACCATTGATTTTCCTGTTTCCTCAGATAAATTTACAAAGAAAAATGAGAGTTACTGGTGTAATTACCCAAGGAGCCAAGAGGATTGGAAGCCCAGAATATATAAAATCCTACAAAATTGCCTATAGTAATGATGGAAAGACTTGGACAATGTACAAAGTGAAAGGCACCAATGAAGATGTGGTAAGAATGCATTAACATAGTTAATTTAAAAGTCAAATTTCATTAATAATCATTGCTTACCAAATGAATAATGGGTCTTCATCAGAAGCTTTATGTTGTTGCAAATAAATTTATGGTATTTTAATAAATATTAGACTAGTGGGGTGAAAGGGATAAGGAGTTTTTCCAAGTTATAAATGTACACTGACTACCGTTTAAGACTTTCTCTGATTTTAATTGTTGATCTTATAATCACTTTATCAGAAGGTTAACAATATTGGCATGACAATTGTTTTATTTTAATAATAGTTCATTTTAAATTTCACTGTATTGCTTTGACTAATATATTAGCACTCTCCATAATCAAATAACTATAGATCAAAATTGTTATCTGTAAAGAAAAATATTATTTGAAAAATAAAGCACGAATATAGAAAAGATGTATATATTTATATATTTCATATTGGGAGAAAAATTTTTATTTAGCAGAACAAAATATTTTAGTAATGTATTTTTATTTATTGAGAGAGAGGAAGAGTGAGAGAAAAAGAAGAAACATCAATTTGTTGTTCCACTTATTTATGCATTCATTGGTTGATTCTTGTATGCACCCTGGCCGGATATTGAACCCACAACCTTGGCATAACGGGATGACACTCTAGCCAATTTAGCTACCCAGCCAGGGCTATAGAATAAAACATTTTAGAGAAAATATATATTCAATGTCTCCTTTGCCTTTCTTATGATATTCCCAATTTTAATGAACTTTTATTAATTTTTTAAATTTCACTGCAGCTCATTCCATTTAAAGACAAGTCATTTGACTAGACTTAACAAATTATAAAAGAATTTTTAAATTACCTTCTCAAATAAATTTAAATAAATTTATCTGTTTAACAGGTCATGTAAAATAACAATAAGATTAAAAGAATTTTAAAATAACATGTTTAATCCTTAATTTTAGAAGGAAATGTAGTTTTTCCATATATATATATATATATATATATATATATATATATATATATATATATATATATTTATGAGTTTCTTATCCAATGATCTGGGACTGACCAATAAGATGTAATCTTAGGAATCAGATCCTAAAGCATCATAAGTCTGATCATACTGATCATAGCATTAGAGAGACTGAGTGAACAGGAAGCACAGGAAAGACTAGTTCATAAACAACAACAAAATATCATTACTAAGTAGTAAAATGAACAGACTAGATTAAGTTGAAAGGCTTAAAGTGCCCATTTTTCAAAAAAGAAAGAAGCATTCCCCTGGCTTTGAAGGACTGACCTTAAAATTGACAATACCCTCACAATGGAGTATAGATTATACTGTAGGCTACATTGGTTCGTAACATTAATTAGTATTTTAGTTCTAGGTTTTATATATTCAGCCGATGGAAAGGTGCTTCCTAAATGCTTCAGACCCCCAAATTATTTAATCTAATTTTGGAAAGATTATGTTGGGTAGGATATAAAATCAATACAGAAAAACAGGTAAAGGAGCTGTTACAATTAATAATTACAACTCTATATCATCTCTTTACACAGGTGTTTCGTGGAAATGTTGATAACAACACACCCTATGCTAACTCTTTCACACCCCCGATAAAAGCTCAGTATGTAAGACTTTATCCCCAAGTTTGTCGAAGACACTGTACTTTGAGAATGGAACTTCTTGGATGTGAACTATCAGGCGAGTCCCATATTATCTATTTTAGTATTTTCTTTAAAGAAAAAAAAAATGGTGTGTAGTCTACTACTAACCTGTAATTTTTCAACACCCATAGATATTCATTCCTGCTATAACCTGTCTAGGGCATGGTTCAGTGATAAACTCGTGTGTGTGTGTGTGTGTGTGTGTGTGTGTGTGTGATAAACAGTCTAAAACATGCTACAGAAGACAACTAACATAGAAGAAGCACTGTATTTCTTTGAGTAGTCAATGAAAATACAACAAATTCTCACTGGAAACTTTTGTTTCTTTAAATGTCTTACTGTTTTTAGTATTAACTATGATTTATGTTTTGTGACAAATGTTCAGTCAAAACTGAAATCTGCCTGACTTTGTAAATTGCAGTTACATTTAGGCTATATGGAATAGAAAAGTAAGCTTTATCTCTGTCCATCTACTGTAAGAACTTGGCTTTTGGGATTTTTTTAATGAAACATGTACATTTTATCATTTCTCCCAAGGAGACAATACTTCAATACCAAGATTGCTACTATAAATTCACTCTTGGATCATTCTTACCTACCACCCTGCCTATTGTATAAACAGTGGTTATCCAACTCAAAGATAATCCATCAAAGGACTCAGGTTAAATAATCCTTATCTTCCAGGGGCATCAGTATTAAATATAAAGATGAAGACTTGATATGTAGCTCTCTCAGTGATCCCATATCAATATAGCTAGATTCTGAACTAAACAGACAATTTTGTCTAGGCATTTCACTGTGTTTCTTTTTGGTGGTGGTTCTTATTCTAGCATCAACATTTACATGAAATGTAATTGTTTTGTTCAAACAACTGTGTTTTCAAAAATAAAAAATTAAGGTGTACCTCACTTTTTAGAATAACCTTCAAAGAAGAAAGGCTTTTATCAAATGTACAATGATACTATTTAGTTAGAAATGGGAGGACACATGCCCTGGCCAGGTGGCTCATGTGGCTGAAGCATCGTCCTGTACACCAAAGCTTGCAGGCTCAATTCCCAGTCAGGGCACTTACCGAGGTTGCAGTCCACTGACCTATGTTTCTCTCCCACATTGATGTTTCTATCGTTCTCTCTCTCTCTCTCTCTCTCTCTCTCTCTCTCTCTCTCTCTCTCTCATTTTCTCCCCCCTTCCTCTTCTCTCTAAAATCAATAACTATATCCTTGGGTGACAATTAAAAAAAATAGGAGGACACATCTGTAGAACAGAATAACTGGGAACTATTTATGTATTTCAAGAGGCTGTGTATTGGTTATAATATATACTTTATATTTATTTCCCTTCTTAGGTATATTTGTGATGTTGAGAAAAGGAATGATTTTTAAGCAAATAAAAGTTACTATTAAAAAACAACCAAACGTTTACCCCGCCAGTATGTCTCAGTGGTTGAACATTGACCCATGAATCAGGAGGTCACTGGTTCGATTCCTGGTCAGGATATCTGTGTTGTGGACCCAGTAGGAGGCATGTAAGAGGCATCCAATAGATAGATGTTTCTCTCCATTCTATGTTTCTATCTCTATCCCTCTCACTTCCTCTCTCTCTAAAATAAATAAAAACATGTTTTAAAAACAACAACATACTTTAAATGAACCCATTATATTTAAAGGAATCAGAGACATTTAGCTAGATGACTGAATTTGTTTTAAGAATCATATTTCATATTATATATGGGTGTCTTTTATGAAGCAGCCAACATATGGTTTTAGTACTATTAATTACCCTAACAGGGATGTTTTCCTTATTTTCTTAATTCAAACCTGCTTACTGACTACCAGTAAATCTGAGCAGGATTGTTGTACAGTGTTTTTATTGCATGTCACTATATCACCACAGGCCGGTGTCAACCCCATCTCATCCATCATAAAGCAATCAAGAAGAAGCCACAGATGATGAGGTTTGCTACAAGCCCCCGTGGTTTTTCGTTGCTTTACATCACCTTCCCAGACTTTTCAGCCATTTGATTTGTGAGGGTCAGTCTCTCATACATGGCACAGTTATACCCCTAAGGGGTAAATATATTTTACTTTCAAGTTTGACTTGAGGTTACACCTGACACTTTACAGATTTTTATGTTCTCAGAAAGAAGCCATACCCATCTCCCACACCCACACATTGATTTTGAACTTGCATGCAGAGAATAATATCACTTGATGGATACTTTTAAAAGCTGTAAAATAATCAATTTCATTGTTGATATTTCATTTTGTACAGGTGCTTTCCATGATGGTAAAATCATTTATACTTATCAAATCATATGGATGAGAAGGAAAATTTGTGAGGCAAATTGGAAGAGGTTAGCTGTTACATTTGGAAATAAACAATAATATAATGTATGGAATTATTTCCCACAATCCAGTGCAACACTATAAAGCCCAAGGCTGCCTTATTGTATTCAATAAACTGTTATAAGATCTCTCAGCCTTCCTAGAAGATCAGCAGCTAATCTTTTACCAGATACTTAAAAAGAAAACCCCTAAATTCTCTGAGAGAGATATGATCTAAGATGTTTAGATTGAAATGGATCATGACCGTAATTAAAGGAGGAATAGTCATTCATTCATTCTTTGAACAAATTATTCAGAACTTCCTTTGGGCTAAGTACTAGACAGTGGATGGGTATGAAATGAATTCAATGACAGAGCGGAAATGGTGAAAGTAAAGGTATCCCTTTTCTAGGCAATATTTGAAATACTCTGTTATGTCACAAAAGGAAGAAACCAACAACCTTTCCTTTTTCCCTTGTATCTCTTCTGCAAGACCATCGGTTTTACAAAAGCTCCAGTAGCAGGGCAGGGTGGAGGTGAGGACTTGATGAGAACAATAGAAGAACAAGTCAGAAATCTGTAATTTAGATAAAGCATGTTACCATAGAACTGCCTGAAGATAAATGACATGTCATTAAGACTTTAGAACTTTCTACAATCCTTGAGATTTGGTCATAAAACTTTTCTCCTCCAGAATTTATATTTAGAAGTTCTAGTTATTTTTATCATGGGACTTAAGAGTGTATGTCTCTGATCCCTAAAACCCAACAAAACTTGTACTAAGACATAATTGGCTAACCCTCCATCACCGTTTTGGCAATGTTTGCATAGGATAGGCATTTCCTAGAAGGTGGAGTTGAAGGAGGACATGGAGGAGCCTCAAGAAGAAAGAAGTATCTACATGCACTAAGACAGAAAGCAATTCATTGTAGTTGAGAACTATTTATCATTGAAGAGTTCTAAGCCACTTCTCTTAGAGCCTTGACTTCAAATGGCTTAGTTTTAGAAACTCCAGCCAGTCATAAGCTATTTAGTACCCCCTGATATGCTGATTTGAGGTCTTAACATTGTTATCTGTTGAAATGAGCTTTATGGAAATAATAAAAAGAGCTAACATTTACTTAATGTTAGCTATATGCTGGCACTGTTTCTAAATACTTTAAATTTATTAGCTAATTTCTTAAAACACTTCTTTAAGGTGGTTTCTTATCATTATCTTAGAGATGAGAAAACTGAGGCACAATGTAGTTAAATAATGGGTATAAGTACACAGATTGTGAGGGACCAATAGAGTATGAGGAAATGGCATTGATTGGAGGAGTCTCCCTTTTATCTTGGATTTCTTTTAACAGCTTTATAGATCTAGGTCATATAGATAGATATAGATAGATATAGATAGATATAGATACAGGCACAGATAGAGATAGAGATAGAGATAGAGATATATAGATATATCAGAGAAGAAGGAAGACGGAGAGAGAAATAGATACATCAATGATGAGAGAGAATCATTAATTGGCTGCCTCCTGCACACCCCCCTCTGAAAATCGAACCCCAAACCCTGCCATGTGCCCCAACCTGGAATCGAACCGTGACCTCCTGGTTCATAGGTTGACACTCAACCATTGAGCAACACAGGCCAGTCTTATTTTGGATTTCTTGGTAATAAAACTTACTTTGTGGAAGCCTCAACAACTGCATAATATGATAACAGAATCATGCTTCCTATGGATGGCTTTATGGATGGAATTTTCTCACAATTGTAATTCAAGATTGGAAGTTCATGTGCATACACACACACACATATGCACATACACACACACATATTTTAAGGACAGACCCACAATTTGCACCATGTCAAACCTGAAACCATGTGTGGCAAATTTGAGAATCTTCCAAATTTACCCAATACCAGAAGCTATTGAGTATGATCAAAATATAAGAATGTATAAAAGACTCATCCCATAATGGCTTTTGCTAGAATTACTTTCTTCTGTTATGTATTTGTTTAAATCCTATACTTGTACAATGCCCGGCACATGGTGTACTTTGAATAAATATTAGCTTCTCACCTTCCAGAAGAAGCCATGTTGGTGCTATAAGAATACGTGATAAAGATTAGCAAACATTTCTTGGAAAAGAAAATGCTGTCCAGTTCAAAATACACCATTGGAGCAGTTTGTGAAAATGACTTCGTACTGAGGGAATTTTCATTTGCAGTATTATGGAAGCAAATAAAAGAAAACCAAATATATTTTGTGAGAAAATGTTCCATTTTTAAAGGCGCAATGAAACTGTTGAAAGCTCGGGAACAGTCATGAGGCTATCATTAATGAGACAGGGGAGCATTGTTTTCATTTTGCAGAATCATCTATCGCAGAAAAGTAATTTGAATTCTGTCTTGTTTTCAATTTTTCCAAAATATATTCAGACAAAATAACCTGAATTGGCTATTTTGTTTTTCGATTTTGTTCCAGATTTATTTCTGATTATAACCTTTTTTGAATTTAGATGCTCTCTCTTTGGGGGAATGAATCGCATTAGGCTTAATCTGCTCTTGCCTCTCTAAAATGAAGACATAAAACTTGCAGGGTGATAAATTCTTTTTCTCACGGAGCCCTTCTCATCTCTTTCAGGCTGTTCTGAGCCTCTGGGGATGAAATCGGGGCATATACAGGACTATCAGATCACTGCCTCCAGCATCTTCAGAACTCTCAATATGGACATGTTCACTTGGGAGCCAAGGAAAGCTCGGCTGGACAAGCAGGGCAAAGTGAATGCCTGGACCTCCGGCCACAATGACCAGTCACAGTGGTTACAGGTAACAGTTTTCAAAAACTTTTGCCACCCACTGCACCTCTTCTTTTAAAAGATTTTCTGTTGGTTAGATGATTGTTGGAGTGATTACCTTCATACTAATTTAAATGTGCCTCTCTCTTTGGCTTAACTATATTGGTAAAAAAAAAAAAAAAATTCCTATGAAGCTATGTCTGTGTGCTATTTTTCTTCCAATGTTGATGTACAGATGCTACTGTCAGATGGATGCAGCAGGCTATACCAGATCACACGATTATAGATCAATTGGATTGATTACGAGAGCATTTGCATTTTAACTCTCATCTATCCTCACGCTAGGAGTCAATATTGGCTTGAAAGTGTCACAGCAGGAATCTAAACCACCTTGACATCAAGCCACTGAGCCGTGGATTGTTCCCATAGAATCATGAAGCATGACTTATTAGCTCTATCCCTGTGGTTGCTTAGCAATGGAGCAATTTGATTACATCTCATGACGAGAGCTGGGTTATAGAAGGAAAGCAGAGACGGTCTTTTCTTCACGTGGCCTTGTTTTCCCTTATTCTCACAGTTAGAAACATGCCCTTTTTTCTTTCAGGTTCTCCAACCCCACACACTCACATTAACAAGTTAATAAGTATTGGTTATTTCAACTACCCTCAAATTACTCCACTTCTCACCATCCCACTGCCAATCTCATACTCTAGGCTACCACCCTCTTTCACCCTGGGTTTTTGCAGCTTTCCAATTTCTGTTCCTACTCTTTAAAAAGCTGTTTCCCAAATTATAATAAGTATGATTTTTCCCAAAATACAAAGGTGATTTTCTTACTCTCTTTTGAAAACTTTTCAATTTCTTTCTATTACCTCAGGATAAAGTCGGGTTCTTTAATATAACCTAAAAGTGCATGATTTGGCCCTATTCCCTATTACCTTTTTAGTTTTTCTAAATTTGCTTCAGTTTTTCAAACCAAACACTATCACTGTCTTTCCATTCCTTTATAAATGTCCTCTTCCTAGAGGAAAACAATGGGGAAAGAACACCTCTGCCCAGAGAACCCCCAGCCTTTTATTGGTATAATCCTTCAGCTACCATGTGGGTATACATTCCTCTGGTGCATCCAAAGCAAGCCAACTCCATCCCACACCAGATTTGGCTTAAGTTCTCTCCTGTACACTACTGGGTCATCTATAATCATCTCAGAGCATTATCACACTATTATTGAAATTGTGTTTTCATGCTTCATTGTTTGCTCTAGGAGGGATGGGACCACATCTGTCTTTTTCACTTTATCAACTTGTTGTTCAGTCCCTAACTAAATACCTGTCACAATACCTGACACATGGTAGGCATTCAATAAATATGTGTTGAATGTATGAATGGATAAATGAATAGTTCAAAATACAATTGAATTTATTGATTTGGGCATATACATCATAGAATTGTGATCCACAATTTAAGAGGCCAACTGCTAATATCCTCAAATTTCAAAAATAATATTTAAAAAGAAACTAAAAGCTCATACTAAAGACCTGACCTTTATAATACAGGAACTAAATTATTATAGTACATAGCCTTTATGAATTTTTAAGTTCTTAATTTGAGGAATCCATGGAAACATTTTTTCCCCCTATTTGTTAGAATTGAATGGTAAAGTTAAACTTGCTCTTTGTTGCTGTATAATATTTTTTAAATTAGAAATATTCCAGTCATGCCTCAGTTTATTTATTTATTTTTTATATTTTATTGATTTTTTACAGAGAGGAAGAGAGAGATAGAGAGTTAGAAACATCTATGAGAGAGAAACATCAATCAGCTGCCTCCTGCACATCTCATACTGGGGATGTGCCCGCAACCCAGGTACATGCCCTTGACTGGAATCGAACCTGGGACCTTTCAGTCCGCAGGCCGACGCGCTATCCACTGAGCCAAACTGGTTTTGGCTCAGTTTAAATATCACTTTTGAGTCATAATGCCATGTGGAATATTCCAAAATATTTTACACTATAACTAACTCAGGTTGGTAGGCTCTAGAAATATCCATATGAAGGAGTTGCCAATGGCACATTTCTTTAGAAAGATAAAACTAAACAAATATTTTTACATGAATCAGGGTGTACTCTTCAATGCAAACCTCCATCCGTCACATTTTTTTAGGATGGCTTTTCAACTGTCTTCTTAAAGTCACTTGCATGCTGACATTGATTTATTCTGTTGGTGACAAATTTTTCTGTCAACTCAAGGCCCAGTTCTTGCAGTACATGTCCATTTTTTGCTGTGTCAAAACATATTCAGAATCTTGAAGGCAGGGTAAATTGACATCTTTACTTATACTTATTTTTTTTCTTTTTTCACATCAAGAAAATGCTCAAGAATTATTACTATTTTTAGTATTTTCTCATCAGAAGAATAAAATCTGTTCAACTATATATTGCCATGGCTGTTAGTGTCTTTGTTGAAAATAAGATTAACATTTTTATAGATATTGGACAGGATGAGTTTGTTTTTAAATTGTTTATATAGAGTCAATTTTTTATCCTTATTTGAGGCTTCTGAATTTATGAAGTTTAGTTCTGTTTTTAACCTAAGCTGCATCAATTCTGGGTAATAGCTCTTCTGAAGAGAAACCATGTCTCTCATTTAAATTTCCCTCCTTCACTATCAATCTTCTGCTTATTGATTGTTTAAGAACTTTCCTTTATATACCAGCTATATATAACCCTCTAATGATGAGTTTTATTTCAGTTTATAGGTGTTCCCAAAATTTATTCAATAGATAATGTGGAAATATAATTGTTCTAAAGAAAACCCCAAAATATTTTTAAGGAATTCTTATGTATTCAAATATCACTTTAACATTTTATTCTTCTTATTACTCTGTTGTTGTTTCCAGTGCTTCTTTTTTTTTAATATATTTTATTGATTTTTTTACAGAGAGAGGAAGGGAGAGAGGTGGAGAGTTAGAAACATCGATGAGAGAGAAACATCGATCAGCTGCCTCCTGCACATCTCCTACTGGGGGTATGCCCGCAACCCAGGTACATGCCCTTGACCGGAATCGAACCTGGGACCTTTCAGTCCGCAGGCCGACGCTCTATCCACTGAGCCAAACCGGTTTCGGCTCCAGTGCTTCTATAAGGGCAAACTATCAGATGCTTCTTAAGCAAGTGTTCTTGTATCACTTTTCATAAGTGATCTTACCTACCTGATTAGTAGCTTCCATGAGCTATTGTTTATCATGAAATCATTATGCTATTTCTTTATAAACATGGCAAAAATGTGTTAAGTCCACAGGCAACAGTAAATAAGAGGCATTTTTTTCACACCTCTGAAAAACTGTTTCATCGCTTTGATGTGTTTGCTGTTCTCCAATATTTTGAGCAAGGAGCCCTACTAATGTGTTTTTCAAAAACACAGAGGGTGTTTTGGTATGTGTGTGTCATTTTTGTTTGTTTTTTGTTAAATTACAGTTTCAGCCTTAAAAAACAACAACAACTTACAGCTAAGTTGAAAGATCATAAGCCAATTATTCCTGACTCATAGCTGAACATTTCTAACATATGGCTGGACTAAATTTTAATCCCTGTTATAAAATAAAGTAACATTAAAGTAACAAAAAACAGACATTTTGTTGGATTTTAAGTTTAATTAAATAAGACAAATGAAGAAGCACATAGAAGGTGCCCAGCAACAGGTAGCTCCCGCCTTTCTCTTTCCTATGGCTTGTGAAACCTTAGGAGAACATGACCTGACACCACCAATTTTAATCAAGAATGAAGATCTGCATACATATTCTTTGCTTCTTTCAAAAGGGAATTTTTAATAAAACTATGAAAGATAAAGTAATATATTGGTAGATCAGTCGCAGACTGTGTGAAGTGTTGATAAATTATATACATTTGCATTGGCAAACAAAAATTTTTAATTTTTTATATAGGTGAAATTATATTTTTCAAATTCTTTACCTGGGAATAGTAGTAATATTATTAATAACTTAAAATGAGCTTTATATGTTACTTGGTAATGTTCTCTACTGAAACAATATTCTTATTAGAAAGTTTATGTGTTTTATGTCCATGTTCAGTTGCTTTCAATACACTGAGTAAATTCCCTTAGTATTTATACTCATATTATACAAACTGACTAAAATGCAGCATAAAATTGTGGTGTTTAACAACATTATATCAGGGGTAGTATACTGATGATAATCTTACTAATTATGAAGAAATATTTTGGTATAGTGGATGCAAGTAAACAATGAACAATCTGCAAGAATTAACTTGGATTGACTAACCAACTTTAAAAAAAAATCTTATGATTAAAGACTGTAAATTATCTTACATTGAATATGCTCTGTGTGTATTCATTGCATTATAGTGGTAATTCATCCTCTATAATTGAATCTATTGAAAGTTTTTTTCAGATTTCACAAAAGGGAAGCACAGTACAAGTGAAAATGTCACAATGTCACCTAGTAAATGACCTTTTGGTCTATTTCATGAAAGAATTGCTAATTTAAGTTAGTCTGTATAGTATTTCATCCAAATTAGTCAAATTAATTGAGTTGTTAAAGTGCACATTTTAGTGTTGACCTTTTTCAGAATTGTAGCTAACCCTTCACAACTTCATTTCAATACTAATTTTGTGGAAATGTGCAAAAAGCAATTGAATTTGAGTTTTCTAATTAAATAAGCCGTATTTAGTTCATTTTAGATTTTTAACAGGGCATATTTTAGCCATTAAATTCATAACTTCTTTAAAAACATTAACTTATCTTGTCTTCTGCACAATTTATTTACACTAGAATTAAAGGAAAAAATTTTTCAAGGATCAAGGGTCCCTCAATATGAAGGAATAGTCTGATTTCCAGGTCACTCTTCCAAAATTTCAAATACAGTAAACAGCAAGCCTACATGAAGGGTTCAGTTATAAAGCCGATCTGAAAGAGATAAGTAATGTCTTTATTTTGTCTGATTATGAAACAGTTTCCATCCTTCATAATGTTAATATATGTTGAAGTATATGAAGTGAATCAAAGGATGTCCATACCTTGCTTGTATTGTAAATCATCTTTAAATTTTTATAATTTTATGGTATCAAAGGGAATCTCCACTATCCAAATACAAAAAAAACTAATGAGCAAAGCAAAATTGAGTAGGATATGTATACAGAGAGTACTTGGAGAGCAAACCATCAGTATACTCTGCAGCCAGGATCAATGTATATGCTGAGTGCAGGACAAAGTCCAACAATCTGGTTTTGAGGGCTGACGACTTACATTAATATTCTGGGACTCAGTTTTTTTCTCTTTTTCCTCTAAAATGTGGATATTACAAAGATGATAACCTCCCAGGCAACCTTCCTCTTTTAAACTCTCATACCACTAGCATTCTAATATCTAAAGGATGATTGACCCAATTTCAATGTAATAAAAAAATTATCAGGATCTCCAGCTAATTTCTGGTAGAGTTAACAAAAACAAAAAAAGGCATCATATAACTTAATGAGTGTTACAGATATAGCCATCTAACCTCAAAATTAATCTTCTAAAAAGTTAACTTTTATATCATTCGTAGTTTATCTATTTACTCCCCAAAATATTGCTCTTCCCTTTTCACTCATTTTGAGTCATTTTTTGGTTAGCGCTCTCTATAAATAGCTTTTTAAAAACCCATTCCCTTAGAAAAAAGCATCTATAATAATAAAAGCACAATATGCTAATTAGAACAGATGTCCTTTGGGATGACTTTCCGGACAAAGCTGGGGCTGCAAGGGAAGCCTGGGTCCCGGGTGCCTGCTGGTGGCCGGAGTGAAGCTGGTACTGGCAGCCAGTGGAAGGAAGGCCTACTCTTGCATGAATTTCGTGCATCAGATCTCTAGAAATATATGTTAACCCATTATGAAGTAGTAATACTCTAGAATTTACATATAGCACATCGTGGAAAATACACAAAGCAGTAGCTTCTGGTGTAGATTAAATTAAGCACGTGGTGCAGCTTTGGAAAGGCTAGCTTCAAAGGTACATAAAAATTAGATGGAGGCTTTGTGGTTTAAAGGTTATGTAAGTGACTTTATAATTTTTAAAACAAATATTTGTAAGGCACCTGTTGTAACAAAATGCAATGCCAGGTGCAAGGAACTGAAAGATATATTTGGCACTATCTGTCTGCATGTATGATTACTGATGCCCTAATTGTCATGGATTCAATATTCCAAAAGAAATAAAAAGAAATATGGGAAGATGGATGCTTCTTCTTAGAAGCAGTATCTGAAACCATTGAAAAACTGAACAGCAGGACTTACAAGAATTGTATGTGCACAGTAGATCCATTCATTTTTTTATGATAATGAGAATTAAATGACTTCTGATTCCCTTGTTTGCAAATAAATTTTAATTTATGACGTATTAGTTATCTTTGTATTAATGAAATACAGTTATAAGAATGACCACCATTCTCCTCTAAAAATATGAGCTGAAAATATGCCAAAGGGTAAAATTCAGAGCTAAGGAATACAGTTTCAAATAAGAGCATTTGTAAAGGCTTTCAGATAAAATGGGAATCAACTTTCACCGGTGACCTCATTTTGTTTTGAAAGCAGCTCTCTCAGTGACTAAATTATGTCTGTTTCATGAGGCTACAGAGAGTCTGATGCATTTATAAAGATTTCACAGCCAATCAGCAGTAGAAGGGGAAACACACCAGGAAGCGCATATGACGATCTTTACTACACTATTTCGTAGACTATTTGTGAGTGAGGTGACTCCCTTTTTATAGATGTTCATTGGACTAGGAAGCCCTTCTAGTGCTGACCAGCATAGAACTGGCCATGCCTGTCATGGAGGAGAGCCTCTGGTACAGCTGTGGCTCCTGCCTGCCCTCTAGGTTTGTGGTTCCCACTATAAATATTATATAACCCTTTCATTGTTACTGAACACAAGTTAAATATTTGGACAATGCAATTTCTAAAAAAAAGAAAAAAAGTTGATAGGTTGGAAATTCTAATTTTTTTCTTCCTACAACTGGATGGCTTGTTCCTTGGGCACATATCACATTTTAAAGAACACTGCTCTCCACAACAGTCTTTTTATTTATTTATTTTATTTTTTAAAATGTGTTTTTGTTTATTTCAGAGAGAGGAGGGGAGAGGGAGAGAGAGAGATAGAAACATCAATAATGAGAGAGAATCATTGATCGTCTGCCTGCTGCATGTCCCCTACTGGGGATCGAACCCACAACCTGGGAATGTGCCCCAAGCAGGAATCAAACTGACCTCCTGAATCATGGGTCAACACTCAACCATTGAACCACACTGGCCAGGCTCCCCAATAATCTTGATCAATTAAGCTCACCTAGTCCAAGATCTTTGGTGTATCCTAGAGACTGTGTCATTTTTTCTTTAAAGCCAGTAATGATATGATGGGTAGATCATCCAGGTTTTATTTAATCATTAAGATATCTCTTATTTATTTGCTAGCTAATGTCAACATAAAATAAATGTTCTTATCGCAAATATTGCATTTATTTTCTCTTACACTTTTAAAATAGCATTTAAGTGGGAAAAGATGGCTCGTGAAGTGAATTTCAAATCTCTAGTGTCTTAGTTTTATGCTGCTATTATAGTGCACTGCCATAGTATGTCTCCTGGAAAGTGTAGGTCCACTTAACCATGCCCATTTCTGTAGTAGCATTTGGTTAGAATCTTCTCTGAGATCCTTTAAGATGTGCCTAAGGACATATCTGCCTACAGCTCCCAATTAATTACTTTCTGGAATTAGTGTATATTTTAGAGAAAAATAGATATAAATTTCCTTTGGTAGGGTGGACTGTGGCCTCAGTATCAAAACCAAACAGAGTTTTCACTTAACTCATGGTGCAGGCTCCTTGCCCAGGCCTGTCAAGATAGCTGATGCTGCTCCCTCCCTGTGACCTACTTCACTCTCCTTGAGTTTCTGACTGTCCTCTTGTGCCCTCTTCTCTTTCCTGGGTCCTTGCTCTTTGATTTATTCACCCTTTGACCTTGCATTCCAGCCTCAGCCTGCCCTCTGAAAGTTAAGTACCTGTTTATCATCAGCTCACCAGATGACTACCTGCTTCTCAATACACCTATGTCTAGCTTGTTACTGTAGCTGAACTAAACCTCAGCTCTCTTGGTTCCTGGTCCTGACACTCACAGTTTCTACTTTTTCAGATGCTCATTTCCTTTAGATATTGCTACTACCAGAATTCAGTCCTCCAGACTACAGAGCCAGAGTTTCCAAAAGGTCCTCTCTTCCTCATTTGATTATGAAATGGTAAAGTTAGCATGACATCGCTCTTTCATCCTTAAAATTCAGAAATCTAAAACAAATTAGGTTTCCTTTCTCCTCAAATTATCAAGTTATCACCATTCCCCAAAATGTGCCCTGAAGAACATCTCTTCCATTAAGAATCCTATAGGGCTCTAACCGGTTTGGCTCAGTGGATAGAGCATCGGCCTGCGGACTGAAGGGTCCCAGGTTCTATTCCGGCCAAGGGCATGTACCTTGGTTGCAGGCACATCCCCAGTAGGGGGTGTGCAGGAGGCAGCTGATCGATGTTTCTCTCTCATCGATGTTTCTAACTCTCTATCCCTCTCCCTTCCTCTCTGTAAAAAATCAATAAAATATATTTTTAAAAAAAGAATCCTAAAGGAAAGAGATTTGTTTTATTTAATGACTTTCAAACTTATTTTGTCACAGAGTGTGTTTTTTTAAATAACTATCTTAACATCCGTAGGAACTACTTTAGAATAGTTTGTATTAATCTAATTATATTTCTGTAGCACTATTTTTTTCTCAAAGGGTTTTCTGATAATTTTCACTGTATCTTTATAATAATCTGGGTACATATAATTATTTGTGTAAAGTATTCTGTCTCAAAACATATAAAACACAATCTACAGAGGTCCTATGACTTAATCCTATAAATATCAGAACTGCATCCAAAAATTGTTTCTCTATTTTCCACTGAGTGCCACTTTTCATGACTCTTTGCATCTGACATCTTGTATACATCATGTAGAATGAATCTAACCTTAACAGTCTTTTTTAAATCAAATTTTTATGATTTTTTTCAGTACAGCAAAATATATGCAAAATATGTGTATTTGGAAATACTTTTTTTCAGTTCACTGCATTTCCTATTTTTGTGCTAGACCTATTCGATATCACAAACAATTTTATCAATTCTATGTCTATATCTGCACAAGTCAAGCATTTAAAATTGCCTAAATGAGTTCAAAGTTTTATTTCAATTTCATCTTCAGTAAGAATGTTGCACATAAGCTGAAGTTAGTACCTGAAGAATAGTAAACCCATGTCATGAATAAAATGGGCTCTATTCATTGAAATCTCTGAGCAAAGAAAGTAACATGTGAAGTTTTATCTGTTAAAAAATAGTTCCTACGAGTTAAAGGACTTTGCTAAAGAAGTTTACATCAGTATACAAACATTTATTCATCACTCTAATGGGAAAAAAGTCCTCATTTGTTGAAAAATACACTTGATAATTTTCTTTAAAACTGTTTTCCTCTACTTAAAATGACAGAGGATATCATTATAAAACTTACATTTTTAAATATTTAAATTATAAAGTTTTTGTCCTGCAAATAATTATAAAGTGTTTGTCCTGCAAATGTTTATACACTTTTTTAAAAATATGTTTTATTGATTCTTTACAGAGAGGAAGGGAGAGAGATAGAGGGTTAGAAACATTGATGAGAGAGAAACATCGATCAACTGCCTCCTGCTCATCTCCTACTGGGGATGTGCCCGCAACCCAGGTACATGCCCTTGACCGGAATCGAACCTGGGACCTTTCAGTCCACAGGCCAATGTTCTATCCACTAAGCCAAACCAGTTTCAGCTGTTTATACAATTTGGCTTTGCCTTTTCTATGTTCGTAGTGTCAAGTTCTCTCCATTCATTCTGAGAGAGGATTTTGTAATTGACATGCAGTAAATTTGAGTGTAGAATTAATATTAGGATGTTTTACAGTAAATTGGAACTCTAAACATGAGGAATAGCCATTTTGTAGCATTCCCTGCTGTTGAGCCACAGGAACTTGGAACTATGAAAGCATCATTATTTTATAAATATGTTCCTTGCAGGTATTCCTCACTGAAGAAGTCAGACAGACTATAATCTTATTGATAGTATGATTTCTGTGATCCCAGACATTTCTTATTGTACATGCTCAGTGATTTTTGATAGAAAAAAAAACTTTAAAAGAGGCAACGCTATGTGTATCTATATATATTAAATAGAATGGGTTCATGTGTCCATTTGTACTATTTTATTTATGCTGCTAGAAATAAAAAAAACATTTTTTTCTAAGGTTATCTATATAAGAAAGAGAAAAAGCAAGAGGTATTCACCTATAGTCATTATTAATAAGCATCTATGTATATGATATTTTGTTCTATAGTTTTAAAATAAAAAATAGATTAAAGTTTTGTAGAATGCATTCAAAATTATATTGATTATCATTGTGGAAATGTGTATGATTATTATTACATTTTATATGCAACATAATTAGCAAAACCAAATATGGTTAGGTGAGCTTAAAGTAAATGAATAAAATAACAAAGGTAATTGAATAACTATTATTCCAGTTGAACCCTGAGTCACCTGTCTTCCCTCTCCCAACATCTCACCACTTATTTGAGGCTCAGCCTTTGTTTATTTCATGACAAGCACTACAGATTTTAAACCCAAGCTATAGGATTTGATGGTCCTTCATGAGTACCCCAGGACCCATCTGTTCCCTTAGGCATCTGCCTGATGATATGGGAGGAGCAGAAAATGGATCTCAGAGTACCTTAGAATGTAACACTAATGCTACACCTATGGATGTTTCTACAGCTGCCTCTAAACTCTGTAATGGGACATAAGGGAAATTCTAAAAACAAAGCAGCTTTAAAGCCCTCAGTGGGAAAAAACACTCCACCAGCTGTTTGTACTTCTTGCATGTTGTTGTCAAATGAGACTCTGCTGGCATGGGCTGGCTGAAAATGCAGATTCCCCAAGCCCATCCACATAGATAGGTGCATTTTTTTTTTTGGATAGATAGCCTTGGATTCTTGCACAAGGTAAAGTTTGAGAGAAGAAAAGTTGGTAATTTATGGCTTGACTGACAGACATATTCATTTAGAGGCAACCAATTTAATGGGGCTAGATTAGATATGTTGAATTGAAAATGATATGAGTCTGAATCTAATTGCGGTTTAGGAGTGGAGTATCAGGATGTTTCAAATTAAAGAAATGTCATATATGCAGTCTTTAAAATTTTAGGTATATATTTGATCTTTTATTAAATAAATGAAACCAATAACAAATATTTAGTTTCTCCTAATTTTGTAAGAAATAAGGTATATTAAAGATACACATGTAGAACCAGATCTAAAATTTGAGAAAGAAGATCTGTGTCTCCTGTGTTCGCTGGCTAGGGACCATACTGTGTGTGTGTGTGTGTATGTGTGTGTGTATGTGTGTGTATAGCATAAAGCTCTAGTATACACAATTGTGTATCAAAGGTTTTTGTTAATATGTCTTTTGATATGTGTAGCACCATAACAGATATTCCTAACAATCACCATGAGACACTATCAATTTCTGAAGTACCATTTGACTACATATTGTTAGTTACTCTTATTAATCCAAATAACCCAGTAACCAATGATGATTTAGTCAATAGATAATGGTTTTAATATATATTTAATTTGTAATTGTTCTGTATTATACCTATGTTCCAGATAAAAATATATTGGAAAGCCAATAGTTTATTAACTCTCAAACAAATGTGCTTAAACTGACATCTACTTCAATATTGTTAATTCCTGTTTTGTACTTAGAAAAAGAAGCTATTCTTTTGGCTTATCTGTGCATAGTGAATTTCTACAGATAAGATGAGCCCTTTGTGATCCACACACAGAGTTGAGTGATAAACTGTAGAGGTCAGTCTCTTACAATAAACAGGAACTCAGTATAATATTTTCTATCATGGGAATGGATTGAAGTTGCCAGTGACTCTTAATGACATTTGGGATATTGTGTCTACAGTTTATAGAAATTGCCACTAGATGGCATTTAAGATCCTCAAAGTTTTTTGGCTCTGAATTCATATTCTAGGAAACACCCAGTCTTCAGGATCTGAACTCAGTCTGATTCCCCATAGGCACTAGCTGTCTGACACTGAGGTTGGCATTGTCCTCCTGAGCATCAGTTTCTTCATCTCAGAAATGTAGTAAATGTCCACTCCACAGGCGCAGCCTACCGCATGGAGAGAGCTGCTCCCTGAGCATAATGTGAAAAAGAGAGTCCCGGCATGCCTTGCAGTTATTTAAGCTTCATTCATGCTAACGGACCACATTTTTTCCATGTACCAGGTCACACGCACCAATAAGAGAAGAAGTGGAGGATGCCAAATATTTCAGAAAAATTAACGGCAAAAGATGCCAAGTTTTATAAAAGGCTATCCACTGATGATTTTGGGTGTTGTTTTTGTCCCTGGAGACTTGTGGGAACACAGTAATAGGAAACAGCATTCTGCCCATTATTCAGGTCTTGAAGAAATGCAAGTAGTAAATATAACACTTGACAAATTCTAAATATAAATAATGTCATGAATTGGGTTTAAATATAGAAAGTATAGAATCTTCTTAGGAAGTTTTATTCTTCAAGTTATTTTTTAATATACTAAAATCTGTTTATATGGAACATAAATATATTCATTTCCAAGGTAGATTTTTTTAATGGCTTAAATAAGTGCAAAACATATTAGAGAAATCTATCTTATTTCTTAGTATTTCCTTTGCAATTTTGAAAAGTTTGCCTACTTTTCAATATCTCCAAAATAGACTAGAAGCAAGTTATTTTCTGGTAAAAGTCAAATAATTCAGGCTTATTATTTTTCTGCTACATCCAAATGCACAAAGAATCACAAAGAATATTGGGAAATGAGCAATAGCATTAAACTAGCCAATTAATGCTAGTTAAAAGATAGCTCTATCCATGATCTTCGAGTTTCAATCATATTGTGATATTATGATACTAATGTGTCAAGAATGTGAAACATACATATCTCAGTATGTTAAATTAGAGTTTGTTTTTTACATGGGAATTTAATTACAACATTTTAGACTACAAAGTATTGAATCTATCCCATGAGTATATGATGCATTATTGGTATTGAGGAGATGAAGAATAGAAGATTATATTATTGTTCAAAAGATTTGCCGCTGCTACTCCCTACAGTTCTCCCTTCTGAAAGAGGACAAACCTTCTCACCAACTGACTTCACACTTTGCCATGTGACTTAGGTTGGCCAATGAATGTGAGTAACATGATGCTCTTCTTCTGAGGGGAAAATTTTGGAAGGAGGAAAAACAGATAGCTGGAACTGATTTACATTATAAAACCAGGCCCAGGAGCAAGCCACTGTCATGTATATTAATCTGACAGCTTCAGCAGACACCTGAAACCAAAAGCAGCAAATTCTTTAAATGTCTGGAAACCAGAGCATAGAGAATGTACAAAATAAGAATAATAGTATTCACCAATTTATAGGGCTGTTCTAAACTTCATATTATATAATGCAGGTGTAGCACTTAGCAAAATGCCTTGTTTATAGTGAACCTTCATTAAATAGCTAATGGGAAGGAGAATGATGAGAGTGGTAATTTAGTAGTGCAACTCTGGACCTCACCCAATGTGGAATTAATAAGAACTGGATGAGAAAGCAAACATTTTATATTATTAACAATAACAACTGCACATAATTAGTTGACTTTGCAAATAATACTTCAACAGAGGTTGCAGACCAGTAGCCATGGGCTGCATTCATACTCAGGCCGGATTCTTTCAGACAGCACATGGTGATGTTAACTTTTAACTTGAATGACCTAAATGCGGCATGTGTCCTTTCATTCACCACAATTCACCTCCCCCTTTTACCTTTTTGATCCAAACTTGTTATTTGATATGTTGCCTATAGGCCCATGAAGATGTTGAGTTTGTTCAAAATGAGCTAAAGTATTTTTATTGTAGTTAATTTTAAAATCAGAACTTCAAAGAAGACATAGTCCCCCAGCTTTAGTTCAGTCTTGAGATGTGACTTAGAGAATATAAAGCTCTTTAATTAATTCATAATTTGCTCCCGTCATTCTGTCCACTTTCAAAGCATAGGGCAGAGAGGGAGGTAGAGTTGCCAAATGGCTGAAGAGCTGAAGCTGAGGGCTTGGGCCTGGGGGTTGCTGCAGAGCTTTGCTCAGTTATGGAAAGTGACTGTGCAGCTCAGGTAAGGAGAAAAGCAAAGAATGATAAGTTAAACTTAATGATCAGGCAAATAATTTTGATGAAAATACAAACACACACACAATAGTTCATGTGCTAGCCAAGAATGGGCCCAGTGGCTAGAAGACCATTGGTGGCAATTTTGTAGTCTGAGTCTAATAGGAGTAAGTGTTCATTAAGAGAGATGTATCCTGAACAGGACCTCAGCTGTGGAGCCACCCTTTGAGGAGCAGAACTAGTTCAGGATCATGAGTGAGTGGCACAAAAGCTTACTCACTGACTTGAGCTAGCCTGACACTGGGAGCTGGCATGTGAGAGCCCAGTGGAGAGAAACAAGGGAACATCACAGACCAGCAATAAGAGTGAGTTTTGCGCACGCATCCCCCAGGGTGTATGTCTGCAGAAAAGGCCCTCCTCTGAGTAGACCAGTGATTCCAGGGCCCTTAGTGAGCAGAACCCAGGAAGCTTTCCATGAAGGTCTCGCCCTTTCAGCTGAGTACCCTACGCAGGATACACACTGTATAGAGTGACACACTGCAAATCTGAGGCGACCTGACGGATAATGGAAAGAGGAGCCTCCTGCTTCAAGTTAGATGCAATCTCTTTTTCATTGAGATGGGGTTCAGCTACGGGATCTGGGGAAAGCGGAGTCATAAACATTTGGCTTAGCCAAACTTCTCTGTCAAAGATGATCTTATACTGAAAAGCAGAGACTAAAAATCAGGAGAAAGAAGCAGTTTAATATAAGTGAAGAAACTGTTAGCTATCAAGCAACTCTAAATAAAAAAAACAGAACTCAGATTTTACAATTTTGCAATTGCATTTTACTAAAATTTAACTTCCTCAGTGTCTTTTAGAGTTACCTCTAATCAATGCCCAATTCATGACCCTTTAAAATCGCTACCTGTCTAAGATTTCTTGGCCTAGGCAATCAGGTATCTGATGCCAAAGAAACGTGTTAAAATGAGGTGTTTAGAATGGCTAACCTTACAATGTGCAAAGGCGTAGAGTTTTTGTCTGTGCTACTAACATATGGTAAACTCCTTGGCAGATTATCTGCCTTTTCTGGAGCCCAGTTTCCTTATTTTTAAAGTTGATGGGATATCATTACACAAATGGAAATATAAATGCCTGTGTTTCTTGATACCTGCTAGGTATCCAGAGAATGTGTGGTGCCTACGGTTGAGCCTTAAGATCTTAGCTGATCCAGACAGAAGCCTGAATGATCCTCTTTAGTGAGAAGCACAGATGCGACTGCACTGCATCCACACATACCTACACTCGAGCCACATGTTGTTTTCTCTTTGCCATCCTTGGAAAGACAGGGCTGCTGGGAATTTCACAGTATCATCAGAACCTTCAGTTCAGGTTACTCAGGAGGGAAGGGAATGAAGAATGACCATTGGTTCTCATTTCAATAATCTTTATCATGCTATATTCTATGAGGTTGTTTTTTTTTTAATGCACATTTTTTACAGTATTACTCAGTATCACCCACTTGTTCAGCAGATATTTATTGAATGAATCCTAGGTCCACATTTTGGGGATTTAGAGGTAAAGAAAAAAGACAGGTTCCTGCTCTTATGATGTTTATTGCTCATAAAGACCGAGCTATAAACAAGAAATAAAAGAAAAGAAAGATTCTAGGAAAATAGAAGACTCCATTAGAATATATAGTAGAGATCTAATCTAGGCATCAGGTAGGTGTCCTGTGAAAGTGATATTTGAGCAGAGACCTGTAATATAAGCAGGAGTTAGTGTCTGCAAATAGGAGTAGGGAGGTGGAATAAAAAACAGTATGTGTAGTCCTTAAGATAAAAAGATGCATGGCATAACAGAGAAACTGGAAAAAAAGTTAAGTTCCTGGCGATATGATTGAAACTTTAAGTACATTACTCAATATACTCTCTGCATAAAATTTTAAATAAAGTGATAGCATAATAGTAAAATGCAATTTAGTATGTTTAATGGAATAGTTCTATCAAGGAATGATCCCATTCTAAGAAGTATTCACATAAATATTTATAATGAATTAAATTCTAGGGGATCATCACTATTTAACTGGTTTTATTTCTTGATTCTCTAGCTAAGAAAAGTTGAAAACACATTTAATATTAAAACTGAAAAGTTTCTATAATAAGAGTACAAAGAAGAGAAATGAGAAAGCTGAATTGGTCAGTAGGACTTTTGCTGAGATTTGCTCATTATACCAACACATGAGGTGAACTCTGCTCCCTGTTGCCCCTAAAGTTTCTTCAAGTCTAGAATAAAAAAATTTTATTTATAGAGATGCTCAAATGAACTATGTTTACCTGTAGCTAATACGAGTGTAAATTCTCATGTGGGATTCAGTTTAATCATTCCTAAGGTCATATTGGTTTGAGAAATTTATTCTAATTGTGTAAGACCAATGTAAGAAACATCAGTATGGTCTTACAGTCTATGATTTTTTTTAAAAAATCAATGTTATAGAAAAATTAAAATAAATTATTATAACATCTGTCTTCCAAAAGTTCAAGTAGTGAGAGGAGTCACTCCCTCAGACCTGCCGGACTTACAAGTGATGTGGCCGGTCTGGTCGAAGCTGTAGAAGACTTTGTCTTCTGAGAATTTATTGACTGGTGAGGATATGAAATACCAGAATAGATTCCAATGGCTGGTTCAAAATCTAGCTCTGCTTATTACTATCTTTATTAGTGGGGCAAATGAATTCACCATCCCAGGGCTTCCCATCTTCAAAATGGTGCCAAACTTAACTCAAGGGATTTTGTGAAGGTTAAATGAGAGGACGTCTATGAAAGTTGTTACTATATATACTGCCTGGTACATAAGCAGAGCCTTTCCCCATTTAGATACAGGAGGCAAAATTATAGTAAGCCCATTCGAGGTAGGTTGAAAGCATGTTTGCTTTTTGTGGAGTCTACCATGTAGGGTTGATTATGACGTGGTGATGGTTATTATGACTGTAGTAAAGGAGGACTAGCCTGTGGGCTGATCAAATTTTCTCCATCACGTCCAGAATGACCTGATCAATAATTTCCACTAAAATGTGGAAAAAAATTTAAAACACTGAGGACAACAACATATCTTTGGGTCTTTGAGAAAAATCAAAGCTTAGTTTAATTTTTTTAACCAAAAATGAGAAATGGGAAACAAGTGTCATTCTTTTCTCAATGAAATGATTGCATCTAATTTTGTTGCCTGCATCTGTGTTTGTGTTTAATGGCAAGCATAATTATGCACCTGCAATGTGCAGCTCTTCTAATTTTAGTAAAATTGATTCAACTATTTAGAAAATGCATAACCAATTACTCTTTTAAAATGAAATTAAATTAAATTTAAATGCTGAAGTCTTTTTAACTATCTATCAAATTTCCGGCCTTCTACTTTAATGCAGTAGCTGCACTCAGCTTTTGTGTCTAACAGTAGAGCCTGGCATCTTTCCAGTGAGTTCAGAGTCTTGGCCTGCATTCTGCTGGGTCACAGTGGATACCAGCCAGCTGATGCCCCCTCTTCCATCCCGGAAGAGCTTCCCCTCCAGATAGGACATGCAGAGAGAAAGGGAATTTTTGCTCTTGTGTCAGAAAGATAGCTGTGGTGATTAGGAGAGCAGGCCCCTTTGTCTGGCTACTGTGTTAAAATGCAGTTCCAGTTCAAGTCAGAGTCCAGATCACTAAGTTAGTACATCCCACAGAGAGTACAGTGATCTAGATGCAGCTGCTGGTTCACAGGAAAGTCTACCAGAACTCTAGACACACTAGATCTCTTTTTAAAATTTTGTCCCAAACCTTACTTTCCTACCTGTTGCATGGCAACTGTTAATATTTTAATATAATTGAATTATATAAATTTTCTAATTTGCTGTAGATCCATTTTAAATAATATAAAGAAAGAAAGTATGGAAAAGATGAAGAAAAAAGCTACTATTGGTCAAGTGATTTGATTTTTCATATGCAAAATTGGGTTTAGTCAGGAAATAATAAGTTTAAATGAGTCACTAAAATAGCAAGGGTGCAATGAGAAGAAGATGGAAAAGAAAGTATAGAAATTAGGAGTTCTCTCTCCAGAGAAGCATCCTACACTGGAATAGTGGATCAGAGAAGCAAATCATGTAAAAAGAACCTAAGGGTAAAGTCTTGGCAAGTCCCTGATGGGTACACACGTTGGGACTAATACCCTACAAGACCGGAAAATATGATCTTTGGAGCCAAGGAGCTGTTTTAACCAGAGAGTTCTGAACTTCAACCACATCTGGTGGCTTGGCTTTCTCCAGTGAGCATGCTGGAGACCAGACCCCTCTGAGGGTTTGCTTAGCTCGCCTGAGCATTTTCAAAACTTACATGTAAATGTCTTCTCAACCATTCACCTAGTTTTCTTAGAGCACATTTCAAAATAGTTTTCAGATGAGAAATAGAACTGCATATATCTGGCAGCAAACAGTGTCACATATATTTTATATGTATATATGTTGTTTATATGAAATATATGTATATATTAAAGTGTAGGGCATTTAAAAATTCCCATTAATAATCACTAAATTGCAAATTACTTTAGCAGTAGTAAAAGATCATTTTGATATTTTTTCTTCTTTCTTCTGGAAATTTTCTTGGCTAGTTCATGAGTACATGAAAATACAAGCTTTCTTTTCAAATTATTATTGGCATTAGTAAAATTTTTTCTATGTCTACATAAGCTGTGTAACTCAGAAGTATAAAGCAAATATTTCAAAAACTCTGACTAAATAATATTCAGTTTTCAAAAAGGAATATGTAGACTCAAATTCCTCTTATATTTGCTCAATATTCCAGTTCCCTAACCTAAAATTCAATTTGCCTTTTTTCCTATAAGAATATATATATTTCATGCAGAATTCTCAAATTAATCAAAAGTACCAATTGTCAAATAAGATATATCAGTTCTATTTTTTAATAATTATAATTTAAAATGAGTTCTAACATTAAACTTTGTATATAATTTTTCTATTTAACTGTCTGAATTTTTAGTGAAATGCCATATAGATATGTTGTGAAGGCCAAACGTATTTTAAAGGTTATGCCAGTGAATTATAAGAATTGGCTTTCTAATTATGTTCAATATGGAACAAAATGTTAATTGATCTTATAGGAGTGGTCCTCTTAAAGGTTTTTGTTTTATTTTATTTGATTTTATTTTTATGTTTGAAACAATAGTGACTGAAAATTTTCCAATTTATTATTTTTTATTATCATATAGTATCTTTCATTTATTGGATACTCAGCATGTACCAGGTATCATCCTAAGAATTTTACATGAATTAAACTATTTACTTTCTTTTTTTTTCTTTTTTTTATTATTATTAGTTAAGGTATTACAAATGTGTCCTCATCCCCCCCCCATTAACCCCCAACCTCCCCCCCACACACAAACTCATGCTCCCATCCCCCTGTTGTCCATGTCCATTTGTTTGGCTTATATACATGTATACAAGTCCTTCGGTTGATCTCTTCCCCTTACCCCCGCCATCCCCTACTTTCCTTCTGGGGATTGATAGCCTGATCGCTGTTTCTCAGTCTTTGGGTCTGTCCCTTTTCATCAGTCTATGTTGTTCTCTATAATCCACAAATGAGTGAGATCATGTGATATTTATCTTTCTCTGACTGGCTTATTTCACTTAACATAATGCTCTCCAGTTCCATCCATGCTGTTGCAAAAGGCAAGAGTTCCTTTTTTTTACCGCAGCATAGTATTCCATTGTGTATATGTACCACAGTTTTCTAATCCACTCATCTGCTGATGGGCACTTAGGCTGTTTCCAAATCTTAGCTATGGTGAATTGTGCTGCTATGAACATAGGAGTGCATATATCCTTTCTGATTGGCGTTTCTGGTTTCTTGGGATATAATCCTAGTAGTGGGATCACTGGGTCAAATGGGAGTTCCATTTTTAGTCTTCTGAGGTAGCTCCATACTGTTCTCCACAGTGGCTGCACCAGTCTGCATTCCCACCAGCAGTGCAGAAGGGTTCCTTTTTCTCCACATCCTCTCCAACACTTGTTGTTTGTTGATTTGTTGATGATAGCCATTCTGACAGGTGTGAGATGATAACGCATTGTCGTTTTGATTTGCATCTCTCGTATAATTAGTGACTTTGAGCAGGTTTTCATATGTCTTTCGGCTTTCTGTATGTCCTCTTTCGAAAAGTGTCTATCTAGGTTCGTTGCCCATTTTTTTATTGGATTGTTTATCTTCCTTTTGTTAAGTTTCATGAGATCCCTGTAAATGTTGGAAATTAAACCCTTATCGGTGGTATCATTGGCAAATATGTTCTCCCATGTAGTGGGTCTTCTTGTTGTTTTGTTGATGGTTTCCTTTGCTGTGCAAAAGCTTTTTATTTTGATGTAGTCCCATTTGTTTATTTTCTCTTTAGTTTCCATTGCCCTTGGAGCATTATCAGAGAAGAAATTTCTTCGGCATATGTTTGCGATTTCGCTGCCTGTGGATTCCTCTAGTATTTTTATGGTTTCCCGTCTTACGTTTAAGTCTTTTATCCATTTTGAGTTTATTTTTGTGTATGGTGTGAGTTGGTGATCTAGTTTCAGACAATACAATGAAAGAGAATTATAGGCCAATATCCCTCATGAACGTAGATGCCAAAATCCTCAACAAAATCCTAGCAAATCGGATCCAGCAGTACATCAAAAAGATCATACACCATGACCAAGTAGGATTTATCCCAGGGATTCAAGGATGGTACAATATCCGCAAATCAATAAACGTGATACATCACATAAACAAATTGAGAGAAAAAAACCACATAGTCATATCAATTGATGCGGAAAAAGCATTTGACAAAATCCAACACCCTTTCTTGATAAAAACTCTCAGCAAGATAGGAATTGAGGGATCATACCTCAACATAATAAAAGCCATATATGACAAACCCTCAGCCAACATCATAATCAATGGGCAAAAACTAAAACCATTCCCCCTAAAAACAGGAACAAGACAGGGATGCCCCCTCTCACCACTCCTGTTCAACATAGTACTGGAAGTACTAGCTGTTGCGATCAGACACAAAGAAGAAATAAAAGACATCCAGATTGGAAAAGAAGAAATAAAACTGTCCTTATTTGCAGATGACATGATACTGTACATACAGAGCCTAAAAGACTCCATCAAAAAATTATTAGACTTAATAAATGAATTCGGCAATGTAGCAGGATACAAAATTAATGCTAAGAAATCCATGGCATTTCTTTACACCAATAGTGAACTTACAGAAAGTGAAACTACAGAAGCAATCCCATTTACCATTGCACCAAAAAAAATTAAAATACCTAGGAATAAACTTAACTAAGGAGGTAAAAGACTTATATGCTGAAAACTACAGGACACTGAAAAAAGAGATAGAGGAAGACATAAACAGATGGAAGAATATACCGTGTTCATGGATTGGTAGAATCAACATCATCAAAATGCCCATACTACCCAAAGCAATTTATAGATTCAATGCAATCCCCATTAAATTACCAACAGCATATTTCACAAATCTAGAACGAACGTTCCAAAAATTCATCTGGAATAAAAAAAGACCCCGAATAGCTGCAGCAATCCTGAGAAAGAACAAAGTAGGTGGGATCTCAATACCAGATATCAAACTGTATTACAAAGCCACTGTTCTTAAAACAGCTTGGTACTGGCACAAGAACAGACATATAGATCAATGGAATAGAATAGAGACCCCAGAAATCGACCCAAACCACTATGCCCAATTAATATTCGACAAAGGAGGCAAGAGCATACAATGGAGTCAAGACAGTCTTTTCAATAAATGGTGTTGGGAAAATTGGACAGATACATGCAAAAGGTTTTTGTTTTAAACAGTAGTTGTATTTAATCCGTTTCAGATAAAACTTTATTTTTAATTAAGTAGGGAAGCCATTTAAGCAATCTTACATGAGTCATTTCTGAGAAGCTCTTTCATAAGAAAAAGGAAACACTAATTTCTCCACTGTAAAGAACAGTATGCTTTTCAAATACTACTTTGCATTTCTCTCTATTATGTTTCAGTGGGCATGTGAACAAACTTCAATGAGATTTTATGCTAATAATTCCAGAAAACTTAAAATTATAACTGAAATTCCCCTGTAATATTTTTAAGTTTTTGAAAAGGCTTTTGTGTCATTCTTAGTTAGAACTTGTCTGATAATAAGTAATGGATAAGTAGAATTACCAACTAAACAACAACTCCAAAATAGTTTCCAGACTTTTGCCTAAAAATGCATTTTGCTAAAATAAAAATTGTTTTTTAAGTTATCTTCTCTACTTTAGCGAAATTGCCGTAATGCAAAAACAGCCAATCAAAACCTGACTTGGAGTGGTAAACTCACAATACAATATACAGATGGTATATTATAGAATTGAATACCTGAACCTTGTATCATTTTATTAATTAATGTCACCCCAATAAATTTAATAAAAATAAACAAAAAACTTGACAATAATATGTCAAAAAAAGCATTTCATATAAAACAAATAACTTTGTAAATTATTGTTGTGGGTTGAATTAAGCCCCCTCCCCCCCCCCCCCCCCCGCAAATTCATATGTTGAAGTTCTAACCTCCAGTACCTTAGAATGTGACTGTATTTGGAGATAGAATATCTGAAGAAGTATTGAAGTGAAATGAGGCCACATGTGTAAGCCCTGATCAGATACTATTGGTGTCCTTGTAAGGTGAGGAAATTAGGACACAGACATATACAAAGGGAAGACTTTGAAAATACAGGGAACAGTCAGCCATCTGCCCACATCTTGATTTCGGACTGACAGCCTCTAGAACTATGAAAAAATAATTTTCTGTTGTTGATGCCAACTAGTCTGTGGTACTTTGTCATGGCCACTCTAGAAAACTCATCTAATGACTGAATGTAGTCAGTCTGTGACAGGTGTTTATTAAGTGACAAGTCCTGAGAGAAGGAGAGCGCTGTTGGGGCGGTGTGAGAAGCTCCGGGAAGGCACAGTCAGGAGGAGAGAGGTGCAGGCTGCCACCGCTCATTCTCCTCTGATTCTGCTGCTCCAGGAATCACAGTGGTATTCTAGTGTTACTTTATGGAGGTAACCTGCAGAGAACAGAAAATGCTTCTTAGTTCATGGTGAAACCAAATCCTGGAAGCTGAAAATCACAACATTGTAACAGTCTATTAGGTGCTTCAAGATATATGTTTAAATTAATATTCTTTAAGCCCTTCTATATGATGAATATATAAATACAGACCTAAAAATAAACAAATATCTAGTTTGCATGCTCTTCTGTTATTTATCTTATCCCAGCTATATATTACAAAATTGCTTTGCTTAGATTACATTTAGAACTCCTGATGCATCTATTCCTTAAGAAAAGCCATGTAACCTCATTTTTGATATTTTTGAAGTAGAGTTTACAAGATTGAAAGTAAAAAAAAAAATAGATAGATGGTTTGAACTTTGAAAGGTATATAATTAGTGTTTTAAGAAAATTATTACTTACATTTAGATATGCAAATATGTGTTAATTATAAAGTATGTCACATACGATTTTTTAGATGCTTAAACAAAAAAGAAAAACATGAACTTTATATCATCAACTGTTTACCCACTGAAAACATTGTTTATCCTAATAATTGCATTATAGATTTAGAAAGGGACTTTAAGATCATCCTGATAAAAAATCAGACTCCATGAGTCAGACCTGATGTGTAGAATGTTTTCAATATAACCTTCATAGATGTATGATCATTGAGCCTATACCTATAGAATTCCAGTTACAGGAAATTCCATCCCTGGATTAGTAAATCCATTGCTGGATTATTCAAATAATTAAATTTTCACTTCTTAAAAAAAAGACTCTCCTGAGTTTCTAACCTTTACCTTGTAAATAGAGTATGATACCTCTAGCAACTCATTTGCCTTTTTCTGTGTGCAGTCTTTAATAGCTCTTTTAAAAAGTGGTTCCCATAAATAAACACAATGCTTCAAAAATATTCTAATCAGTATGGAGTGAGATGGGTAGAGTGGTCTGTGAGGGTGTTACCTGCTTCTGAGTTCATAGATTTTAATTAATGCAGCCTATCACTGCTGAAGGTTTTCTTATTATTGTTTTTTAGTATTATCACTCCATTGGAGTATATTACATTTCTCACTGGAAAGAGATGAAAGAAGTTTTTGAATGTTGTTTGTATACCCCAACATCAAATCTTAAGATTTTTTTTCCTCTTCCAACTAACTGCAGGATACCAAAGCAACTCTCAAGGGAATCCTGTGATAAAGATCACCTTAGCCTTAGGAAAGGTGAATATTTCCTTTTGGTAAAATCACTAAACTAGATTTTTATTTACATAAGTATATAAACTATGCTCAGAATGTCAACACAGATGTCCATCATTTACTCAAATTTAGAATTGTATGGAAGCCATATATATTTAAAGATTGTGAATGTATATTTATATGTGTAACTTTATATGTGCACATACATATATACACATTTATAGGATTATTGGAAACCTTTGGAAATTTTTTTTTTTAGTTAAAAAATTTTCCAGTTTCCCATCAAGCTGGAGGCATAGATAAAGGAGGTACTCACATCCTCCCACAAACACATAAAAATTACAACTCCACTACAGAATAACCATCATTTGGAACTGCCTGAAATCTGGCTGAATGAAAGTTCTACAACTAAGGATTTAAGGAAGAAGCCATATCAGGACTGGTAGGGAGAACACAAAAGGATTGATCTCACACCCAGGTATGGCAAATAATAATCAGGAGGGATATCTCTGCTACAGAGGTCTACCCCGAGGAGCGAGGGTTTCCAGCCCCACAACAGAAACCCAGCTCAGGTTTCCAGTGCCAGGAAACCAAGATCCCATAACTTCTGGCTATAAAACACTAGCAGAGATGTGGCTGAGTGAGGTGGGGGCTGCTGGAGTCCCAGGCAATTTCTCTTAAAGGGCCCGCATACCTACTTAATCTATTCACTCCCTCTGAGCTCCAGCAGTGGAGCAGCAGCTGGAAAGTCACCAAAGACATATGGGGAGGAACTGAATTGTCTGGCATCAGGGCGAAAGCTGGCAGGGGGGAAGGGTGTCAGCTTTCTGCAAGACAAAAGTGCTGGCAGAGGCCATTGTTCCTTTTCTGAGAACCTCCCAAGAGAGCCATACCTCAGTCTCCACCAAGAAAGAGGAACAATAAAACAGTAGTAAATACATATCTGTCAACAATTGAATATAAAAAACAAAATAAATGGGCAAGCAGAACAGAAACAGATTTGTAGATACAGAGAGCATTTTGACATGTGCCAGATGGGAAGAGGGTTGGGGGGAAGAGTAAATAAGGTGAAGGGATTAAGAAGTACAAATTGGTTGTTAGGGAATAGTCAAGGGATGTAAAGTACAGCATAGGGAACCTAATCCATAATACTCTATCCATAATACTCTATTCTAATAGCTATGTGTGGTGTCAGATTGGTGTGAAATTTATTGGGATGATCACTTACTAAGTCATATAATGTCTAATCACTGGGTGTTCACCTGAACCTAATGTAATAGTGTATGTCAACTGTAATTGAAAATAAAAATAATACGAATGTTTAAAAATTTCCAATAAATCGCCCATTAGTTGTATATATGGATGTCCCCCAAAGATGTATACGCACTTATTATACACTAGAGGCCTAGTGCATGAAATTTGTGCAGGGGCTAGGGGGTCCCTAGGCCTGGCCAATGATCAGGGCTGATCAGCTTCCCCGCCTCCCCGCCTCCCCGCCTTCTCCTTTCCTCACTGTCTGTGTGCCACCACCATGCAGTTCCCCACCTCCCCTCTCCTCCTTCCCTCATTTCCCACATCCACCGCCACCCACTCCTGGTTCACCAGCCCCCTAACGGCCAAGTGGGGGGTCAACCGCCAACACAGCGGGCAGGCGGAGGGGTGATTGGGGCATGCCAGATGGAGGGAAGGACCCGGGAGGTTGGCCGCCAGCCCTGAGGAGGAAGCCAGCCCTCAGCCCCCCGAGGAAAGGGGCTGAGTCCACTGCCACCCACCCTCAGTTCCCTGTCCCAGCCCAGGGGCCTGGCCCCAATCAGGCGATCAGGGCCTGCCAGCCCGTGGGAGAGGAATCGGAGGTTGGCCTGCAGGCCCCATCAGTGATCAGGGCCTGCGAGCTGGAGGCAGCTCCTGCATTGAGTGTCTGCCCCCTGATGGTCAGTGCACATCACAGCGACTGGTCGTTCCAGTTGTTCCATTGTTAAGGTCGCCTAGGCTCTTATATATATAGACTAGTAGCCCAGTGCACTAATTCGTGCACTTTGAAAGGAACTGTGGGCCGCGAGGCTGTGGTGGGCACAGGGCTAGGTCTCAGCCCATTCTCCACTCCCCCGCCTGGCCCCTCCTGCCACGGCCCCCTGGTCCCCTCTCTGCTGGCAGCCCCACTACCGCCACCACAGCTCCCATACACTGACAGCACCAGCCCCCCTTGCACCTGCTGATGGCACAGAACAATTAGGGCTGGCACCAGCAGCGGTGCAAGTGGAGCTGGCACCGTCAGCAGGTGCAAGTGGCAGCTGCTGCCCTGATCGCCCCTCAGGAGCAGGGGGAGGTGGAGAGGCCCTGAGGGGAGATCGGGGCTGGCAGCCACCACTCTCACCTGCTGACAGTGCCGAGTGACAGTGCAAGCAGCAGTTGCGAGTGGTGGGTAGGACCGCGGCATGTGAGAACAAAGAATTTTCAGTAACCATCAGAGGCTTGCCCTGATGACACTGACCGGTGCCTCGCCTTGGTCTGGTGCCCCTACTCACCTGCTCCACCATCCTGCCGTGGCTGACGCCCACCATTTTGCACGCTCTGCCACCTGCTGCTGATGCCTGCCATGTTCCGTGTGTGCCCCCTGGTGGTCAGTGCACATCATAGCGACCGGTTGTTTGGTTGTTTGGTTGTTCCACCATTCGGTCTATTTGCATATTAGGGTTATAGATAGATAGATAGATAGATAGATAGATAGATAGATAGATAGATAATTAATTCCAATTGGTTAAATGTGAAAAGAAAGAAACATCAATTGAGCTATCAGCTGTTACAGTGTGTATATATATTTTGGGGGATACCCTGTGCTTTATCTATCATGTTTGCCTAATTGTACTCTCCTGTATTAGATGTTTTATGTAGCAGAATTACACGTTTTGAATAAAACTATAAGTTCATAATACATACCAAAAGAAAAAGTTACATACATTTACATTCTTTACAGTGCCCTTTCTGTTTATTCGTTTGTTTTCATGTTTTCCTTTTTCTTTGGTTTTCTCTAAGGTAGATGCCAGCAGGCACATTATATTCCTTGAGCAATCTCTTCTTTCTGAATTAGCCACCCTTGCTTCCAGTAAACATCACCTTGGGGATTTGACAGCAGGTGGATGGCTCCAGAAGCTTCTCTTCCTTATGGGGTGTGTTCTTGATGTCTTTAACTACTTCTTCCCACATATTAATGTAAACAGAAGAACTGTGATGAGAAGTGGAAGTCATTTACATAACCTTCAAGTTTCTCTGCCCCCATCTTAGAAACACTTTCCTCATTCTGCAAAATATTGTACTTTTTATAGCTACTGAGATCAAGATGAACTCCCTAATGTCATTTATCTTCCACTTGATTTCCTCTATCTCAAAGTAACTCTATGCACCTCGGCCCTGGCTTCACATTAAAATCAGCTCGGGACATCAAAGAATTCCCATGCACATTCCTTGTCCATATGTATTCAATCAGAATCTCATGGTGGTGCCCTGTTATTGGTCATTTTATAGAAATTTTTGGGTCATGCTAATGTACAGACAAGCCTAGAAATCACTAAGGGCCAAAAATTTATCTCAGCTACAAGAATTCTCTCTTCCTTTCTTCCTATTTCAATAGAAGACTCTTCCTTTTTATCAAGACTTAACTTTATCCAGGCTTACCTTTGTCAAGTATTCTTCTTCTTCTTTTTTAAGCAAAGATCCTTTATCCTGTCTTGCCATGTTATCCTCTGATTATGCATCCTCCTCCCGCACCTGATGCTTCAGTTATATGCTTCTATACTATAGGTAGAGTCACTCACTTCTTCCTACTCATTGCCTATAAAAGAGGCTATGTCTGTCCTAATTCTAGAAAAAAACAAAACAAAACAGAACTCAAGTCATAATCTTAGATTTATTTTCCTCCCACCATCAAAAGATAAATCTCATTTTATTCACTTACTTAACTTTTCCATCACTCCTAATTCTCTTTCCTCCCAATGGTGGCCACATGTTGTGTCACATAAAGACAGCTTCAGGTATTTAATTGATTTGAAATAAGTATTTGGAGCTGAATTATAACTCATAATGACAATTACAGTTATAAATAATCAAGTAGAAATAAAATTGGCTGTGGCTAAAACAAAGTATAATAAAATTTTTATTGACTAAATGTTAATGCAATAATCAAAAGTTAGAACTGCTCAATTTAAGCCAGGAAAATTGGAATAGTAGAAATGCCCTCCCCCTTCCCCACCCAAGAAAGAAGACATAGTGGTAGCAGGTTAAACACTATAATTTTATATGGAAAATAAAAGATAAGTGAATTGAATTTTTGTTGTAAAATTTACCTAGAAAGTAATTGATCCAATAAAATAATTTCAAGAAAATAAAGAATGAAAAGCTTTCTAATAAGAAAATTGATTAAAGAATTAACTTGGCTCAATGCAATTTGCCACAGAAAATGCTTCTGTATAAGAGCATCAATGTTAGCATAATTTTGATAAAATATTTGGTTTGAAAACATCTGTGGAGTGAAAACAAATCTTATATTCTGTTTGCAAGAGTAATGATTTGCGAAATTTAGTATGCATATGAATCACCTAGGCATCTTGTTAAAATGCAGATTTTGAATCAGTATGTCTTGGAGTGAGGCTAGCTATTCTGCATTTCTGACCAGCTCTCAGGGGATACCAATGTGAGTGGACCAGCGGCCACACTTTAGTAGGATTGCTCATGGAATCAAATTTATGTCCTCATCAGGCAGTGGGTCCAAATTCATTAGCCATTGCTCAGGCCCAATTCCTTTGAGAAAATCCGATTAACCCAGTTTGAGTGAAGTGACAAAAAGTACGAGGGACACATAGCAAACTCATGGTGGCAAAAGTCCAGCCTTTTGTGTATAATTACAAAAGAAGGGGCAACTCCTCCTCTTCAGTTAAATGTGGTTTTGCTGAATACTGAGTGCTGATGTTGTTGCGTTGGTATGTCATGTTTCATAAAATTGAGGGATCCATCTTGGAATATTGAAGGAAGATAGTTGGAGGGATAAAATCAACATTTTGAAGATTTTAGAATGAAACAATGGGAAGAACCTATGTTTAAGGATACCGATTAGCCCCTTAATTAACCAACTCTGGAGTTACCCTATTTTAAGACTTCATGTTATGTGAAATAATAAATTTCATTAAATATTTAAGCCATTATGGGTGAAGTTTTTCTGCTACTTAAGCTCAAAGTATCACAAAGCTAGAAAGTAACAGATTCCATGGAGTCTGACTCCTTGTTCAGTCTCCTTTCTTTTCACTCCAGGTTTTACCAGCCTCTTAATATCATGTCACACTTTCAACAGAGTAAACTGCAAGGTGACCGGTTCTGAACATAAACATCTCTATCCTGGAAAGTACCTGGCCTAGGGTTTTATATATGGTGGGTGCTCAGCACATAGTCATTAAGTGAATGAATAAAAGATTGAAAACTCGAGGTATAACAGGACAGAAGGAAAAAGCAAATGTAACACTGATGCTAAAGAAGGTTTATTATAACATTTTTCTTAGCTATGCTAAATAATGTTTGATTTTAAGTAGGCTATTAAGAGTAACATCAAAGGACCCTATTGTACTTAAAAAGTGGAAGAGAATTAATAACAAAGGGTATTTTCCAGAAAATAACTATGGTATCTTTGTGAATAACATACATAAAGGGCCTGCTTAGTTAAAGCATGCCTGAGTCAGGCCAAGTAGGAGTGAAGTATAGTTACAAATATCGCATTTTTCTGAGGTGTACATGGTATAAACAGCACGGCTAATCTGTGTAGAAATAATCTCTAAAACCTGGAAATTGGGTTATAGTCCATCATTAATGGCTCAAAACAAGTAAAATTTTAATGCACTGCATATAAATGAAAACATTAAAATTAATTATTCAAATTTAATCTTTTTACGCTATGGAAAAATGTAAGTTTAAATTGAGCAGTGCTATTGTGTCATTTGAATTGTAATCTTGCAAGTTATTTAAACATTGAAATGATTTTTTGGGTTTTGGGTGGTTGGTAATGGGATGGTTTGTCATTTTGCTCTATGTCAGTCAGTAATTGGGTCCCCAGCACACAATAAAGAAGAAAGGCCTAATGAGACAAGTTAATAGGAACCTTGACACACAGCTGTTTTTTTTTTGTCAAGAACACATGTCTTAGCTTGAAATTTAAATGCCATTTAAGTAGTGAAATACATTTTCGCATTTACATTAAGCATATTATTATATGGTATATATGGCAACATGCAGGCAAATAGTCTGTACTTAAACTTTTTGTATAATTTTGAAATTGCTAAATCGGTGGTAATATTTATGTCAAAATGTTGCTGAATACTACACTATTTAAAGTAAAATATTATATGATACATTACAACTGTTAAGAATAAATTCATGCTTTCCCATATGTATTTTTTCTTAAATTCGTGTAAGATTAAAATAAACTTAAATATTTTGCAAAGGGTAGTGTTCTACTTCAGACATTGCTGTACAATATAAAGAACATAAATAATTTCCACAATTTACTGGGTCTTAAAATATAACAAATTAATTTGTTAGTCATTTCTTTAGCTCATTTAAAAATTCACTTATGTTTATCTTTAGTTCTCATGCATTTCTTTTTCATTTAACATTTTTTCTCCTTGAGTTTTAATTATTTTTAAAAGTGCAGGCAGTACCTTATTTATTCTATGTAAATGGAGAAACTGTTTAATGGTGTACTTGCATAGTCTTTTAGTAAGGAAATGTAAAGGAGATTTAGAAAGTTATGTCTCTGTGTAACTGTATTCTGTAAGGGAAAAATAATTTATGTATTTAGTTCTTTCCCACAAATATTACTGTTTTTGCTGATAAATGCAGCTAGTTATATAGATAGATCAACCACAGGAACAGATATTATACTGTGTGTGTGTGTGCCCGCACGCGCATCCATGCACATGCGCTCAACTGATTTCTTATATCCCATCGTCAAGTTAGCCATATTGAAGATCAAAATTTCTTTAAAAGAGAATGACAGCTTTAATTCAGTAAAAATTATTCCTCTAAAAGTTAGAGGGATGCAAAGAAGGATTGATTTTAAGCAGTCAAAAAAACCTGTTCCCTTGTAAATGTAACCCCTCTGGACTTACCTCAATGGCTGCCATTT
The DNA here is from genome assembly GCF_964212035.1 of Myotis nattereri. Classification (NCBI taxonomy): domain Eukaryota; kingdom Metazoa; phylum Chordata; class Mammalia; order Chiroptera; family Vespertilionidae; genus Myotis; species Myotis nattereri. Next base: position 46,057,883 of record NC_138079.1, on the reverse strand, counting down.
AGATTGCTAGATTGCAATAAGAAATGAGTTTGACTTGACATTTTATTCCTTAATTCAGGCAACTATCTCTGGAGAAATGGCCCATAAGAAAGCAATCTTCTTAATCCATATTTCCTTTGGGTGACTATAAATTTGAGTCATTCGCAATACATCCAAGTCCCATAAATTATTAAAGGAATTAGTAGCTGAGTATAAGGCTCACATGTGGGTAAAATCTGCTTTCAGCATCTAAGAAATGCCTCTCTATATGTAAAACAGTGAATGGTATACTGTATGTACTAAAAGCATTCTATAAAACTTTACCTTTAGAAGGCTAAAACTAGAGGGAATACATGATATAAAAGGAAAGCAGTTTTTGCACAGTTAAATTTACATCTTAATGCACTAATACTCATTATGAATATTTATGAAGGGTCATTATGTGCAGTGTTCTCCACACTGATTGAATCAGGCAAAGGAACCCTCAGGTTGCAGAGCACATTGCAAGACTGTGCTCTATGGGGCAGCCCCAGTGCCTCCCAGAACAGCCTTACCAGAAAGCTGTAACAAAATCAGAACACAACTTTCAACAACTCAGGAATAGAACCAAGAGAACTAGCATGATTAGCCCAATTTGGACCTCTTGCTCAAACTTATGTTGCTAGGAAATAGGATGAAAATAGGTCTTGCATATCCAATCCCTCAGATATAATTACTTAAAAGCCCAGGTTCCCTGTGTTAGGGTATTGTGTTATTTCCCTCCTTTGTATTTCAAGAGAATAATGAATCTTTGCAAAGTATTATTGCAGCTAGCTCCAGGGTCAGAGTTTTCTTTTGCCTTTGGTGGTAATGTGTGTGTGTGGGGGGGGGGGGGGCGGGGGGGTGTTAGGGGAAGGGGGGAAAGTTTTGTAATTCTAGAGTTAATGACTTTCTAACACCAAGGCTAGCTTCCAAAGGCCTCACAAGTCCTTTGAAAGGGGAAATGTGTATGTTTCCAGGATTATTTCAACTGAAAACTAATGATGCCACAAGGAGTGAGGGGATGCAGGGGACTGATGGCACTTTATGATTCTTGAGAGTAGAACAAAGACTGAGTGAGAGGGCAAATGTGAGAGGTCAGTGTGGAGACATTCATTGAGCACTTTTTTCATGCCCCTTGACCTATTAGTCTGTTAAACCCAGAGAGATTAGAGGAAACAAATGTCCCTCCCATTATTAGTCTGCTTGTGGAAACAGGAGTTAAAACATCAGGGAAGTGTCTTAACGATCCATTCTTCATGAATCTCATCAAGGATTGTACGATTGCCTAATAAAGCAGATGCTGTGTTGAGGCAAAGGTTGCATAGAAATATCAGATATGAGAGTCCCATCTAGATGTAGAGTCAGAATTTATACTTTAAAAGATGCAAAACAGTACAAGCTTCTATATACTGATTGCCTATTGCCTACTTTAAATGACCATGCTATAAGGGCTCACAAAAGAGTTAACTATGAACTTGGGTAACCAGACTTCAGAGATGAGGAGGAATTTAGTTAGATAGACATAGAAGAGTAGGGCCAATATATTGCATAGTAGAGACAATAAATGTACAAGTAAGTCAATGATTTTTCCTCCCGTGGACAACTTTTTATATGATGATCAAAGAAAAGTGACATCCATGATGACTCAGAGTGGAATAAAACAAGCCTTTTGGAGAAATGTGTTATTTGTTCCTCTGGATTTATAGATAACTTTTTTTTTTTGGCAAGTGACACAATATGATCAATACTAACAGATGACAGAATAAGTAAATAAGTAACCATTAAAAAGAAAACTACAAAATGAATTTACTTTGTCCTATTTGTAATTCATGTCATGTTACCCAGTGAGTGCATGATGCCATTTTTCCATCATGCTTCTTCAGATTATCCAGTGAATGCAGTCCCCACATGTGTTACACATTTATTTAAAAAAAAAAAACACACACACACATAATTTTAAGAAACTTAAAATTTTCACTGGTGTGCTATAATATGTTTCTATTTGTAAACTGTTAAAATAAACCATGGATTAAAAAATTATTTTGATCCCCCCCCCCCAGTTTCACAATAATAAATATAGCTGCCTATGAAAGATCCTTCAAATTTATTTAAAAACTCAGAATATTGTGCTTCTCTTGAAGTCACATAGTGTTGTTTACACATTTATAAAGTGAAACTGCCTTTTAAAATAACAATTATTCTCACTGAATCTTTCTGTGGACCATACTTGACATAGCTGCCTGGTACAGAATATAATACCTTATATTTGTACTGGAGGCCCGATGCACGAAATTCGTGCAAGGGACTCCGCCCTCGCAGCCGCAGCTGCTTGCCTCGGCCCTCACTGATGTGGTGGCTTGCCTCAGCCCTCACTGATGTGGTGGCTTGCCTTGGCCCTCACAGCCCTGGCTTCATCCAGAAAGTCGTCTGGCTGTCCAGTCTAATTAGCATATTATGCTTTTATTATTATAGATAGTAATTTAGATTTATAAAAAAAGAAGACTGTAAATCTTGACAATAGAACTAAGTTGAGTGTGAGGGTGAATATGAAAGTAAGAATAGCAATAGAGAGAAGATTTATTGAACACTTTCTGCATTGATCCTCATAAAACACTGTGAAAGATGTTGGGTGCTTATCATTACTGTTTTTAAAATGAGGAAACTGAGATTCATGATGGTTAAGGACCAGGTCCAAGGTTACAGAGCTACTAAGAAAGATTTAATCTGCCTGCAAATAACCAACCTATGTAGAGGCTGAATCTCTGCAGGGTTCGCAAACAGCTTGTTTCCCTGTAAAGACAGTTTTTGGTAACTTTAAGTAGGCTTGACTAACAAGGTGACAGTGTGGAAAGAACATAGGCCCCCCACCAAGCCCCCTGCACAGACACACACACGTTTTATTGAGAAGGACATAGAGTTTTGAACAGAAAGGCCTAGGTCTGAATTCAGATTCTTTCACAAAAGTTTTCACTCTGTACAGTCAAATTAATCACATTGAGAGAAAGTTTCCTCATCTGTCCTTGAGATAATGAAATCTGGCTGTTTGTATGAAAAGTGTTTACCATAGTATCAAGCCTCCTGTTGTTGGTTCCTTCTACAAACACCACTCATCTTGATTCACACTCTGGCACCTATAACAGCAATCAGGTAACCTTCAGGAAGAGGAGTAGCAATCCAAGTGAAACAGATACTTTTACAGCAAATAGACTTCATGAGTCCAGAGAGCAAAGACTACAGGTACCACACCTTTACCATAACGAAGTCCACAATGCTCTTCCTGTTCGTTTGTTTTAATTGTTCTTTGTTCCCAGTATACTACCTTGCATTTCACCTTGAAGGCCAGTAGAAAACGGTTTATTTATAATTTTTACAAAGTTATAACCTTCAGAAGTTCAGCGATTCTGGACTACTGAAGTGTAGTATTAAGTAGATCAGAATTCAAGGGACTTCAGTTTTAATCTTAGCCCCACCAACAAGTACAAAATTTTCTGTTTCTTTATTATTTTTTAATAAGAATGTTGTACAAATAATCTAAGACCTTTTTATCTCTAATAATATGATTCTTAAACCATCTGTGATCTCTTATATGTGTTAATACAAAGCCTTTATACTCAATATATTTTGAACTACATGAATTATAGCATCTGTCAAATATGAAATATAAAAATGCAGAACATTCAATCCCATGCATTTCACAACACTGGGATCAGAATAAGAGTTAAGCAGAGGAAGAGAAAGAAGATAGAAAAGCTATAATTATTAGAGCTAACCAGGGTTTTGGTATACATGAAGATAAACTAGACTTACCCTGAACATTGGCTCAACATTCTTCTTTGGCTAGAAATCTCATCACACACCACTTAGAGCAGATTTGCTCTACAAGCTGTAACACGCATGGCAATAAACAGCTTTACAAGATGACAAAAGTATAGAAGAAATGTGGTCTCGAGAAAAGCTGTAACTCTAAATGAGAATTCTCAGGGCTATTGCCACAACTTTAACATTTACTTCTCAAGAGTGCTTCTGCTATTCATATGATTTTTTTTTTTTACTTCTTAGAGGCTACTCAGTTCATGTTTTGATAGAAGTTCCATAAGGTTTTAGTGCTGATGAAAACCTTATTTTTCTCACTCTATTTCAATATCAGACAACCATGTTCCCATCTGTGTACTCTTGTAATATTTCTCACTATAAATTGATATTGTACATTCTTATTTGCTTCATCCTAGCCAAGTGATTTTTTGCATTGAATACTGAGAAATTGGTTAGGAAAATGTGCATTTTTTACATAAAAAACTATCTTATTTTTTTTTTAATTTCCGTTTTAAGAATCAAATATTTTTATTTGATACCAACTTCTTTTGTGCAATCTTTGAAAACATAGTAAAAAAGAAATTTATGAATAAATTCTAGAATGAAGGTACCTAAAATACTGGACTAAGAACCAGAGTTGCAAACATTTCAGTCCAAGCTATTACACCTCTTATATAATAAATTTTCTCATTCCCCCTTGGACTAGATGGCTGTACCATTTATCCATCTCTAAGGTTCCATTATATTATTAAGATGTAACTGCTTTTTACTTCAGCTTTGATATTGCCCTTCAGAGCCCATGCGGCTTCACTCCTAGTGTTCTCTACTTCTCAGATGGGTATGCTTACAAAGCAGTCAGTAGTCATACCCTGCGATGTCCCAAGTGTTCCAATACTGAAATCACTCCTTGGCTCATCAGATTGTCCTGGTTCATTCATTTATAAAAGAAGAACAGTTTATATTATGATCACCAGGGGAAGCAAATCTACAAAGCTGCTCATGGGTACAGAGATCACTGTGCTCTCTTTGTCCAACCCTTTTTATTTTTTAGCTGCAAACCATATTACAGCCAAAATGCAGGTCACATCAATGTCTGGTATTGTTAGATTATCCAAAGCAACTTATCTGTTCTTCAGTTATTCAGGACCCATAGACAACTGACCCACAGACACAGAAAATTAATTGCCTTAGTTAGTAGTTAGTTAGTTTTCCTTTTTTTCCCCTTTCCTCCTGGATTTCTTGTCAAAGTGGCATTTCATTTCACATTACATTTCATTAGAGTCTGAAATGTTTAGTCACAAATGTGATCAAAGGCTTTTTAAAAATGACTTCACAACTTTAGACAACTGATATGCCAGTTCCATGCTCTCAGAAAGAAGAGTAAAGGTAAACACACTGGAAAATCCTGTTAAGCATAATAGAGTCAAGAGTTTTATGAATCAGTTAAATTATTATTATACATTGTAATTTAATAGTGCTGGTCCAATTCTTCGTGTTTCAGAACTTGAAGATCGGAAAGTCAAATGCAATATAAGTAGGTGTGGCTAATTCTAAGGTACACCATGACCCATTGAAAACAAAACAGAAATAAAATAATAGCTTTCAATTTATCTATAATTCAATCTGTACGATGGATTATAATTGCATGGGCCAATTTGTCAACCAAATTAATTTGTTGACTGAGTACTGCAGCATTTTGTTAATTCTGTTTAGGAGTTATTCCCCAGAAAATGGGTTAGATATGAAAATGTTATATATTCAGAGATATATTTGTGTATCTTACATCATTACACTTGAGTTGAACAGTACTTACAGGTATTACATTATTCTTTCTTCACCTGCATCCCAGCCTTCATAAGCATGCTTACCACAATGTTGACAATCAGAAAATATGTGTTAAATGAAGAGAGAATGAATGAATGAGTGAATCATGTGTATAGCTCATATTTCTCAACAAGTCTTCGTTTAATATATTAAAAATTGCCTAACCGGTTTGGCCTAGTGGATAGAGTGTCGGCCTGTGGACTGAAAGGTCCCAAGTTTGATTCTGGTCAAGGGCATGTACCTAGGTTGTGGACACATCCCCAGTAGGAGCTGTGCAGGAGGCAGCTGATCAATGTTTCTCTCTCATCGATGTTTCTAACTCTCTATCCCTCTCCCTTCCTCTCTGTAAAAAATCAATGAAATATACCATATATATATATATATATATATATATATATATATATATATATTCACCTTCCACGAAGAAAGAATTCCTATGCTTGGCAGCGTAATATGCTTGAAGTTTTTAATTAATATTAAATAATTTCAGACTTCATGATTAGAGAACTCTTTAGAAAAAAAAACTAAACTATTAGCCATTTCAGCTTTTAATCTCCCTACTCTAAAACGCAAATCGTGCTTATTACTTCAACTGAGTTTACCTAATGGAATTTAAATGAACAATACTCCTCTTGTTTTCAGATTAAAAGTTTGAAATTTAATTTTGAAGTTGCCTTAATGTATATTATACTTGTATATGAGATTATCTAAAAATGGAAAATGTACTTTTTTTAGCCCCTATTCCTAGAAATAAAATAAGCATAATAGATTAAAAATTATTCCTGAGAGTATGTAAAGTTTGTCTTATTATTTAAAAATTATATTTATAAAGCAATTTAAAACATTTTTAGGGTCTTTAAATCTATTGGCCGTATATGTTCTTTAATTAGAAGGAAACTCTAGTGAGACTGCATGTGCACATTTTATCTGAGCGCAGTAAAATCCTCATATAAATGGAAATGTACCTAATAGATTTTATATATCCAATTAGAGTCATGTAAAATGAAAGCTATTTGTAGGGTAATAAAGTCATAGGGGGGGAAAGATTAAATCATATCTAGAAAGATTTGGATTTTCTTTGATTACTTTACCATGTCTTTCAATAGTTTTGGATAGAGTAATTATAATTTAAAAATACGCTCAGACCATGGAGAAGAGCAAATTGAGAAACTGTGCTTATAGTTACAAATAAAATATTTTTAACCCAATGGGAAGTTAGTCCACTGTCCTGAAACTCTGTGTAATTTTTTAAAAAAAAATGCAAGGTAAAACAAAGCCTCGTACAGTCAATAATAAGCAGGCATTATTCCAAATACCACTGTATGTTCTGCATTTCTAATGGGAGCATGAACATTTGATTAAATCCAGTTTGTTTTATTGAATTGATACTTGTCACTAGAACTGGGAATGAGATCAACCTCCTGACCTCAGGACTATATACCTGACTGGTGATAGTCCTGTAGGAATTAACAAATTGCAATGTTAGGCAGAAAACTAGGATTTCCATAGAAGTTATCTTTGATCGTTACAAAAACTGTGTAAGATAAGCACCATCATTGTTATATCTGAGTCAAAAAAAGAAACAACAACAACAACAACAACAACACAAGTTTAGAGAAGTAATTAACTTGCCTAAGATCATACAGGTTATCTATCCCATCCAGTCCAAGTATATCTAACTCCAAATTATACCTTCTTTTTTTTTTTTTTAATCTATCAGACTGATTCTTAGAATGACCCTTCTTGTTGGCCTTCCTTTTTCTTTTTTTCTCACCAGAGGATATTTCTCCATTGGTTTTTAGAGAGAGTGGAAGGGAGAGAGACACATACAGAGAGACACATACAGAGAGAAACTTTGATGTGAGAGAGACACATCAATTGTTTGCCTTCCCACATGCCTCAAACAGGGCTAGGGATCACACCTGCAAACTAGGTACATGCTCTTGACCAAAATTGAACCAGGGACCCTTCATCCCCCAGGCCAATGCTCTTTCTGCTGAGACAAATAGGCTAGGGCCCTTCCTATTTCAAATCCTTCCTGCAAAGATGGTATGAATAATAACAGCTTATTCAACCAACATTGACTGAGTATATTCCATGTGCTGGGTGGGCATCATGCTGAGCACTGGGAATCGAGGGAAGACCAAGGTAGACCAGATCCCCACCCTCATGGAACTTATAGTCTAGTGCAGAAGATGCCAATCAACAAAGAATTTAAATTAATGGTAACACCAGGTAGTGAAAAATGCATTAGTAAACCTTAAAACAGGGCAAAACGGATAAAATTAAGTGAGTATATGTGTATATACATGGAAGTGGGGTTGCTATTTTAAATAAGGTAACCAGAGGGGCCACATCTCTAGCAACTTGAGTTTCAAATAGATACTTCAATGAAGTGAGGATGCAAACCATGCCAATTAGTTTTTGGGGAGAAAGGCAAAGCCAAGGCCCAAAGGCAGGGATAAATTTGGTGTGTGAGAGAAAAACGAAGGACATTGTGGCCAGAGCAGTGGGAGCAAGTTAGAGACACACAGTAGTAGAAGTTGAGGTGGGCGGGGCCCAGGCCACACCTGCTTTGCTTTGCTTTGTGTGTGATGAGAAGTCATTTGAGATGTTAAACAAGGAAGAAGTCTGACAATCTATGTCTATGTTTTTAAAAGCTTATATTGACAACTATTAAGAGAACTGACTATAGAAGGGCAAGAGTAGAAACAGTGAGATCCATTAGGAAAGACAATAGTACAACGTTCACATGAGAAATGAGACAGGATTTTGAATGTGGGTGACATTAATGGAGATAAGTGGAAAGAGTCCATTTAAAATTTGAAGGTGATCTTAAAAGATTTGATAGAATGAGTGTAGGGTGAAAGGACAAAGAAAAATCAAGTATAGTTTCTAGTTTTTTGGCTGATGACTGAGTAAGGGAAGGCTATTAGGGAAAGAGCAGGTCCAGAATTCTGTGAGTTTGTAGTAAACGGAGATGTAGCGATGGAAGGAGTGTAAAGGCATGAATGATGTGAAGTGTCACTAATGGCAAAGGATGTGGGAACTAAAGGACATGTTACATAAAGCAGTAAGTGGCAGAGCATGCCACAGGCCCAGAGTTCTCACTCGAGTATCGACACTACCTCCCGAATGGAGATGTGATATGGAGCCCTCACATATATGATACCTCTCCCCCTTGTTCTGGACATTTTTGCCATATGTTGTCTGTTCACTGGGTGGATTTACTTTGGTTGGACAAAGTCCAGGTTTGTTTCCCAGAATACCCCTCAACTGCCCCAGACTTCACACCTATCTGAAAGTCTCTCCTGAATGTGAGAATGTGATTGAACATAAGTGTGAACTGGCTACTGGATAGCTATTTATAAAACCGCTATTGCCCCCTGACCCCACATTTATTCAATTCAGGAAGAACATAGAATTGGCAGTACAATGAGGGATATTATCTGTGTGAAGAAAGAATAATTATTTGAGATCATGTCTGTGCTTTGTAAACAGAGAAGCACAAAATAGTACATAGCATTGTTAACATTAAAATCACCGGTGAAACTAGACAAAGATATAAAAGAAAATGTACCTTTTGTTTGTAAAACCAACTACAAAAAGTGTTTAAAATTTGGAGGAAATAGAACCTGTACTGAAAGGTAATCTGGAAAAATTAATGATTTTGAAGGAGAGGAGAATGTAATGCAGCAAAGAAGACAAAGGGGAGAAAATTAACCTGACATATTGAGTGGAAAATACAAGCAAACTGTTACAAAGGATGAGATTATGAGTAGAAAAACTACTGTTGTAATGTCCCCAGACTCCTGATTAAGAATTGTATGTGAGGTAATTGTAGAAAACGGTTACCTTGACACAAACATTACTCAGCAAGACATACTTTAGTATAAGAAAGAAATAGAAACAGGGAATTTGGATGTTAAACATTATATTTGAACACAACCCCAACCATAATCCTTAAAAGTAAGTTCTTCATGGATTCCTGGGAGGCAGGTGCCTTGCGGTTATAACCATGAGCCCTGGCATCTGCCTGACTGGACTCTGAATCCCAGCTAGGACAGCTGTTAGCTGGGTGCCTTGCTAACCCCCATGAAGCTCAGTTTCTGCCTTTGTTGAATAGGGATAATTATGCCTGCCCTAACAAATTATTGCTCATGAAATAAAACACTTAGCAAAGAACTTGGTCCTGAGCCTGAATAGGTGGTCGTGGTCGTGGTCTGCCATCTGGGCCAGGAGCAGCGACAATGCAGTGAAAAGGAAGGACTGAATGTGGCATTTGATGACCATCCTACCTGGTCGTTCTTCTTTCCCGCCACCTACAGTACTTCAAATGTCTGGCTACAGTCAGTTTTCATCAATTCCTAGAGAACTTTCAAGTTTCCAGCCATCTGATTCCCCTTTATAAAGCCCTTGCACTTTTATAAAGGTTCACTTTGATGTTTTTGCAGCAGCCTGTTTGTGACAGTGTTCTTTACACTTGACATCTCTCAATGTAATTAATTCCACCAGTTTCTAATTCAAATGTTAGCCTGATTAAGTTAAACCTTACTATACATGGAGTATTGCTTAATTGCCTGACAATAATGTTAGCAGGCTCAGATTATCTCTATAGATGATCATATGACAGATAGATGGTGACTTCAGTGTGTTAAATACATTTATTACTTAAAGCAAAAGCTAAATAAGGCCCAGGGAGTGAAAAGGCCATCTCATTATATTGCAGTCTGGATCTTCCAAGCTTGGAAAGTATGTCGGGAGATCCCATTGGCTCCATCTGTTCTTGGCCTTATAGCAAGATGGTCAACAGGTTAATGATGATCACTTCCATAATTTCCTAGTTATGATATTTGAATAATGTGAATAAGTGCAAATAGAAATACGCCTCATTAAGCAGAATTTTGAAAAGAATGAGGCTGTCTTTATTTTTTCCCATTTTGGGAAATAAAAACTGAAATGAAACAAAACAAACAAACAAATAAACCAGGTTGGGAGGCATCAGGTTCACCTATGTAAATTCAGCAATCCCTAAAGCAGCTTTTAAGTGTGCAGCTCCATTAAGATGGCTCCACGCTCCCTTTCCATCAATAATCAGTAAACTGACTTCATTATCTTCTCCTTTTCACATTCCTCACCCCTCCTACTCACTCTTCTGCCCCATCCCTTCTCTGAAACTGCTTGTAGCAAGATCATATCAGAAATAAAGATTTTGCATTGGACATTGTTAGAAAGTTCCTTCTAGTTGTGGAAATAATAACACTATATTTCTTCCAATCTTTTGACTAATCTTTTCTAGTATGTTTTTAGTCTATTTTTCTTATTGCTTAATATTCTTTCTACCTTCTTTTCCATTCAAGTTACATGCTCTTCCTGGGTGATGCAATCTACTCTTGATTTCTTTGTTCAAAATTCTATGTTGATACTCCCAAATGTATAGCTTTTGACCTATATACCCAACTATTACTAGATATTATCATCTTACAGACATTTCAAACTCAATGTGTTCAACAAGTTGCTTACCTTTTCTATCTAAATTCAATCCTTATATTCATGGATTGGTCCCACAAACTACCCAAATGCCCAAACCAGAGATGTAGAAGCATCTGTGATTTCTTCTCTCTTACTCACAGCCTCTCAATGTCCTGTATTCAATTAATCAATAAGTCTGTTCAAATTGTTCATATTGCTCTTCCTTATATTGGTGCACATCTTTACACCCTCATGGCCACTTTCTAATTTAAGTCATCATTTTTTCTTCTTAACTACTACAGTAGGGTTCTGAATCATCTCCTTGCTTCAGTACTTGCTACCCACCAAAAATGTATCCATGTAGCAGCTACAGGCAGCTTACTAAAATATGAAACTGATTCTCTCAATCATTATCTTATATAAAGTACAACTCCTTTACATGGCCCTGTCTATCTGTCATTACCTACACTCTGCACATTTCTCCTGTCTCCTTCCTGGTGACCTCTCTCATTAAACTCTGCCTTCTGGCAATACTAACATGTATGTGCCCATGTTCCCAGGACAGGACAAGTTCTTGCCACTTCCAGGCCTTTATCTATGTTGTTCCCTCTTCCTGGAAGGCTGTCTTCCTGCTTGTTCACTTAGCTACTTACAAGTTGCCCTCCAGAACACTACTTCCCAAACTGTGTGTACAGTTCACCTGGAGATCTGGTTAAAATACAGATTTGTCCAAGTGGGTTCATGCCAAGGTACAAGATTCTATATTTCTAGGAATTGCTTCTCAGTGATGGCAATGCTCTCGTGGATTACACTCCAAGAAGGTTCTAGAACTCATTTCAGATATCACCCATTCTGGGAAGACTTCCCTGACTGTCCACAGTTGGAAAGTGGCGCTTCTTGTAAGATGTGGAGCATTTTCCAGTGTCAGAGCACTCGTGACCCTATGTTGTGATTGCCCCTTTATTGTAACCTTACCACAGTTGAATATACTGATGACATTATCACACATCACAGAACACCTGAAACACCCTGGAGCCTCTGTAATGTGTCCAATAGGATATTGGTGCCTCATACTGATAGTGCTCCCTGCCATCAGTGCTGCTATGTGTGCTCCTTGCTCAAAGAACAAATAAGCCTTCCCCAAACAAGCCGGCTCCCAGTTAGAGAATGCCCACACACTCTGTGGTGACTGCTGTCTGGCACCACCAGTGTTTTCTGCTGCGTTGGCAGCCATGCTTTCTCTGCTGTTCTGTGTTCTTCCACACATTGAGATGGGGGTGGGGTGGTATTTCTTTTCAGTCACAGGAGATTCTTCCTGCTTGAATATCAAAGTGGAAAACATAGTTATAATTATCCAGAAATATAGACATCATGAAAATTCTTGTTCAGTGCTGGAGGGTGAGGTTTTATAATACAACCACTCTGTGTCCAATATTATTAGAAAAGTTTGTAATTGTCCAATGGCACTTATATAATATGTTGGCTGATATGCTTATAGGAACACCTAAAGGTAATCAGAAACACCTTGCTCTCCTTTCATCTCAAAATATCTTCAGATTTAGCAGGCATCATTAAATTTGACTACTGAAATGAAAGAAGCTTAAGATTATTCATAAATAGGTCAAGGGGAAATATGAACATAGTGGCTATACTTTATGCCTCCTAATTGATCAATTACAGAAGCCGAGGTAAATTTAGGGTACACATTGTCTTAGCTCATTATGGATAAAAATATGTCTGTCAGGAACATAATCAGACTCATAGCCTTGCTTACTGAGTAGGAGGGAGAATGAGCCTTCATAAAAGTTAAAGTATTTTCTGTCCTCATTTGGAAATTTTGAGCAAGAGAGAAATAGGCAGATGAATAAAACATGGTAATGGAAAGTAATAAAGCAGAAATTGAGACATATCCACTAAGTAAGATCACAGGCAGCATACCAATTTCACTGACCATTAAAAGGACTCATCAGGCAAGATTATGATATTTTTAATCCCTAAAGTGATTATGTGATAAGTCTTACAGAGTTTGAATTTTATTAAAATTTTAAGAGTATATGAAAATGAATTAAAATTTCAACTTCCTACATTCCACATTCATTTTCAGCATGTAACAGTTCAGCAGTTTTAATGATTATTGCCAGATAAGTCTACTCTTTGGACTGATGTAGAAATAACTTTGCAAATGGTTCATGAGTTGTATGCTAGATAGTAATAAAGGGCTAGAAAGGGACACTATAGAAAGATACTTTTGGGGAATAAATGCCTTCCCTTAGCCCCTTACCCTTCTTCCCTGAAACATATGTTTATACGCAACTAGTAACTCCCAACCAGATTTCTTCAAACCCAGGATGTTGGGAGCAGGGGAGCAGGTAGGAGAGCTGAAGAGTTTGCTAGGATATTATAGATTCCTAACATACTAAGTGTTGTCTCCTTGAGAAAAAAATAAATACATGTGTAGAGGTGCTGCTGTTCAGAATTACATACAAATGCGTTTAAAGTGTTATTGAATTTTTAAACACTTACTTTGTCATGTATCTTTTATCAATAAACAGGTATCATAAGTAAAAATGTTACTATAAAGAAAGAAAAAGGGCAACCAAACTGCATGTATGTTAATCCCGATTGTTCCTGCAATGGAAGAGACAGTATCTTTCACCTACCAACCATCTAGTCAGATGGAGATAAGATATAAAAGAATACAAAGGAAATAAATGTGGAATTAGAAATTGGGGAGTAAAGAGCTTTGCACACATAATTATGTTTTCTCATTGGGCTAAATTTTAGGAAATTCCAAAGGGAAACAAGTTTTCTTGGAAAAGAAAATGAGAAATTGTGTGTGTGTGTGTGTGTGTGTGTGTGTGTGTTTTCCCCTGCACATAATTTAGGTGGAAATACATCCAGTAAATCCAGGTTTTTCTCTCCAGGCGAGCAGTAATTTGGAAAGAACTAAACAATATGGCATTGGTAAATAGTGTTTCTCTCTCATAAAATGTCAGCCAAAAAGAAAATCTATAACAATTACCAAACTCCAAATTTAAGACTTTTATTCAGATTTCTCTTTCAATCATCCAGTAAAGAAAAAAAAAAGTTTTTAAACAGGTTCTTTTAATGCAACTTATATTTGTTGCCTGAGTATAGAGGGGGGGAAATGGAACTTTAAAAACAAGCTATTTTTTGCTAAGTAACAACTTTTACACAATAGCCTGAAGTGGTAGAATAATTAAGATGGGGGGAAAAAAGTCTTGTGAAATTGTTCCCAGTGGATTTCTGTAAGTTTAGTCTCAAGAACTCTTCCAAAAAGTAACTTGATAAAGTAATCAAAACCTCTTCTATTTAACTTAGTCTACTAATGGTATAAGTATAGCAGATAGTTATTAGAAAAGAATATGGTTACCTGAAAGTATCATAAATACCCCTAGCTCTGTGGGATGACCTAAGAACTTATTTTATGCATCACAAAGGATGCATAAAATCCTTAAATACAAAAATGATGAAGATATACAATTTGCAGGGTTTCCTATTATGTCCTAATTTAAAGTAATCTTGTTATAACATACTATTACCACAGTCCCCTTAAGGGAACTGCACATAGTTATAGTTAGCTTTAGGGAGTTCAGTGGCCAAGAATTGAATCAGAGAGGAATGGGTGTAATATAAGCAATAATAGGATATGTCAGACGCATTTTGTTAGTGGTTTTCCAATTATATTCCTCAGAAACCCAAGGTTGCCTTGGAGGTCTTGGGTGCAAAGTGGGAGCTAGAGGGCAGAGGGGGAAGACTCAACAAATGAGTCCGGGGCATGTCCCTTCCCCAGTCAGTCTGCATAATCCAACTTTCACCATCTTGCACATTCAGGTTCCAAGGAAGATTATCTTTACAAAGACAAGTATAACCTAAATTATCTGTAAAAAAATTATTCCTTATTTTGTTTTTCAAGGAAACTGGTTTCCCATTGGGATTACTTTACAGTTTGACATGCTTGAATACCACTGGTTTAGAATTTAAGAACCAGGTCTTGTGGTAGGTAGACTAGACAATTCAGTAGCTATTCTCTGAAAATTCTCTCCAATCTTCCCTTATTGTAATTAAAGAATGTCATATACAGAATGGAAGAGTAAGCATTTTGATGAGAAAAAGTGGTTTGTGTGTTTCTTATTTTAATAAGGAATAGAAGACCATATGTATGGTTTATAAGCAAAACATTATTTTGTCACATTGCTTTGATTTTGTTTTAAGTATGGAATTTATCTTTTTTTAAAGTTTAAATATTATTAAGAAGGTTGTGAAATCTTTATGTTCAATAAAGGTGGGCATGCTTCTTTATAAAGTCAAAAAATGCTGCCTTAAGATAATTTTTAAAAAGTTTTGCTTATAGTGCAGTTGACTACCAGCTGGGCTCTTTTATTTCTTTCTTACTGGAATTATTCATTATAATGTTTCATAGTAGTTAAATCTTAAGAGGTTTCACTATTTTAAGACTTTTCTCTTGTTTAGAGTGGAATCTTCCAAAACAACAACTTGTGTTTCCACAGATGCTTAAGCAGTCGTTGATTTAGGTAAACACTTCATCTGCTCCAAAATTTAAAACTTTATATGTGTATTACAAATCCAGAAGAGAGAACTAAAGTAAATAATCATTACCTCTCATTTAATTTTATGGTCATAACTTTCAAAATATAATATATGATAATATATTAGTCAACAATTGTATTTTTATAATATTAAAAATAAAACATTTATATGTAAAACATCTTTTATTTCTCCATGCTGTACTTTGTTTAAAATAATTAGTAAAAATACTGAAATATGTGTAGAAATCACAGTGTCTTCATTGATAAAGTAACTTAAAACTGGAATTGGCTGAAACCAGTTTGGCTCAGTGGATAGAGCGTCGGCTTGCGGACTGAAAGGTCCCAGGTTCGATTCTGGTCAAGGGCATGTACCTGGGTTGCGGGCACATCCCCAGTAGGAGATGTGCAGGAGGCAGCTGATCGATGTTTCTAACTCTCTCTCTCCCTTCCTCTCTGTAAAAAATCAATAAAATATATTTAAAAAAAAGAACTGGAATTGGCTATAAACTTAATTTAATAATTTGAATATAAACATTTAAGTCTGAGAGGCTTGTAAAAATTTACTTTTCAGCTATTTATTTACTTGCCTTCATGTTTTTCTTGCTACTTTTTTAACCAGTGTCTAGATGCCAATGTTTTGAATCTTTTATTGAAATGATCATTGTCAGACCTGTATTATGAAGATACTATTGCAAGTGAAGAGTGCACTGAGTCTTAATCATGAAGACTCATGATATTGTCTAAATCAACCTGATAATAGCCAAGTCAGTATTTTGTTTTACTGGTGTCCATGGAATAAATATATATATATTTTAATCTAAAGAATTCATAGGTTGGCCTTCGGAACACAGCTATCACATCCTTGCAATTATTTGCTGCCTGAACTGGCTTGGGGTTACACAAAGGCTGTGTTCAGGTGCTTGTATAGGTCTGTGTTAGGAATTGCCATCTAAAATGCAGCACTGTGACAATAGCTCTTAATTTCCACACTCATTCTTTCATCATTGAATCCCTATTGCATCTGCTAAGCTTTAAGGAACCTCCAAAACCCGACTAATAGATTGCAGAGCATAAAATGGAAATTATCTGAATCCACAAATTTGCTAAATGTGGTTGGCCTACAGGTTCACTGGAGCGGGGGATGTGAATACGTTCACATTTTGACATAGGAATCTTTGGAGAAACAGGTGCCTTTCACCAAGACAACAGCGGGGGAAGAGAGCAGTGAGGGGAAACGCACAGTCTGCCTATAATAAGGGGGCAGACAGTCAAAGTTGGCCAGCATCCTGCCAAACCCAAGAGATGCTGTTTATAACTTTGGGTGAGATTCCATATAACCCTATTTTCCCTCCCCCCTTTCCTCCTTCTCCCCCCCCCCCATGATATCAACATCAAGTTGTCCAAATATTGCATTCCCTGTGCTACTTAACTCATGGCCAATATTAATTGGTAATGAATGGCCTAGAGACTGTGTGCAGTGTGGAGAGTATTAACATGTTAATTTTCATAAGGTTCATATGAATTTAAATACAAGTGAGAAAATAAGAGGTGTGATCAAAGAAAAACATGTTGTTGGATGAAATTTGGAAGCAGATGGTGAATTGATGAGGCAAGATACAATAGGATAGAGTGATTGGTTACCAGAAAGTACATCTAGATTTTTCTAATTAAAAAAGATTTAACTACTTCATTGTACTCTTACCCTTAATAAAAGAGACTTTTACAATGTCAAATCACACTGTTTATGTTATAAAAATAGAGTTCCTTGCAGTTCAACTAGTTAAGGAAAAGAAGTGGGCATAGGCCAGTTGCTATAGAGATTCTAAACAAAACTGTGAAAATGAAATATGCACTACAGGGATAACACTCAAATAGGCAACATAAATGTTTGATAGAAAGGAAAGCTTTAGAATCAGAAAAATATGGGATAAATTGAAATGACTTTGCATTCTAAAGACATGTTGTACAGGAATGTTTCATATTCCATTCACAAATCCAGGTCTTTACTCTTGTAAATAATACAGGACACTTTTTGCCATCCATTCCCCATGCAGCCCGTTTCCTTCACTTTGTGTATTTTCTCCATCCTTTATCCTATTCCTCGACTTCTAATCATTTCACCAAGTCATGTTCTAACTTCCTCCTATTACCTGGTATATTAGTTTCCTATTGCTGTGTAACAAATGACTACAAACTGAAACAATGCATATTTATGATATCACTGTTTCTGTGGGTCAGAAATCCAGCCATGGATTAGCTGGGTCCTCTGCTCAGGGCCTCAGAAAGATGCAATTGAGTTGTCAGTTGGGCTGTTTTCATATCTGGAAGCTTGAGTGGGGGAAAATCTGCTCCCTAGCCAATTCAGATTGTTGTCAGAATTAATTTACTCGTTGCTGTATGAGGGCCCAGCTATTTTGTTGGCTGTCAGATGGAGGCTGCCCTCAGGGTGGGAGGACACCTTCAGTTGCAGGGGTCACATTTTTCTTCTGGAGGCAACTCACAGTTTCCTGCCATGTGACTTTCTCAGCATGAATTAATCAAGCCAACCAGAAGAAACTCTAGCTTCAGCCTGCCAAGACAGAGTCTTCTATAATGTAAAGTGATCAAGAAACAGAAATCCCATTATCTTTGCCTTCTGTCAGTTTGAAGAAAGTCACAGGGCTCGCTTGCACTCAGTGGATGGGAATATACAACAGTGTGGAGAATAGTATGGAAATCACAGGGCTACCCTGAAGTCCACCTTTCACGACTAAAGTCCACACTTTAGTCAAATACCTCTTAGAAGATCTATTTATCTCTTTAGACATTCTGTATCCTTCATTGTCATCTGTCTCCTTTCACTCATGGGATTCATCTTAAAATACATTTTAGAAAGAACCAAAAGAGCCATTGGGGACACTGTAGTGCCCCTTCCCAAAGGACCAATACATAGCTTAAGATCCACCAGCAAGGAAGAAATCAGCACGTTCTTCTGGCCGGGATGGCTCCCCTAGCTGGGAGCCATCTCCATTCTGTAGAGCCGCTGCTGGAAAAGCTTCGCTTTGGACAGTGCGATTGGAGGGAACCCAAGCACATGGTGGTAGGGGAGGCTGCCTGGAGGAGCACAAGGAAGGCAGTGAGAGTCCAGATCTTAACTGGTGGGACTAATGTTTTCTTGTATCTTAAAGAGCAGATAGGGAGGAGCTGCTGCTTCTCACTGCTTAGCATTTGTTAACATGTAAAAGGAATTATATTTCCCCACAAGCTCAGTTTCTAAACTTTAGGTACTTAAAGAAGAACTGTTATTCCAGTGCTAGGGATTTATCCAATTATTTGAAACTCATGGAAGCAAAAGTAAGCAATCTGGAGTTTACTCTGTAACCTTAAATCAATTTGTGAATAAAAGCCTTAATCATTAATTTTGTTTTTCATTAAAATCATCTTCCAATGACATAAAGATAATCCTTATCAAGATTCTCAGCCCCAAAAGATGACCACTTCTACAAATAGTGATACTTGTTCTAGGATTATGAAATGTCATCCTTGCTTATGATTACATAGCTGCTATTATTCTTTATTACATCTTTATGTTGGATTTTAATTTGGTGTCATTTTGTTTCTAAGAAAATCAGCTTATATTGCTCTTTAGGAACAAACATGTTTTAGACTAAATGTAAAGGCAAATTATTTTAAAACTAGTGGCCTGGTGCACAGATTAGTGCACATTGAAAGGAAATTATTTAGAAGGTGACAGGTGGGGCAGGACTTGGCGAGAGGGGTCCTGGAGTGTGAGAGGGCACTCTGCAAAGTTGCTATTGATCTGCAGCTCCTGCATTGAGCATCTGCCCCCTGGTGGTCAGGGCACATCATACCTACCAGCCAGTAGGATGGTCTGTTGGATGGTTGCTTAGCCTTTTATACATATAGATATATCTTGATATAGCACTTTTCATATTATTTACAGAAATATTTTCATATCTCATTTGACCCTGAGAATAGTTGTATAAGAAGATCAAGGACAGTTGCTATGAACCCCACTTTATAGGAGAAGAAATGGTTTCAGAGAGGATAAATGATTGTCTAGGGATTTACAGGCAAGAAGAAATGACTGAGGTCCTGTTGAGTACAAGCTGTCAGCTCTACAGTGGGACCTCTGTGAAAATGGGACAGACACTAAAGCTAGAAGGAAATGTTAAAAAAGGGCTCTTTCCTCTTGCTCTTATAGGAGCATAATTTTAATTGATTTTTTTAATTTCAGAGGAAAATAAATCTAAATTTAATAAATATAAAACTGACTGGATGCCATTTACCTTTAAGAAAGAAGTTGCCTGAGTCAGAGAAATATGCTTAGTTGTATGTGTTGGTAGATTCAGTCATTATGCATTATTTTATTGAGCAGTCTGATAAGCACATAAATCACTTGAAATGACAATATATAAATGTATTGATTTTGCTGCCTTAATGTGGTCATTACTTTTCTCCTCGAATATGAGAAACAACCTACAGTTTTAGTGTGGATTTGAAATGGTAATTTCTAACCAAGTAGAGTCATTTTCAGTGGGACAAAGAAGTGCAGTCAGGAGACCATACCAAATCTCAGAGAGTTCTGGTGACAGTCACTGTGTTCCAGCTCAGCACCTCAGCCCAGGTCCCATTGTCTTTCTCACAGACACTCTTTAAATAATAACACAAGCTATTTGAGATTTTCTTAATAAACTATGTATGTATTTTATGATACATAGCTAATTATTATGTTACATATAATAAGATAAATGTGCTACCTAGGGATATCAAGATATGTATTCCCTGATATGATCTGTCAAACAAAATATTTTAAGCCAAAGAAATACAAAAAATAATTTGTTGCATTATTACATGCAGACTCTTTGTTGCATATGTAATGATTCCTCCTCAGAGTCTATAACAAAAATGGGGAGGTTGGCACAGTGATGAGGCTGCATAGACTGAACATGTCTATCGATAATGAGACCAAGCTGCAGTGACCAGTTAAAAGATTAAGCTGTGAGCCCTAGCTGCTTTGGCTCAGTGGGTCGAGCATCGGCCTGCAGACTGAAGGGTCCCAGGTTCGATTCTGGCTAAGGGCACATGTCTGGGTTGCGGGCTCAATCCCTAGATGGGGGCATGTAGGAGGCAGCCTATCAATGATTCTCTCTCATCATTGACGTTTCTATCTCTCTCTCCCTCTCCCTTCCTCTCTGAAATCAATAAAAATATATTCCTTAAAAAAAGATTAAGCTGTGAGAAGCAAACACTTTGAAATATAAGCTGCAGATACACGAAGGATCTGCACTTTTCAGAAATGGAGAATTGATTTTTAGCAGCTCCTGTTTTCTAGCACACTTAAAAGGTGCTACAGAAAATCTCTCCCTTGGTGAAAAATTGGCTGCATATTTTGACAAATAGCAAACATTAAAAATCAGCATACTAATGTCACTAGAAATTAAAGATAGAATGCTATTTGGTAGTCTGGCTAAGTGAAAAACTTCAAATTTACATCAAGCTACATGAATAACTGCTACTTTTTAAAAAGGCATAAAATGGTACTGAAGTGCACATTGGGCTCACACCTTATGTATTGGTAATATACTTTTATGTTATTGGAGACAAAGAAGAAGAAACCAGGCCATTCGCAAATGGGGTGTTCTGAAAAAAAGCTAGGGGTATCTAGGGATCACTCTAACTCAGAGATAAAGCATAAGACTGAAGAACAGAGACATGCTGTTGAAGGGCAGGCCTAGGCATTTTACAAAGAACCTACCATCCAGAGAGGGCCAAGGATTTGTTCAAGTGGAATACATAATTAAACCTAATTACTAATACTTTTAAACCAGCACATTTGAATTAAAATCTTAATTTCTTAGACAGTAAATTCCTTCATTTACTAAGTATGGCTAGTGACTAAGAAAAGCCCTAACAAGTTAGTTCCAACCTTCTGTTCCAGCCTCCTTCCCCTCCATCTCTTCTGTCCTGTACCACCCACAAGGAAATGCTTTTTCTCCAGACAGACAGCTCTTCCATGATACATTTGCAAGTGCACTTCTCATAATTGGGAACGCTCTTCCCTCCTTTCTTCACTGGTTCCTAGGAATCCTACAACAGGCAGGCTCACCTGGGCACCCACAAGTACTATCTCCCCACATCTCAGGGGGCTGCACCCTTGTGCGATGACCTGTGCTTCTCCCCAGACACCAGACCTCCACAAGAGGATGATGGTCACCTGGGGGCCTAGCATGTAGAAGGCACTCAGTGAAGATGGGGGTTGATGTTTGGGTCAGAGTATAAGAGAAAAGTTAACAGAGGTGGTTATTATTGACTAACATGCAGCAGAGGGAATCACAGAGATTTTTAAATGGAAAGAACTTCGAAAATCTTCTAAACTGTGCCTCTCATTTTACAAGAGAGGTTCAGAAAGGTTAATTAACTTATTTTTGGTTACCAAGCTAAGGTACAACAGAGTCAAGATTTAAATCCATATTGTCTAGTTTTAGTTTTATATCATAAAGCATCAGATAGAAGAAACTCTGTTTTATAAATTGTCTTTCTTATTTGGAATTTTATAAAAAATTTTTCAAGTTTTGGGAGTATTTGATGACTGAACTCTTTCATACAAGCCATTGTTTTATTTTTTTTATTGTTAGAGTGGTTTGCCAATTATACTCTCTTTATTTTTTGGTTCAAAGGAAGAGGTAGTAAATATTTTACATGCTCATTTTTAAATCAAGGCACTTGGCCTCGCCTTCATGTTTTTCAATCAGCATTAATCTTATTTCCAGTTCTCATTGTTATATTATACATTGCAACAATATGCTTTTTTAAATGAAATTTTATGTTTTACTGTAAACCTTAGTTGACCTTAAAAATTAAAAAATGCATCAATTCCAACACTAGGGTGACCGAAAATGAGTCAAATCTTAGTACTAAAAATAATAATAGAAACTTATTTAAGCATACTTAAAATTGCATGCATTAATTTACTGAATTTTAAAATAATTTTACCTAGACAGATAAAGTACATAAAACGATCAGCAAGAGAGTTCACGCAGACATAAAATCAAAGCCAATTAACTTATTTTTTAAAGGTAGGTGTTTTGTGTGTGTGTGTGTGTTTTACCTTTTCAACCAAAATTTGATTTCAGGTACAAGAATAAGCAAGAAATTTTAGAGCAGTGCATGCATGGACCTTATTTATTATTTTAGTATACAAAAAGAGTCCATCCCCAAAGCTTTCTGGGCACTGAACCAACATTCAGACACCACAATTAAATCCAATTAAATCTTGTCACTAAAAGCCCACATTTCATATTCACAATCAAGAGTGAAGAAAAAAAATGAGGGTATTTAAAGAATATTTTGTTCAAGCAAAAGAATGTTAGCAGGTATGACATAACAAGACTTGTTAAACTATAGAAATGATTATGCCAAACAGAGAACTAATTCAATGCCCTATATTGATCAGTAAATATGTTAATTATATTTTTTCTGATTATTTTTCTTGGGAGTAATTAGCATGCCAGTGAAGATAGCATATAATTAGCA
The DNA here is from genome assembly GCF_964212035.1 of Myotis nattereri. Lineage (NCBI taxonomy): Eukaryota > Metazoa > Chordata > Mammalia > Chiroptera > Vespertilionidae > Myotis > Myotis nattereri. The sequence goes on along the minus strand of NC_138079.1, from coordinate 46,034,667 downwards.
CCAAAAAGGATCTTCAGACACAAAGCAGAAAGAGCTTTCTTCATTTCCTGCATTCTTTCGTTTAGTTAGTCTGGAATGGAAAAAGAGAGAATCAAGGGCATGTTTGTGGAGCAAATCAAGGAAACTGTACAATTGTAGAAACCATACTATCCTTGTTCAGGGTGTGTGTGTGTGTGTGTGTGTGTGTGTGTGTGTGTGTGTGATCTTTGCTTACTGCTATAATGTGTTACCCATGCAGGTAAGCCCTACTTCATGCTGACCTTTCAACATCATAGCCAGTCTATCATAGGTGGAAACTGACTGGGTATGAATGGGCTGCATTTATGCCAGGGACAGGTGCTGCAGCACTACTCAGCACCCTCTGCTCTTCAGTGATCTGGATGGAACTCATCAGCATAATGACCTTTCTGACTTCTTACTTCTATGTACCCTGAGACCCCACAATTGGGCACCTTGTTCATACTTGTAGATTCATGCCTTGACTTCCAGACTTTGGAATTAATCTTGCTCAAGACAGTGGCTATGTGCAGCCCTGTCATATGAGCTCTGGATCAGGCATTATTGGAATTGCTGCTATTCCCCTCTGTTCCTATAAGCCACTTCGGACCACAACACTACTTATTCTCCAGTTGATTCCTGCCTGATATTCCATTTCTTCCCAAATTTAACCTCACCACTATTCCCTGAGAAGAGAATCCAGCCACTGAGGGAGCATAGTCCTAGTCACATGTCTCTGTTCTGTGATCTAGTGTCTGCATGCTTTGGACTTTACCTGTTGCTGTCTGCCAGACACCTCCCAAACCACCTGCAGTCCCCATTTGAAACCCTGTCTGTCACAATACTCTGCTTCCTGTGCAGCACTTCTTGCTAGACATCCCTAAGATCTGCCACTTTCTGCAGGAGCTCTCTTTTCTCGGTCTCTGAAATTCCATTGGCCAACCTTAATATCCTGCCTCTAAGACACTCTGGACCAACTGGCCTGACTTAGCTTCCTTTCCTTGCTCCTTTCAGATACTCCTCTGGTCTGACCTCTCCCACCAGTGTTGGATTCAGATTTGCATAGTCTACCTTGACAGCCCTAGAAAATCCAAACCATACCGTTTCCCTTGGCCTCCTAATTCTGAAACTGACTTGGCAAAATGTCATTGGACTTGATATGCAACTAGCTTCTACTTATCCCCAGCTCCTTATCTATCATTTCTAACCTGGCCATGGTAACCCACTCTTATTCCTGAGGCTGGCATTGGCTGTCAGTTCGGCACTCTTTATCTTTAGTTAAGCTGTGATTAAATCAAGAGAACAGTGCAAAAAAGTCTCTGTCCTTTCACCTGTCAGATTGTCCCTGGGTTTTCCACTCTCATTACCAGCGTTTGAATCTAGGGACCTGTACCCCATCCTGCATTCCTGACAGAGCATTAAAGCCATTCTCACTAACTTCAATCTTTTCTTGTCAATGTTTATACGTACTGCACAATACTGCCAAATTCACAGTGCCATGGAGTATAAACGAAGTCTTAATACACCACCTTAAAACTGCTTTCTCGGGGAAATCTTGTTCTTCACTTAAAAGGTGCTTTAGATATTTGCACATCACTTTTCCTTCTATTTATCCATGGCAAAAAGTCCACTCTGTTAGATTTTAGAAACAAACTCCAACCTGTGTTCCTGACCGAATCGCTCTCCACTTTCTCTGTCTATTTAATAAGCACGTGACTGGATGCCACCTATGTGCAGACTCTACAATAAACTTGGAAGCTGCAAAAATCACAAGCAGGCATGTGGCCTGCTGGCCACGAGTTTGACATGCTTGATCTAACACATGATTAGAGCATTCAAGGAACTCAAAATCTACTAGGGGACAGACACGCATAAACAGATTACTGGGGGCATAATGCTATAATGGAGGGATATGCTAAAGAGAGCATAGATTGACAGTTGAGAAAAAAGGCTTAAAGCCCTTTACATTGGAGTTTTAGATAAATATAAAATATAGGTGTATTAATTTTGATATATGAATTGACATATTAATTTTGGTCCCATTCAGTAATGAAAAATAAAATTTGTTGAGCATCTAATTCTATCTTGCAATACAAGAAAAGCCAGGTGCAGAGGGTGGTAGAGAATGTTGGGAAGGCAATAAATATATTTCAATTATTTTCATTAAGTTTTGTTACTCTTGCCCTAACCGGTTTGGCTCAGTGGATAGAGCGTCGGCTTGTGGACTGAAGGGTCCCAGGTTTGATTCCAGTCAAGGGCATATACCTTGGTTGCAGGCACATCCCCAGTAGAGGGTGTGCAGGAGGCAGCTGATCGATGTTTCTCTCTCATCGATGTTTCTAACTCTCTATCCCTCTCCCTTCCTCTCTGTAAAAAATCAACAAAATATATATTTAAAAAAGTTTTGTTACTCTTATGCATGGTTTTAAAAAATCTTTAAGTTGCACAGGTTAGATTTTGTTTTTGAAAAACTTATAATAAGAAAATGATAACATTTATAGGAGACAATATTATTATATTTAGCTTCCCTACCTGTCTATCATTATGAAAACTTAGTTTTGTAATATTATTTATGAAATATTACAGATTTCATTGTTATTACGTTTTTACATGATTCTGCCATAGTTATTTTATGCCAAAGGCAGCAAAAATGCAGATATATGAAAACAAATTATACAAAATAAATTCAGCTAACAGGGAAAAAGTCATTCTTTAAAATGAATGGCTCAATGTTAGTGGTATAGCTATAATAATAAAAAGAAGTCACGTGAAATGCTGAAAAATAAGATAGAGCTTAGATTTTAAGTACTTAAGTACTCTTGCTTTTGTTAGGCATAGAGTTACAATATTGTGGGCAAGCAAAATTTCTTTAAAAACAATTCAGAAATGGTCTAATTATGTTATTTTTTTATTGTAAGATTTAATGTGTTTTGGGGTGATATTTCAAAGCTAAATATACAGTGTTGTGGATGAAAAGGGGACACATGCTAACCTGACTAGTTCAGGAAAGGCCTGCATGGTGGCCTTGCAAATTCTGAGACCAAAAGTAACCACAAAGGATGGTCTGAAATGAAAACTTTTTCATTAAGAAGCAATCTATGGTGTGTAGTCATGTCCTAGGCTGGTATCATCCCTAATAAAGATCAACTCTGATCTTAACTGCATCTATTGTCCTTTTGCATCTATAACATACCTGTGGAATGTCAGGGTAACTTGTAAATTCCCTTTTCCTGGACCCCTCAGGGAACAACCAATGAGCCAGAGGGAGACCACAGATTCCCTCATTGTTATTCTTATCATGTTCATTGTTGACTGTTAACTATCCTGTACCCAACTATGTAAAAGAAGCATGTGTCTATCATTTTACTTTTTATCCAATCCCAGAGGTTATAACCCCCCCACCACACACACACACACACACACACACACACACACACACACACACACTTTGCTTTCTACCACCGCCCTCATCGATCACTAATGGATTTCATTTAACCACTTATGTCTCCTCCTTTGATGGTATTTATAAAAATAGGTGAAAAACCACCATTCTCCAAAGCATTGTCTCAATGCGTTGTGATTCTGCTTCCTGTCAATTGTCAACAGTTTAGCTCAAATAAACTCACAAAAATTCTTTACAGGTTTGAATTTTTGTTACATCAACAGTGTCCATTACTGGAGAAAATTAGGTATCTTCTTTTTTTAATAAACCTTTATTGTTGAATGTATTACATATGTTCCTTTTTTTTTCTTACCTCCTGTTACTATTAGAAATAGAATTCTTGCAATGTCACAAGAAAAGGAATTTTCTGAGACTTGCAGGGGAGAATGAATGATATTTATTTGTGTGGGTCTCCAAGGTCCCATCTCTCTCAGTCCTTCCATGGAAAAAGTCTAATCTTGCCTCCCACAGTACCAGAATTAAAGTCACTACCCAGAGTTCCCACTCTGTACTAAAGCACAGTCCAGTCCAGCATCTGGCTAGGTTAGCTTGTCTTCCCAGCTACAGGTCAGTGCGTGTGGGGTCCACATGGCAGGCTAGTGAACTAGGGCACTAGTGCATGGGCAAGTGCAGGTCGTGGAGCAAGTGAGAAACAGGAGTACAAGAGCATGCAGGAGAGAGTAAGTCTTTGGGGACTATGACTGGGAATTTAACCAACTAACCCTTCAGGATTCCCTGCACTTGCAGTAGCTCTGCCCCTCTAACCAATGATCTTTTACCAAGGTTAGACTGACAGGCAAGCACCTTTCCTATGTCATGCTTACTTCACTGCACATGTGTCCATTTCCCCCATTGTTTGATTCCTCCCCCAGTGATCAACAGGGAATGGACTGGTGGGGAGTGTGAAGTCACGGCTTCCTTGTACAGCTGCCCAGATGACCATGCTTATATTGTCTGACCTCCCCTTTGCTTCCCTCCCATTATTAATATTAGCTAGCTAATTGTGATGACAGCAGTTTCATTGTAAAGAAATTTCTGAAGTTATATTTTTATTGTCATTCTATCTAATAATTTCTACATGATTTCTCTTTAAATCAGTATTTGAACTTTATTAAAATATATTTGGCTACCAGGATCCTTAAGTACTTCTAGTATCCCTATTTTCTGTTTGTGTCACTTGTGTTTTTGCAAATTATATTTAAAATATCAGCAGCTTTGTGTCTCAAGTTCCAGATGGGATATCAAAGACAGTTATTGCAAAGATGTTCAGCCATGGAAGGGTGTCTCATGAAATTTATTTAAATTCTGGTCAATAGTGGTGATTGCTGAAGCAAGAGGAGGGATAAATGGTGATGGAAAAACATAAAATAAAGAACAAAATAAAATAAATCTATAAGTGGTTCTTCAATGAAGTGAGCTCTAACTTAGGGAGTGTTTAAAATCTTGAATACATATGCAAAAAATAATAAGCTTAATATAATGAGTTTGTTCCAAGTAATTTATTAATTCCATACCTAATTTAAAACTATGGTTTATGATCTATATTACAGTAATTGAAAATATAGTGCATGGACAGTTTTAGAGTTTAAGAGTGAGATTTTAAAAATATGAGATTGTTTAGAGCTGATTGCTCACAGGAATAGCCCATGTTCTGACACAAGTATATACAAAAATCCCTTCAATATAGTCACTTCTCCAAAGAAGGAAGGAATGAGCATCTTTATTGTTCACATAAAATCAAGAACAACATTACATTATGAAAGTTACATATTGTATAAGCAAACCATAACATTATAACTTGTAGGTATATTCCTACTTTCGGCTCTATTATAGATAGACTAGAGGCCCGATGCATGAAATTCATGCAAGAGTAGGCCTTCCTTCCCCCAGCTGCTGGCAAAGGCTTCCCTCTGGCATCCGGAACCTGGGCTTGCTTCCCTCCTGCTGACGGCAGGCACTCAGACCCAGGCTTCCCTCCAGCCCCGGCTTCATCCAGAAGGACGTCCGGAATGACATCTGGAATGATGTCCAGTCTAATTAGCATATTACCCTTTCATTATTATAGATAAAGGCCACATTGGACTGTAGAATTTAATTAAAAATGTTCATTAGATAGCATTCAGTTTTTATCAGCATCCAGCACCCATTTCATATTCTGCCACTTAATAAGCTCAAATGACCTTGGACATTATATTGAGGAAAATAAATGTAAATAAATGTAAATAAATATTGACATCTAAAGGAGAAGCTTGATGAGATTGGAGTTTCCTGTATACTACAGCTGCTCCTTATTTCCACTTGGGAACAAAACAAGTGGAAATTAGCATCAATAACAGTGGAAGAATATAGATAAGGTTTTTATGCCATAAATAAATTAATATAAATAAATAAAACATGCTGATTTTATGGATATTCAGTGAGGACATCTATAACCATGGCCTTTAAGGAAGCTCTCTCACTGACACTTACAATTTGTAGTGACGGAAGTATTGATGAGCTAGACAGCCCTTCCGGATCCATCCGAGCCTGACTTGACTTTCCTTCTGCAAATAAAATGCTGACAGTGTTACCATGCATTTGAATGGCAATAATTTCTATTCTTTTTCTAATATATATTCTGTGCTTTGGATAAAATATTTTCTTAAGTCACCCTTTAGGGCATTCCACTTTGTGTCAATGGTTCTTAACCCTGTAATCCAAAGGCATTTATTTCTCTTCCTGCTGGGCCGTCTCCCCTGCTTTCCCCTCCAGTCACTTCTGAACAACATGCTGACATGGGCTGTTTTTCAACTGTTGACAATGACAATGTCCCAAAACGATTTGAAGTAGGTCCCTCATGCCTGATTCCTCAGAGGCTATGGGTCCATGGCCCTTTCCACTTCCTTTTGTAAGGACGAAGAGAAAAAAGTGACACCTAGGTTTCTTTGCATGTTGTTTCTTTGTTGTTATGTTAGCCTAAAAATCAATCATCACAAAGTGTACACACATCCAGTTCAGACTAGAAAATCTAGAACTAAGGTTTACTTGGTCTAATGAAACTAAATGATGTATAGGACTCTATAGGTGATTTACAAATTCTGAGAATGGCAAAATTTTATATAAACATAAAATGTGCAGTTCCTCTGGCAAGCACGGTGCATAAAATTGCATTGTGTATCCTGTCAGCGTTCCTATTTTTCAAGGGTCTCTTAATATTTAAAATATGCAGTGTGCTTTGCTCTGTGGATGTTTTATTTTCAGAGTTCTTATGGTTTTTATTATTTGTCACAGAACAAGAAGACTTATGCAAATATACATATTGGCACACTATTTTTGTATAGATGTGTTGTGTTTGTACATGTCAGACTTTAAAATATATAATGGTGTACAAAATACAAATGTCCTTGGTAAAATTATATTAAGTAAAGTAGCTGTCAAAGATATATATTCAAACAGCTTTTCAAGTGAATAGTCAACCAAATTCTGAGTATTGGAATACATGAAAGTTTGTTCACCAGTTCGGTGACTCTTTAGCTTTATAAAAAATTCTGACATAATTTTTACCTAGGTTGTCCTCTCACTGTGCTATTAAAAAACACTAAATAACAAACTATTTCTATTTCTACTTATAGTTGTGTCATTTTTTTCTAAGTTACATGCAAGTCATTTATCAGTAATTTTCTTTGTTTTCTACTTCATTTGGGCTTTGGTACTGCTATAATAAATATTTAATAATATTTATTGGTTATCACCATGCACTTTGATCAAAGACTTGTATTATGGCTCCATTAACCAATTAATAATGACCCTATCAATTTCAGACTAATTCAATTAGACTAAATCTGAATTCTTATTCATGAAATATGTCAAAGTTCCCAGCCAAATCAAAATCACACCCAAAAGGTACAAAAAAGGTATGTTAATTCTGCTCTCCCAAGGTGATCTTATTTTTTATAAACTCAGCAGAAAGTCACTTTCAATGAATTAAAAAGAATAGTATCATTCTTTTCCTTACAAATTTTCTAAGTTTTATATATTTTTCCCAAACATATTTTACTCTTTCTAAAATAGAATTTGGAGAAATTGGGTAAGAACTTACCTGCGAGCTTGTTGTCAAATTTAGTTAATTTTAGCTATAATGTTTGAAAATAATTTTTCAAACCAATTCAAAAAATTGGATTTATACAGGATATTGCAAAGATCTGTTCATTAAGAAAAGAACAGAAAATCAAATTATTTTCCCTTTATATGTCATGATTTAAGTGATTTAATCAAGGTCAGGCAATAGATTTAGTCTTTAGAATCTTAATTTATTAACTCAGAATGTGTGCATACTTTTGGTTGTTTCTATTTTTGAAACATATTTGAGATGTAATGAAAAAATCTTGAGACATAGACTTTCATTTAGAACTATTTCACACACAGAGCTTTAATGAAACCTAGTTTGTTTTTTTAAATTTTTCCTTTGAACTACATTTGGAAAGTTCCTCTGGAGCCCAGAAAGGAAACCTGACTTTAAGTGTCCCTGTGCTGAGCTTACCTCCTTTTACCACATTCACCTGCTAAGTCGTGACTGCTGCAGCCTTTGGTTCCTTCATATCGTCCGTGAAGCATGTATTCAAATATATGTCAGACGATGACTTTCCAAGCTATCTGGACAGAGTCCTCTATAACTGCCGTGTGAGGATTCCAACCTCTGAACAGTGGTGGCCAAGACCCAAAGTCTGCCCTGTGGCTTAGGGGGCCCGACAGTCACTTTCCCCCAGACAGAAACTGTGTGCTGTGACCGGTACTCTACCTCCGAGTCCCATCCCACCCACTTCTCCATAATACAAACCTGGCAGAGTAGAATAGAATATATTTTGCCTCTATGTTAGATCACTGATTCACTCAATATGTGTTTATTGAAACAGCTTGTGTATGCCAGGTGCATGGTGAACAATGAAAACCAAGTTGCCTATCTCTATGATTTTGCACATGACAAGAGAATACTTTGGATTCTCTGTTATTAAGAAAATAAGTTATCCTTCCTATGTTAAGAGGAAAAACAGCAAGAGTAGGAGAGGCTTGTCCTTCAGACTAACTAAACTGTAGCACCTAAATATCTACTGATTCTTAGTAACAACGCTGGAGGCAGGGTTGATAGCTAAAGGTCAGAAAGGAAATTCTCACAACTGCCTAATAGATGTAAGAGGCAAAGGGGAACCCTTATGACTAGTGTGCTGGCAAACACCTGGACTGTTCTCTCTCTGTTCAACTTAAGGGAAAGAAAACAAGATGATGTGGGGCTTATATTTAAATATGCAGCATAACAAAAAATAGACATCCTAAAGGTATGAAGAAAAATATAAAAATGGAAAACTGTCTACAGAAACAATAACTTACTATAATGTACATAAAGATAGTTTCTCTATGAGTTGAGCTACATGTTGCAATGATGAGGAAGCTATCTTCTAATCTAATAAAAGAGAAACATGCAAATTGACTGCACCTTCACTATGCCCCAAGCCACTCCCACCAGCCAATCAGAGCGACTATATGCAAATTAACCCAACCAAGATGGTGGCCAGCAGCCACGGAGCTGGAGCAAGCAGGAGACTTGGTTGCCCTGGTGATGGCGGAAGCCAAGCTTCCCGTCTACCTTGGCCGGCTGTGGCCTCCACTAAAGGCAACAAAGTTTCAATTATAGAAGATAAATAAATCCCAGATACCTGCTTCCAGCCAGCCTCCACTGGGAGCTTGGGTGGCTGGGGACTGTGGCCAGCCTGCAAACAGCCATCAGCCCCTCACCCAGGATGGCCACACCCTCAAGGGGTGAGGGTCCCCACTGGGGGACTTGGCCAGCCTGCAAACAGCCATCAGCCACTCACCCAGGATGGCTACAGCCTCATGGAGTGAGGGTCCTTGCCGGGGGGCTTAGCCAGCCTGCAAACGGCCCTCAGCCACTCACCCAGGCTGGCCAGGCACCCCAGCAGGGACCCCCACCCTGAAGGGGGTGTGGCCAACCTGAAAACAGCCCTCAACCCCTCACCAAGGCTGGCCAGGAACCCCAGAAGAACCCCCACCCTGACCCGGGACACCCTTCAGGGCAAACCAGCCAGCCCCCACCCATGCACTAGGCATATAATAAAAGAGTAATATGCAAATTGACCCTAACAGCAGAATGACTGGGAATGACTGGTTACTATGACACACACTGACCACCAGGGGGCAAAGGCTCAATGCAGGAGCTGCCCCCTGGTGGTCAGTGTGCACCCACAGGGGGAGCTCTGCTCAGCCACAAGCCAGGCTGATGGCTGTCAGCACAGCAGTGATGGCGGGAGCCTCTCCCACCTCCTCAGCAGTGCTAAGGATGTCCGACTGCAGCTTAGGCCTGGTCCCCGCTGGCAAGTGGACATCTCCCGAGGGCACCTGGGCTGCCAGAGGGATGCCTGACTGCCAGCTTAGGCCTGATCCCCAGATGAGTGGGCCTAAGCCAGCAGGTGGACATCCCCCGAGGTATCCCAGACTGCGAGAGGGCACAGGCAGAGGCATCAGGCCTGGACAGGGGACCCCCATCTCCCTCTGATCGCCGGATCAGACCCCCGTGCAGGCTTGATGCCTCTCGCCAAGGCAACAGGCCTGGGCAGGGAACCCCCAGAACCCTCTGATTTCCAGCTCCGTCCCCGCCCAGGCCTGATGCCTCAGCCAGAGGCCTTGACCCCCATCACCCTGCAGTAGCCAAATTGGTCCCTTGCACAGGCCTGATGCCTCTGCCACTGTGTCAGGCCTGGACAGGGGACTCCCATCTCTCCCTGATCACTGGCTTCTGGGGCCTCTGGGGCAGGCCTGCGGCCCAGGATGGTGGCTCTCACTGGCAGCTGCGCTGCCCCACCTTGCCTGTAGTATGCAAATTAGCCACCATCTTTGTTGGCAGTTAATTTGCATATCACACTGATTAGCCCATGGGAGGTGTAGCGAATGTATGGTCAATTACCATGTTTGTCTATTATTAGATAAGATATGACATACAGTAAGTGAAAAAACACAAATTACAAAACTACATTATATTGTGAATTTGTTGAATGAACACATAGGGGAAGAGCAAATGTCTAATATGAGTATCAAGATGTCAATTAGACTATGGGTAGTAGAAGTATAGGTTATTTTATCTGGATTTCTTATATCTCTGCATCACCTGAAATTTCTACAATGAATGTTTATTACATTTATGTTTCTATAATGAATTTATTTTTCATATCCTTTGACCAAATAATCTTAATTCCATTAATTTAGCCTATGCAAGTGAGATAGGTGACCAAATGAAAGGATTATTATCTCATGAAACTATTGATTTTAAAAGAAAATAAATTAAGGGTACAGGGAGAGGTAAATATTTTACAGTAAATAAATGATTGTGGTAAATCCTTAAAACAGCTTGTTAGGACAAAAATATCTTAAAAGTAGTTTATTGATATAGACAATTACCAGTGAAATATTATGAAAAAGAAGAATAAACTAATTAACCTACAAATATGGAATAAAAGTGCAATCAACACCTGGTAACCAAAATTGTTCAAATGCCAAGTTCAACAAGTTTGTCTAAAAAAAAAAAATCCATGTTTATGGGGGAGTGAAAAACATTGATTATATTTGCTAGTTAGGTAGAGGTTTTTAAAATATTTCTTCTTAGTATTTCTCAGTATTTTTCATATCATGTATTACTTTTATAATGAGAAATATTATTACAAAGTATGAAATATTAATAATTATTATGCTATCTCCCAATCTTAGTTAAAATATGCAGTTGAACTACATGTATAAGTGAACTTTGGAAAAGTTAATAGTTATGAAATGACAACAATCATGGGGAACAGCTCAGTTGACATATGGTGCTGTTCATGTTATAATTGCAGGTAATTGTTAAGTAAAGAATAATCTCAATTTTGAATTGAGGGCAGATGATGCCTGGATATTTGGAATGTCTACAATATGCCAGGTGTCCCACAAAACACACTCCTGGGTGATCACCTGGGCTTGGAAAGCTTGTTTATGACACTATACACATGTTATAATGGTTTCACATGTAAAAGCCACATTGCAAAACATCAGTAAAACTGTAAATTCCCTCTGTCCTTTGAAAGGTTATTTTATGGTATCTTTTTTCTTTTGTAAAAATGGTCATAGTTTTAAAATTCCATAGGGAAAAAGCAATTACTATAGTAAAAGTTTTAAAATATTACTGGAATTTAAAACTTTTTTAGAAAGGGAGGAATGCAAATGATGAGTGTTAGAATGAGTGGATTTATCAGGCCTCATATAATATTTTAAGGTTCTGAACCCATAACCTTAGAGTTACTAAAGCATATTGGATAAGGGGTTGGAAAATAGTTCATAATAAGTTGATGACATTAACTAGTAGGCCTGAAAATATGGACTGAAAGCATAACCAACACCTGATAACTAACAATATTGTTCAAATGCCAAATACAATTAATTATGTGCCTTAACATAGCTGGGATTATATACAATTGTTTCATGTAATGTTGAGGTGAAAATTCTTTGTTTAAACCAAAATGTTACCTAAATATTTTACCCATAATTCTATTTTAAATACTACATTATCCTATTAGATTCAAAGTTATTTCTATTTAATGAGTTAATTTTGCAAATCTCCATGAAGTTATAAAACATATAATCCAAAATAATTGATGCAACATAAAAGCAAAAACTAGAGCATTTTAGATGCATCTGGCTGGCATATTTCTGTGATAAATCTCTTTGGCCTTTTTCTTCACTCTCTACACACTTATTGATCTGTAGCACTTTTCATTTTCATCACCCTTTAGAAACAGCTCCATGAAAATCATGACTTTCGTAGTCTTCCCTATCTTCTTCCAGGGAGCCATCTGTCAGGGTGTTATGCAGTTATTTGAAATGTAGCTTATCTTGACCTTTTTCAAACAAATGCTCTTAGTTATTCTACACTGTTTTTCTAAGTAAGACTCTCCAAATATGCTTTGCTAGGAAATTACAGGACGTTTTACAATAAAAAAAGTTATATTCCTACATAATCCTCTTGCAATACTCATATATCATCTGAGCTTCTCTATGTATCTATTCTCTCATTTTTCCACACTTACAATTAAAAGAAAAAAATTGCTATAATGTATAATATAATTTTCTCTTCTAATATTATTTTGGAGCCATTCCCTATTGTAATATAATCAATATTCAAGTGGGGGTGCACAACATTCCATACAATTAATTATATTATTATGTTTAGCTAAGCATTTTATACATGAATGGGAATTTCAGTTGATTCAAATTTTCTCTACTTTAAGTAAAAGTAAAACAACTATCTTTGTATATATCCCGAGAAGGTGACCAAAACACTACAATCCAGAAGTTGCTCTTAGGACAATCTGGCCACCAGTTTTTCTATTTCTATATTTATGCTTCTAATAAGTTGTTCAAAAACTCATACTAGATTCTTTCCTCAGATTTATTTGCTGTTTGTTATCAAAGCCTTATATTGCTCTGACTATATTCTATATGTTATTTTACACACTTAATTCATATTAACTCATCAAATCCACATAAATCCTGTAGACTATTATCTTCATTTTTCAGATGAAGAAATTGAGGTGCAGAGAGGTAAGGTAACCTGCCCAGGGGCAGATAGCTAGTAAGGGCAGAGCAGATTGGGAAGCAGACCACCGCTCCACTAGTATGTGCTGCCTCTCACAATCACATTCCTGAAGATCAGAGACAGTTTTAACCAGTTGCCTTCCCACTAAAAATTGGTTGTTACCACCATGACATTGTGTTTCCTTGACCAGTAATATAATCCCGGGTGGAGAAACGAGAGAAAGGCCATTAGCATTGTCTGCTATGTGACATTGTGGCACCTTTAGCCATAGGTTGATTCTTGTCCATGGAACATGCTTAGGAAGTAGTTCTCTCTCAGTCCAGCAAAACCTTTACTGAGGAACCATTACTTACAAGGCATATTTAATACAGATCCGGATAGGAAGTGCAGTGCACCAAAGCCACAAGTGTACCCATGTGCCAGCTCAGAGCCCAAAATAACCTGCTCTACTTGAGCCAAACCTTGAGAAGTGAGGGTTTGAAACAGCAGAAGGCACTTTGTCCAACACGTTTGCAGTACAACTTTAACTCAGAAGACCTGCAAGAGCGCAGAGCGGTCCTGGGCTCGGGGTAAGCACCGGCCCAGAAGAACGGGCTTTTCTGGGATGCTCCTGCGTGCTGAGCATGAGGGTGATATGTGCATGAGCCTGTCTCAGAGTGAGATCTGAATATGCCCTGTTGCAGCAACCTCATGACATGTGTGGGGTGCTGCTTATTTTTATAGTGAAAAGGGGTTTGCTTAAGCCTGATACTCTAAGTTAAATGTAACAAATTTTAGGACAAGATCCAGCTTGAAACAGATTGGTGACTATTTAAGTCAAGAAGTTGACTTAACTGCAAAAGAAAAAAAAAAAGAAAAACATTTCTAAATTAAAAAAAAAAAAAAAACTGGAGAAGGGGAGCAGTTACAGCAGGAGAAAACCCTATCTGTTAGAAAGAGCCAAGACATACAACGGAAAGAGAAAACATCTCCCCGCAGGAAGCCCCGCTGACTCTAAGAAACGCTACAGAAAAAGAGATGCTATAAGTCTCCTCATTGCGTCATGTCAGCTAACGACTATATAGGAAGTTTAGGGAGTGAGGAATCTCACCCTGGAGGTGTTCATGTTCTTGGAGGCAGTTTGAGTTCCTGTGTGTTTATAGCCTTGACGGCAAACATTGACTCAGAGCGCTGTAAGAGAGACAGAGAGAGTGTGAGTGAGTGTGTGTGTGTTTCCATTTATTGAGTGTTAGCAGCATCAAGTACACTTTGAAGACCAGCAGCTATGTCTACATGTCTCAGCACAATTAGATTTGGAATTAGGACAAAAGCAATCCATATTTTTAAGCTCCAAAAGCTGAAGAACAGAGTGGAAATTCGTGTTAGAAAACAGGGCTGCTATCCCAGTATTGTAAAGCCAGATTGTTTTTGTCTAGGGCTTAGAGTTGCTGTAAATTTGATGAATGTGATGAGAAAGCTTTGAGATGCCTCAGAAATTCCTGAAATAGTCACAGAGAATGGGAAAAGATCATGGGCCGAGAATCTCTATGTATGGCGGGACTTTGAATGAGAAAGACATGGATTTGACTTTGGGATCCTTCATTTACTCACTGTTTATCTTTGACTCAAGTTATGTTAGACATCTATTCCCTCATCCCTAAAGTGAAGAGAATACCCCATCGTACAGGGTTGCTGAGGGGGCTCAATGAACACATACAAGAAAGCACTTAGTATAGTGTGAGGCAAAGCAGTTTCCTTCCCATTTTACCACAGTTTTGCCACCCTGCATTGCTATTGGATGCACAAGGTTTTTAATACATGCTTGGAAAATAGCAAAAACAGAGCACAGTATTTTGTAGTTTTTGTTAAACTTTCTAACGTATTTTAATAAATCATTAAAGCTCAATGTGAGCCTTGTGTTTTTAATTAAAGAATGTTTTAAAAAGCAAATAAAAGTTTATATGAATTTTTAGGAAAATGTTTCTAGGCTGTGAAACATTGGGAACTTTGTTCATATTTTTATTTGATGAGCATCTATGTCATTAAATATGCTCTATTCAATGCATTCTCCCAGTCCTCTCTTCTCATTCATGACCTGTATCTGACCCATGACTATCTATTTGTGGCTATGAACATCTCAGGATGGAGAATCTGAAATAGAAACAAAAGGACATAGTGGTTGAAAGCAACCAAGGTCACACATGGGATCATGACAGTTAAAGATGATAAGATCAAGGATGTAACAGGCACTTAGTCATAGGATGTAGGAGGAAGTAGGTGGCTATTGTAAGAGGAGAAAGGAAGTCATAGATCAAGAAATATTAAGGAACAAAAAGTAAAGGTCTTATAAGAATTGTCCACATGGAAATAAATTGTTCCTTTTTTATTTAATGAGCATCACATGATGTAAGAAAAGATGCATGAATTAGGAAATGAAGAGGGAGAATGCTAAATTATTCAATGTTATGTATCCTTTGATAAAAATCATCCCTATCTTTTGTATTTCAGTTTGATGAATTTAATGCTTACTGAACCACCATAGGTATTTAATTATATATATATTTGTCCTTTAAGTATATATTTTACAGGAACAAACACATCATAAACACAGATTCCAAAAGTCATGGATGTATATTTTAATCACCTTTCATCTTTGAACAATACTTGACTTTCTCCTCAGTATTTTCAGGATTGTAGTTTTCTGAAAGGGGATTTTCATTAGACAATGATTACTATTAATTTGTTATATATTAATTTGTTATATATTAATGAACTGATTAAAATTCATGGAAACAGGATTGACACTTTATTTAATGTTTAATTTTGAAACATCTAAGACAATTTTTTTTTCTGATGTGTACATAGCAACTTTATTATTATGAATTTACCAGTAAAGTCAGGAAATTGAATTATAATACAATTTCTGGGAGATAATGACCAGCCTCAAGAAGGTCAAGCTTGCCAGTTTGGAACTGTCTGAGTTACACAAAACTGCACAGCTGGATGAATCAGTTTAATATAAAATTGATTTAAAACCATCTTTTTATTTTAAAATGGTCAAAGTGGTTGATCAAGTTTTAAACTGTTTACCCCAGTGGCAAAATCCAAATTATAAGCCATTAATAAACGTAGTCATTAGTTTCAAATTATATGTAATCAATGGAATTTTGCCTTTAGCATATATGTTTCTTAATCTCCTGAGTTCAAGAGACTTGCAAATGTAAAATGGACTCTATTGTGGCATTTAAATTATGTCTTTTCCTTTTTTTAGGTAGATCTTCTTGTCCCTACCAAAGTGACTGGCATCATTACACAAGGAGCTAAAGATTTTGGTCATGTACAGTTCGTAGGCTCCTACAAACTAGCTTACAGCAATGATGGAGAGCACTGGACTGTATACCAGGATGAAAAACAAAGAAAAGATAAGGTAAGTCGTCCATGTGGTTTACAATATGCTGAGGTGGAGGATCAAATTGTATCCCAGTTTGATTGAATGAACTGCTTATATATATGCAATGAAAATAATGGCCACATGCATTGAAAAATGTATGTTAGATAAAAAGCTTTAAAGAATAGCACTGTAAAGGAGTTTATAGTCAAATATGGTAATAGTGCAACCTGTAGAAAAAGAAATTACTTTACTAATAACAATTTCTATATTATCAATTACCTAATATCCAACTAAGTAAGATTCAGCTTATATTTTATAAACATAATAGAAACTTAACTAATTTATCATAAAGCACATGTAAATATTGTTCCAACACATGATGCTATTATTTTCATTATTAAACTGCATTACTGGTATTAGAAAAATGTTCTTTGAAGAAAAATATTTCAAACATTAACTAAAATATTTTTAAATGTGTTTTATTAATTATGTTGACAATTAGGAATTTTAGAAATATACAAATTTCAACTCCTGTACTAGTTCATCAAAATTAAAATATAGGACATTCCTCTGCTCAGCTTCCTAAATTGAGTTTTGATTCATATATTTGTTTAATTTTTGACCTGTATAATTTATTTTAATATTACAATAACAGATACATATTAATGCATCATACAATTCTATCCCATATAATTTCTAATTGTTTTTCTAAAAGTTGTTACCACTTTGAACAACTTTTTCTGGTATCTACTGGTCTGGATTTTTATGGACCCTGGAGAATGGACATGCTCTGGGGTAATAGCAATAATTAGTTGAGTCAAATATTAAAATATGGCCTCAGCTGGACTAATGAAATTGAAATTAATTCATTGCTTGGAGCCTTTTTGCAAATAACTCTAGCTTTCTGAGAACATCAACAGAAACAAAATATCTTTGTTTAAGGATCTGGGTGAACATATAAAACAATTTTATACACATTAAGTATTTCTGAGTTAATAGTGATTTTTTTTCATTTTATATAATAGCTCTTCCTGCTATTGTGTTATTAGCCAATAGAGACTTGAGAATATCTTTTTTCTTCAAGTATTCTGGCAGAACATTTATAAATTTTTCTAGAAATTCTAATCCTGCAATGGCTATTTAAGCGAGTCAACAGAGTCTGAGTTCAGTTCACACAAACTCTGTTTTAGAGGACCATGTTTTAGGTTAGGTAGGAAAGCCACATCTATTTACCTTTTAACATCTTAGAGCAAACTCACTTAGCTTCTTGATACATTCATTGAATATCTCAGAACACACACATTTTGTCATCTAAGAAACTGTTGTACCTTGCAATGTCACAATTTAATTGGCAGCACTTATTATTTTCTAGAATATAAAATAATGCCATGTTTTATAATTAGTGATATCTTAGATTGAATTAATATTGGGTATTTTGTAAAACTCTGT
Source organism: Myotis nattereri (assembly GCF_964212035.1). Taxonomy (NCBI): domain Eukaryota; kingdom Metazoa; phylum Chordata; class Mammalia; order Chiroptera; family Vespertilionidae; genus Myotis; species Myotis nattereri. Next base: position 46,016,799 of record NC_138079.1, on the reverse strand, counting down.
TCAAATTTATTTTTGAGCTGTAAACAAATATCTGCCACCATTTATTGCAAGTAATGATTTCATTTCCTGTCTTTCACATTTTACAGTAGGCAGTCTGATGCATAGAAAATATTTATGTTCCATAAGGTGAAGATTTATAAACTTCATAAATTATACAACTCTTGAAATTAATTTTAAAGTAGATAAGTATTTTCATCCATAACCCATGTCTAAAAAGTACATTTATAATAAGTAGAAAGCACATTTATAATAGTGAAATCATTATATAGGATGATTTGGGAAGAGGTATAAAGAAAAATATGGTGAAACCACTGTGGTGTGAAATACTTCCTTGTCTGCATTTACATTAAGCATGTGATTTAATGATTATATGTGAATAATTTAAAATTTTTTCCTTAATAGACTAGAAAATTTCATATTAACACATTTTACTTCATTATCTTAGTCTGAAATATATGTAAAACTTTTGTGCTATGTTGGCCAAGTTACTTGATAGTGTTGTTCAGGTGTTCCAGATCTTTACTGATTTTTTATCTACTTATGCTCTCAATTACGGAGAGAACAATGTGAAAATCTCCAACTATAATTGAGAATGTCTCCTTGCAGTTATAGCAGTGTTTGCTTGATGTATTTTGAAGCTCTGTTAAAAGATGCATGAGTAGTTAGAATTGTAATGTTCTCTTGCTCAAATAACTCCTTTATCATTAGAAAATGACCTTCTTTATCTGGATAATATGTTTTACTCTGAAATCTACTTTATGGGTATTGATAGAGGTACTTCAGCTTTCTTTTGATTAGTAATATGTTGATATATTTTTTTCCCATCCTTTACTTTCAGCCTAATTGTACATTGTATTGGAAATGCATTTCTACTGTGCAGCATATACCTGGGTCTCTTTTCTTAAATCCAACTATCTCTGCTTTTTACTGGGCTATTTATATTTGAAATGAGTATTGATGTAATTGGGTTCACATCCGTCATCTTACTATTTATTTTCTACTTGTCACATGTTTTCTTCATTTCGTTCTATTTTCCTACCTTCTTTGGATTAATCAAATGTTTAATGTTTTCTTTGTCGACTTATTTTCTATAACTTTTTTTTGTTTTAGTGATAGTATCCATTTTAAACTTATCAATCCTACCTTCAAATTAATATAAAGCCTCAGAAACTTACCTCCATAAGCATAAGTAAAATAGATTATAACTTTAAATTCATGTACTTAGGAGCTGCATTTATTATAAGACATGATTTTGATTTTGACATTTCCAAAATAAGTCTTATTTTAAAAAATAAATAGGCTCCCATTAGGCAAGTTAGAAAATTATGAGTGTATATTGACACAGTTAGTGGAAAAGGTGTAAGCCAGAATTCTCATATGAGACAGTGTTACAGTGTCATCTATCCAATGTCAAAATTTCTGAAAAATTAAACCACTTCAATATTATAAACAGGACAATTAGCTAAACTCAGTAATGTAACTTGTAGTTTTGAAATCAAATTTAGCCAATTTGTTTATAATATTATAATTCAATATAATGAAGAAAAGACTTAGATAAGTTTACTATGTATTACTGACAAAACTAACACCAATCCTATATAATAAAGAGGTAATATGCAAATTGACCCTCACAACCTCATGTCACAAGATGGCCTGCAGGGGAGGGCAGATAAGGGGGAGCAGGTCTGCAGGGAAGGGCAGTTGGGGGTGATTGGGCTGGCAGGGGAAGGGCAGTTGGGGGAAATCGGCCAGCAGGAGAGCAGTTTGATGTCAATTATGTCGGCAGGGGAGTGGTTAGGTGTCAATCAGGCCGGTAGGGGAGCAGTTAGGGGGCTATCAGGCTGGCAGGCAGAGTGGTTAAGGGCAGTCAGGCAGCCAGGAAGGCGAGTGGTTAGGAGCCAGCAGTCCTGGATTATGAGAGGGATATCCGACTGCTGGTTTAGGCCCCATCCCTATGGGATGGGGCCTAAATTGGCTGTCAGACACCCCCCAAGGGGTCCCAGATTGGAGAGGGCGCAGGCTGGGCTGAGGGACACCCTCCCTCCCCCTCCCCCCCCCAGTGCATGAATTTTGTACACCAGGCCTCTACTAAACTATAAAAAAGAATGCAGCACTTACTATTATAATAAAGAAATACATTATGTATAGGAAAAAACTTAAGGAAATAAACAGCTCCATTCCCACAGATAAGGGAATTTTATAAAATAAATGAGAAAATGTATTGCATAAGTTTTTTGAACATTTGTGAATATATGTATTTATCTTTTATATATCAAAATTACTAGTTTGCTTTCTTATTTTCATTACAATTATTACTAGGTATCTGTACTAATAAAAGGGTAATATGCTAATTAGACTGGATAGACTGGACATCTTCCAGATGTCCTTCTGGATGTCCTTCTGGACAAAGCCTCAGTGGCTGCAAGGGCAGAGGGCTGGCGGCACAGGAAAGGTGGCAGTGCAGGAGAGGCAGCGGCATGGGCTGGTCCAGCACCATGGCCCCTTTCGCAGAGGTGGTGCAGGAGAGGCCTTGGCATGGGTTGGTCCAGCGCCACGGCCCCTTCTGCAGAGGCAATGCGGGAGTGGGGGCTGAACAGTCCCGGTCCCCACGCTGCCCCTTCCACAGAGGCAGCGGCACGGGCCCAGTCCCAGTGTCACGCTTCTGCAGAGGCTGGATGGGATGCGACCTGCTGTGCCTCAACTTCCCACAGTCCCTCCCACAGCTGGCCTGGCCCCAGATCGCCCCCACCCACCAGTGGTCAGGGGGTTGGGCCAGTGCTAAGAAGCCAGGACTGAAGGCCGGGAGGTCCAAGGGCCAGCAGCTGTGGCAGCCAGCAGTGGCAACAGCAGTGGGGTGATGGGTGTGGCGACTTCCCCTGATCGGCTCTGTCGCCTCCTGCCTGAGGGAGGACAGACTTCAGCTTTGGCCTATGGGGAGCGGGCCTAAGCCATCAGTAGGACATCCCCTGAGGGCTCTCAGACTATGAGAGGGGGGCAGGCCAAGCTGAGGGACCCCTCCAGTGCATGAATTTTTGTGCACCAGGCCTCTAGTTTACTTATAATTTCATATATCCTTTATAGATGTGCTCATCTTCTTTAGAGAGGCCCTACACAACTTAGCAATTAATTTTTCTAAACTTCAACAAGCCAACTTCTGTTGTCTCTTCGTATTATTTATGTCTTGTTTTCCATGGTTACTTTCCATAAGGGAAAAATGTCCTTATTCTTTACAAGTGCAAATTTAACTACAAGCTTTTGTCCTACTAAATTTAAAAAGTGAACTGAATGTTTCAGGGAAAAATACGTGCCTGTGAAATGTTTTATTGATGCACATTTCAAAAGGAAATATTTACAGAGTTTTCTAATTCCTTTATTTGTGACTTTCTGTTTGTTGTGTTAGACTTCTGGCTCTAATATATTTTTAAAGTTTGTGTATGGAATCTAATGTAGATCCAGAAATAAGATTTATTATTTCAGCAAAACAATATTAACATAATAGCAATATTTTAGATTTACTGTAAGTGACATAAATTAACTTTTTATAATGTATGCATAAATGCCTTTTCTGTTTTTCATTAGTCACAGCTGACTACCAAGCCTCAGGAAAGCAATGCTGAGGAAAATTATATATGTGCATAGGAGTGTCTAAATATATGTAGGAATACGTGTGTGTTTGTGTGTGTGTGTGTGCACACCAAGAGTCAATTGGGGGAAAAATAGATGCTTTGTTCTTTTCGTTTAGATGTCAGCTTTTCACTACCCTCTCAGAGCATTTATAGAAATTATAGTTAACTTCAGTAGTCTATATTTTTACAAAATTTCACATTAAACCTTTTATAATTGAGCATGTGATAACAGTCTCACCACAGTCCCTTCATTCTCTAGTTTACAAGATGTATTTTCTAACATTTAACCAACATTTATATTTCTCTACAACATGGATTCAGATACATTTTTTTATTTGAAAGTCAAATGTTCCTTTGCTCTCATGAAAGTGGCATTTGTTTTATACTTTTGGAGCTGTTTTTTTTACTGCAGTTAGCAGGAAAATTGAAAAATTTCACAGACACTTTCAGTATTTAATTTTTAAGGTTATAAGCCAAAGTAAAAACAATAATAAATTTCAGGAAGAGTACTTCTATGGAAACATTACAAATTAAGATGGATTTTTTCATCCAGTATATTAGTCATAATATCATAGTGTTTAAATAAACCTGAATTCACACTTGGGGAGCTTCCATCTTTGGGGGAAAAATGAAGCTTCTAATATCCTATTTTGTCTCTCTCCCTGAAAAATCATCCAGGATTTTTAAAAGCATAAGTCAAAAACATTGCAGCTTTACTCTGGATTCTCTATAAGAGAAAATCCAAAACCCCATTTCCAATAAGATTTTGTTTGACCTTAAAGATTAATGATACATATTCATCAACTACAGTCTACAATACTTTAGTGAACTCTCTAATTCAGTTGTTACCAAAAGCATGTGATCATAACACTCATGTGAGAGCATGTGAAGAAATAAAGATTTCTGGGCCCTGCCTCTGCTCTGGGGATGAGCTAGTAATCTAACTGTTTACAGAGGCCCCAGCTAATGTGAATAATAAGCAAGTGAGAAAGATTACTCTAATTGTCTCCCAAGCCAAAAGTAAGTTTTTGAAACTAAGTGTTAATTTTGAATTTTTACAAGTCAAAATGGAATATATTCTAATTCATTAGAACTTCGGTTGACTTCTAATTTGCCAATAGAAGTCAGTATGAATCAATGTCTCCAAAGTTTAGATTTTAATAAGCTTGTCAATTATCTTATGAACACTAGAAGGTAAACACGTATTAGTTTTCAACAAATTTTAAGTTTTAATAATAGATTTAACTAGTTAGGAACACAGATTATCCATTCACTCATGTGTCCAGTAGGCATTTATTGTCTACTCTATGCAGATGTATGGGGAAAAGAATCTCAGCATGACACAGTGGCTCCAAGAACTCCCAATCTAATGAGGAGCTCAAGACAGGTGGAAGAACTTTGTTTTCAAGTCAGCTTATTTTGAAGAATCAATACCTAACCTACCCAGTATACTATCTGATAAGACAACTCTAGGAAAGAAGTAGAGCATAGGTTATGTCCATTTCATAAAAGTCCATGATTCTCCAATGGGAAAACAGATTTCCTGGTCCTTGGAGACTTCCTTTGTTTTCTCAACATTAATGTGAAAAACAAGCAGCAAGTCACAATTCTCATTAATAAAGCTTCCATAATGTGTACTGGAGGATATATTCAAATTTGACAGTAACTACAAGGCATCCTTCCTTTCTGCTGAAGCGGGCACCCTCCATTAGCTGAAATTAAATCTGAATTTTTTAAAAAAAATATATTTTATTGATTTTTTACAGAGAGGAAGGGAGAGAGATAGAGAGTTAGAAACATCGATGAGAGAGAAACATCGATCAGCTGCCTCCTGCACATCTCCTACTGGGGATATGCCCGCAACCCAGGTACATGCCCTTGACCGGAATCGAACCTGGGACCTTTCAGTCCGCAGGCCAACGCTCTATCCACTGAGCCAAACCGGTTTCGGCTAAATCTGAATATTTAAAACCTGGAAAGTCCAGCTCATCAGTGAGGCAGACTGAAGGAGACATGGGTCCAGTAGTCAATAGCCATGCTCTTCTTTTGAAGTTTGACCTGACTCAGAAATTTAAAACCTGAAGAAGCCCTTTGGAGGGAAACAGATGGAATCTTCCGTGGCAACCACTGAGGAGGATGCCAGCAGGAGGAAAATGAAAGGGGTGAATTGGCCTTGCAAGGTGGAGCAGCCCCCAGTTTTTGAGCAGCAGGAGCAAAGAGAGATTCTCTTCGTCTCGCATGGAGATGATGAGTTTCATGCACTCAGAGCTCTGTTACTGCTTTACATAAGGCAGGGAAGGAGGGAAAGTAGCTGCTTTTCTGAAAGCAATTTTCAATAACTACTTGACTACACAAAACACTCAACTTCAAAAATAGCAAGTGAGCTGTGCCCTTACACGATGGAGATTTATATGTAGCCACAGTAGAGTGCTTACTGAGGTTTTTGGTGAGTGAATTAATTAGAACTAAGTTAAAAAGATGAGGATATAGTTTGTTTTCTAAAAATAAGGACAGTCTTATTTAAATAACCACCATCTGGTATCACGGTTATTTAGAATTTTATCTGCTTTTTTCCTTGTTGTAATTCAATATTATGGGACCTGACTAAGATATGGCTGGTGTGAAGAATGCAAAATTGCCTATAGTTACATAAATGTTGTGGTATTTTCAAACTCCAGATATTACTTGAGAAGGTTGCTATTTTGACATAGTGTAAAGTTTAATGATGAGCTCACCCTTTTTAATTTTAAATTGTAGGGTGGGGCAAAAGTAGGTTTATAATTGCTTGTAGGGGAAATAATACAATAACTAATAAATAATAACATAAGAATAAACTCTGTTTTTCATATACTCACAACTGTAAATCTGCTCAGGAGTAGAGAGAGGGAGATAATAATAGTTAATGTCATGATTCCACTTTTAGTGCTATAAAAACTACATTGAATTAAAGATTTAAAAAATGGTGTTCTTTAAGACTGAGTGGAGGTCTGCTAACTGATGCAGAGACAAAATATTTATTGAAACAATGTAAATAAAGAGGTTCAGTTATTGTCATAATATATATATATAGTATACCAATTACAAAACTCAAGGAAGTCCTATAAGTCCTCATTTAGCATTTGTAATGCATGCTCTTGCCAAAAATAGAATGGGATCTCTGTGAATTTTGCCAAGGTCTCTGAGCAAGAAGGCCACAATCTCATGAAATATTCCAGTATAGAATTGATATAGCAAAGTGAAAGTTGTTTGCAGTTCTAGATCTGCCTGCTGGACTGGGAAAGGATAAGCACATTGAACAAATTTAAATTTGCAAAGTAGCCTATTGTCACCAGTGACCAGAGTGACAGTTGTGAAGGTGCACAGAGAACAGCATGATGGAGACTCTTCTCAGAATCAGTTGTGAAGTGGGGGCTTGGGGTCAGAAACAAGGCAAAAAACTGGGTGCACCTTCAGAGGCACATAGACAGGCCTGTCTTTCCATTTTCATGTTTACATGAATACAGGTGTCCTGCCTACCTAAAGATGTCTGTTCCTGAACCTAGCATAAAGAAGGATTTAGGAGCAGGAGAGGAAGAGAGGAATAGGAAGTGTGTTTATGGGTTGGAGAGGGTTAGTAACTTAAATAATTACAATTCAAGAATCAAGTAACTAGCTACATGGTAGAAATCAAAGGTAACCTAAAGTGACAGACTAGCTATAGGAACAATCAGAGGCCATTGTCTGTTAAGGAGCTCATTAATTTTAAGAAGTCTCTTGTTTTATTTGGAGACAATAGAAAACTAGTTGTCTTTCTTCAAGGATTGATTTAAAGTTGCAAAGAAGATTTTTTTGTTTGTTATTTTATAGTCTATAATATTAAAGGTTAGCAATGTGAAATATATGGTTAATTTTGGCTAGGGAAGCCTTTACATTTCTTAGGTGGTATTTGTATTCTTTTAATCTTCTTTATTTAAAACAAAATTAAAGTGCTTGTTTAAGGACACACCATCAGGTAGTAGAAAAAAACACAAGTAAATATCAAGCACAAAATCCATAAAACTCAATAATTTGGGGGTTGATTGCTCTTATGACTCATATTTAGTGACAGATAACATCCCAGCACAGATGCTATGAAACATCATTCTCAATAAGTTTATGGAGAAAGAGGAAAACAATGTAGGAAATACAATGAGTAATGAATATGTGCTTCTTCTTTGTGTTATTTTATGTCCTAAAAACCCAGAACACCTTTATTTTCAAAAAATATGATAAACTACCTAAAATGTGAAAACATGTAGTTTTTTTAAGTTAACAGATATTCTGCATGAATGAAAAAAAGATGTGTGAAAAACACAAGAAATGTGTATATAATAGTGTTATTAAAGTAAAATGTTTATAAATAAAAAAATAACATTTTTATTATTATACTAGAGGCCTGGTGCATAAAATTCATGAATGGGGGGAGGGGGTCCCTCGGCCTGGCCTGCACCATCTCCAATACGGGACCCCTCAGGGGATGTCCAGCTGCCCTGTGGGATGGGGCCTAAACGGGCAGTCGGACATCCCTCTCACAATCCCGGACCACTGGCTCCTAACTGCTTGCCTGCCTGCCTGCTCACCCCTAACCACTCTACCTGCCTGCCTGATCACCCCTAACTGCCTCTGCTTGCCAGCCTAATTGCCCCCTAACTGCCCCCCTGCCAGCCTGGCTGCCCCCTAACTGCCTCCCTCCTGGCCCAGTCACCCCCTAACTGTCTGAAAGGAAGTCAGATGTCAGGAAGATGTCCGATTAACCCAGTTTAATTAGCATATTACCCTTTTATTAGTATAGATGCTTTGAGGCCTTGTTTCCCAATGCTTAAATGCTGAAAACCTTAAAATTTTCTTATTTTTGTTTTCCTAATCAGCCATCACTCATTAGAAATTAATAAAAACATCTGCACTGAAAATTCTGAATATCTCACATATATGATTGATTTACATATTATTAGACACAATCATCTATACTAATAAAAGGGTAATATGCTAATTAGGCCAGACATCTTCTGGACGTCCTTCCAGACAAAGCCATGGTGGCAGGGGCCAAGGCAGAGGTGGTTAGGGGCTATCAGGCCAGCAGGGGAGGGCAGTTAGGGGTGATCAGGCCTGCAGGGTAGCAGTTAGGGGCATCAGGCCAGCAGGCAGAGTGGTTAAAGGTGATCAGGCAGGCAGGCAAGTGGTTAGGAGCCAGCGGTCCCAGATTGCGAGAGGGTGCAGGCCGGACTGAGGGCCTCCCCCCATGCAAGAATTTCATGCACTGGGCCTCTAGTACAATATTCCTCAGTAGAAAATAATTACTTATTATCTTATTTAGGTCATCCTTGTACTACTACTATGAGGGACCCATCAAGTGTTAGAACAAGTAGGACACTATGCAATGACCAAACTGTTAACACATAAAAAATATATATATTTATTGTTGATTGACTTGGAATGGTCAAGAAAATAAAACTTTAATAAATGATTTAAAATTCAAGTATTTTATCATTTACTAAATGGCCGTAATGAACCCAATAAGGAACTTATCTAAGAAAAATTGTTAACATTTTTGTTAGAAAAATGGGAATGTCCTATTTAATGGGAATCTAGTAGTTATCTGTCATGCCATGAAATCAAGTACTCGATCAGTCTGAGTAAGACAGAATCCATGTCATTATTTTGGTGGTTGAAACTATGCATTGACCATTGGCTAGAATACAGGGGAAAAAATGAATCCAATTCATTTCTAAATAAAATTCCAAGCAACTAATATTTTGACTTTTTAATATAATATTCTTTTGAAGGTAAAAAGAACCTTTCAAGAACACTAATTCTACATGGTGCGCATGCCATTTTTACTATCCACCATCACACCATCAGCTGCAGCATACTGAGCAATTAAAAGTCTTTACCACTTTCAAAATGAATTAATATTCCAGTCTTTTCTACTTTTCTTTAGTTTAAATCTAAAAAACACTAAAAGATACTTGTTATAGTTCCATGTTTATGCGAAACTATAACAAGATTTCTGACTCTGCCACACCTTCTAAAGTGACCCACTGGCTAGTGATGCTGATGTATTTCCTTTTATTGGATCTCAAAGTAAAATTGCATTAGGATGCATGGAGTGCTCTTGAGACACACATTTGTATTAAGCCCCTTGGGGATCTTATAAAAAAGGGAACACATTTCTCATTGTTACAAAGTTTCTGGCGTAGCTAGAAACACAAAACTGATTAAAAGATAACTTTGAAAAATAAAAGATAAATCCAGTGATTATAGCTGTATGAAGGGACACTCCCCCCAGTTTTTCTGCAGCTGTGAACAGGTGACCAAACCTAAGAAGACTGAACACAGGAATTAACTTCCAGCTCTCCATTAAAGCTAGAAACAAACTTAATTTTGTACAGATAAATGAAATATTAAATAGTTAATAATAGTTAAAAGAGGACGTTTTTCATAAGAGTGAAAATAATATTACTTTTACATAGCAAAATAGCACTTTTGTTTCTTACTTTTGGTAGTTCACCAATAGCTATAAGTAATAGCAAAGTTGATGTTTACCTCCTGATAGCAAGTATATTTTAATAATCAATATACCCTCAGATCTTTGAGACAAAATCATCCAGAATTCAGCTCAGACCAAAGCAGAGTTTGCACCTGCTCAGCTCAGGCAAGGATTCCCTATGTTTTTCCCATAAGATTGTCAGATTTAGGAAATAAAATAAAGGATGCCCTTTAAATATGAATTTCAGATAAACAATGAATAATTTTTAGTATGTGTATATCTCATAACTTATATCTCACAACCCCGTTTCCATTAAAGATCCCCTAGATCTTCCAGCTGGGTTAGCCAGTCTCCTGAGAATGCACAGAAGAACAGAAGATAAAGGAGAAAGCCTTCCTTCTTGCCTAGGCATACACACACACACACACACACACACACACACACACACATTCTCTCTCTCTCTCTCTCTCTCTCTCTCTCTCTCTCTCTCTCTCTCTCTGTTTCAGCTCTGAACTCCCCCTTTGCTGCTTCATCACTCATCTCCAGGATTATCTTTTGCCACTCCTTTGATACTCTTTTCTCCTCAGCGCCAGTTTGGATGAGACCCATGCTGAATGCTTAAATCACTGCTGTGCTCATACATGTGTCTCTGTACTAAGTCATTTCTGACCAAGACAATATAAAACTCTTCAGAGACGTGGAGTGACAAAAGGTTCTTAATGTGGGATGAGAATTATCAGCCACCAATTTCTCTACTGCCCCATCATCTACATATCTACTATGAAGGGATACACTCAGACTATAGATTGTTCTGATAAAATGCAAATGCTGGGTGTGATTTAGGAAATTTTAAGAGATGAGCACTGGGCTTCAATAGAGAGGCAGGCTACCTGTACTTTTTAGAAAAAAAGGAAAGGCATTTCTGCAATTCTGATGTTAGACTGAAAAGAAAAGGTTAGATGCTCTTAGTTTCTGACAGCACTTGGTAATATCTTGTGGAGATATCTTTGAAAAGGAGATGATTTTCCAGTTCTAATTTTTCTGCAGGAATATTTCTTATGGCAGTTAAAATCTGAGTGCTAGAGGACAGATAGTGTAAATATATAGCCACAGTGTAGAATGACATATTTTATGTCCCATAAATCTTTACAGGCAGTCATCCTATGTGATATATTTCCTAGGATATTCCTGTTACTTAAGGAAACTTTCATCACAAAAGGAGTTAAATGTGGTGGTGTGTCCCACCTACTGACTTTTAGACTGAGCATTCTAAATGCCCGCTACTTTAGGAGAAGGACGATAACAGTCGACAGAGTTAGTGTCTTCTGATTTTTCTCTGGGTGATTTTCCAGGGTCACACCTAGTAACAAAGGTCATGTGAATTTTTCAGTGAGGCTCTTCCAGCTCTTTCTAGGAAGCTGCCAGGTCTCCAGCTCCCTGGAGTCCAAGTTATGAAAGAAAACCACAGATGGAATGGAAGTGGCTGCTCTGTCCCCAGACCCTTTCCTCTTTCCCCTGACCGGGTTGTCTCTTAGCAAATCCTTGGTTCAACTTGTCGCTCTCACACTGGACTAGGCAATTACAAGTGTAACCTATGCCAGCTTTCCAGTAATAGAGAAGTTGGTATGACTATGGACAGATAGAGCCCTTAATCTCATATCTCTTTGGGTCAGTTGACCCCTTCTATGTGAGGCCAGAAGTTATAAGTTCTCAAAAATACTCCCAAAGATGTGCCATTTCCTCCTCTTTCCCAACCTTCAACCCCCATAGTGCCAGGAAAGAATGAATTTTAGAAAGAGATTTCAGCTCTTTACCAATCCAGAATTGTATATCAGCCAACCAACTTTCACATCAATTACAGGAAAATGTCAGAGAACATGTGATAATTTAAAAAGTAATAAATGACCCTTTATAGCCAGTGTAGAAAAAAATACAACATATTTGCATTTTGGGCCAATAATATTTAAACTATCCCATTGGTGCATTTTAAAGAAAAAAAAAAGTCTAACAGAAAGAACAATAGATTGCAAAATAGTACTGCAAGAATTCTAAGTGAATATAAAATTTCTGGCTAAGTAAAAATTTTTGGAATATAATCAGAGATTTATATACAGTCTAAGCATGAAGCAAATCCAGATCAGTTCAGTGAGATGTAGCATTCCCTTAAGCCAAAGACCTAGATTTTTGCATAATTACAAAAGAGAGCCCATTTCAGAATCACCAGAAATCTCCTGAGAGCAACAATGAGAGTGGAATAATGTTCTCAGAGAATCCATATATTAATTTCAATGGTTGAAAATGATTCATGCGCAGGTGGAAGAAAGGCATGGAACTAGTCTCCATGTTTTTTCTTTTCACTCCCCCATCAAACAAAAATGTTCTATAATTGGACCTTTGAAGTTAAATCCTTGGATGGGCAATTTGAAAGCTTTATTTAATTTCATTGAGGTAGCTTGGAAATCAAAGAAATCTCTGAAACAACCAGGGTCCAGACTTTTAAAAGGGCTTAGAAACAAAACAACATTCTGAAAGGAACACAGAGAAATTGGCATCCAATATGAAATATGATGTAGAATTATTTATATATGTCACCATGCTCTACAGCTTTCAGAAAACCTGACTGCAGTTTCTCTGATTTTAAATTAATCCTCAGTAGATGGCCAAAGTAATATTCCCCAAAGAATGTGTAAGCCTTTGCAAAAAAATGACATTAAAGAAATATGGAAGAATAAAGATGTGGAATTGTTTTGTTACTAAAATATGAAACAGAACAAGTAATACTAGTTGTTTGATATATTTATTAAGTTTTTGTCCATGAGAATAAATACTATCCAGAAAATAAAAACAAGAGCAAGTAAAAATGGAATAGAACCTAAGAGTAGAAAATGTAGATAGTGTACTCCAGGACTACAATCAATACATTACAATAGGTTGTCAAGTCAGGATTTAATCAAAGAATCCGAAAAGGCTGAGATAATAACTAATCTTGTCACAAGTCTGGCACATGATATGAGAAAGTTTTAGAAACAATCCTTTCAGACAACTGAGGTCCCTTTTCAGACTAATCAGTGTTACAAATATAAAAAGTCCGCTAACCTTGCAACATTAATTGCTCATTGCAAAGTTTGGAAGTTCACAATTCCACTTATTTCTGACACCAATTGCAGGTTCACAGGTCCCTAAGACCACCCCAGGTTGGATAATCCACTAGAAGGACTCACAGAGCTTGTTTAACACTACACTCACAGTTACACTTCATGACAGCGACAGGTTTCAGATAAACATTAGCCAAGCATATGGAGCGGAGTCCAGAAGAGGTCCCGGCGTGAGCTTTCTGCCCTCTCTCAGCGGAGCCCCGGGCGGTGCTGCAAACCAGGGAAACTCGCCTCAGCCCTCATGGGCAGAATGCTTATTGAAGCTCAGTCACATAGACATGGTTCAATGCTTCCATGGCTGACTTTAGTCTCCAGCCCCAAAGGCCCCACCATAGCTCACATTGTTGGCGTGGACTATTTGGTGTGGCCTAAAGCCCCCACATAAACAGAGACCCTCTTATCATTCGGGACTTTCCAAGGGAGTTAATTTTTCCCCAGAAGCTGAAGAAAAAGGTCAAACATCCCTTTGGGTAAGGTTAGGCTTTCATTACACAAAGTTGTATGAACTATACACTGCTCACTGGAATGGCATGTAGCTACAGGTGTTATGACTAAACTAGATTGGACACATCCTGAACTATGCAGAAATTTTCACCTGCTAACACACTGTTTCAGGAGGGTGTGGCCTTACTTCATCAGCACTTTATTAAAAATGTATTTTATTGATTTTTTTAACGGAGAGTAAGGGAGAGGGATAGAGAGTTAGAAACATCGATCAGCTGCCTCCTGCACACCTCCCACTGGGGATGTGCCTGCAACAGAGGTACATGCCCTTGACCGGAATCGAACCTGGGACCCTTCAGTCCGCAGGCCGGTGCTCTATCCACTGAGCCAAACCGGTTAGGGCACCTCATCAGCACTTTTGCAGGGCAGCAGTGCTACTGAAGATGATTTGGGTTGGAAGACACTGTGGCAGCTCCCTGTCCCTCTGTGCTGCTGAGGATTTTTGCTCCAGCATTGTTGGGGTGTCCGATAGTGATGACTCATCCCCAACTCATTCTTCTGCAGGCAGGTGATCAATATAGACTCTTGTTAATACAATCTACTATCTCCAACAATAGTCTTTCAGGATTTTTTGTTTGTTTGTTTGTTTGTTGGGGGTACGTCTTAGAATGGGATTCTCTTCTAGATAGGCACTATTTTCCAAGGAACATTTCCTAGAATATTGGAATTTACCTGAAAACTGGTTTCTTGTTTCCTTATTACATCTGAAAGAATGTACTTATATTTAGACTAATTTAGTTACAGTTTCATTGGTTTAGTGGAATTGATTGTAGAGAAAACCATCAAGAATGATATAGTAGCCATTCAATCATGAAATGGCTTCAGGATGCTGGTAAATTTTCCTAGAAAATTGAATTCACTGAAAATAGCTAGAGTCTATGTCAGCTAAAAGAATCAGACTTTGTTTTCAAACTTTTTATATCCAATCACTAACAGAAGTTTCACACGTGAAACTGCCAATAAGAATTTTTTAAAATCTTTATTATTGAAAGTATTACATATTCCCTTTTTTCCCCATTTTATACAACTAACAGAAACTTTTTTAAAAAAATAATTTATAACATTTAAAAATAATTTTTATTTTATTTTTTAATAAAAATCTTTATTTTTTAAATGCTCCTTGAAAGGGCAAAGTAGGTATAAATTAAATTGCAGCTTAGCCTAAAATATATTGATAATCTAATCATAAACTCAGAAAAAAAAAGAAGTCTTATAAACCTATCCAAATAGATAAATATTATGTTTAACACCATTTGTGCATATTTATTCTGTGAAAATGTCCATAAGGCATTAAGCCACTTAAAACATTGATTCAAGCTATAGTAGAAATATTTAACAATCCAAAAAATTCAAGGAATGTTGATACTAAGTACATAAAAATGCGTTTTATGATGCTGATCTATAAACTAATAAGTATAACTCCATTGTGTCACCATAAAAATCAGATTTTATACTTACATAATACATAAATGGTTACTTTATAAAAAGATACTTAAATCCTAATGTCCACTAAATTTCCACTACTTTTTAAATACATCATAATTTTAACTAGTAATTACTATTTTAAATGTCATAAATTCAATAAACTGAAATGAAATTGAGACAAATATAAATTTCTACATCTACTATAAATCTATTTTAGAGTAAAAAATTGGAGAAAATTTAGAGAAATTTTATGAAAAAGTTCAGAGTTTATTTAACCATAAATCAATTAGTCATAACCCAAAATGTAGCATAATAGTTTTAAATCTTAGACTGCATTGACAGAAAGATTGTATCTACAACAAACGTGTACTCTTTTGAGCCATTGCATACTGTGTCCAAACAAATACCCCAATCAAGTTACAGTTAAACCAGAGGGAAACCAATGGAATGAAATCAAGATAAGTTTGAAATGCATCTTACTTGAGGAAGTGTTTGAAGAACCATGGACGTTTACCCTTGAATTTGAATTTGAAAGCTTTGTGTTAGTTATTATTAAATATGTAAAAAGTGATGCTGGGTATGTCTTTTTGTCCTTGCTGCTTTTGGATACCTGGATTTCTATACGCATAAGAATACAGCACTCAGATCAGCAGATGGAACTTAGGAAGAGACATAGTCCAGGCCAATAGGCAGGCAGACATTGGAAGTGTCTAAGTACACACCCGCCCGGTACACTGATGCCGGCGGACAGTTCCGGGTCCGAGGTAGAGAGGGAGTTCGGTGCCGTGCCTCCTCTTCCAAGTCTCAGTCCCTCCCATTTACGGGTAGAATTAAATAAAAACAGAGTTTCTCAGCAATCAGACTGTTCTCACTTCTTTATAAGCATCCCAGATGAAGAGGACAGGTAATTGAAATTGCGTACGCTAAACAAAGAATGCCCGGCTTTTACACTCCCCTGCTCTCTCCTTCCCGCCCACACACACCGTGCTGCCCTAGAGAAACGGATTTTTTATCTTGGTCCTTTCTCTCTCTTAAGGACATCGGATCGGAATAAATGTGTAGCCAATAAAGCCAATGGTACGGTACGTTTGAAGCTATTAACAAGGCAAATGCAGAAAACTTGAGAAAGCTTTTTTAACGCATTTATTTCCTTAGCATCTGGAATCCCACATATGGTTTTAGTCTCCACATACCAGAAAAGAGGTAGTGAAATGTAGAGAGGGTGACCTATAGGTCAGAGGGAGGAACTGGTGGCCACTTGACACCTTGCTGAAAAACTGACTTGCAGAGCTCAGGGAGGCTGTAAAAAAAAAAAGCTTCAAACTACTCACTATTTGGACCATAGGAAGTAAATTCCAAAAGCTTAGAACAATGGGAATCTCTTTAAAACTTTTAGTGACTTAAGTTTAGGACAAATAAAAAGAATTACATTTTCATAAACCAGATGAGTTGCTAATTAAGTAGTATATGCAAGAAATTCCCCAAAGGATTTCTGGATATTTGTGGAAGGCAGAGTCATAATGCATGACTGCTAAGAGAGGCTGAGTCAGCCGTGGGCAAACTACGGCCCGCGGGCCGGATCCGGCCCGTTCGGCTGTTCTATCCGGCCCGCGGAGCCGAAAGAGCGGACGGTTCTCTTGCTCTCCCCTCCGCTCCTTCACCAGCAGCAGTGTTAACATGGCAACGTCGGGAAACACGGCCGCAGCTCCTTCTTCTGAGTCCAGTTTAAGAACCCATTGTGGCCCTGGAGTCAAAAAGTTTGCCTCCCTCCAAGTTCCTTGGCTCCTCCTACTGATGACATCTACTCTGGCCTTAATACTCCATTGTTTCTAACAAAGAATGACAAATCTCATCTTATAAAAATATTAAGTGTTGCTGGAATTATTAAATTTTATCCAGTAGTCTCTGTGCATTGAGATTTGAGTCCTCCCTTGAATCTGATTTGAATTTTAACTAGTAGAGTTGATATTAGAAAACAAATTCCAAGATCTCAGTCACATTGAGGCAGCTGCATTTTCTCCTACATACTCCTAAGTTGTAATTGTGCAAACCTCTTCAAAATACCTTGAGTGCTTTTTTTCTTGAGGCCCCATATGTTGGTTGAAGCCTAAGAGACCCCTGAGCATGAGCATGTTTGAGTATATCAGCACACTTGTCATCAGCTAATTAAATCTCCTGAAACTGAAACTTGTGCAAATTCCTTTAAAAAACTTCTCAATAAAAGCCACTTTCTCACAACTCATGTTTTCCCTGCTATATGGAGATTTAAGTTTCTCCATCAGCCATTTCAGGCTTGATTTCAATCAAGGTGCTTAAATCTCTAAAGTGTGTATGTGAAAGCACTCTTCTAGAATTCTTAGAGTTTATGAAGCTAACTAAAAACACTGAGTTTGCATTTTTGGCCAGGTGAAACATGGAAATAGCATTCTTAAGCAGGCTCTTCCCAGTGCTAGAGATAAGAAAACAGCATATGTGCCACATGTTTGCACAGCAAGTACAAGATGTCATGCTGGAATTTGCAAATGTGTGCTTCGTGTTCGGTGCTGTGTCATTACTGAGAGAACTCTGAAAATAAGATTGTGTTTTCAGAACTTTTAGATCACAGTTTGGGTGATTCCAATGTGGATCTTGGCTGTTTTTCTGTGGACATTTTTGTTGTAAATCATCCTGTTTTATGAAACTTCATTTAATTTTTTTAATGAGCATGCACATATTTATGACTTTCACACAATAAATCAGAAACGCCCTAGCTGTGTGCAATTTCAGAGCTGATGCCATTTCTCTATATGTATTCTCCATGATAAAGAGAGGGGTATAGGTAATAAGTGGACTATTGCTTCATGGGTTGATAGCTTCTTATGAAAACGTGTGCTGAAGACCAGCAACGTAAAAGAAAATTGTTTCTTCCCATATTTCCTTCCCAACAAGTGTCATAAGGCTATATTTTGGACTGTTATAGATCTTGTGATGAAAGTTAATGAATTTAAACTCTATTAATCCCAAAGATATACATTAAGATCTCTAGCAGGGCTATGAAATTGGATTTTAGTTTTTATATTAAATTGTAACACCACAGTCTCAGTGAAGCATTTGAATCTAATATCATATGTCGGAGAGAAAGTCAGGAAACCATAGTGTGTACTCTCCTATTTTCTGCTGTTGCAATGACAACCTCTCAAGATTTTGATAAGCATTTGTATGGTATGTCCTATACATGTGAACGTGTGCTAACAGAGGCACTGTTACTTAGTAACACATTTTAATCCAGAGCTAATTCCTCCTTGGTTAGTGCAAGCCCGAGCATTGCTGAAGATGAAATTTTTATTATATGAATGTGAATTCAGATATGCCAGGAGGATGAATTCTAGATGTGGCATAGTTCAGTATTCTCTTCTTCGGCAAATATTTTTCAATAGCTTTTGAGATATATTTGGTGTCAAGTTGAAAAATCATTCCCCCACCAGATGTCAGTGGCACTTGTATTTCCCCTCATAATCTTTCCATGAAACCAGCAGAAAGATTACCCCATGTTGTCTGTTGCTTCTATTAATCAGTGTCATGCTGTCTAATGCTTCAGAGAAGAATATCTTTATTTTTTTTTCTTTCCAGGGAACCTTTTTGATCATATGGGACTGAACCAACTAAAAATAAAAAGCTATTTTTAAAACATTCCCTTTAGTTTTAGGATGTTCAAAGATACGGGCTAAATATTGTCATTGATAATGGAGGTTTTTTTTCATTGCTTTGGGGAAGTTTTATTTTCAGGTCTCCCTTTAGCCATATAGGTATGTTTTGATCTCAAGCAAGAAATAAAATTATCTTCTCGTTATAAGATGCCTCATAAAGTTACAAGGGAAACCTTGAAGTAATTTTTACTATCCTAATAGCTCTAATCCAAAAGTGTAAATATGAAACACTTAGAAATACTTAAATGTTCAGAATCCATGGTTTAAAATAGTAAAATCTTTAAGACTATGTATTATAAATACATGAATTTCTCCAAAAATAATGTATCATTTTATGCCATTCTTATCAGGATCCCAATGTCATCATTTTTTAATAATTTTTTTTAAATCCTCACCAGAGGACATTGTTGTTTTTTTATTGACTTTTTAAAGAGAAAGGAAGGGAGAGAGAAACATTGATGTGAGAGAGAAACATCGATCCATTGCCTCCTGCACAAGCCCTGACCAGGGATGGAACCCCCAACCTCAGTATGTGCCTTGATGGGGAATCAAACTCCCAACCTTTTGGTGTATGGGATGATGCTCCAACCAACTGAACCACCTGGCCAGGGCAGGGTCATAGTATTGATTCGTTTATCGTGAGGCAGACACTTCTCAAAGTTATTATGAAGGTCTCAAACAAAAGAAGAAAAGGGAGAACAGATATGTAATGGCAATATCTAAGAGCATATGGGCACCAATGATCACAACAGTGTTGTGTAGATCCAGGAATTAATAGAGAAGCAAAGAAAAGAAAAAAGTATAGTTCAAAAACGGCTTTGATTAGGTTGCCTCTCTTGAAGATGGACTAATCTTGCTCTCTATGGAGAAGTGAGCAAAAAGACACTGTGATAGAGACTGTTATGCTCACCAGATATCCATGTTCTCCTCTCTACTTCCCCGTTTTCATTTGGGCCAGGTTCCTATAATTGATTAAGGCCAATGAGATGTATCCAGAAATGATGCAAGCTGTTTCCATACCTTGCTCTTTCAGATATCCTGCACAATCTAGCAACCCTCTCCCTCCCTGTCCTTTGTGAGTGTGGAGGCCACATGTTTCAAATGTGGCTGAAATTTGCAAGCAACCTGGATCTCTGCGTCACCTCTTAGACAAGAGCACTTTCAGCACACACTGCCTAACCAGCAGCGCTCTGTGACCAAAGCAAAAAATAAACATTTGTTGTATTTTTAAAAATTCATAGGCAAATAAAATGATAGATCTACATAGATTCCTGCATAACACAAAACAGTTTTGTCTTATTTAACTCTTTTTAAAGTTTGACAATTTAATTTAAAAATGATTATTAAAAAGAAGTTGTGTTTGGGCTGGGCTTTAAGAGGCAGGGGTGGGTGGGTGGGAAGAGATCAACCAAAGAACTTGTATGTATATATGCATAACCCATGGACACAGACAACAGGGTGGTGAAGGCCTGGGACTGGGGGTGGGGAGCCTAGAAAGGGCTAGAATGAGGGAAAGAGGGGGACATATGTAATACTTTCAACAATAATGATTCTAAAAAAAAGAAAAAGGAAGAAGCTGCAATATGTTTTAAAAAACATAACATGATTCGTTAT
Organism: Myotis nattereri; assembly: GCF_964212035.1. Lineage (NCBI taxonomy): Eukaryota > Metazoa > Chordata > Mammalia > Chiroptera > Vespertilionidae > Myotis > Myotis nattereri. Next base: position 45,996,284 of record NC_138079.1, on the reverse strand, counting down.
CAAATCTCACATGGGAGGGGGGGGGCACTCCAAATAAGAAAATAATAAAAATAATTCCCAAGAAGAAGCAGCCGTATGACTGATGTTCTTCACTCTCCTTTACCAGGTGTTCCAGGGCAATTTTGACAATGACACCCACAGAAAAAACGTCATCGACCCGCCCATCTATGCGCGGCACATAAGGATCCTTCCTTGGTCCTGGTACGGGAGGATCACGCTGCGGTCGGAGCTGCTGGGCTGCACAGAGCAGGCGTGAGGAGACCCACACCCACGACCCTCCTCAATGTTCCCTCCTCTCTATCTCCATGGAAGGAACTGTGCTAAATCTGTAGGAAACTGAATGGGGTTTTTCATGAAAAAGTGCTCAAATTACGGTAGGCCACCAACTATCTTTTTAAGGAGGTCTAAGCCTGCCTTTTCAAAGGTTTAATTTGATTTTTATTATTTAAATTTCTTAAGTAACATCACATTAACTGTGAATTACTTTTCTCACGGTTTCCAGAATCATTCACAATGGTTGAAATATATTAGGGAAAGAGAGTAGCAAGGTTAAAAAATCTCATAGTTATCAAGTAAAAGCAAGAGTTGGTAGAGCTTTTATAATCAATGCACAACCAGTTCTTATCAAAGGGATACTACAATGTTAGCAATAAGATTTTTTTCTTTCTGTAGTGACTCTGCGTTATCCTAATTGTTTCCCTGTGCCTACCAAACACTGTCAGTGTTTATAACAGAATTTTGAAGAAGAATTTGTAACATGTAGTACTAATTGATATTATAGTTCTTACTTTACTTTTTCTAATCAGACATTATGTGATCTTTTTTTGGTTCTATTTTATATTCTTTATATTGTATATTGCCTAAATGAGTTCACATTTTTCCAATTGAGTTTTTTTCTATTATTTGCCTAAAAGAAGTATCATTGTTTACATATGGAACATGATTGAAAATGAGTAGATTGATCATAATTAATCTCAGTAGATTGAATATGAAATCTATTTTTGAAGGAGGCTATACCTATGTAAACTCCAGATACTTCCTTTATAAAAAAAATAATATTACCATTTTGGAAAATAAACAAGAACAAAGTTGTATTATGTTCCTTTAAAACCAAAATTTTTATCTTCATTTCCATGGTATTTATATAGCCTTATCTTTACTTTAACATAATAGAATGCTGAAGCCTTTGTTTCTCTATTAAAAATATTTCAACAAATGTTAACATAGTGCTGCTTAGCTTGGCCAAGCATACTCATTATTTCTTTGTTCATCTCTGCACTTTCTGTGAAACCAGAATTCTATTAAGATTTGAAGCTGGTGGTGGTTTCCCAGGAAAGCACATGTGTAGTCATTTGTGAGAAGAAAAGTACTTACTAATGGCAAAGTAGTAAACCATTTTCAAGATGAAAATTGATTTCTATTTATTTTGCTTCAAAGGTCCTGAAAAGTAAGCAATTATCATAACAATTTGTTATTGATAATGGAGGTTTCATTGACACATTTCTCAAATTAAAGCTCACACTGCCTCCATAAAAGTCCTCAATATCTAATTTATAAGCTTTACAATTATTTCTTTTATAAGGCTTAGACACAGAATTATTGGAGTTTTAAATTAAGGGTCCTGGAAAAGAAAGTACAGTGTGTGTACGAAATGTTGAGGTCCTGTGCAACAACCCTAAATTTTATTTTTTCCTTTTATAATTTGTGCTGCATAACAAAGCCACTAGAATGTTACTGTCTTGTCTGTCCATGTGTTATTAGCATTTCTTAATGATGTATATATGGAGTGGTCTTATAGTGAAGGATTTAAAGAGAAAGTCAATCATGATGGTATTTTTAATAAGAGCAAAATTAGGACTGTCTGGCCACATATTTGTCCTATGCCCATATACTTTCTATTTAAGGCTCTTAATACCATTAATTTGAAGCATCTAAAATAGTGATCAGTTTTCATAATCTTTCAAAAACAAAATTGCCATGTCTTCAATATTGTTTTTAAGTGATAACTTTAAAGTTAGGAACTTAAATATTTTTAATTTGCTAAATTTTAAAGTCATGTTGCAAATAATTATTTAAGTCCAAAAATATACACATACTTATGTGTATATTTTTGGACTTAAGTAATTATTTTTCTTTAAAATTTTACTGTCCGACCAAATTTCTAGATGTTTTCCTTTGTAGATGATGAATAATTATCATTCTTTACTGAATGTTTTAAAATTTATAATTCTTTGTAATGACTTACTTTTTCAAAATTATTCATGGCTTCCTTTGATACTTTGATTTCATTCTATTGATAGCTTTTGAAGCAAATATTTTCAAAGGGAGTTTATTAAAAGTATATTTGTTACCTTTTAGAAATACAACGAAATGAATTCCTCTTGCTTGTGCATTTGCTCTCTGCTGCTTTAAATGCTCTTCACCAACACGGCACAATAAATGGAATATTTATTTGTCCACAATGCTCAAAATTCATGACAATGATGGGATTTTGACATGTGGAAATGTTACTAATTATTGTGAAGTGATATGTAGCTTTGATGTCACTTGCATCAGTGACATCAAAGTGAAGTAAATTTACTCTATTTAAATTCACATTAAAACAAGTGAAATTGCATAAGCATAATATACAGAATTCCCTAGTATTCATCATAATGAGTAATTATAGTATGGTAATTTTATAATCTATGAAATTAACATTTTAAATATCCCCAATTATATTTATGTCTTGTTAAAAGCATTTATCACAGTCACTAATTCTACTATTAGGATTGACTTTCTCTTTCTTTATGACTTCATAAGGACTGTTGTGAATTTTGAAGACTTAGGGTACTAAGATTGTACCTTTGCTAGGCAGCAAATTATGAAATATAATACTGCTGGCATCTGATGTGTCAGTAAGTACAGAAATAACTAATACACAAATAACCTTTGCAAACATTCAAGCTGTGTAATATTCCAATGTTGTTGTTTTTCTTTGTATATATACTTAAATAATGTAGGATGTTGTAAAATCAGTATGACCTTGTCTAGTCTTCAAACCTAAAATAAAACTTTTGAAAATCTGGGATAATTTTGGAGCAGTTGTAATTAAACACATTTTTAAGAATATACAAATTGTCTGAATATGAATGCCCATTACTCTTTAACTAGTTGCTTGGTTTACTTTTTTCCTTTTTGTACAAGACAGTTGAAAAATACAGAAAGGTATATAAATTACAGTAGGCTCCAAATATACATTAACATCAGCAAAACTGGCCTATCCAAAACAAAATCATTAAAATGTGTGCATTTCTTTTTGCTCCTTTTAGCTATGGAAATTTTATTGGAATTCTAATCATCCAAAGTCCTTTCTTAACCTAACACATATTTAAAGTATGGATCTGCTTATTGTTAGTCAGATGCTATTATTTTGGTTGTTTTTTAAGTACATGATTCTCAGTAGTAAAATGAAGAGATCTAGTCAAGTAAGCAGTAACACAAACATTAATATGTATTTACCCATATAACTCAGTCATTGCTTAAGGAGAATCATAACACTTGGCTTTTTCATAAACCCTCTCTGGAAGACACTAAAATATTAAGTCTGTGTACTTTCCACAGTTTATATATTTTCTTAGATTTCAAAAAAAATCCTATATAATAAAGAGGTAATATGCAAATTAACCATCACTCCAACACAATATGGCCGCCCCCATTTGGCCATAAAATGGCCATGGAGGGGGGCAGTTGTGGGCAATCAGGCTGGCAGGGGAGGGCGGTTAGGGGAGACCAGGCCGGCAGGGGAGGGAAGTTGGGGGCGACCAGGCCAGCAAGGGAGTGGTTAGGGGGCAATCAGGCAGGCAGGCAGACGAGTATTTGGAAGCCAGCAGTCCTGGATTTGTGAGAGGGATGTCCGACTGCCCATTTAGGCCTGATCCCTGGGATATCCCTTGAGGGGTCCCAGACCCTCCTCTCTCCCCCCAGTGCATGAATTTCATGCACTAGGCCTCTAGTAAGAAAATAACATAAAATATTAAATGTTGACTCCTTGGTTGAGCTTCAGTAGATCTCTGATAGTTCTCAGTACTAACTTACTATATGTGTTTATGTATCCATATATGTTCCACTTTACTGCATGTAATGTGAATGGTTCAGTGGGGTTCCATTGCTTTCCTAATTTTTGCACACACAAAAACCTACAGAAATTGCTTTTACTAAATAAAATCAATTATATATATATATATATATATATATATATATATATATATATTGTTTTTTAATAAGAGCAATAAAGAATCATGACAACATGTATACAGAGTAAACATTCATTGTGATAAACAAATAATTATTCAACAGAAAATTTTCAACTATGAGGCTTTTAAAATTACTGATTCATGGTGTAAAAATAATAGAAACAGAATTTTGAGAAGGAAAGTCTGACCATGTTAAAACTTTTTTTAAAAAATCTATTAAGATAAGTTCATAAATAGGAAATATTCTTTATATAACCTAACATTTTAAAATGTCTAACACTTCAGCTTTGAATACATGATTTTAAGTAAAGATTTTGGTAAAGATACATGAATGTTTACTGTCAGAAATGCAATGCTCTCTATTTCTCCCTTCCTGAAAGATAGTTTAAACAATATTGGCAACTGAGTTAGTTGGTAATTTATTTGTGAAAAATATTGCCTCTTCCCTTTGAGATGCAATAGGACCCTTTCACCTGAGCCAATAAATGGAGGATTAAACCACATTGCTAGTTGAGAAATATCTGAACTACCCTGGAACAAAATGTATCATTTTTCTTTACGAAGAAAAAATACCTAGTGCAAGTACCATTTTTTCTATTGATTTTGAAGAGGGGAATAGGGTTCTTTGATTCTGTTGTAGTAAGTGGCTATAATTCATATTGGATGTTTCAATATTGTCACCAAAAAGTGTTCTCCACAGTAGGCAAGTGCCACTTATTTCAAAAGATATTTCTATTAGATGAATTCGGTAGCAGAGATAGGAGAACATTTTTGAAAAAAGGCTCTTCATTTAGTTGTTTTTGCACATCTTGGCAGGAGTTGATCAAATCATTTGCAAACAGTAATGTGGAAATACGGGATAGTGCATCAGCAAATGGTCACCATATCACCAGATTAGGCACTGCGTATGGTAACTGCTTCTGATTTAATTTTATTTTAATGTCCTCACAGGCATGGACTACACTTTCATATTTACGTAAAATCCCCATAGCACCATTCATATGCCCACACATGGATATGTTAATAATAATGATGAATTGCGACATAAGCTCAACCTGCTGCCACCTGGAAAAGAAGTGGTGGCAATGAGATGGATGGTGCGTTCAAGCACGACATCCCCTATGGCCAATATGGAAACAGCTTTGTGATGACTTTTATAAGCATGAGGCCAAGCCACTGAGGAGAATTCATTTCAAGACAACTGGGAATAAACTATATGCATGTGACAGAAAAGGAATGTTTTCAGTGATAAGAGACTTAAATGGCATGCACTTTTAAACATGAATTTACACAGTTTATAATTGTGTCACATCTTAGAATGTAGCAGAAATTTAAATTAAAAAAATTAAGAAGGCCTTCTCTTTTAGTAAAAGGACCACAGCAGGGAGCAGCTGTGATGGGCATGATCCTTACGGCTCTTCTCAAGGCCAGTGACGTTTGCCATGTAGACCCAGGAAAGAGGAATTGAATTGAGAGGTTTAAAATGGCATAATACAAAGGAAGCACTAAGTAATCAACCTGAAGTCATTTAAAGTCCTCAGTTCTCAAGTATTTTAGGTAATAATACGGAAGAAGGCTATTTTTTTTTTTTTAACAGCAGAAGCATCCTGCTACGGTGTGAATGTTTGTACCCTCCACCAAAATTTATATGTTGAAATCCTAATGCTCAAAGGAGATGGTATAGTAGATAGGGCCTTTGGGAGGTGCTCAGGTCATGAGGGTGGGACCCTCACAAATGGGATTAGTGCCCTGAGGACATAGGAAGAAGTCACTAGCTATGAACCAGGAAGTGAGCTTTCACCTGACCATATTGATACATTGAACTTGAACTTCTCAGCCTCCAGAAGTGTGAGAAATGTATTAATTTATGTTGTTTCTAAGTTACCCAGTGTGGTATTTTGTTATAGCAGCCTGAATGGACTTAGACACATCCCTGAAAGGAACCTGTTTTTAGTATTTTAAATAACTTTATAAGCTGCTTGGTTTGTGGACTGAGACTTAAAAGGCCATGTTTAAACAATAGTAAAATGGTGGTTTTTTTTTAACTTCCAGTAAAGAGAAATTTGTTGGTTAGAACTAGTATCTTTTTTTTTAAATTAAATACACTAAGAGAGGAGCGGAGAGGAGCAGAGGGGAAGGAGAGGAGGAATGAGTCCATTGTAAAAGTCTTTCATAAGACATTTTTATTTCAATTATATCCTGGTGTATATATGTATTTTAGATTACAGTGTAAATTATTTTTCTTACTCTGGGACACAGGTATTAAAGTTTGAAAATCACTGCAATACAGGCATTTTTAGAACAGCTTTCTAAATGGGTGGTCTCCTAGCTACCTGATATGCTTGCTGATGGCCAATGTGAATTTAAAGCCAGAACTAGATGAATCCTGTCAATACAAGGCATTCAAAGGCCTGGTGGGGACAGAAAATGGGTGTGGGGCTAGAGGCCCGAGAGGCTTTTTAAGAAAAATTGTGTGAATTTTTTTCTCTGCAGTGGATACCGTTCTTTGCCCTTCTCCCCATAAAATGTGTAAGGAAATACGTTTTTCATTGTATGTTCTGCTTGGGAAGATGCATCCAAGTATTGAGTACAGCCTTAAGGTGAGTTTGCAACGCAAGCAGTGGCTGCCTACAGGGTACCTGCCACTTGGGGTTAAACATAATGCAGATCCTTGTGTTGTTTTGTTTCTTTGTTTTTTATTTTTATTTTTTTTAAATATATTTTATTGATTTTTTACAGAGAGGAAGGGAGAGAGATAGAGAGTTAGAAACATCGATGAGAAAGAAACATCGATCAGCTGCCTCCTGCACATCTCCCACTGGGGATGTGTCCACAACCCAGGTACATGCCCTTGACCGGAATCGAACCTGGGACCTTTCAGTCCGCAGGCCGACGCTCTATCCACTGAGCCAAACCGGTTTCGGCCTGTTTCTTTGTTTTAATACACTTTGTTACTTGTCCGTTTTTAATGAATTTTTCTACCATCAATTCTGGTTGAAATATTCATATTCTGATTCCACGCACACCCTCATTCTAACCTTCTAAGCCTATCTTTCAAAAACTCATACTAATTTCTCGGTTGAGAGTGTTTTCTTAAGTAAACCTAATAACAAAATCACTTATGACTCTAAATTGCAGCATTAGTTGTAATTCAGGTCCTGTAAAATAGTAAAATGTTTTCACTTTCACTGGAGATATAAATAAAAGCAAAATTTTATAACTAACACTGTAGCAACTACTATATTAATATTAAGATTAACCAACTTCTTTTTAAAAGTCATTTTTTGAGCAAAATTTAAGCACTATTCAAGGTTCTGAAAACACAGATATGAAAAGACTGGCTTTTAGGAGCTCACAGTCTGGAGGCAGGAGGTGGGTAGACAGGAAAGTAACAATTATATAGGGCACTATAATAAAAATATACTCAAAGTACAAAGAGGACACAAAACGGAAGCACTTACACCAGTACATGAAGTAGGTCAGGGAAGACTCCCTGGGGGAGAGGACATCTGAAATGTCACCAAAACTGACCAATTTAATATTCATGACATCTGAATCATCCAATTTACTATTGTGACAACTCTAGGAAGAATGGATGAACATGTCCTCTTTGTAAGAGGAGAAACAGAAGCTGAAGGCAGTTAGGAGCTATTTCCAGATTGCAGGGCTCTCATTTGTGCCTAGATCTTATGACGTCTGCCATCCAGTTCAATCTTCTTTTATTTCTTTCCAGGTGAAGGGTGCTGAAACTGGGTTTCATTGCATTCTAGTACATTAACAACAGGAGTGATTTGCCTCCAATCAAAAATGCATTCTTTATTCTTCAATTTCTCATATGGTTATGGTCCTAAGTAATTTAATACTCCATGGTTACCTAATAGTATATTTGAAATAATAAATGGGTGAGGTTTGATCATCATATGACTACATGAAGAAAGATCCACAAATTACTGAAAAACCTATGACTACTGTGAGGTAGATGATGCATTAATTTTTTAAGGTGAGTAATATGCTCCAAATAGCAAAGCATCTGCTATCCCTAGACATAGTAAATGGCTATCCCCATGTGGAGAGCATAAGGCATTTAAACAACATTAATAACAAATATTTATATTTAAGAAAAATTTTAAAATATCCTGTATAGGTAAGAAAAAACCACAGGTATTTCCACTTTAAAAAAAAAAAAAGAATTCCAAAGAAAACAAAAATCAGCCATTCTTGGGCTCTAGTTTCAAATATTTAAGAGTCAACATACTTTTGCCTAGAAAAGAACCTGAGTAGTGAATAATATCTTAGACAGCATAGTATGGGTGATAATGTAATGTTGTGAAGGCAGACTGAGCCCTCCCCCCCACCCCCAACCCCAACCTGCATTTCAATGCATTTGTCTGCTAGCCCGAATCCTCTTTCCACTTGTGTCCTAGCTAGCCTTGCAAAACCTGTTTCTCTTAATGCTTATCTTAACAGGAGCTATAAACCATACACAGCCCCATGACAGGGTCTGACTGCCGGCACAAGATGAGGTCTGGTCGCTATCTCACTTCCCCCTTAAACTGTTGCAGAAGACCAAAGAAAAACCAAGCGACGTTTTTAAAGAGAAGGAGGGGCACTGTTTTTTTATGCCAGCAGAGTCAGGGAATAACTTTCCAAATCTGAGTAAAGTAACATGCAGGGGGCTTCTCTTTTATATCTTCCTGGGATCTGTGTCCCACAAATATGGATTATGTTTCCGGTCCTTTTCGTAGGCCTTGCAAGAAGGCCCCCAGGTGTCTCTAGGCCATATCTGATGGTCTGGTCTGGCATCAGCGTTAATAACCTTCCCTCCCGGGCAGTGCACTGTTCACAGTTTTACGGCCTGTGTAACAGGTTCTGCAAGACCAGCTTCTGGGAAAGAAGTAATGATTTAATTATAGGTTATCAAGAATGTACACTGGGCTGGCTGGCATGGATTCTGATTGCTACCCTCCCCCGCTCCCCCCTCCCCTGCCAAATATCAGGGCTACATTGGAATTAGCCATTTTTAGCCTTCTCATCCTCCCCGCCCCCCCCCCCCCCCTTGTCCCACAAGCTTCTCTTAGCCTTGTGGTACAATGACTACGGGAGGGGATGTTAGGGTGAACATGGATGATGATGACCGCTCTTAACTGCCTCCTGCTGAAAAGGGGCGATGGCCAAGGGGTTAGCATCCTGTTTCTTCCTCTCAGAGGGGTTTGTAGGGAATTCTTCTGGCTTGTAGGACCATCTGAAGTTTAAAGGCATTCCTGTCCAGTTTGTAGGCAGGCAGAGATAAGCAGTGGCCCCACACATGTAGAATGTTCCTGCAGGGAGGCACCAGGGGTAGATGGTGTTTTCAGCCTTGAGGGTAGAGTTGCATAGTTCATCTGGGAGGCGACCTGTTGGACGTTGGCCCTGGGTACTGCTAAAGCAAATAGGAGCAACATTAATTAGCTGCACATTGGCTGTGACAGGTCCTATTATTTTTCTGCCCAATAGAATTTCCACCTCCCCCCCCCCCCCACACACACACACACACATACACATGTGCATTTGGTAGTGGAGTCATAACATGCTGCAGGCTGATAAGTATAGCTAACAAAAATCTGGCTTGATTGGGTTTTCCTGTAAACTACCTGGTCTAGCATATTTGGGTATCGAGTCCTTAAGCAAGGACATGTGGCAGTGGCCCCTATGGGAGGTACATATGTGATAGCTAATATTACTAGTGGGAGCATGTCATTCCCTCTATTTCTGTTCAGTGGGGGTCCACAACAGTGAACCGCTAGGACAAAGAGTAGTATTATGACTATTCCTGCAAGGCAGATGTAGCCAAGGATGGCATGACAAGGTATAGTCCAACAATTCATGATGAGGCCTTTGTTTCCTTGCTGTGTGGGAAGCAGTAATTTTATGGTGCTTCTGTGTCCCAGAAAGAGAAGATGAGTTCTTCTCCCAGTACTAGTCCTGGGTTCTGGAGGCACTCATAAAAAGACAAAATAAGAATTATTAGAAAGATAAAACCAATGATTATTCAGAAATACCAGAGCATATTACCTTTAAAAGATAAGAACGAAAGATTAGTGTAAGAGAGAACTCAGCAGGGTATTTCTGAATTCCTTGGAGCAGGTTGATGAGCCAGGCCCCCTGTCCTCTTGAGGGTGATCTGCAGGGGGTGTTTCTGGTCAGAGGTCACCTTCCACTCAGGCTGGGAGTCACTCAGCTGGGGTCCCTTCCAGGTAGGCTTGAGGGGCTCCTTTTTCCAGTCTTTTATCCAAATCTGGTCTTCAGGTTTATAAGGGTGTATAGCAGTTCCTAGGGAGATGGATAATCATTCAATAACCCATCAAGAGCCCCCTTCTTGCTTCCATCAGGGTGACAACAGCATGAGATACTTTTTCATTTAAATTTTGTCCTAAAATAAGCTTATCTGCTTCCTTGACTAATAATGCCGTGGCTGCAAGGGCCCTGAGACACGGAGACACCTGGAGGCAACTGGATCAATCTGCTTGGAGAGATAGGCTACTGGTCTTTGCCAAGGTCCAAACTCCTGGGTTAGAACTCCTAGGGCTACCCCACTGTTCTCGTGAAGAAAAAGATTAAAGTCTCCTGTCACATCTGATAGACCTAGTGCTGGGGCCTCAGTGAGCTTTGCCTTTATGGTGATGAAGGCTTTCTCCTGCTCAGGACCCCAGTTGAAAGGTGCCTTCTCCTCTCCTTTTAAAGCTTCATAGAGAGGTTTAGCCAGGTCTGAAAACCCTGGGATCCAAATTCGACAGAACCCTGCCGCTCCCAGGAATTCCTGAATCTGCTGCTGGGTGCAAGGGACTGGAATGCCACATACTGCCTGCTTTCTTTCAGTCGCTAGCCTCCATTTCCCATGGAATTGGATATTGGTGGATTTTAACAGGCTATGCCCCAAGCTTTAAGTCAATTAGCACCGGGGCATGGTCCTTAGCCAGGCCTGGAGGATTCCCTCCCACCCAGACCAGCGGGAATTCTTTCTCTAATTCAGGTTCTAATGGTGAGGCCTTTGACTGGGGGGTATAAAGTCTTCATTCTTCCTTCCTTCTCACTGCTAGGGACAGGCTCATTGGTGAGGTCTCCTCAGTTAGGCGAAGCTGTGCTGAGTTATCTGGAGCAAAAGTGATTTATGCCCCCTTCTTGGCTAAAAGGTCTCTACCCATTAGAGGCACTGGACAGTCTGGCAAGTACAGGAACTCATGAATTACTTGATGGTCGTCAAGTTGGCATTGGTGAGGGCGGCAGAGTGGTCTATGGGTCTGGTCCCCAGTAGCTCCAATAATGGTGACCTCCTTTCCCAAGAGAGGTGCTACTTTCAGAGTGACTACTGAGTGCTCAGCTCCCGTATCAACCATAAAGTCCACAGTCTGGCCCAGGGGTGGGCAAACTTTTTGATTCGAGGGCCACAATGGGTTCTTAAACTGGACTCAGAAGAAGGAGCTGAGGCCGTGTTTCCCGACGTTGCCATGTTAACACTGCTGCTGGTGAAGGAGCGGAGGGGAGAGCAAGAGAACCCTCCGCTCTTTCGGCTCTGTGGGCCGGATAGAATGGGCCGGATCTGGCCCGTGGGCTGTAGTTTGCCCACGGCTGGCCCCTAATTTTCATTCTGACCATGGGCTCATGGGGGCCTAGCTGAAAAGAGCCCAATCTGTCCTAATCAGAATCAGCCATTGCTAGCCCAATGAGATCTGCTTCAGTGGCTCTGGTTGATAGCAACTGGGCAGAAAAGGCGGCCCAGTTTTCTTACTTTGCCGTTTGGGACATTCATTCTTCCAGTGTCCTGTTTCCTTACAATAGGCACACTGGTGCTGTATCAGGCTCGCTCTTCCTTTTCCCCCTGATCTATATTCTTGCTTCCCTTTCTTATCTGTCTGGGAGCTTGATTCCTTGATAGCAGTAGCTATAAAGGTTTCTTCCTATTTTTTTTTTTTTTTCCTTCTCAGTCTCTCCTCTGTTTCTTTCTTAGCCACCCTGTCTCGGTTAATGAAAACCTTGTTTGCTATTTCTAGCAGCTTCAGTGGCATTTTTTCTGCAAACCCTTCCAGCTTCTGTAATTTTCCCCTGATATCAGGCTGGGCTTGGCCTACAAAAGCGGCATTTACGATGGTTTGATTTTCCGGGGCCTCAGGTTTAAAGGGGGTATAGATCAGGTATGCCTCACATAGTCTCTCATAGAAAGCTGCTGGACTTTCATCAGGCTTCTGGAAAACCTAAGAGATTTTAGCCATATTGGTGGGTTTCTTGGCTCTAGCCCAGACTCCCTGGAGGAAGGCCACCAGATATCTTTCTAGCCCCGCCCTTCCATCTGCTAAGTTCAGGTTCCAATCAGGTTCCTCATCTGGGAAGGCCTCCTTGGTCCATCTGTCTGTACCTAATATTCCTGTCGGACCTGGGTCTGGAGCCACTTCTGAGCCTCTGATACTACTCTCATGTGCTCCTCAGTGTTAAAGAACGTGAAAAGGAGCTGCTTGCAGTCCACCCAGGAGGGCTTCTGGGTCTGGAAAATCATTTCTAGGAGGTCTACCATGGCCTGAGGTTTTTCAGAATAAGCTTGGGTATGAAGTTTCCAATTCAGGACGTCACTTGTGATAAAGGGCTGATAATTATAGACTGGCCCTCTCTCCTGCAAGGTCCCATCTTCACCAAGCACTTGGGCGCCCCGAATCTCCCTGAGGCATCTGACGTGCCAGCTGTGGCTTGGGGCCTTGATCGGCTGAATGCAGGTGCCACCCAACTGGCTCTGGAGAGCCCGGTTGAGGAGAGACGGTGGGGGGACGGGTAGGGGGTCGGTGTTTCCAGACTTTCTGGACCTTCCAGACCAGCGAGGGGAGCACTTGGTGCTGCCTGTGGCACATATGGAGGTGCTAAAACTGGCGGGACTTCCTCAGGAGGTCCTGGCAGAACAGGGGGTTGGGTTCCCTTCTGAGAGACCTGTTTCTTTTCTCCTGCCTGCTTCTCTTCTGCTGCCACTAAAACCTTACTCTGTCCCTTCTTACACACGCAGAACAAGACCCAAGGCAGAAGGTTTGAGCAATTTCTAATCAGCTGTCTATGTAAGGAGACTGATCTGGGTGTCCTTCGTGACTACATTCCAGACTTCCCTGACCAGTCCTTCATCTCAAGCAGTGGTTCTCAACCTTCCTAATGTCGCGACCCTTTAATACAGTTCATGTTGTGGTGACCCCCAACCATAAAATTATTTTCGTTGCTACTTCATAACTGTAATTTTGCTACTGTTATGAATCGTCATGTAAATACCTGATATGCAGGATGTATTTCATTGTTCGCGACCCACAGATTGAGAACCACTGAAAAGAGCCTTCCAAGGGCCAGCCAACTCCGAAGCTGGCCATTCTAATTCACAGAATTTCCCTAGTGTTTTGGAGTTCATTTTAATACCATAGTCTCCATTGAAACCCTTTTTTTAAAAAAAATTTTCAACATGCAATTGAGAACAGGGGGTTTACTTGGTCCCAACCCCATGATGATTTGGTGGCGTGAGACAGACATGGGAGGGGGTGAGCTGTTTGCACAATCCTCTCTCAGATGCCCGCCTGGTCGCATCCCTTGGGAGCTTAGGTTTGTCTTAGCTAAGGTGCACCTGTATAAACCCCGGGCCTGGTCACCTCCACGTGGGGGTGAGTCACCATTATGCCTTATGACAAATTGCAGAACTGCAAATTGGGGTCCACTTGGACTCCAGTAACCGAAGTCGTGGAGCCACACAAAGGATAGGAGAGAGGAGGCCCTCTCCCTCCACATTCACACACTTATACCAGACATTCACTCAGAGTTTAAAAAAACACCCGATTCCTGACTAATTTACCTGACGAAGTCCTATGACTTCCGGGGAGGTGATCAAGCTTCCCCTTCCACGCACTTGGAGTGAGCCTGACGGGGCCCCTACCTTACCGAGTCTGTCGACAGGTACAGAAGTGTCCATCCACTTTGTCCAGATGCTGGCTGGGTCCTAGGCTGAGGTCTGGGAGTGCAAGGAGTCCCCTGGTTCAATTCTGCTAAAATAAGCAGGGCACACCTTCCAGAGGCCTATCCCATGCCCTGGGCCCCAAGCCCTGTCCCCTCACCAGAGGCCAAAAAAAGGCCAAGGGCAGTTGGCTTCCCAGTCTCAGGGAAACAGTTGTTGCAGAAGACCAAAGAAAAACCAAGCCATGCTTTAAATAAAAGGAGGGACACTGTTTACTTACACCAAAGGACTCAGGAAATAACTTTCCAAATCTGAGTAAAGTAACATGCAGCATATCTTCCTGGGATCTTTGTCCCACAAATATAGGATTATGCTTCTGGTCCCTTTTCGCAGGCCTGGCAAGAAGGCCCCCAGGTGTTGGGGATCTCCAGGCCATATCTGATGGTCTGGCCTGGCATCAGCATTAATAACCCTCCCTCTGGGGCAGTGCACTGTTCAAAGTTTTATGGCCTCTGTAACAGGTTCTGAAAGACCAATTTCTGGGAAAGAAGTAATGGCTTAATTATAGGTTATAAGAATGTACACTGGGCTGGCTGGCATGGATTCTGATTGCTAGCCCCCTCCCCCCAAATATCAGGGTTACATTGGAATTAGCCCTTTTTAGCCTTCTCACAACCATCACAGGGGCTGCAAAAGCCCGTGAAAAGTCTGGAAGCCTGGTCCATATTTGGGAGACAAAGGAACTAAGGGGATAAAGGGTAAGCACCCCCGCATTCGGTGCTCCAATTTGGGAAACTGATGGCATTATCCTTTTCATTCCCCAGTAACTTTTCAATTAGTAGAATTAGGAGTTTAAGCAGTGACAAATAACTTTGTGCAATCTCATGCAATCAGTAAATTAAATTTCTATAACTTGATTTAAATAGTCAATTACCTATCAATTATTCAGCAGTGAACCTGAAAAAGCTGAAAGAATTTTTAGACAACTGGAATTAAAGGACTGACATTCTGAGATGCATTTGTTTAAATGTTAGTCCTCCAGGTTGTAGTCATATAATATCTAAATATGTTCAAAAAAAGGACAGTAGAGCCTAAGTAAGTCTTTATAATTATAATGGCTAATGAATCTTACCCCTAATATTTGAATTATATCCTTACTGAAGCTGAATTCATGTATTTTACTAAAATCAGAAAACTGGCATTATGATCTTTTTACAATTATTCTGTTCTTGTTCTTTCCAGGAAAAAGAAAATATCCTTGCTCTTTCGTTTCTTTTTAATTTATTAAACCTACTCAATGTGTTAAATAATCTTCTGAAAACATAAGGTGTCAGACTGGTAAGTCACTTTGAATGTAACGAAAAGCTCATTTACAAACCTTATCTTGTTTATCCTTTAGGAGGCTTATTTTAGAGCAGAACCTATAAGCTTGAAGGACATTCTATTTGTAGTCTAATGTGAGTACCTGGTTATTTCTAATGTATTTCTGTACAGTAATTTATTCTGGGTCTTGTTTTGGTCAATATCCTTTTCCTTCTTAAGCATAATGTCTTATATGTATTCCTATTTTTTAAAACCATTTTCACAATAAATAATGATTTGAAACCTGTGCTTCAGGCACTCTCTCATCTAGAGAATGTATTTAATGTCTACTAAAGGCAAAGCAAAGGAACCCAGGAACATATCAAGGATCGATTTACGTCCAGGGCACCTGTGTGTGGTTGAGTACGTTGTGCTATGCACAAAGCAAACAGGCTAAGGGATATGCATGCAGGTTTAAATCCAGCCTCTTTCCACTTGGCAAGCGGAAATCCTGAGGAGGTTTTGTGCACAGAAAGTGTGTATCATATTCTCACAAGAGGCTGCTTTTGTTAATTATAATTAGTATCTTATGTGTGGGGGATGAAGGTTTGACTGGTTCCAATGTTTGTCTACTGTTTTTATTAAATAAGGCAATCTTTGAGTATGGGAGACTATCAATATTTTAGAGTTTTGCAATACATCTAGCATATTCTGAAAATGTCCTACCCTAAAAATAGCCTAAGCATAAAAGTGGAAATGCCATATTTTTGCTTCCATCTCCCCTCCTCTGATGGTGCTATAGATCACAAGTTGTACCTAAAATGAGAATAGACGTCCTCTTTTATTCCATTTTTTTTCCTTTGAAAATGGCTAAAATAATTATACTATGGCTATATTGGGCAAGTTGTATATTAGACAGAAAAATAAAACAATAAGCCTAGAGTCATTGTTATTCACTTAATAATTTTCTACTAAGTGGCTACTCACTGTGGCTTGCTTGGACTTAGGTCTCACATAATTAAGCTGACATTCTGAGTGCACTCAGAGGGCTTGTTAATAATCGTGGAATTGGAGCACAAAAAGGAAGAATAAGGAGCTGATGCAAATTGCTTCCCACCATATTATTGCATTGACATCTTTGCATAAATGTTAGCACCTTATTTCTGACTCTTCCTGAAGAAAATGATTTTAGCTGGTGAAATATCAAATTTGCCAAGATTCACTTTTATGTACTATATTCAAAATACTTGAGTTACATTATCCTTCAAAGCATGCTCATTAGAATATTTCTGTCAAAACTTTATTCAGCCCAGAACACAGAAAAGGTACAGGTTGATCCTTGATTAGGCTCATAGGAGAGGCAACTGATCAATGCTTCTCTCTCACATCAATGTTTCTCTCTCCCTTCCTCTCTCTCAAATTAATAAATATATCCTCAGGTGAGGTTTACAAATACATTAAAATTTATTCAATAATTCAAACAAAACTGCACATTTGTACATTTGTTATAGTTTATGGTCTATATTACATATTACTAAAAAGAGCATGGACTGGAAGGCAAAGTGTTGTGCTTTTGCAAAATTGAATGGATAGCTGATTCCACAGAAACTTTCATTACAACATTCCCACAAATCAATGAGTCACTGATTTATAGTCTAAAATGATCATTAAAATATTAAAAACACATATCTCTTAAATTACCTCCTAGTATGAGTAAATATATCCCTCACAATCACACAAAAATAAAACCAATGAGTTTCCCTATATGAATCCATTTTCTTTCTGTTGGCATATCCTCAACTGTTCAGCATTTCTGTAATGCTGCCCAAAAAAAAATGTAATTGGCCTCATCACAAAATCAAGTCCTGAAACAATAACTGTGGCTCAGCTGAAATTTACTTTAGTTTAGAGAACATTTATTATAATAGATTCATTCCAATGGAGTGGTTTCAGTATTATGGGTTAATTTGTAATAAAAATAGTAATCCATTTGAGAGTTGTATTCTTACATCTGCATCTGCTACCTATTTTGTTTCTAAAGAAGGAGTTAGTTATTCACAGGCTCAAACATTGACATTATTCAAGGAGTAGAAATACATAAACTTGAATATTATGAGCACATTCTAAGTTTGGCTTTTTAAATTGCAAATTCTATTTGCAGACCTAAGTCTCCCAGTTTATCCCTAGGCAAGCAACAGGATGCAGGATTCTGTGGCATCAATTGTCAAGTGCCACCTTCTTCCATTTGGTGGATATACCTTCTTTAGATTGATATATCCAAGGCACCCACATGTGCAAATAGTTAATAACATGAGTTAATGAGCAGGGGTTGCCCCACACCCCACCTCCACTATAAAAAATAAATACATAAATCTCAAACTTAAAAATCAGAGGGATCAGAGTTCAAATCCCAAATCCTCTCTGGGAAGTTTACTAGGAGTTTTTCCCCTGGAAGTTTTTCTCCTGGAAACATGTACACAGTTGATCTTTGAACAATATGGATTTGAACCAATCCCCTGCAGATATGAGGGACTTTAATTACGTCTTGGGGGAGTCAAACATTATGTGTGGATTTTTTATGCACAGGGTTTGCACCCCTAAACCCTGTGTTTTTCTAGGACCAACTGTACAGGTGCTTAGTGAATTTCAGGGTTTTGATGTTGTAATTTTTATTTTTGTCAGTGTGGCAGGCATACATTTCATAGATCACAAGCTTAGGTATACAAAATGGTACTTCCTTTACATTTCACCTATTCAAAAAAAAAAGCAATTTAGTCATTTATAAGAAAACTCAGTTACTTCAATGATTTCTAAATAATTTTATGAAATTATTAATTTCTTCTCAAAGTCACTACTTTTCCCCTGCCAGTCTTTCAGCCTGGGGTTGAGCCTACACGGAATATAGAAGGCCACGTGAGTTAGTGGGGTAGGGGGCGCCCACGCCTCAATTTTACCTGGCATCTGTTAGGATATATAGAATCACACTACCCTGCTGATGGCATCTGTACACTTGCACAGTGATGGCCTTTTCTGCACCATCTTAGCCCTTTACCATGACCCCTTAAGCTGCTGACCTGTGTCCAAACTGACAGTGACCCCTTCTTCAGGTGACGGGCAATTCACGTGAATACAAACTCCATTAGGGCTTTTGTGCATTGCTAAAGCTCAGTTCATTCTCTGGGATATTTGTTGAATGAATGAATGAATGAATGAATGAGAACAAACACAGCTTCTCCTGAGACTCTGTAGGGAGGAAGACATGAAGCTGTTCTCAGAACTCTCTCTATCCTGACTCAGCCACAGCCATTCTAGGCACCTAAGACCATATAGCATAAGAACATGTGTGAGGCTGCTAACTCTTTGAATTCTGGATTTACAGTGGGTCAAGCATCCCTTCTGCTCTTGATAGAGGTCGTCTGTATCACCAAGTGGAAGGTGGGGACTGTGGAGACCATGTACCAATACAGAAGAGCCATTCTTCTCTCACCACCCCTTCCCTCTCAAGCTCCAAGCATCTTGGTGATTGTCAAGCATAGAGGAAGCAGAGTTCTCCCCAAAATATTTCTGTGTGACACCTAGACTGTGGCTTTTTTACTTTAACTTGAAATTTAAAAACTTGGAGAAGGTCATGACCAGAGGCATGAAGTCCCGTAGGCAAGGGATACATCAGTTAATAATTCATGTATCTTTAGCCACATGCATAAACAAGAGGACAATGAACCTCTCTGAGCTTCAGTTTCCTTCCCATGAAGGGGCTGAGGATCTTGCAGTTTGGTAAAGCATTCAGGAAATTTTATTAAGTTAAAGCACAATGGATTATGACACAGTATATATTTTTATTTCTTTATTTGAAGATTGTAAATGAAATTGGCAATCTATTAACGTATATGTAGGAACTATATGTAAGATTAAGTATCGAAAATAAATATGACAATTCTTAGTAATTATATTCTCTAGGGAAAATATATGAAAATTTATTTTCTGAAATAATTTATTGCCGGGGTCCAACCCCAGCAGGTCCAGGGGTTCCCAAAGGCGTAGACGGAGTCGGCGAAGAAGGAAGGACACGGAGACAGTGTTCAGTTGATCAGCAGCCTAGCCAGGATCTCCAGCCAGGATCTCCAGCCAAGTTCTGGTCTGGATCTCCAGAGAGGTTCTGCTGTTTATTGTCTTGTTACATCCGTATTTATACCAGTTGATTTTAATCCTGTCAATTTCTATTACAAAGGTTAGGGCGTTTCTTATCTCCATTCCAGGGAGTAAAGATTATGTAGCTTAAGCATGATTGTTTGTAGTTAAAGTGATTAACTACCCGCCTGGCACTTAGTTAAGGAGTTTCATCCCCTCCCTAACTTCGGGGAAAAATCCCTAGCTGGGGAAACAAGCTTTCTCGGAGAGGTGACCTTGGTTAAAACACACAGCGCTAAAGGGAGCAAACATATTAAGAACAGTATGCTATATACGCCAGGTCCCTTGAAACATATGCTGTGCAGATGTTTCTATCCTGCAGCGACTGTGTCAAGCAGCAAGGATGGACCGGCTTCCGGCAATTTATTTGCTGAAATAAATTGTCATTTTATAATTATAATGTAATGCAGTGGGAATTGATAAATAAATGAAAATAAATTTAAAAAATAAAAACAGTTACCTTTAAAGTATTTCCATAAATTTTCCTTTAATTGTAGTATTTGTCTCTATTCTTATCTTTATTGTCCACTTCTCTCTCTCTTCTCCCCCCTCTCTCCATTCTTCCCTCCCTCCTTTTCTCTCCCTCTCCTTACTCCTGGACTCATTTTT
This sequence comes from Myotis nattereri, assembly GCF_964212035.1. Lineage (NCBI taxonomy): Eukaryota > Metazoa > Chordata > Mammalia > Chiroptera > Vespertilionidae > Myotis > Myotis nattereri. Next base: position 45,976,007 of record NC_138079.1, on the reverse strand, counting down.
GACTTGGAACTTTTTTTCATTCCTACATCCAGAAACACCTGGTTAGGATTAAAAAAATAAATAAATAAAATAACATTTGTAAAGGTCTAATTTATTTAAAACTACCTGTCTCTGAATTCACTCCCTTTTTAGTGTAGAAAATATGTTTTGAAAGGAAAAATTAATGTGGCTCAACTGTCCTATTGTACTCAACAAGATGTCAAAACGCAAATAGAAAGTTTAACCTATGAGAAAAACAACGGCAACAAAAAGTTGAGTACAGCTTTTACTTCAGCCCACAAGTCAGGAGAAGCCTGCTGCACACAGAGCTCCTTCAGTTCAACTGTTCCAACGGCAGCAGCTGAGCTTTCAAGGAGCCATTCATGGAGCGGCAGGAGTGTGCCTTGTGGCGGCATCTTTCTAACGTTCGCAGTGATGGGCTGTGCCAACCAGAACCCACTGTCACAGCCATCATTGACGCGCCTGCCATCACTCTGCCACACAGAAGGCCACCACTTGGTCTCAAGCAAAGGTCCTCTGGAAAACATCTTGGTGGGAGATTGTCAGCAGTGTACTCCTGGTGAATATGGCATTTAGGGTAGAATACTCTCCCAGGGATCTGAGGCAGAAAAAAGCTACACCCTGTATTTTGCCTTGTCCTTTCTCACTCTTGTTTTACCAAAGAAAACATGGTTCCAGTGTGTCATGATTTAGACATTTTAGAAATGCAACGTGATCACATTTGAAGCTTTCAATATCTTGTTTTTGAGACAGATATATAGAGACTGATGTGTTGTGCAAACAAAACATTTAAGGCACCCCTCCCCAAGTCATCCTAGATGATAGGGTTGTAATAGGACATCAGAACAATAAATCCCACTCACCTACTTTGAGCAAAACCTCTGGAACCTCGGGTCTCTTCAAATCCCTTCTTTCTGGCTCAAAGATGTCTATATCAGGGTTCATGTACGTCTTATTCCTTTCCTTCCACCGTGTGGCATCTGATGTCTCCTGCATTGTTCTGAAACAAATAATCTCCTCTTTTACATTAGTATCATTGTGGCTGCTCCTTGATTCTGCCCCAACAAACGCTGCCTTGGGCCCAACAAAAATATATTTTGTGTCTTGCTCTCCTGCATGACTCCCTCCACCAGTAGACCACCACCTGGTGCTAAGCCCATCCCTGAGGCTGCAGGATCATGCTGGGCCCCTCTCATCCATGTTCCCAAGTCTAGATTCCTAAAAACTACTACTGCCCCAACCGCAGTATTGAGATCGTGAGGTTTTCCACTGCCCTGTACTTCTGGGTGTTTCATTCCTCAAGCTCCCTGACTGACTTCTAACACCACCACCAACGCCTGCATCTGGAGCAATACAAGTTTCTGCTTCAAGTAATGAAATTCTCTATTCTGTCCATTCTGGTGCTTTGCAATGATTTCTCCTCTTAAAGTGTTCTGCTGGGGAGGGAGTCAGCCACCTACAGCAACTGAAGCCAGTGCCCAGGGAGAGTGTGTGTGCATGCCTGTTCTGCACCTGCTTCACTTAGTAAAGTATATTTCTTATATCTCTTCCAATAAAAAAAAAGACTGCCATGTTGTTCACAGAAAGGCTTGGGGTACAATGCTAAGAACTCCTGTTGGGGATCTTTCCGTTTGTAATGTATTTTGGCCCAGTGAGCTTTTTATCTCTGCCTCAGTAACCTCGGAGTTATCTCTCAGCAGGAGCTGCCTTCCTTCGGGGCCCTGCTGACAGACACAAACAGCCCCTCCCTTCCTATCACACGCGCTTATCTCGACTTCCTTGGTGTGAGGAAGCTCTCTCAGGCTATTTACTCTGAGAGGCAGAGGAAACGTCTTTGCTTCAAAGATTGAGCTGCTATTTCCTGCAGTCAGCCCCACACAGGCTGGAAGAACACTGAATTTTTCACGCTCCACAATAAGTAGTGACAAAAGTGGAGTCATCCCCAAGGTGCACAACCCAGCATATTTCATTGCAGTATCTGCTCCTCAATGCGGTTGAAAGTGGATTTAGAAGTCAGAGTTGGACTGAAAGCACAACCTCGTGATCTGCATGAATTTGATGGGTTTAGACCAGTTTGCTCTGTTTGTGCTGAACCACAGCAATAAACAGACCATTCATAAAGCATAGAGCGTGTGTTCACGGTGGCAACATATTTTGCTTAAAATCTTTTAAATTATGCCACAAAGAATTTGGGCAGAAATCCACTTCAAACCCTTGTACTGTCTCAGGGGTGGCCAACATAAAGATATATGCCAAAAATGCTCTGTGGGTTAATTTTAAGAGCCCTTCTCCTCCCAGATTTATGATTTTATCCACTACCACCCATGAAAACCTACCTACAAAGTTTCACCCTATGCCCATTGGAGCCACACTTTCACAAGAACCAACATCAGAGAACCACTTTCTTTTTCTAAATTCAATCTGGATTCATTACTTAGACATCAGGTTCTATTCTCCCAATTCATATCCTAGCATGCCCCAAAAGATGATAATGAATTCTAGACATTCCCTTTTTATAAGGTCACCAATCCTGGAAATATAATAGGATTTCTGAAACAGTCCATTGTCTTGGCCTGTGTAAGAAGTCAAGGACAAGGGCTATTAATTGACAAATGAAAGTAACATGTGATAATAATGGAGAGCTCTAATATTTATTGTGCTTACCGTGTGCCAGCACTAAATGAAGATTTCATATTTTACCCTCATTTAATTCCCCAAAGTGGTCTGTGAGGTTACAGTCAGATCATCTCCAGGATACATGTGAGGAAACCAAAGCACAGCAAGTTTACGGATCCTGCCATTGTAGCATGGACCCCCGGCCATCAACCAATACACCGGGACCTCAGAAGACTATGGTTATAAGACAATGTCCCATTCATTTCCTAAACCTTCTGCTTTCTCTACTCTACTAAGCTTATTCCGACATTAAGAAAAAGAGGAAAAGACAAGAACAGAAGTTGTAGCTTTGTTTTTCATTTCAAAGTTTATTTTTAAAATCTGCTTGCTTTAGATATGTGCATTGTTTTCCCAACACCTCCTGCTTTCACAGAATTAGAACTGATAAATGTCTAGTCCAAAGACCTCATGGGGTTCGATGTTAGGATACACATTGGAGCAGAGAAGTACTTTTCAAAGAAAATTTAAACCTGAAGACAGAGATTTTCATTCTTAAATACTGAAGAGTGGGGAGATTACAGGATTCTTTGTTTAAGGCTGCACATGGGACACAAGCAGCTTAAACCAAACACGTTGGTGTGACTTCTTGCCTTCAGCACCCAGTGGGCCTGTGGTAGTCAGATACATCAGGAACAGCAGTGTCAAAGGGCAGCTGTCGATGTCAGATTCACAGCGGATATGTCCACATCCAGTGAGACAAGACATGCCTGTTCTCAGGGACGCGCTGGCCCAGTTCCTTCCTATCCCTAGGGGGCTGCTCTGCAGGCTTCCTCCTTTATCTTTCAAAGTTTTAGAAACACACAATATTGACTGTAGCCTGTCAGGGACTGTTTTTCCAGCTTGAATCCAGTAACCAAAGGCATCTGCTGTTTGATTTCCTGGTCTCCCCACCTTCCTCGGGCATTTTAGTTGAAAAGATCATAAAGCAACTCCAACCCTTCATTCCACTCCTCGTTGCTAATATAACCTGGATTTCATTGACGGCTCCACTCCTCGAAAAGGAAAGATAGCTCAGTTTTGTGTTCAACCTGATTATCCACTGTTCACTGTTCCTGTGACCAGACTACGGGTAGAGAGTTGGAATATAGTCCACTTCTGGCAAATATAATAGAATGGAAAAGTGAAATAAATACAAATTTTAATGCAAAAAATTACAAGAAAATGTGATACACACACACACACCAGGAAGTACTCTGAAACCCCTGAGAAAGAAAACATTAAGTCAGCCATGAAGGGAAAATTGTTGAACGAAGTTTAGGAAGGCAGCACATGGTGACATTAGAGCTCAACCTTTCCAGTGGTTCTCAGCCTTCCTAATGCCGCGGCCCTTTCATACACTTCCTCATGTGGTGGTGACCCCCAACCATAAAATTATTTTCGTTGCTACTTCATAACTGTAATTTTGCTACTGTTATGAATCGTAATGTAAATATCTGATATGCTATATGTGTTTTCCGATGGTCGCGACCCACAGGTTGAGAACCACTGCTTTAGACCTTGAAGGGTGACTGCAAAGCTTTGGTTAAATGAGGAGAAGAGGAAACAGCATCTGTGAAGGAATCAGATGAAGGTAGGTTTGGTGAAAAGGGAGGACTAATGTGCTAGGGAAGTGTAGCCATTGGGCAAGAGCCAGGGAATGGAGCTGCCAAGCTAAACTGAGCCTAGATTTGGAAGAACCTTAATACCCTCCTTAGAGATGGGAACTGACCTTTAAATAATGGGAAGCTAATACAGGCTTTTAAATAAATCGCCTTACAATATAGGTTTTACTGCCGCGATAAAGACCAAAATAATAGTGTCTTAAGCAATAGGAAAGTTTATTCCTCACCTACATAAACATCTGAGCATACACAATCCAGTGCCGCTAGGCAGTAGCAAGCTGTTGGATCCCCAGTCCTCTTTCAATCTTGTTGCTCTGCTCTCTTACCCAGGGAGCCTAAAATGATTGATCCAGCTCCCTCCACCACATCTGCACCAAGTCAGCAAGGAAGGAGAAAGGGCCACAAGGGGACATAAACCTTTGCAAGTCCATAAACCAGACCTTACATCCATCCATTCTTTGTGTTTCCCTGGACAAAATCTAGTCACATGGCCACACCAGCCATAAAGGAAGCAAGGAAATGTGTTCCCAGCTAAACAGCGACATCCTCCTTGCAAAGGAATGATATTACCCTAACTGTGTTTGAGAAACATCTTTTTAAAAAGCAAGTCGAGTGTCTGGAAGGAAGCAGGCGATCAGGAGAATATGAAGCAGCCTGGATGTCGGCTGATGCACTGAATTAAAGCGGTGGCTGTAAGAGTAGCAAAAGAAGGGCAACATGGAAGCCACACATCAGAAAGACTCGGCACCTGGCAAATCCAGTGTCCAGGCAAGTATCGCGAATTAAATCACTCCACTGAGCAGCCACTGCAGTCAGCCCCCTTTTGCGACCGACATTCACTTTGCTCTCTGTGTCACTGTGAACTCGGTGGCGGCCCCCTTTGCTCAGTGCACTGTGCCCTCCTGAGCCCCATCAGCACATGGGCTCAGGCTTGCTTGATGAGCGTGTTGGACAGAGGCGGCAATTAGGAGTAAGATCATTATGCCTCACTGCTTTCAGGCACTTCACGCTACACAGTAATTCCAGCCCAACTGTTACCAACGTTTTTATTTTTCAGACTGGCTGATACATACACTGTGAATCATGAACTCATAGCGCCATTTGTTCATGTTCTGCCATGTACGGAGGGAAAAGCAGAGCCTCCGTCCAGCTGCCTGATGATCCCCAGGATCTGAATTAAGCACATGCATTCATGTTTCACTGCTAATAGTATTTGGCTACAAGTCAAGAGTTCCTTCCTCCTCTACATGTGCATGAAAATTAACAATTTAGAATTAACTATATTAAAAGTGTTAAACACTTTCACATAACTTCCCTTAGTGGCTATTTTTATAGCCAGTGTCCTCACATTCACAATTAAGTGAGTTATTTTGTGATTATAAGCAGAGATTGAGCTCATGCAAACATCTGATATCACTAAATATATTGAGAAGCTGAGAGAGAGAGAGAGAGAGAGAGAGAGAGAGAGAGAGAGAGAGAGAGAGAACTTCTGCCTAGGACACAGCTTAAACTCTCTCATCCCTTATGCAAACAGTTCCTATTGTCAGTATTTCTAAGACAACAGCTGAGCTAGTTTGGCTCAAGGGTTTTCATATCTCTGATCCTCTTGACACTACTCCCCTTTTCATCTGGAAGCATCCTACTCATCCTTAAAGGTCTACCCCCAAAGTCAGTCTTAGTCAGCTCACGCTGCTTTAACAAATATACCAGACTGGTGCCTTAACAATAAACATTTATTTCCCAAAATTCTCTAGGCTGGGAAGTCCAAGATGAAGGAGCTGGCAGATCTGGTGTCCAGTGAGCACCAGACATTGCAAATGAATGTCTCATTGCATCCTCACATGGCATGGCAGGAGCAGAAAGAAAAGCGAGCTCTCTTGAGTCTCTTCTTCTAAGGTCATGACCCTATTCATGAGGACTTCACTCTTGTGACCTAATTACATCCCAAAGACTCCACGTCCTAATACCATCACCTTAGAAGTTAGGGTTTCAACATTTGAATTTTGAGGGAAGACAAATATTCAGTCTACAGTAGTCACCTTATCTTTTTGTCAGGCAAATGAAAGGTCCAGGAGGATCGGATATATATGAAGTCTGGCCTAGAGTTCCTTGAATTCCTCATGCCTAGCATTTCCTTCACTTCTTTAAAGATAGCGACTTCATTTGAAGACCTGTCACCAACAAAATACTTGAATTCTTTGATATTTTAAACTGTGAGATCCCACTCTCATGCCATAATCTCCCACTTTCCAGGATCTCTCACTTTCTTACTCTCATATAATTGTTCTCATTCAGACCTTCCTTCAGGAGGGTTTTGCAAAATCTTGTATATGCTCTGAATCAGCATCCAATATATGGTACCTACTTTCTGTTGGGCAAATGTTTTAGGTGATAGAGAGAACAGGATCAAGAGATAAATACCCCTGCTTTCACTGAACTTAATTCTAGTGGATTCCTACTATATTACTTATAACAGCATATTGTTATTTGGGGGGGGGGGTTAAGTTGCCTTAAAAATCTATCTGTATTAGTTCTCCAGAAAAACAGAGCTAAACAGCAGAGTAAGTGTGTGTGTGTGTGTGTGTGTGTGTGTGTGTGTATGTGTGTGTGAGAGAGAGAGAGAGAGAGAGAGAGAGAGAGAGAGAGAGAGAGAGAATGTTAGGCAGGTAGGTTGAAGTCCCAAGAAAGAGTCCATGCTATAGTTCAAGTTCAAACGCTGTTTATTGGAATAATTCCCTCTTCTTCCAGAGAAGTCAGTCTTTTTCTGTTAAGAATTTCAACTGATTGGATGATACCCACTCATATTATGAAGAATAATCTGCTTTATTCAGTGTATACTGATTTAAATGATAATCTCATCTAAAAATACTTTCACAGAAACATCTAGAAAAACGTTTGACCGAATGTTTAGGTACTGTGACCTAGTCAGGTTGACACATAGAATTAACCACCACAAGTCCACTCTTTGTCACCTTGGCACCTAAATGCATCTCCTCAATCCACACTTAATCTCCAAATAAGGACAATAACAAGTTCATACTTCCACCTAACATGACACAGTATTCTGAATACAACTGAAAGTGCACTAAATCTTTCCCCAGAAGAGGATGCAAGGTCTTTGGATAATGTTTACACTTCTCCTTGATATCCTGTAACTTAAGTACTCTGACATAAAGTTAACAATACTTAAATACTATGAGATGAACTGAATACATATCATGATACATAAGGAGAAAGAGAGAAAACTGAGATATTCACATAATATGTGTGTATATGTATACACACAAACATATTCATAACAAAATAAGGAGGAAATCCTCATGATAATTAGTTTTTGTGTCTACAACTGATCACCTGGTCATCACTGGTATTTACAACCATCTTTTTCATGACTCATTCATATCCCCTTTGCCCTCAGCAAGTGATTATTCTGTACCTGGCAAAGTGATCCAAACTTTTATTCTTGAAGGGTCTATGCCATTACCAGGCCTGCTTAAATTAGAACAATAGAAAACTATAGTTTTGTATTGACATTAAACACAAGATATGGTAATACTAAGAGACACCCTATGGGATCTCCTGTATGCTAGATATATTTTTTCTAACCCCCCTTTTGAAGTGGCCATCCGATTTCCCCTTGGTAGTCAGGATTAATCTCCCCAGCCAGCAGAGTAACTCCTTTCTTTGTTGATTCAGAGAAATGTGGAACCCAAAGTGGCCAGGTGTCAGTCTTCGATTTCTGTTCAATGCAATCGTTGTTGTGCCTCCTGGTGGAAGTTCCTCCCTTTGGAACTAAGATTGCTGGGCTAGCAAATGATAAAGCTCCAGGAACAAGAGCAAAGATTTTGCTACTGGGTTACCAAGTATAATAGTGGGTGGTACCACTCCTGTTTCCACCCCTTCTATTTCTGGACCCATGAATCCTGGCTATGGGAGAAACAGCACCATATATTGAATGCTGATTCAGAGCCTATACAGTGTTCTGCAAAACCTTCCCCTAGTTCTGCAAGGTACTGCCACCTCGCTGATGATGGAACTGAATTTTCAAAAGGTCATTTCATCATTCTGCCAAACCAGCTGCTCCAGGATAACAGGGAACAGGCATGGTAAGAACAGTGAATTCCAGGAGCCTTGATCCATTGCCACATCCTAGCTTTTGGTAATACATACCATTTTTGGAGTAATTCATGTATTGGTACAACCATTTTTTTTTTCCAGTTTGCAAGTGATATAGTTAGGTAAGTGCACTTGCTATCTCAACACTGCCCTAAACTTTGTGAATCCCAAGTAAATAGAATAAGGTCAATTGTATCACTACATGAAGAAGAAAAACACACACACATTTTTTGAAATCATAGAGTCCATTGAACTCCTCCAAATAGAAATGGCACAATGTAGTCAGGAGACTTGATTTCAAATCCAGTAACCAGGCAGCTTAAAGAGCCTCCATATTTACCTTCTGCTAAAATATGGATTCTGATAATTTTCTCCACTTCACCACACCATTTTCAATGCAAATTGGGTTTAATAAATAATAATCGTTGAACATACAGTATCTTTCATATAATGTCTTATCATTGACAGAAATGGAGTGTATGCAGTTTAAAATCATTACATTCTTTGCATTAAGTAGTCTAATTTTTTTTATAAAAGAAAATTGTGTAACCACAGGAAAAGGATCTGTTGACACACTACCTTTGGCTCAGAGTAAATTTAATTCTAAAGGTCACATTCTTTAAATATTTCCTACAAACTAAATGCAGACTTTTATGAACCAGAGCAAACTAATGGACTCTCTGATGTGAAAAAAAAAATAATCTGTAAGCTGAGATTTAACCAAAGGGTATGTGCAGTATGTACCTATAAATACAGCGTAGGGAATATGCACTGAAAAATCAAATAAACTCACTGTGACTGAAAAGAACTTGCATGAAGAGACTTGCACAGACATTTTAGATGTTTTTAAACACTGAGGTAACTTTGCCTAGAGGGTTAGTCACAAATATTTTTCATTTAGCCACAGAGATGTAGTGTGTTTGTGTGTGTGTGTGTGTGTGTGTGTGTGTGTATACACATCTTGAGATAAGAAGAAATTATTACAATTTGAATTAAAAGAAAAAGACAAGAAATCATCTAATAAAAAGTATTGGATCTGTTTCCCTTTCAACAGAAGAGCTAAAACAGAAATTAAAAAATCTCTAAAAGGCACCATCTATTTCATAAGCGGCAATGAAGCATGATAGAGAAAATGCTAGATGAAGATCACGTAGCCTATTAGTGCTGGGAAGGGAATTGAATCCAGGTCACCTAACTGCAAGTCCTAGACTTTATCTTTACAATAACACTTGTACATTATGAAAAAATGCAATAAGAGAAAGCCCCAAAGCTCACTGAACTAAAGGCAACAGCTGTTCTTCAGTCATTAGTTTAATGAGAAAATGTTACATTTCATGGGAAGGCTGTTTTCAAATTTCATATAACATTTCCAAAAATCTGGCCTTCAGGTTTTGTCCTTTCTTTCTTCGCAGGGTGAAATACCTGCCCCTGATCCTTCCAGAAGGAGAGTCCTGCCTTGGTGCCTGCCTGCGTGGGCCCAGGACTATTCCCTCCATGCTGGCTTAGTGTCGATCCGCTTTTCTTGAGAATTAGCAGGATTCCCACAGAAGCACGCAAACAGCTAACCTACTGCTCTTGTGCCTAACATTATGTGTGACTTCTGGAAATTAACTGTGGGTATTACAGACATAATTTGAAATTAAGCAGCCCATAGACTTCCAAAAATGTTCAGAGACTATAAATTACACATGTGTGACAATGAAAAAGCATGTTTGACATATAGCTTAGGTGTGGTCCAAGGAATTCAATTTATTGAGATCACTACACTCTCAGGGTCCTAGTATGAAGGAATTTGTCTGAGGATTCTTAAAAATATATTTATTTCTAAGAGAAATGTAACCAAGTTTCATTTAATGTCTTTCATATACTAATGTGTATACAGAAAACCAAGATGAACATTTTAACGTTTCTGTTCACATCTTTTTTTTCATGTTGCCTATGGTTGTAATTTTTTCCCTTTCCTGGCTTGTGCAGTTACCGCATCAGCTTACCACAGGTTTCATTACATCTATAATGATTCAACAATTCCTTTTACAAATATATGGCTAACAAATATATGCAGAGAAATGCACAGACATTACTACTGTCCACTGGGAGTAACGGTTTACCAAGAAATTGATACTTATGAATCATAACTACTTAAAACAATTTGATATTTCTTTGGGAAGCTTATTGCTAAAGGTTATTTAGAAGTTTTTCCTGTTTAGAGTGAAACAATTTTGCTTTCATTAAAATTTACTTGCTTAGAAGCTTACTAACTTATTTCTAAAGCTTGTTTTTCCATACACTTTACATGTTTCCATATGATAAATCTCTCATGCTTTTAAAAATTCAATATGCTGCCCCTTTCAATTCACTTAACAATAGGTACAATGCATCCAATATCACTTTTGGAAATCTCACTATTTTCAGTGCCAAATAAATGGTTTCTTTTTAGGCAAAGTATAGATCTAGGTAGAAACCATTATATTGTTTACTGTTGAACACTTATCCTGTAATATTTCTCAGCATGCAACCTGAATAGAAAAATGACAAAGGGAGAATTTGATCCACTATTTGGTAAACTGAATTTTGAATAGAAAGCTACCTGCTCAATCAGAAAAGGCAAGTTTTCAATATTACAGTAATCATTGCTCATGTAATACCTTATTTGCCCTTACAACGTTTACTATTATGTATAGATAGCGCTGAGTGAGTTTGCAGGACTGGGTGAAAAATATGAAGGAATTAAGCAAAACAGAAAACAAAAACTCATAGACACAGACAACGGTATGGTGATTACCAGAGGGAAAAGGGGTCAGGGGAGGTAGAAGAAGGTATAGAGGGGATAAATTGTGATGGAAGAAGACTGGATTTGGGATAGTAAACACACAATACAATGTACAGATGATGTACGATAGAACTGTATGCCTGAAACCTATGTAATCCCAATAAATTCAATAAAAAGAGAAAAAAGGAAGAGAATGAAGCGAAGGCCTCACCGAAATCCTTAAGCCACCAAAGAGCAAGCCACTTTCATTAGCCCAGATTTCAGGTGATTTGAAGTATCACCTCCTGTGCAAGGTGACTAGGAAGTAAGAGTGCACCTGGGTCACTGGGATGATGCTGGGCCTCCTGGTTAGATACACAGTTTGTAAAGCCTGACGCTCAGTGTTCTTCAGTGAGAGGAGACATGGGAGCATCTTTGAGAGGAAGACAAAAGATGGGTGCTTTTGATCCATGCCAGCATTTCTTACCGTGAGCAGTATTGGCATTGGGGGTCATGTAATTATTCACTGTGAGGATATAGCTTGTGCATTTGCACCATCTCTGTCTCTACCCACTAGATGCCCATCCCCTCGGGTTCCCCCTACCTCTCACTAGTGTGACAATAAAAAAATAAAAAAAACAACAATCTCTAGACATCACCAAATGTCCCTGGGGGCAAAATTGCCCCTAGGTGAAAACCAGTGGTCTATGCCATGCTTGAAAATATTCCTAATTTAAGAATAACTGGCATGCAAGCCATGAATTCATTTTCTCATATACATATCACATTCAATAAAAATGTCTAACCACTATGCTGTACACCTGAAATAATATAAAATAATATCGAATGTCAACTGTAATTGAAAAATAAATAAATAAATAAATAAATATTTTCTCTTATAAAATAGTTTTCAAAATTTAATGCAGTGCTATTTCCTTCAGTTACATGATTTGGGGGCAGGCCAAATTAAACCCGTAGATAGCAAAGATTTTAGTCTTATTCATTCTCTAATATAAGAGTATTATTACCCACATTAAGAGTTTTATTAGTATGTAAATGGCACACAAAAAACTGCTTAGATCACACCTCGATGCCTGTGGAAAGTACCTTAAACAGCAGTAAGCATTTCTCTTCTTCATCATACATGCTCACAGCTTCTACATACAAGAGTTTGCTAGCTTTGAAATGGCTGGAGGATCTTTTGTTGGTTTTTCAAGGTATAACCCTAAGACCATGTTCTTGCTCATTTTAATTTCCGGTGTTGCTCATTTACTACTGAAGGAAAGTAACATAACACAATCATGAACTCAGTAAAGTTCCCACTGAGCAGCGCAAGCTCAGTGTGAGTCTCTGGTAAAAATCTTTTTCTCTTTTCTTTTTCTTTTTTATTTTCATGAAACATTAAGGATTGATTTAGGCTTTGCTGATTGATTATTCAAAACCTACACTTGCCAACTGGTGTTTTTAATACCTCCAGGCTTAAGTGAAAATGAGACAAGAAATCTCAGTTGAATTATTCCCGGTGTTATTATATTTTTAATGTAAATTATTACTACTAACATTATGCACACAGCTTAAAACATTAATCTTTAGTGTTATGAAGAATTTCCTTCAATGTTAGTTACCTTGTAAAAGAATATAATAGTTCTACTTACTCCCAAAGTCTCCTTTTCCTATCGCTAACCTCAACCATTTAATTACATAATAAAAGCCATTACCACTGTGAAAACCATCTGCATTCTAAGAGATTGTTCACACTCCCTAGACTCTTTATTTTTCTTGGTGGAATCATCAAGGATTGGCAGAGAGTGTTTTTCATACAATCAGAAAATATTTAATAAACAATAAATACAATCTAGCAGTAGATTACTATAAAGAAAGGAAAGACACAATCAAAGTACTCAAGTGATCAACAGCTGGATGCAGAACTGGCCACATAATTTACAGGCCTAGTGCCAAATAAAATTCAGGACCCATTTTTCAAAAAAGAATTTTAAGCCCGGTCAGTGTTGTTCAGTGGTTGAGCATCAGCCTATGAACCAGGAGGTCTCCGATTGATTCCCTGTCAAGATACATGCTCGGGTTGGGGTTGCTGGCTCCATCCCCAGTAGGGAACCTGTAGGAGGCAGCTTATAAATGATTCTCTCTCATCACTGATGTTTCTATGCCCCTTTCCCTCTCCCTTCTTCTCTGAAATCAATAAAAATATATTTCTTAAAAAATAAGAATTTTAAAACACAACAGCAGAGAATTAATCCAAATGGGAGATCCTTCTGACAAGGAATCCTGTGTAATTGCATGTGTCACACATCCTTTCTAAGTCAACTCCGGTTCAGTGACTACATAGTTACAAGGAGGAAACTTTCTGAGAGGACATCACCAAAAAGGTGTTGGGAAAAAAATATTTAAAATCTCTTTAAACTATTGGATACTATGAAATTTTAGGTTCAGAGAAACAGAAATAAAACAGTTCAGGAAGATGAATATCAAAGATATTCATAGACAAACAGGAGCTCTCTTAAGAAAGCTGAACACCAACCTGGCAAATGCAGGTCTCCTGGTCTCAAGTGCCACACAAATAGTTGCCTTAAATCAGAAGGAGGAGGGATCATTCTTAACTGAAGTAGGAAGAAGATGTTAGAGTAGGTGAAAAATGGCCTTGTCATTGACTGAGGAGTTAGATTTAGCTAATTTCACACTGACTTCACATGTAATATGACTTTTATAATTGGTGTTTCGTTTTCTAAAAAGAAACCCATTCTAAAATCTTTAAATTATTTGATTAGGTTATAAAGTCTAAGATAGAATTTAGAAATATTAAACTATAATGAAATAAATATGAACTAGCCCTGGCTAGTTATTCAGTTAGAGCATTGGCCCATGCACCAAAGGTTTGCGGGTCAAGGGCATGTACCTGGATTGCAGGTGTGATTTCCAGTTTGGTCTCTCTCACATTGATGTTTCTCGCTCTCTTTCTCACTCCCTTCCACTCTATCTAAAATCAATGGGGAAATATCTTGAGGTGAAGATTAAAATAAAATAAAATAATGAAATAATAAAAATAAAGTAATTTCCATTAGAGGTTGCAGTAAAACTTCTATTCTATATAAGAACTTCATAAAATATAAATAAACGCAGCCCAGCCAGCATGGCTCAGTGGTTGAGTGTCAACCTATGAACCAGAAGGTGATGGTTCATTTCCCTGTCAGGGCATATGCCGGGGTTTGGGGCTTGATCCTCAATGGAGGGTTTGCAGGAGGCAGCCAATTAATTATTATCTCTCATCACTAATGTTTCCATCTCTCCCTCTCCCTTCCTCTTTCAATCAATCCTATATAATAAAAGGCTAATATGCAAATTGACCAAACAGCAGAACAACCAGTTGCTATGATGTACACTGACCACCAGGGGGCAGAACCTCAATACAGGAGCTGCCCCCTGGTGGTCAGTGCCTCTCCTGCTTCTGTGGTAGTGCTAAGGATGTTCTACTGATGGCTTAGGCCTACACCCTGTGGACATCACCCATCAGTCGGACATCCCTCTGAGGGCTCCTGGACTGTGAGAGGGTGAAGGCCAGGCTGAGGGACCCCTCCCCACCCCACCCCCTAGTGCACGAATTTCATGCACCAGGCCTCTAGTAAAAATAAAAACAAACAAACAAACAAACAAATGCATTGCAATACATTAGTACATAAAAGCTTAGGTTGAGCTTGTAGACCCTCTATGAAATTTTCAGATCAAATATACCTAGTACCTCTCTTTGGATATATATGAGATATAAAATACAGACATCACTTCTCCTTTTTTCTTTATGTTCCCTATCATTTAAAATGAATCAGGAAGAAGTAGCATTGCATTCCGTCTTTCAACCAAAACTTGGAAAATATCTCTTAAGTGAAATATTGCCTTTTCTAGTCAGAAACATTCACATCTTGTGCAAGCAGTTTGGGATGCTTAGGCAGAGGTGTGCTGCTAAATGTTTAAAATGGGCTTGTGGTTGGGGAGTGGGGACAGGGATAGAGCTCTGATTTTAGCATATGCTGATTTTTGTGGAGTTAGAAAGTTCCATTAAGGTATATGCGAGAAATTCCTGTTTTATCTTGGCAACTTTTCTGTACCTCTAAAACTCCTCTGAAGTAATACTTAACATGTAATCTTCCACTTGTTCTACCTTGGCCTCAACTGCCAATGAGGAGGGGCAATAGCACCAGGATTGTGGACAGACCTGGTTCAAATCCTCTCTTCACTATTCATCAGCCATGTGACTTTTAGAAATTCACTTTGTCTGAGCTTAGTGTCCTCATCTGTGAAGTGGCGGTACCAACTGCAACTGCAAAGAGTTGTTTTGCTGAACAAACAAGACGCAATATGTAATGCATTTAGCAGAGGCCAGAACAAAATTAGTACTGAGTATATGCAGCTAATAAGATTTAGGCAACGATTTTCAACTGTGGGCTGCATGTACATATCACCTACGGGGTTTTAAAAAAATTCCAAGACCCAGGCTACACTAGCCCATGCAAATTAAAATCTCTGATGATGGGATTCAGGCATCAATATTTTAAACCTCCCCAGGTTATTCCATGTGCAGCTATTGTTAAGGAACACTGAACAACCAGCTAAGAAATTTGCAAGGCCATCCAATTCAGCAGCTAGATAGCTTTTATTATTGCATTGTATTTCTTTTTAAAGAAGCACAGCTACAATAATCATCAGTATTCTCAAGAAGCAGTTTAAGCACCCACTGTGTGACAGATAATAAAAGCCCCTTTTCTGGAAGATCTTTGAAACATCAGGAAGATATTAACATGGATAAACTCTTTGCTTAAGCTGCTTATATATTTTCATCTTTATAATTTCACATTCTTAGATAACTTGTTGTCACATCTGTGTTGTCTGTGGTGAGTTGCCAGCTGAGCTCTATCTCTGGAGAAATCACTGAACACAGTTTTGATCCCCATGAAGGTAGCCAAGGGAATGAAGGAAACATTCTGAATAATTAGAAGTGAAGAGAGAAGAGTGGGGCTCCCTTAGGAAAGTGCTCCTGTCAGAGGCAATGGAAGCAGATGCTTAAAAAAAACAGTGCTCAAGAGAATCCAGTGGGAACCTTTTTCCTGTGAAAAGGGATGATCCAAGAGGATCAATTTCATTTACAACCATTAACACACAATTTTTGATCAAAGGCACTATTCTAATTATATCTGTCCCTAAATCTTAAGCTAGGTATGACATAGCCTATAATTAATCAGCATGACAATCATAATTATGGGAAAATGGAAATTCAGGTCGTTTCTTTCTATGGGATTTACTCCTGCTTTTACCACGTGTGACTGTCAATTCAACTGTCTGTGAACACTGGAGTGAAAGCTTGTTTCATTTTTCAAATCCCTTTACATTGTCAGACTCTGAATCAAAAGGCAGCCTGCCTTTGTGTTTAAGTTAGAGTGATAGTAATTAGAGTGCCCTAGAATTCCCTACAAACTATTTCATCTTGTGAAACACGGGTTTACACTCGTGCTGTCTGCCTATCTGTCAATCAATGTAGAGGAGACACTGAAAGGATAAATTAACTTGATGACTCCTTCCAAATGGTATCGATTCAAAGATATATCAGTTGACAACCCACCCTCAGAGGACAAAAGACCTGCTGCCATTCAGGGAGTAAATGAATACTTTATAGGTCAGTAACACTGATGTTTCCAGAGGCCTCTAAGAACCTTGCTTTTTACAAAACTGTTGCAATATTTAATACCTTGTCATTATTATCATTTTCATTTATTTTGTTTCATAAGTTTTACTATAAGCATAGATTTTTTTATCCTTCTCTGGAAGAAAATAATACTTTACAGCAGGAGAAAAACACTCAGATGAAGTAAAATAGCTTTTGATTTGGGCAATGTTTCCAAAGGCAAATCAAAGCACAGCAATAGAAATTTTCAGATATAGAGATAATTTAAATCACTCACAAAGGGCAGGAAATATAGGGGTGGGAACAAGGTAGGAGAAAGCTTTAGTGCCCTGATTGGCCCACATTAATAGCAAGGGATCAATAAGGATTACTTAAGCTGATAAATCAAAGAACTACAGTTTAACTGCATTACTTAAGACATAAATGCATGCTTTGATTTCTTTAATTTTTACAAATAGCTTCTACTCACATAAAGTTTAATGACTCCATTGATTGCCATCTTGGAAATATGTAATTTTTATATAAATATCTATACTAATAAAAGAGAAACATGCAAATTGGTGTCACTCTGCTACACCCACCAGCCAATCAGAGAGACTATGCAAATTCACCCAACAAAGATGGCGGTTAATTTGCATACACAGGCACAGAGTGAAGACTGAAGACTGAAGAGGCTTGGCTTCTCTGCTGTCTCACTGCAGCCACAGTGGAGAAGCCAAGCCTCACTGCGGCTGGACCAAAGGCCTGGGTCCTGGGTGCCAGAGGAAAACTGGTGCCGGCAGCCAGGGGAAAGAAGCCCTATTGTGTGAATCTTTGTGCAATGGGCTTCTAGTTCTATATAACAAAAGGGCAATATGCAAATTGACCCTAATAGCAGAATGACAGGGAACGACTGGTTGCTGTGATGTGCACTGTCCACCAGGGGGGCAGATACTCAATGTAGGAGCTGCCCCCTGAGGTCAGTGTGCTTTCACAGGGGAAGCACCACTCAGCCAGAAGCCAGCTCATGGCTAGCCAGCGCAGCGGTGGTGGCGGGAGCCTCTCCTGCCTCCACAGCAGCACTAAGGTTGTCTGACTGATGGCTTAGGCCAGCTCCCTGCCATTAGTCAGACATCCCCTGAGGGCTCTTGGGCTGCCAGAGGGTTGTCTAACTGCCAGCTTAGGCCTGCTGCCCTGAGGGAGCAGGCCTAAACTGGAAGGTGGGCATTGCTAAGGACTTCAAAACTGCAAGAGGGATATCTGACTGCTAGCTTAGGCCCGATACCTGGGGAAGCAGGCCTAAGCTGGCAGGTGGACATCCCCTGAGGGGTCCTGGACTGTGAGAGGGGGCAGGCTGGGCTGAGGGACACCCTCCAAGTGCATGAATTTTCATGCACTGGGACTCTAGTATATAATAAAAATTGAAAATATTTTTATATATTGCATTGTTAGTTTATTGTAATATATTTATAACATTTGCATATATTTTATTACATAAAAAGATCATTATACAACAATACATTTATGTATAATAGATCAACAATATTCACATACAAATCATGTGAAGAAAAGTCAGCTATTGAATTTGATGTCTCTTTCCAGAAGCCAACCTACTCTCTTTAGCATCTTAGTGGGTAGAAACTCTACAAGTCTTATTCTTTCACTACCCCATATTCATTCTATAATCATATTTTATTTGTTGTTACTAACCTTATTTCCAAAATGAAGACACCAGGTATATGCAACTCAAAATGTAAGGAGTGTCAATTCTACTCCTCTACTTACTGATATATTTAGGCAGTTTTTGAATCAAATAGCTGATATATATATTGAGAAAATATTGCAAGATAGATATTAAAAACAAAATAGAAACAAGTATCTTACATGTATCAGCATACCATTTCTTCTTCTGCTCTGATTATTTTTTATTTGAAATTAAAATTGTTAATGAGCTGCTATATTGTTATCTGTAAAATAATAATGCAAAAAGTATCTGGAGGAAAGATGAAAAGGTCAAAATAAGCTACAATTAATGACAAAATAAAATAGTATCTGCCCTATAATTATAACATTATGAAGATATTTACTCAGCAATATCAGAATTACTTTTTTCATAGTGGAAAATTTTTTTCTTTTTTTAAGTAATTGCTACATTTCAAGGAAAAAATACCTCTTGAAATAATTATACAAGATGAGTAAATAAATAAGAAATACTTTGAAGATAAAAGATAGCATTTAAAATTAGAGTAATAATGCTTATCTAATTCTATATTTGGTTTTTAGTCATTACAAAAACTAAATTAAAAAATGTCTCAAAGGTTATTTTGAAATATTTGCCAACTCTTGTAGGTCAAATTGGCCATTCTTTGACATAAAATCATGATGTTCATTCCCCAACTTCCTGCACTTGAGAGTTTGAGGCCAGCCTCCAGTGATATCTCTATATATAAAAGCCCAGTGACAAGAACAGTGGAACAACCAGAATTTCCGGAATGACCAGTGGCTATGACGCACACTGTGGCAGCCAACTGGCCTGATCCGAGCCCAAATTGGCCCTCCCCTGGTCGTACTGGCCCCAGATCGGCTCCCAACACCCGAATGAGGGCAGGGCTGGCCAACCAACCTCCTGCAGCCTCTCCCCGACCCACTGGCCCAGCCCAATGAGCCCCCATCGAGGCGGGCCAGCCGGACCCCACCCATGCATGAATTCATGCACTAGGCCTCTAGTTTAGAAATGCTTGTTAATTTATTGTACCAAGGCACTCATCTGCATGTGTTTTTCCTACTCTTCCTGCCTATATTTTAGGTCTGGCTCTACCATTACTTATATCCCTGATCTTCTCTTCTAAGATTCATTATATAACGTTGGCTTTTGGATAATTTTAAAAGGCTATTTTAGTGCCCTAATAGGCAACTATGTAAAATACCACTAAGCTTTATTATTTTTCTGCAGGTAAATTAGTTATTTAAAAATAAGATAGATTTTTAAAAAATTTTCTTTGCACTTCTCAATTCAACTAATTTGCAGTGTGCGGGCTATGATCCTTGGCTATAAAGACAGAAACTTTTCTATTCACAAGAATTCTTATATTTAGCTGGTGATTCAAATAAGTAAACAATATTTAAATATGATATAATAAAAGCATCAGTAGAATTCTGTTCAAGATATCATAAATTAGAGGGGAAATGATTAGTATGTCTGGGAGGGTTTCCCTTGGGAATTGACCTCCGCATTGAATTTTATAGAGCGAGAAATTGTTCACAAGGAGGGCAAAAGTGAAAGAAGATTCCAAGCAAAAGGGCAAAGTGTGAAGATATAAACCATGATGATGTGTTCAGGTTCTGCTCCAATGGAGGGTAACAATTAGGCATCTGATAAAGATGTCATAGATGGAGCTTGGGATCATGAAGCTGAAGAGCTATCCAGGGGCATAAGGATGAAGGTATTCAACTCCATGATGCAGGGCTTAAACCTATGGGTTGAGGAGCTAATGAATCATAAACAAGGGCATGTGTTGCATCAGTCACTCTAGCAGCTCATGTGGCAGAGGAGAGAGTGGTACAGGAATAGTGACAGATTTAATAGCTAAAGGCTATTCAGATAGTAAAGCCAAGCCTTGACAAGGCCATGGGAAGACAAAAGCTTTGGAAATATAGGAGGTGATTTTATTAAGAACAAACCCAAAAGTTTTAGGAAATGCAGAAATATTCAACTGTGTGATCCTTTACTCTCAAGTGTTCTTTGTATTCCAACAGTAATTATGAGGCATGTGGGTTGTTAATGAAAGAAGCACTAGCAAGCAAGTCTAAGACAAGGAAAGGGTCCAAAAAACTGATGGAGAGTCTGCTTATAGGTTTCAATAAAAAGCCTAAAACTGTTTATGTGCATTTTTCTAAGAGGATTCATGCTTCCATCATATTCTCAAAGGGTCTATGATATAAAAAGAGTGAGAGTCACTGCTCTGTATACAATGCTCAAGTCTGGTCCAGTCTCATTCAAATAACTCAAAACACTCTTGAAATTTCTACTGCCATTCATCACATAGTGACCACACCACAGCTTTGAATGTATTGCAAACTTCACATTATTAATTGTTTTGAATTATGAATTGTTTCTGCTCATACAGATGTGATACTAGATCTCAATATTTACTAAGTGTTAATAACTGGAAGAAAAGATCAACTAACACTATCAAGTATTTATTTCCTATAAGTCAATTAGTAAACGTGGGAAATCTGACTTTGAAGGCAACTTGGTCTGGAAAGAATCTCTTCCTTGAATGGGTCTCCTTGCTCAGGTTTCCATTTACTGGAATTGGGCTGTTCTAGACTTTGGAGGTGTAATCTGGTGGAACCACTTCCCTGAGAGATTGTGTTCTAGTTCCTAGAGTGAAAAGCTGTTTTAAAATACCAGTGTAGTAGAAGTAAAACTTCTCTATTTCTCCATTTAGTGATATCTCTTGATATGCTCCACTCTGGGTGGGCAAAAGTCCTAGTAATGAGACAGAAATCCTTACACATATTTTCATGGTTATGTTTTCCTAGACTGAGTTCCTTAAGTTCAGGGACTGAGGACTTTTGCTCATCCCTGGACCCTTAGTGTGTTACTCAAACATTGTTAGGGACAACAAAAGAGTATGTTAAGCCCTAACCGGTTTGGCTCAGTGGATAGAGCTCCGGCCTGCGGACTGAACGGTCCCAGGTTCTATTCCTGTCAAGGGCATGTACCTTGGCTGTGGGCACATCCCCAGTAGGGAGTGTGCAGGAGGCAGCTGATCGATGTTTCTCTCTCATCGATGTTTCTCTCTTTCCCTCTCCCTTCCTCTCTGTAAAAAATCAATAAAATATAAGAAAAAAGAGTATGTTAAGTAATAAATAAATAAATGCCTACAAAATAAAATATTTCATCAAAGAGTAGCTGAGACATATGAATGAAGAAGAAGGTGCTTCTGAAAAAACGTGTGTTTGCACTTGATATCAGAGGGGCCTAAAAAAATGTTTACAAATTTGTGAGTTTCCAGGGTCTTAGTGCTTTGCATAGTTGGATCCTTTACCTCACTTCCCCTGTTAGCATTTGGAGGTTTTCAAAACTCCAAGCCTCAAGATTATTGCTTTAATTCAAGGTACCCTGTGGAGAGTTTTTGTTATGAGCCACCTGTATTCCTTTCCAAAACTCAATATTGGGCCATTTTATCATATATAAAACAACAGCCCCATATTATTGAAAGCTAGGACAATTGTTGTGACTTTCTTTAAACACAAAATACTACTATTTTGTTCCATATGAATGAGTTAGAGGATAATCATGCCCAATTGGGTTCATCCAAGGTCTCTGATGTTTGAGGGCAGAGGGATTCTTTCCATCCTAACGTTTTCAGTCCCTCAGGTGAATAGTGTAATTCTTAACTGAAATCCTCTTCGTTAAGAAAAAGAAAATGTATGCCACACACATAACATGAAAACCATTCCACACAAATCGCTATCTTAACAAAAATCAAAATAGCCTCTCTACAGGATGGGCTGTCAGAAATGAAATACAGTGATACTTGACAGGAATTATCAATCAGCATCTCTGTTTCACCAACTCACACACGAGAAGCCACAGAGCGATTACCATTATGTCTAAAATGAATATGAAAGAAAATGTCTTCACCATGGAAGAATTATAGAAACAAAACCACGAGGAAATGAGGTACTTTCATATTCCAACGTTACCTAGTAATGAGACAGCATTTCAAGATCTTTAGCAATGTTCAAAGGTTTTTGTCCTTCTTCAGTCTTTGCCAAGGGACAGGGCTCTACACATTTATATAAAGCTACGTGGAGCAGAGGAGACAGCCGCCGGAATTTGCATACTGGTGGTAGGAAGTGGCCTATCCTTCCATCTATTTTAAAAATAAAGAATGTTGGAGGGTGTTTGAGAATGTTAGAAATTTACCACTGTGTGTTTTTTTTAATATTTTTTTATTGATTTTTTTTTTTTTTTTTTTTTTTTTTTTACAGAGAGGAGGGGAGAGAGATAGAGAGATAGAAACATCAGTGAGAGAGAAACACTGATCAGCTGCCTCCTGCACACCTCCCACTGGGGATGTGCCTGCAACCAAGGTACAAGCCCTGGACCGGAATCGAACCTGGGACCTTTTAGTCCACAGGCTGACGTTCTATCCACTGAGCCAAACCGGTTAGGGCTACCACTGTGGTTTTGAGAAAGAAAACACTAAGAGACAGTAGAACAGGGGTCCTCAAACTACGGCCCGCAGGCCACATGCAAATACAAATATTGTATTTGTTCCCATTTTGCTTTTTTACTTCAAAATAAGATATGTGCAGTATGCATAGGAATTTGTTCATAGTTGTTGTTTTTTTAAACAATAGTCCGGCCCTCCAATGGTCTGAGGGACAGTGAACTGGCCCCCTGTTTAAATAGTTTGAGGATCCCTGCGAGTAAAGAGTAGAGCATTGAATATTTGATCTCAAAGATAAGATAGATAATTACCCCATCTTCCAATTTTTAATAGTAACTACAAACATCTTTAATGTTTTCAAAGTGCTTTTTCATACTCTAGATCACAGCTTCTTAATGGCAGTAATGGGTTTTATTTCAGAATTGTAGCTTATTGTCTGCATAGATAGGTGCCCAATAAATTGTTACTGAGTAAATCAATGATTACGTTTAATCCCCCACTAAAATTTTAATTTCAAGTCATTATTCTCAGATCTCCTATGAGAAAACAGATACAGAATGTTTGCCCAAATAGCAAGTGAACGGGATTCAAAAGTTTTTAAATATGTAGGTTTTCTACTATATTGATGGCATCCAAATTATGGTAAATGAAACCACCAATTCTCCTCTACAAAGGCTGTTTCATAGGAAACTCATTTAATACTAATAGACAAAAAAAAGTATTGTTTCAAAACATTTTAATTAATGCATACTTGTCACAAATGCCATTAGAGTTCATGATAAAGTGTGAGACAGTTTCAGCATTACATTCTTGTGGCAATATATTTTTTGAAGTTAAATTTCATTAACTTGAGGACTCTGAG
This sequence comes from Myotis nattereri, assembly GCF_964212035.1. Taxonomy (NCBI): domain Eukaryota; kingdom Metazoa; phylum Chordata; class Mammalia; order Chiroptera; family Vespertilionidae; genus Myotis; species Myotis nattereri. The sequence continues at coordinate 45,952,150 of NC_138079.1, read as the reverse complement.
CCTGAAAGGAAGACATTTCTCACCATCTGATTTTTTCTTTCACTTGGAAAAGCTTTCATCCAATTGACATACAGTTGACACTTCTAGCAAATAAATCCAGCATTTAATATTGCCAGTCCCTTTTAGAAGATTACCACTGTCTCTTACTAGACTCAAATGACCATTTACTTTCTACCAAATAGCAGACTCACCCAGCCAACTGCTAAATTGTTTAAAAGGACAAGGGCATCTCTATGAGTTAGGGAATAGCCAATTTTGTAGACCTTTGATAATGCCAGATATCTAGAAAAAAAAATCACAGAAGAGTTCCGAATTTTTGAATAACAGTTGACAAGGGTTTCCTGTTTGTTTTTTTGTAAGAGAAACTAAAATGTATGGAAGTCCTCTACTAAGAGTTGCTGCTAGGTAATTCTTTAAAAATACATGTCCAAACACTCCAATGAAGCCTAACGGTCTACCACCCAGTAATTTCTTGTATTGGGAGAGGAAAGTGGGTGGGCTTTCCATTCTGGCTCATATCTCAGTTTCGCATACTTAAAGATAATCAGAATCAAAAGAGCATCAAAAGAAAGTTCTAGAACAGTCTTTTCCAAAATACAGCCCTGCCTGCCGGATCCACTTAGGCAGCCCCAAACAACACATGATTGGAGAGAGCTCGCAGAGCACCTCAGAGAGGGGGAAATTGCTCTGATTTGCCACTTAAACACACCGCTTGCCATTGGCTGAGCAAAGCACTAGGTTTATGTCTGAGTTTTAGGGAGAAACTGAAAAATTCAAGGGTGTGAACAGATGCTCCTTATCTTGAAGACTCTATCCAGATGCTGCCACTTGAGGAGAGTAAAGACATGGCTAATTCGGCAGGGCTGGGGAACTGGGTGTTTAACGCTGGGCCATAAGATGTTTGCTAAAATCTCAGATTTCCATCCCAGTAGTTGTGCCTTGTGCCGATGCCAGATCCCACTACTCTTTGAGCATTCCCCAGGCACTGCTGGCAGTGGCTCCAAGCTCGGCAAAGGAAGCTCTGGATGCATGAAGTGCAGACCTCTGGTAAGGAACCAGCTTAACCCTTTTCTTATCTAGTGGTGATGGTGGGAGGATGCCAATATATTTAGTGGGTGCATTTGATGTTAGTCATATAGAAAATGAAAGTGTCACGTAGAAAATCATTTATTCCTCCCCCACAGACAAAAGCTCTCTGTCTTGCCCAGGGAGATAAGTGGTTTCTGTCCTCTGCTAAGAGATTGAATGAGCAAGATAAAAAGGCAAGGGAAAGAGCTGATTTATGGAAGCCACTGCCCATGAAGAAAGCAGAGAAGATATAGGGGTACAAAGAGCCCTGGGAACCTGAAGAATGTCTCACCAACAGGAATCTGTCTGATCCCAGGATTCTCGCTCCTGGTTAATCCCCTCCTGTTCCTTCTCATCTCTCTCCCTTGCTCTATGCATCCCTGACAATGGTGAGATATTTGCAACCTAAACATTTAAGGAATTTAATCTGAATGTCTGCCCCTAAGGATGTCACACATCGGATCCTTAAATTATTAAAACATGTGCCTATTCAGACCCCCGTGACAGATTCTGTGACTGGCTCGCTCAGCGATCATCCCAGCCCTCTTCTAGCCTGACTTCCTGTCTGCAGTGGCTTGAAGGCTAAAGACTAGATTTCCCAAATTCCTTTGCAGGCAAGATTCCAGACAATTTAGGTTCTGTCAATCAGATATAATCCCATGAGACTCTGCATCTAAACTGAGTTTGATAGAAAGAGAGCAGTGGGTATATGACATACCATTTTCTAGTGCAGCAAGTGGCAGAGGTTACATGGGACTGGAGTTGACACTTGTGGCAGTAGCTTCATGATTTGTCAGGTTTTTGAAAGTCATGTGCTCCCTTTGCAGTCCAGCTCTGCTACACAGTTTGGGAACGTATTCCTGGCAATGCCCAGTCTCTGTTTCATCAGGTCTACCAGTGATTATGGGAGCCATAATAATCCCTTGAGTTTAAACCAGCTAAAATGGATTTATTGTTTTCTGCAGCTGAGAACCTGACAGATAAACTTGCTCTGTTTTATAATAGTTCCTAGAAACAAGGGGAGAGAAATAAGTTGATTATGTGGGAAGAAAGCAGACTACTTAAATATACTTTCCTGTCTCAGACACTCCATTCATGCTAATGAGAAATTTACTAGCAGATAAATCTATACAACTGTGGGTGTCACCATCTTAATTCCCACACTAGATTGCAAAAAATTTACGGGCAGATAAATCTATACAACTGTGGGTGTCACCATCTTAAATTCCCATACTAGATTGCACTAAGTTCATAAAAACCTATCATTCAAGCTACTAGGTCATCTTGTATTCTAGTCTAGAAAAATTATATTTTTATGTAGCATTGACAAAAACATTTAATGGACTTTTACCCAAGTGGTAAGAATAATTGATCAAATGGATAAAAGTTGTTAGAAGTGCTGCCTGGTTCCTTGGTTTTCCCATGCTCTAAAAATATTTCTCATATTCAGAGTCAGTTGTAGACTTTTATTCAGGGTCCTAGGAGCTCAGACCCTAATGTATAGTAGAAGCTGTTTTGTTTGAAGAATTATAAATAACATTATTTTCTTCAAAATGATTGCACATTATTGAAGTTTTGCTGGAATATAAAAAAGCACCAGTCACACACACAAGGTTGCATTATATAAGAACAAAAGAAGAGTAATTGGAAAATCTTGCCTAGAATTCCCTTATTTACACAGATTCTCATTAACTACACAGTAAAGAGAATATAAGGAGAGTCTGGAGTAACTATACTTATTAAACTCTCACTGCCTGGTTTATCTTATTCTCCCCAGCATGTGGTCCTTTCTAACTTACAAGTGTGCTTCTGATATACACTAACACAAGTGATGAAATATAGTTAACATAGAAGCAGAGGATTTCAACTCTGTGAATAGTGTAATTGCCAAAAATGAAGATAAACTTTAAATACAAAAATATATATGAAATTGTTCTATCAGTTCAAAAGGGGTTTATCCTTGTGAAGAAGATAACATAATTGAAAACATGGAAAATATCTATTTTTCTACCTGTTTTAACATATTTCAAAAGCATAAATGGTATTTATTAAGCCAAAATATGATTGGGATCTCTGAACATGAAACTTATAAGAAGCATCTTTAGAGAGTGTATAAGAACAAATTAAAAATAAAAATAAATGAATCAATCACAATTTCTGTGAGCACATTTTATTAGCAGGCAGGTTGCCCATTAAGTAGCCTGGCAGAAGGAAATCAGGGTTGGAAATTAAATCACCGAAGGGTCTTTTGAAAACAACATCAAGAAAGGAAAGCCTACAAAAACCATTGCCTAAATACACGTGACAAAATTGAAAAAAGACCAGAATGATATATTTTTAAAAATGTTTGAAGCAAATACTAAGATTTAATGTCTCTGATTCCAAATTAAAACAGTCTATTTTTAACCTACCATTTAGTTAGCAATGACTCTATGCTGGACTCATGCTAAACAGTTAAGACAACATAATATTTTTTTAATATATTTTATTGATTTTTTACAGAGAGGAAGGGAGAGGGATAGAGAGTTAGAAACATCGATGAGAGAGAAGCATTATCAGCTGCCTCCTGCACACCCCCTACTGGGGATGTGCCTACAACCAAGGTACATGCCCTTGACCGGAATTGAACCCGGGACTCTTCAGTCCCCAGGCCGACGCTCTATCCAGTGAGCCAAACTGGCCAGGGCAAGACAACCTAATATTAATCACCATTACCCACCTTCGGGGGTTATCCATATGCTCAGCTCTGTTAGAAGAGAGTTATAGGAAATTACTGAACGTCGTAGAAGTAGGAAGGGGACTTGAGCTCCTGGTTTTCTAGCCCAAACTTGATGTTATTAATCTCTATACCATACTAAATTTTTGTGGCCTTATCATTAGAACTAAAACTAGTTCTACCAAACAATAACAAACAGATACATTCACCTATTTGATTGTCCTTATGTCAGTGTCCAAAACCACATCCAAACACCAAACAGGTAAGAACTAAACTGGAACCTACCAGAGTATCAGTTAGGATATTTACATGGCAAAAACAAACAAACACAAACTTCAGTCCAAACAAGTTTAAAGAAAAAGAAAGAAAGGGGGGAGGGGGGAGGGGAGGGGAGGGGAAGGACTTTAATGCCTCAGGAAACAGAAGCTTAGCAGGCATTGTAGCATTTCAGGCACTGCTTGCTGCACAGGTTCCAACAGTGACACCGGGCCCTGAGTCCTCGCTCCTCCTCGGTCCCAAGTCCTCTGCCTGAGCTGGAAGTAGCAAGATGGTTGGAGCAGCTTCAGACTCTCAACCTTTGAAGCTCGTGTCAAGCTAGGCATAGAGACCACTTCTTCCTCGGACTGGGAAAAAAGCTGGAAGAAGCAATGTGTCACTCGAGTGCCTACCTTGAGTCACGCTGAGACCATCATTGTGTCTAGGGAGCTGGCTTCTGGTTGGGTTAGGCTGAGGTCTCATCCTCTGCCCCTGATGTCTGTGAACAGAGCCCACTGTGCCACAAAAGCTGGGGGTTAAAAAGAAGGCAGATCCGTAAACAAAACTCAGAGCTGGTTACCAAAAGAAAATAATTAACATTGAATGGTCATAAAACCATAGTAGTTAAACACAGTTCTAGAAACTGACCATAGGCAAGTTGCCAAATCTTTCTCTAGGCCCTTCATTTTCTTCATTTCTAAGATGAAGGGTTGACCTAATTCCTAACATCTGAATTTACCTTAAAGTTCTATAAAATTTTATAAATCATAAGCATTTTTTTTTTTTTTTGCAAACCTTCACTCCTGTACCTGACTTCTGCTTCCATTCAATGCCTGCCTACCACGTGTTCTGGCCTCTTATGTTCTTCCCAGCTTACCCCAAGTCCTCTCCTTGGTAAGACCAAGACTCCTGACATAACACTATTCTCCATCTAGACTTCTCTCAGTCCTTAGCCTCTGCCTTCCACAAATCTGGTCTTCTCCCATGCCTCTTCTAATTACTTTGTGCATATAGATATAGGTAAACTTAGTACATAGTAGATTCAATCAAAACTTCTAATGACAATGAATTATTACAAGTGTCATTGCATTAATTAATCACCAACTCCTGCTAACAGCTTTACATTCAGTAATTTCTGATAGAAACAATGGCTTAACTCATAAAAGTAACTAATCTGGGATTTGTAGCAGGCATCTTTTATGACATTCAAAATCAGCCTTATACTCTGTAGGTAAAATAAGCTCTTTCTAGTTATGCAACCTTAAAATTCACCCCCGGAAAATTAGATTAATGTAATGTTCTATAAGTTGGTAAGTTCTGTGTGAGCAGGGATTCTGTCTTATTCACCTTTTATCCTAATGCCCAGCACTTAGTCAGAATTTAATTAGTGTGGGTTAAATGCTAAAATCTACTGGCCTGGAATTATCAAATTATCAACCCATAAGATATATATATCTTGAATCATATATATATATATATTTGAAGATATATATATATATATACATATATATATATATCTTCAAATATTTTATCATTCTATTGATATTGGGCAAAGTGGGGGGTCCTCTTCCCCACTGGGTGCTGCTGGGGTGTACTTCTTATGATCTCCTGAGAAAAGGAATTCTCTGAGACTCAAATGGGAGAATGAATAATTTTTATTTGTGTGGAATTAAATCCCTATGTTGCCAAAGTCCCATTTCCCTTAGTTCAGTCATAGAAGAAGTGTAGCTTAGGTTTCAGTAAAGCTAGAAACAAAGCCAGTATCCAGAGGTTCCTTTCCATGTTGTAGCTGGGTCAAGTTCAACAATAGCAAGCTAATTATAATCCATTAGTCCATTGTGTGTGGATCCACATGGCCGTGGGCCATATGGGTGAATGTAGAGAAGCAGAAGCAAAAGAGTCCACAAGCCCAGAGTCGCACGAGAGCCAAGAGGATAAGAGAGTGAACTCCTTTGTATAGGATGTATCCCAAATCTTCACACCCCTGCAGTGGCCATGCCCATTGTGGCCAATGGCCTCTGTTCCCAGGTGTGACTGACAGTAAGCACCTTCCCTATGTCACCCCAGCTTTACTGGGCATGTATCTACCTTCCCTTCGTCCAGTCCCCTTCCCCTAATATTTTGCTGGGAACATGCCTATAATGTCTGTTCTTCCTGTTATTAATAACTAGGTTAATTGCAACTATATCACTATCAGTCATTTACCTAATAAAAATGTGCCAGACAGTGTTTTAGTACTAACAATACAAAGGTGAGTAAATAGACAAAATCCTATTCTCATAGTGCTCACATTCCTCTGGAAAGGCAGAGAGTGATTTAATAATTAAACATTATAATGTCAAGGAGTGATGTGTGCTAGAAAGAACATAAGTCAGGGAAAGGAAATAGAGAAAGATGGGATGATGTTGGTTTAGAAAGGGTGTCTAAAATTTGCCTCCAATGAGGTAATTTTAAGCAAATGCTCTTTTTCTAGTCCTAACTGTACAAAGCAGGAAAGTTTGCTTGTCATATTTCATATCAGAAGCTCTACAAAATCAAGAGTCACAGTTGAGTTAGACAATATCTTAATTGCTCCAAATTCCAGTCTACTGATTCTTTTGTAATTACTGATAAAAAGTGTCAAAACTAGATGTATTATAGTTATAGAATGAATAAAACTCATTCTCAGAGAAATTTAGGATGAAAAGAGCAATGAAAGTGGTGTCAGAAAGGTAATGATCCTTGCAGTGAAAAGCTGATTGCAGCTTTGTTCTGCTGGGGAGGGAAGTCTGGGATGTCACTCAGGCACTGGAACCTGGACAGCGAAGGTTCGCAAGGTCGGTGGCCCTGGGGCATCCACTATAGATGCAAATACCTGTTCTTTCCTCATTATTTTTCATAATGGCCCCCAACAGACTCTTACAAAGCAAAAGTTCATTCACTAAGCTCTGTCTCCATTAACTTAAAATATGGTTTTTTACTCATGTATCACTAATTACCATTAACTAACTAAAATGTTTTTATAAACCATTCTATAGAGCAGTGGTTCTCAACCCTCCTAATGCTGCAGCCCTTTAATACAGTTCCTCATGCTGTGGTGACCCTCAACCATAAAATTATTTTCATTGCTATTTCATAACTGTAATTTTGCTACTGTTATGAATCGTAATGTAAGTATCTGATATGCAGGATGTATTTTCCTTGTTACAAATTGAACATAATTAAAGCATAGTGATTAATTACAAAAACAATTTGTAATTATATATGTGCTTTCCGATGGTCTTAGGCGACCCCTGTGAAAGGGTCGTTCGACCCCCAAAGGGTTCGCGACCCACAGGTTGAGAACCGCTGCTATAGAGCTTACTTCAGGCCATTTTAGGAGGTTTTCTCAGGAAGTAATGCTTTTATAAAATTTAAAGAGAAACCTAAAAACCAAGGAATGGATAATTTTTTCTTTCTCATTAAAATGTTACAGAAAATTCTGAAAGTTAAAAAAAATTCCAACACATTGGTGTCAAGCGTTTTGTTTTAATTTTTATTTACTAAAATATAATTACAAACCTAACTTTAAAATATTATATAAAATAAAAAATCTGGACTTATTGACCTACAGGATTCACTGAAACTCTAGAATTTGGTGATTCTGTTTGCTGGGCCTTTGTTATACTTTAAAAAAAATGGAGACAATGATAAAGTTAAATTCAAAGGCTCAATATTAGTAATTAAGTAATATGTCATGCCTGGCCAATGTTTCTCAGTGCTTAGAGCATCAGAACATCAGAGCATCCGCCTGCTCACCGAAGGGTCGAAGGTTCAATTCCCAGCCAAATCATGTACCTGGGTAACAGGTTTGGTCCTCCATCCCGGTCAGGGCACATGCCAGACGCAACCAATCCATGTGTTTTTCTCACATCTATGTTCCTCTCTCTGTCTCTCACTCTCTCTCCCACCTCCCTCCTTCTCATTCTTTCTAAACACCAATGAAAAAAATACCTGCTGGTGAGGATTAAAAATATACATATGTGCACATATATGTCATATCAAGGAACATGGATTCATTTTTCAGGGTCTTGCTTTTAAAATACGGGAGAACTACTCAGCATTATAATAAATATTAGAATTATATTCTGTTGCATTGATATAATTGAAAAGTTAGTATAGAAAAACTCTTTATAATAAGGTTGTATTGTATTAAATAAATTTACTCCACAGATGCACACAGACACAAATGCACAGGGGAATATGGAAAACTAGAGCTTTTAGCCATATAATTGAAGCTAAATAAAAATATAGTTACTTATCTAGTTTTGTTAATAGAAGGTAATATTCGACTGAATTACATATAAGTATTAACATTCTATCATATATAGTATATATAGTAATATATTAATTCATCTACATTTTATTTGACTGTGTGTATATACACATATGCATGCCCATGATATATACACAAATATTTATAGCACAAAATACTAGGATACACAAATGTATATACAAGTATATACACATGTATATATAACATAAAATAGATATATGTTTACACATGTATATTTTAACTAATTATGTTTCTTATGTATGTGTGTATTTTAACGAATGAAAATTTGATATGTAAGGGGTATTGCCAGAACAATGTCATTAAAGAAATTAAACAAGTAGTCTTTTTATCTCTGTTCCCTGCCCTCTATTCCAAAACTAAAATTTAGAAAGTCAAGATACAATAATCAAAGAGTGCCAGAACTAGCAACAACTATTTGTTTCATTTTTATAAGCATGACCAGGACTATCCCTAGGACAGAATCACTTTCATTTACTTGAAAAACACCAAATACAACTCAAGTTTACAAAACCTCATCATGATTTGTATCTGTGTATAATACTCTGGGCATTTATAAAGAAAAAAATGACCCACACCATGATATAACAAAGGGCTATGCTCACCATGGAACAAAATTGCTACAATGCATAAGTAATGATTAAGAATATGCAGGAAACATTTTATATGAACTATCTGGGCTCTAGCATATCTCTTCCTGGCAAATGTTATTGTGTATTTTAGCAACATGTAGAGACTGAGGCAAATAGTAAAGTAATATGCTCAGCAACATAAAAATTATATTATGTATGTTCTTCACTCCAAGAGTTTTATGGAGGGAAATGAGATGAAGTCAATGAAAAAAGAAGTATCAGAGTGTAGAGATGTGAATTGATGTTTGGGGAATTAATCAAGTCAATGAAAAGTTTCATGAACTAGGCACAGGATGCCTAAGGAAATTTTATGGGCCTGGAATTGTAAATGACCCATGTATACTTAAAATAGGAATAAAATTGGTCCTCTACCCTGTATTAGCATCTAACTGTTGAAAGGTTATAAATCTGTCAAAAGTATTTGTAACTCCAGAAGATTTGATGATGAAGAAAAGTACTGAACTTAAAGTCAGAATTAAACCAAAGAGAAATACATGTCACCAAAGATACTAATACAACAATAAACTAAGCCAATGCTAGGTCTAGAATTTCAACTACCAAGATAAGCAAAAGCTCATTAACTCCAGTATTAAATTCTGATAATTCAGAAGTGTCTTACTGAATATCAAAGCAGTGATGATATATTTAATTATAGCAGTAAATTAATGAGTTTTTATCAGGCTCCAGGCAATATTCCATGGCTTTTTTGTTTTTGTTTTTTTAGTTTGTCAAAATTTTAATCCTTTCTGAATTCAACAGGAGTATGATCTAGAATATTATATAACTTTCTTAACTTCAGTTTTGTATCTATAAATATAATAATAATGATGCCTACCTTAAAAGTTTGTCATAAGGATGAAATAAAATAACAAGATCCTCAACACATTGCAGGGAGAGTGGACACAATAAAATGATTACTAAATGATCACTTTTATTATCAGTAATTTCCTCAGCAATTTATAAGGTAGTAATTATCTCCATTTCACAATTCAGCTAGTAAGAAGTAAACTTTGAAATTAATACGAAGTATGTTTGGCAAAGGAAAAAAAAGTCCAAGTTTAAAAAACAAAATGTATATTATCACATAATTCTTGTGCTTATGATACTATTGTCCATTGCATTTGGTCATTTACTTACAAAGTTTTAATTCATTTTTATCTCTTGACTGCAGAATAATTACAGTAACAAAATGGTAAATAAACAATTTTGAAAATACATAGGAGGAGCAGCACTATAAGAAAATGTCTGTTAACCTTATTAATAGAAGTACATTTTGGTATAAGCAAACCAGAACTGATAAGTCAATTTATGTGTAAAAATAAGTGCATTGAAAGGCAGATTTTCTACTGGAGTAGGCAAAAGAGTTAAATTATTTACCATTTTTGCACTACATGGAATATATAATCATCGATTTTTATTTTGTCAGTTTTTCCATGTCAGTAAAGATACATCATTAAAGTTTCTTTATGGAATTAAAAAAGTGTGTTGTCCTAGAAGCAGCCATAACATAATCTTTAAAAACAAAAACTGTTGGTTTCATTATGGCAAAACATTTCAGGGTGGAGGTCCAAATTCTTTCTGACTTAAATTCAGGCTATATATTTCCCCAGAGGTTGAATATATTATATTATATTGGGTGATCCCAAGTATGACATTTTCCAGTAAATATAATTTTCCTCTTTGATCAACTTTGGGAGAACATGATAGAAGAGCACAGAGCAATATATGAATCATTTTTTTTATTTAGTCAAGTAGCACTTGCCTCAATTAATGTAAATCAAGCATTGCCAGAACTCTGACCTTTGAAATTATACTTGCGTAGTCAGATTTCCCTAACAAAGTGCATGTTTACAGTATCTTCTATTTAAATCAATATTCTTTATGCATGAGCAGAGAAAGGAAAAGAGAAAGGCCAACAGCAAATAAAGAGAACCCAAATGATTTAGCTCAGCAGAGTGGAATAATGAGCCAAGCTTTCCCTAGTGTCCAAGTCACTCTGTGATATTTAGCTAGGCACTTATAGAAGTGTATTAGCTCTTTCAGGTCATTAAGATGCCATTTTGTGCACTTCCATAGTCAACTTACTCTCTGAGGCATCCAAGTTGCTATTGGGGAATGACTGCAGCAGGGGGTGGTAAATAAACTGCGTGATTAATTTATGGCTTGATTGTAATGTTAGTTAAGAGGTAGACTTAATTTTCAGGAAAGAAGCAGTTATCGGATGTGTGTTGGATTGAAATGAACTGGACCGCTGAGTTGATAGCATGAAATGAAAAAAAAAATAATCTGTCAGTATTCCTCAAACATGACAGCATATGTAGAAAAATCCCTGAACTGTATCAACTTGTATAGCAAATTATATTTTGGGTACCACTAGTAAAGATGCTATTGAAATATTAAATCCTTGTCAGCTTTAACTACAAATCAGGAAAAATTACACATGCACCACCTATAGTTAAAAAAAAAAAAGAAGAAGAAGAAGCTTGTAATAATCATGCTTTGCCCATGTTTTATCAAACTTTATAGTATGAGTCAATTGAATCACAGATTTAGATTCATTTGGAACCTCTACTTTGTCCTAATCTAGCAAAGATAAGTCATAAAAAACGTTGGTTGACATTGGAGACTGGTTAGATGAGAAAAACATCAGATTTTTTTTTGGGGGGGGTTCTCATTGTTTTGTTTATTTGTTTGTTTGTTAAGTAGATTCTTTGTCTATTCTTTGGTTCACATTTTAAACATATTAAAGCTCTGGAATGCATTTTCATATTCTTTCCCCAAACAGATGCCCAAATACATCAACCTGACTGCCCCTATAGGAATGGTGGAGCTTCCAGTGTCCCATTTGCTCCCAATCTTCCCTAGTGAAACACCCTGGGTAACTTAATTATCTAGGTAACAAATTATTGTAATTCACCAGTGTATTTTTTCTCCCTACCATTTATCTAGTTATTAAAGTCATTAAGTCTGGCCCAAAGAAAAATTCATTTGAATTTTTATACAACTCATCCTGGATAAGCAATTTTTACTTGCAGTGTGATGTCAGCAAGACAATGAGAATTTTAAGAGAAGTTCTTATTGGTGTCTATTTCACATAAATAACTATAAATATACTGTACTTATTTGTAGTATAGTGAAATTCATGCATCTTTTTATTTAAATACATTTTTATTGATTTCAGAGAGGAAGGGAGTAGAGAGAGAAACATCAATGATGAGAATCATTGATTGGCTGCCTCCTGCATGCCCCCCACCAGAAATTGAGCCTGCAACTTGGGCATGTGTCCTTGACCAGAATTGAACCTGGGACCCTTCAGTTCACAGGCTGACGCTCTATCCACTGAGCAAAACCAGCTAGGGTGAAATAAATGCATCTTAATGATAGCATATTAAGTGCTAGAGACTAATTTTCTTATCAATGGTATGATACGTGAACTTACTCCTCACCAAGAAAATAAACTATGGTAGTAAATATTTATATCACCTAGCTTATATTTCAGGTATGTTCTCAGGACTCTGGCTACATTAAGTTATATATTCAATCTTATTTACATTTTTTAGCCTTGGTTCTATTATTATCTCCATATTGCAGATAAGAAAAGTGAAGGCATAAGGAAGTTAAGTCATTTGTCTAATGCCATACATCTAGTAAAAGACAGATTAAGAATTCAAATTCATCCAGCACATCATCAAGTTCAGGCTCCTGGCCATTACACTGGGACCCTCTCAGTGTTCTTGTAGTTCTCCTGCAGATACACCTCATGGGTTTTTATACCAAAACGCTACAAAACAGTACTTCCTGAATATTTTCACATCATGGCACACACAAAAAATGATCACGTTTGACCAGCAAGCTGGAATAAAAGTATGAGACTGCTGCCAGAGGCGCTATCCTGGGCCTTTCTTCTGGCTGCCATAAGGATTAAATTCTGGTCAGCATAGTACTGTGGTATTCTAGATACACAAATATGCCTTGACACAATGGTCAAGAAACTCTGATATAATTCTCTAAGAGGTATAGTTTTCCAAGGCAGAGACAGATCCTGAAATTTTCCATATAAATTGCTACTAATTTTAGGCAAAGGAGCTTCTTACACAGTACAAAGGAGGAAGGGGGAAGCCTGAGGAGAAAGAGCTCACATGCTGATAAAATCAATTAGGGTAGGGGTCAACTATGTTACTTTGACTCAGAATATAATCTTAAGTAGCCCATAGTCATGCTTGTGAAGACTTTAAGAGGAGACGTCTATTTACAGATATCCATTAAGTGCATATTCAGTTCATTTTCATTAATACCTAACTGGGGACCTGAAATATTTCTCTGTGAAATCAAAGACAGTCCCCATTGTATAGACAATCTGTGATAAGTACAGTGCTGATGAGCATGACCAATGCAATCCAGTATAAATAATTACCATTATTGCAGGGGGATCACAGATGGCAGGGAAAAATCATACATGCGCACCTGCTATGATTCTTAATTTATGAAGTACTCAGAAGTGGCATTATAGAATACGCTGCAGGGGAAGTATATTTTAGTGTGGTTTTTATGTCTTCCTCCTGGGCCTCCAGGTTAGCCTTTTAGGCTCTTGTGAGTATTAAGAAAGTGACAAATATGTGTTATGCCAGTGCCCCTTTTACACTCAGTCTTTCATCATCAATCCAGAAAAACTTACACCAGCCATTTATATACTCTTTTAGAAGGGACTACTTACAAATAACTTTGTTTCTGATACAAATTTAGCAAAAACGGGACTTTTTAATCTACAAGATGAAAGCATTGTCAAATGCCCAGGTGCACTAATTTTACAATGTCTCTAATTTTACATGGTCTAGAAAGTTCATCTCCCATAGGAAGTATGGCACTTTTGTTTTAAATCCTCTCCTGAAGTCATGTATTTGTTGATTTAGAGAGAGAGGGAGAGAGAGAGAGAGAGAGAGAGAGAGAGAGAGAGAGAATTTGGATGCCAGAGAGAAACATCGATCAGCTGCCTCCCAACCAGGGATCAATCTCGCATCAATGTGACCTGACCAGGAATCGCATCCGTAACTTTTGGTGTATTAGAAGATGCTCCAACCAATTGAGCTCCCTGGCCAGTATATCACTCTTAAAGTTTTTATATGTTCATCTTTCTTAGACAAGTAAATTTACTAGTAGTTCTATGTTATGGAGGTAAATCTAATATTTTAGGATTGCTTTCTTTAGTCTTTCATTCATTTAGCCTATTGGAGCTTCTACTTAAACAAGCATATTTAAGATACCGTAAATGCAAAGAGGAATGGGACAGGCTTCGGGCCTCAAGGAAATTGCAGCCCAGCAGGGAGAGATATGAAAAATCAAACAATGTGGTCGGTGCTGGGAAACAAAATGTTGGGCTTGGTGAAGGTGATGGAGTGGTGAGGGCACAGGGACTGTAGCACCTTTTACTGTTTACTTACAGTTGGTGAGGAAATTCGGCAGAAGAGGGGACATATGAACTGGGCCCTGATGAATGAGGAGGGGTTTTTTAAGGTAAACAAGAATGGGAAAGGCATTCCAACCAGAGGGTTTAGCATCTGTGAAGGAACAGTGCTATGAAAAGAAGTGTGTTCTGGAAATGACCCACAGTTCATTGGAGTATAGACCATAGGATATACATATAAGGTGGTGAAGTGGGCACGAGAGACTCACTCTCAGCAAGTAAACCAGAGAGACCCCAGGGGGAGACAGAATCTGAAGTGTCTTTTTGTGCCCTATCCACAAAAAGGAATTGTTTTTGCTCCCCAGGCTACTATTCTGCTCAAAAATTTGCCATTCTGAAATAGCCTTCCTTCTCACTTCTTTATGGAAATCTTAAATATCATAAATCTTAATTTTAAAGTAAATCAACTATTAATCTTGACAAATTGTACTACCTCAGTAACTGGATTCTACCTACTAGTCTGAGGCTCTCAGCTCAGTACTGGATTATTTACATTCCTATGATGTTTCCCGGGAGTTTTACATCCTTGCTGGATTTGCAACCAAGGTTATGGACTTGCTAGCACTTCCTCAGAAGCCTGGGATTCAGTTGCATTCTGTAGAATCTGTTTTATCAAAAGTACAGTACATTGATAAATCTAAAAGTAGAGACACATCAACTCTGAAATACATAGGATAGAAATAAAGAGTTTTAAAGTCCTAGGTATACCACAATTCCCTAAAACGATTCTGAACTTTCAGCTTCAAAACAATAATTCTTAACCTGTTCTACTACCTCTATGAACTACTGTGGGTGTGCTCTCTGGGACCATAAAAGCTATATTTCCTGAATTGGTCAAAGTGCTTTTTTTCTGGGTCTCCTCTTTTATGAATGCAATCACGTATAAACTTGAAAATCCTAAGTCAAGAATTTGTTACAACAGTCCCTTATTCAGGCTCTTACCTGAATTCCTTTAAAAGAAAAAAAAAAAAACTGCATAGATTCATTGACTACGATTATTTAAGGGCTTCCTTATAACAGCTGCAAATCTTTAAATTTAATATAAACACATATATATGCACACCATTGCACATATAACGTCCATACACTCCCATCCCTTGCTTATTAACACCTCTTTCAGAAATGTGTTTAATGAAAGTAAGAGTTTTAGAAGATTAAATCAATAAGAAGCAGAGGATTTTGGCCAAGATAACGATATGAGCATAGATGTCTTCCTACCACCCTCATGGGTGTCTATAAAAAAAGAACTGAGGAAAACTTCTACCCATCTGGAAACTAGAAAGGATGCCATCAAAAATTGGAAACTTTGATGAATTCCTTAAATATGGAGTGTAGACAGGAATGGACAAGAGCTTCAAAAAATCAGTTTGTCTAGAAAATAAGAATGAAAGAACTTAAAATATCCTACATAGTTCAATTTATAAAGGATTGAGGTGCAGGCAGAAAAAGAAGGTCATGGTAGACCAGATAGCCACTTGAAGCTGAATGTCAATATTAATAGGATTTTTATCCCAGAGCAGGCAGCCACAGGAAGAAATATCAGTAAACAAGGACTTTCTTCAAGCACAGAATACTATCCCCAAAAGAAAACCTAATTAATCAAACTTTTGCATGGAGTGAGAAGCTACAAAAAGCTGACAGTCATCACAGTTGGCAATGACATGACTAGCATATTTGATAACCAGAGAAGATCATTTTTAATATATATTTTTATTGATTTCAGAGAGAAAAGGAGAGGGAGAAAGAGATAGAAACATCAATGATGAGAAAGAATTATTGACTGGCTGCCTCTTGCATGCCCTCTATTGGGTATTGAGCCTGCAACTCTGGTATATTCTCTAACCAGGAAAACAACCATGACCTCCTGTTTCATTGGTTGACCCTCAACTAACTACTGAGCCACACCAGCCTTGCCAGAGCAGATCACTTTTTAATTCTCTTTCCTCTACATGACAAAAATAATAATTGTATAGCAATCAGGAATAATCATTATTTTACAGATTAAATGACCATCACTTAAAAGAATAAATTTTTTTCATCCCAATAAAAAGAGAAAACATTTCTTACAAAATCACAAAATCAATAATAAATGTTTTTTTTTTAAGTTTAAGCTATTGCCCGGCCAGCATGCCTCAGTGGTTGAGCATTGACCTATAAACCAGGAGGTCAGGGTTTGATTCCCAGTCAGGGCACATGCCCAGGTTGCAGGCTCCATCCACAGTATGAGGTGTGCAGGAGGCAGCCAGTTAATGATTCTCTCTCATCATTGATGTGATGTTTCTATTTCTATCTCCCTCTCTCTTCCTCTCTGAAATCAATAAAAATACATTAAAAAAAGTTTAAGCTATTGAAAGGCCTGAATCTTTATCAAAGTGATTTGGCAAATATAATATGTAAATAATAGAAAGAGACTATATTGAAATTTATCCTAGCTATGACTCTTAATTTTAAATAGATAGAGGGATGAGAAACATTCAACTACTATATAGAAAACAGATAACCTACAAAAAAAAAAATCAAACTAGGTTTAGATATCTTCTTCCCAACACTAACACCACAAGAAAATTGAGGGTATTTAAGAGGTTTTGAAAAGTAAGCAACATCAACAAAAAATTAACCCAATAAGTATTTATCCATCCTTGATTTTGTTCATGTGAAAAAGCTATAGTAAAGCATTTTGGATCATTCAAGTGGTCAAAAAAAAAAAAATAACCACCCACATACCCTTTATTTGATATTGTGCTCTAACTTATGAAGAGATGAAAAGGAATCAAAACAGAGCAAGATTGGAAAGTAATTGTTAATAATAACAAACTGAGAAGTGATATGGAAGAGGAGGAGATAAAATAAAGGCTAAATTTTCATCTAACATACTCCTAACTACTGTTTGACTCTTCACATTGAATATTAAAGAAAAACAGTAAGTTCAAATATTTTAAATTCTCATGTATAACCACTAGTAAAAACAAAATACAACACATATAAATTTCCAAATCATGAAAGCAAGAAAACACACTTTAGATTAAAAAGAAAAAAAGAAAGGCTCATTAAATATGAATAGAAAGGTAGGATGGAAAAACAAGTAAGGATTAAAGGGGCACAAAACGATATGATGGTATAAATTCAAATACATCAGAAATGATGATTAATATAAGTAGACTATGCATCCTATAAAAGGGCAAAGATTGCCAGGTTGGGCTAAGCAAAAATTCCAACATGTGTAACCCAGATGACAGATGGGATCATATATCTCTATGAGTTTAAGATAAATAAACAAACACTCATTGTGTTATCTCATATTTTATAGAAAGACTAGAGGCCCGGTGCATGAAATTCATACATGGGGGGGGCGGGTGTCCCCCTCAGCCCAGCCTGTACCCTCTTGAATCCGGGACCCCTTGGGGGATGTCCGACTGCCGGTTTAGGCCTGATCCTGGGAATCAGGCCTAAACCGGCAGTTAGACATCCTTCTCACAATCCTGGACTGCTGGCTTCTAATCGCTCACCTGCCAGCCTGGTTGCCCCTAACTTCCCCCTGCTGCCAGCCAGGTTGCCCCCAACTGACCCCTCCCTGCCAGCCTGGTCGTCCCAAATTGCCCCCCCTCCCCCACTGGCCTGGTCACCCCCAAATTCCCCCCCCCGCTGGCCTGGTCGCCCCACATAGCCTGTTGTTCAGTTGTTGGTCATCACTCACTAACCCCCCTGCTGGCCTGGTATTAGGCAGCCATCTTGTGAGGGAGTGAGGGTTAATTTGCATATTACCTCTTTATTTTATAGGATTACTTATCTGGGTGGTATATTTCTATAGTTATTGCTGGACTCCAGGTCTTTTAATTTCTGAACTCAAAGTCTCCCCCTTGAATGTGATCTCCAACCTCTCCAGCTCTTACTCTTTTTTATTTTCAATATATTTTATTGATTTTTTTACAGATAGGAAGGGAGAGGGATAGAGAGTTAGAAACGTCGATGAGAGAGAAACATCGATCAGCTGCCTCCTACACACTCCCCACTGGGTATGTGCCTGTAAGCAAGGTACATGCCCTTGACCAGAATCGAACCTGGGACCCTTGAGTCCGCAGGCCAGCACTCTATCCTCTGAGCCAAACCGGTTAGGGCAGCCAGCTCTTATTCTTGCTCCTTCCCAGGATTTCTTCAACCCCAATTCCCTAGATAGGCAGTGATGTGGGTTGCAGATGTCCTTGTGGCTTTGGGACCATGGTTATGTGTTATGTCACCCTATCACATCCTTCTTTCATCCTCAAGGCTCCCTGAATACCTCCAGGCCTCTCAGCCCCTCACCATTGTGCTTGCAGAAAATTCAATAACTCTCCCATTATTAAACAGAGCAGTTTATTTAGCTTTTGAACCACAAACAGTCTTCTATCCTGTCTTTGCTTTTCCAAAGTTTTATTAATATCACTACTCAAATAGCCCTTCTACTTTAGGTCTCACCTTTTAGCAACCCAGAAAAATGGGCTTTGAGATTTTACCACAGAATTTAATTTCTCTCTTCTGTAAGTCTATGTGAATGCAAGGGAGCTAGAGATTTCACTTTCCCACAAATATAAATTATGCCATCACCTGCTTCCATGGTCTCCTTCAGTTCCTCAAGACAGATGATATTTCGTTCAGTCTCTTTGGATTTTAAACTATTTATTTTAAAAAAATGCAATTTATAGAAGATGAATCTAAAATAAAATTAGGTAAAAGATTCAAGGTAAAAGAGTGAGCAAAGACTTGTGAAGAAAATGCAAAAGAAAATCATATAAGTACCCTTCAAAAAACAAACTCAAGGAAAAATATTATATGAGGTACAAATTCATGATTTTATATTGCTAATTGGTACAGTTCTCAATCCCATATATTAAAAGCCTAATATGCCGAGTGTCTGACTGTTCGCCCATTCAACCAGTCACTATGATGCGCACTGACTACCAGGGGGAAAACGCTCCAACGGTAGGTTAGCTTGCTGCTGGGGTCTGGCCAATTGGGACTGGGTGAGATGGGCTGGACATACCCTGGAGCCCTCCCACAGTCCCTCACTGGACCCGGTTGTGCACTGGTGGGGTCCCTCGGCCTGGCCTGTACCCTCTTGCAATATGGGACCCCTCAGGGGATGTCAGAGAGCTGTTTTCATCCCAATCCCCACAGGCTGAATCCATGCACCAGGACTCTAGTAAATATCTACACTAATAAAAGACAAAAATGCAAATCAACAATACCTTTGCTACACCTTAAGCCACATCGACCAGCCAATCAGAGTGAATATATGCAAATTAACCCAACCAATATGGCGGCCGGCAGCCACGGAGCTGGAGCAAGCAGGAGGCTCGGTTGCCCCAATGATGGAGGAAGCCACACTTCCCAGGCTGCAGTGGCGGCTCTGAGCTCCACTCAAAGCAACAAAGTTTCAATTATAGAAGGTAAATAAACCCCAGACACCTGCTTTCAGCCGGCTGTGGCCAGAGCTGGAGCGAGCAGGAGGCTTCCCTCCCGCCTGCCCTGGCTGGCTCTGAGCTCCTCTCAAGGCTACAAAGTTACAATTATAGAAGGTAAATAAATCCCAGAATAAAAAAAGAAAAAAAGGAGAGACTGGGAGCTTCCATTGCTGGAGGGGCTTGGCCAGCCTGAAAACGGCCCTCAGCCCCTCACCCAGACTGTCCAGGCACCCCAGTGGGGACTCCCCACCCTAAATGGGGTGTGGCCAGCCTGAAAACAGCCATCAGCCCCTCACCCAGGCTGGCCAGGCACCCCAGTGGGGACCCCCACCCTGATCTGGGACACCCTTTAGGGCAAACCAGCCAGCCCTCACTTGTGCACCAGACCTCTATCCCATATAATAAAAGGGTAATATGCAAATTGACCCTAACAGCAGAATGACTGGGAATGACTGGTAACTATGACACACACTGACCACCAGGGGGGCAGATGCTCAATGCAGAAGCGGTCCCCTGGTGGTCAGTGTGCTCCCACAGGGGGAGCTCTGCTCAGCCACAAGCCAGGCTGATGGCTGCCAGCACAGTGGTGGTGGCGGGAGCCTCTCCTGCCTCCTCAGCAGCACTAAGGATGTCCAACTGCAGCTTAGGTCTGCTCCCTGCTGGTAATTGGACATCCCCCGAGGGCTGCTGGCCTGCCAGAGGGATATCTGACTGCCAGCTTGGGCCTCATCCCCCGGGGAGCGGGCCTAAGACAGCCGGTGGACATCCTCTGAGGGGTCCCAGACTGCAAGAGGGCATAGGCTGGGCTGAGGGACCCCCCGAGTGCACAAATTTTTGTGCACCGGGCCTCTAGTATAATAATAATTGACATTTATATGTCACTCAATAAAATAGCAACACAATGGTGTTAAGCTGCCAGAAATACATGAAATTTACAAACACAATCATGGAAAGATCAATATATCTCATATACATTACCCTGGCTTTTTTATAAAATAGAAAAGGTATTTGACAAAGTGTTCCAACATATAAAGGCATGAATAGGCATCAAAACAACAAACATGAAAGTGATTGTTAGTAATAAACTAAGAAATGATAGGGAAGAGCAGAGGAAAAATATAAAAATTTGGGTGACAGAATTAACAATAATAACTACTATATATATATATATATATATAAAATATATATATTATATATATATAATATATATATATTATATATATATATATAATATATAATTTTAAGTATTTATGAGGTACTTATAGGGAAAACCTCATTAAATTTAAAAAAAAAACAGAACTCATTCAAGACATAAAATTATAATGCAAGAGAAATATAGATTAGTATAATTCCAATACAAATCCCAACAGGAATTCCTTTTTGAATGTGTTGGTATGATTCTCCAGTATATCTTAAAGTATAAATGAAGGAAAACTTAAGAATATATTTTATAATAATATTAATGAGGATAACATATTGTATTTGACATAGGATTATGTTATGAAAGAACAATAATTAAAATAGAGTGACACTGGCATAAGTATAGAATATATAGAATATATAGACTATAAAACAAAACCTCCAGCCTGGCTGATGTGGCTCAATGTTTGAGCATCAACCTATGAACCAGTAGGTCAAGGTTTGATACCCAATCAGGGCATATGCCCAGGTTTCAGGCTTGATCCCCAGTAAGGGGTGTGCAAGAGTCAGCTGAGCAATGATTCTGTCCAATTGATGTTTCCATCTCTCTCTCTCTCCCTCTCCCTACTTCTCTCTAAAGTCAATAAAAACATATTTAAAAAAAAATAAAGTCTCTAAATCCAACTGTGTGTATGTTTATATATATAGTCTAATTTCATATCAGAGGGAAGAAGATGGAATGATTATTCAATAAAGCATCTTAACTGATTTACTATTTTATACTCCAAAATATAGTCTAAATAGAGTATAACATTAAATTTAAAGAAGAAAAATGCTAGAAGAAAATGTTAGAGAATATAACTCCATTGTTGATTTGGGCAAATATTAAAAATAGGATAGAACAGTATTAAATTTAAAAATTTCAGGTAAACCCAATGTTTTAGATGTAAAATCATAGTCAAATGCTAAACTTCATAGAAATATCTGCAACATATATAAAAAATAGAAGTTAATGCTCTTAACATACAAATATTTTTATGATTGTGTGTATATTTATCCAGATTCTCTTCATTTTAAGAGGAGAGATCATTAAAGGACACTGAAAGGCTGCCTATAAGAACATTAAAAATAGTCAGTAAACACACCAAAATGATCAGCCTCACTATTAGTCAGGGTAATATAAATTGCAACAATAAGATACAATAAGCAGTCTATCAAAGTGACCAAGTTTCTATTTGTTGTTTTGTGTTGTGCGGTTCTAAGGTAAATTCCAGTGTTGGCAAAGCTGTTGGGATATGTCTGCTCTCACACTGCCCCTGGGATTGCCAATAGTAATAACTCGACAGTGAAGTTTTCAAAGAATTAAAAGCCCTAAAGTTTTCCCATTCGGTTTGTCTCAATTGTTTTGCTTTTAAAATGCAAGTAATTAAATATAAATAAGAAAAACTAAAACCAGTCTAAATTAACCAAAACCAGGAGATTGTTTAAATAAATGATGACATGACAGGCAAATATGAAATTTTAAACAAAAGAATATTGATTGGTGGTAAAAGAAAATGCAAGATTTATTTTACATTGAAAAAATATTTTCAGAATGGTCTGATTTTTGTCACAGCAAAAATAGAGTGGTGTACCAAGGACAAGACAGTGGGAGTGGGCCTCTTTGGAGAGAAGAAATATTTTACTACTGACATTGTTTAGAATTGTGGGTAAATGGTGTAAATAAAAATCAGATCTCCTAAATGTTTTATTGTTATGGCCAAAGGTGATCCTGAGGGGAGGGGGGGTGGTGGTGGTGGTGGTGAAAGGATTGAGAAAAGACAGACAAGAGAATGAAAGCTGGATATAGGTGGGACGCTGCTCCCTGATGAGGAGACAGCGCCAGCGCCCACAAGCCGTGTCTTTATTTTATAGCAGATGCCACGAGGCAAAGTAGGGGCGTGATCAAGTTGTTTACAGCATTCTCGTGAGTTTCAACCTCACTCAACTACATGCACCTGAACTCTAGCACAAGGCACGTGGGGCCACGTGTTTGGACCATAGGTTCAAGCTCACAACCATAGCTGTTGGCTATAATTGTGCTGGGAGGGCCCTGCCCTCCAGGTGGGACTTGCACGTGGCAATGAGAGGACCCTGTCCTTTCATTAGTCCGAGGCTTGAACCTGGCCAAAACACTGTAGCCGCACCCCATATTTTATTATTGCTTTTAAATTATCCACGGACAATGGATTCCCACCTATATATGGCTCTGAAAGTGTATTCATGCGACTGACGGGCAGGAAGGAAGACTTTACAATGAACATGTATTTATTTATAAACAAAATAAATATCTATTTTTACTTTTAATATAGTCAGATGTTATTACTACGAAAGTTTTGACCACAAAGATGCATAAAAAATGTGAATTCATAAAGACAATATTTTCCCCCCAAATCCAGAGTTTGGCACAAGACCCACTTACTGAGTTGAGTGATACAGGTATTACCACCCTCTTCAAAAATTCACATTACACTACTCACTTTTACAAAGAACCTACCTTAGTACCTGTTTTGCTAACCAAAAGAAATCCGAACAAGATTTTTGCTGTTATTAAAGCGGGGAAAGCAGAACTATCATTCAGTGTTAGTTTTGCAGTGAGCCCTAGGAGAGGCAGCGTGCATGCTGAGCAGAGAGTGGCACTCCAAGCTCCTTCCTCAAGAACTACACTCAGCATCTCAGTATAAAGCCAACACAGCTTTGAACTGTGTCTGTGAGCATCTGTGCTTTATCTTGATTTATATTGTGCATCGGTTAGAAAGATCCGTCCTAGGATTTCAGAAAAGCCTAAGAGAGCTCCTAAGAGTATTGCCTTTAGTGTAAAACTGGATGTAATTAAGCTTTCAATTATGGCGAGCAAAATACAGACATTGTGCATGTGTTGACTTTTGGGTCTGAGAACCTCAAAATTTTTTTTCATGTAAAGTAATGGTAATTGCTTCTTTGCTTTACGCCATTTAGGCTCATGACACTCTACTTTCAGATAGCAGGGGAAACCTGTACTTTAGGAGCAGCGGCCCTAGCCCAGCCTATTCACTTCTCTCCCTTCTTCTTCTTTTTTTAAATCTGTTTTTATTGATTTCAGAGAGAGGAAAGGAGAAGGAGAGGGAAATAGAAACAACAATGACGAGAGAGAATCATCAATAGGTTGTGTCCTGCATGCCCCCTATTGGGAATGGAGCTCACAACTCGGGCATATTCCCTGCCCAGAAATAAACCATGAACTCCTGGTTCATGGGTGAATGCCCAACCACTGAGCCACACAGGCTGGGATCTCCCTTCTGGATAGTACATTCCAGTTCTTCTCTAGGCCCACCCCAGAGCTTTCATACTTCCTGGCAAAACCACCTAACATTTTTTAAAAAAATATTTCAAATTGATTTTAGAGAAAGAGGAAGGGAGAGGGAGAGAGAAAAAAACATTGATGTGAGAGAGCAACGTTAATCGGTTGCCTCCTGTACGCACCTTGACTGGGGATCTAACCCACAACCTGGCTATGTGCCCAGATCTGACTGAGAATCAAACCTGCGACCTTCCAACTGAACCATCCCGGCCAGGGCCCTAACATTCTTATTTCTTGTCCCCAGACTTTACCACTGCTATATTATAAATCAGAAGATGCCTTAATCAATAAGCCAAATTTATTTGGAGTCTTTTTCATTTCACTAGTGCTAGCGGGCCCAGAAGAAATATTCGTTTTCAAATTCTGGGGCCCAACATGGTGGAAGTTTTTCCTATTTATATGTTTTTCAGCTCTTTGTCTTCCAAATTTGGAACAAGACTTCCAGACCTTCTGAGAAAAAGTCCTGTGTGCTGGGACAGGGCCGTGAGACCATATCTGAAGGCCTGGCCTGGCGCCAGCACCAACAACTCTGTCTGGGGCATAGTTTATAACCTCTCTGGAATGGGAGTAGTCTTATTTTTCCCTATTATTTAAGCAAGAAACTATTACAGAAGCCAGAATAGCAGGGTTAAAATTTTAAACGGCAGGTTTTACCCAAGATGGAGGTTACTATGCTTCACCACCAGCATGCCATACTGAAATCTCAAAAGCTGATCTTTGCAAAGCAATAATGGCTGCCAGCACAGGAGAGGGGGCCCTAAAAAGTGGAATGGAGTGCTGCTGAATTGCCAGTGACAACCACTCAACCCTTTCATCCCACTATTGGTCTATTGATCTCTACAGACGAGAATGGCCTCGGGTTTTTTCGGGTGCACTGTGTGACTCATACTGTCTTTCCTCTGAGGCACTAGTAAGCCTGCTTTCAGCATACAGTGACTTCTCAAAATATAAAGATTACATTCTTGAAAAAAAATGTATGATTGCCAAGAAGGGCACGATCTCAGGTCTTTCTGTTATCCACGCAGTGCCTCTTACGTCCATTAACTTGTTGCCATCTTGCCATTTAATTTGGGGGCTTGCTTTCTCCTGGAAGGGTCTCGGTAAGTAAGACTCAGCAAAACACATGTGCCTGGGTAGAGGCTTCCCCAGTTTTGACCAAACCTCACCCCAGGCACTTGCCTACAGGATATAAGAACCCCTTTGTCATGTGGAGGGAGCTGAATGGAAGCATATACATGCAAAAAAGGTAAGAAGATTTTAATAATAAAGTCTTATCTCTTCTCAGTTGCCAACCAAACCCATCTTCTCTACAACTTGCCTAAGCATAACATAAAATTCAGAGCATAACTAATGTATTCCGAATTTTTTAAAAAAAATTCTTTCTGAAGTATTGTTACTTCTCCTTTATACCTACAGGATATATGTGCACTTGCCTCAATCTCTCTTCCCTTTTTTAAAAATAAACATTGCAAATAAAATTTAGCTATTCCTTACAAAGCAAGCAAATGTTCTGGAGAAAATCCTTTATCTTTCACTTCAGAATGTGATTTGGTGCTTACATTTGAAAATGAATGATCTGGAAATTCACTTCAAACTGAAGCACTGCAGTTTAGAACCAAAACCCTTGGGAACCAGTCTTAGATCTACTACTGAGCAACCTCTGCAAATTATCACCCCACGTCAGCCCTGTTTACTCTTAGGGAAAATGAAGAGTGAGATCAGACACGGAGTCTAGGGCCCCTTACAGCATTCCCAATCAAAGTATGCTGGCGTTCGTCTTTAAATAATAAGGCCTTGTTGGGAAGAGCTGCCGCCTAGATCCCACAGCACAGCTTCCTCTGATAACCCACTTCGAACTGGAAACAGCTCTTCTCTAAGGCTCGTAAGGAACTCAGCGGAAAGCAGATTTGCAGTTTCATTGACATTTGTTAAACATGGAACCTTAACATATCTCCTCTCGAAATGCAGCCCACATGAGATGTAAAAAAAATGAACAAACAACAACCACCCAGCTAAACCAAACTAAGTAATTCTGACAGAGATGCGAGACTCCACCACTTCATTCCCAGCCCTCTCTCTTCCAGCCACTTCAAATCTGGTCACCACTATTTTTCCTGGCAAATTCAGAAAGTGATAGCTGAGTGCGTCAAAATCCGACCCTCTGGCTGTAGAGAGGATTTGGGGAACTGGCTTTTGCTATTCTGACTGGATTCACAAGAGAGGCCCTAAGGCCAAGTCTAATAGTGGCAGGTATGTTTCCAGGCAATTAGCTATTGCGCGTAAGGACCAAAACATCTGAGCGACTTGATTGCAGCTTTTTGTGTGTGCAGATGATCCCTCTTGGTTGATCAATGAGTGAATATGCCCTCATTTATCCTCTTAGGATGCAGCTGTGGAGAGCGAATACATGGGCACAGTCTGTCTTAGCAAAATGCCTTTCTTTCCCTTCAGCTGCGTCTCTGTCCCAGTCCTAAAGCAGCTCCCCCACTGAGAGCCCGAGGCCTAACTTCCAAAATCACTTGAGAATAGGGTTGAAGGACTCCATTTTAACTCTTATTTTGCTTTATGTCACCCCAAATTTGGACGCATTCCCAAAGCGCAGTTCTCAAAAGGGCAACTTGTTTCTCAATAACATGCCCATTTCACAAGATATAGTTTTCTTTGGCTGCTATTTCAAAACCCCTCCCCAAGCCTCATGCCTGTGGTCATTTGTCTTTGGATGTCTTACAAATGTCCTCCTGATTGAGGAGTTTAAGAGAGTATCTCCTGAGTCACTGTGTATTTAAGTTGGGTTAAATATAATAAATTGGCTGTTTTAAATTAAAATGAGTGTTTTTAAATGCATATAGCAATGAGGTGAAGTATTTCCAACACAAGGTCAAATTTAGTTACAGGTGTGATTAAAAGTGTACATACCCATATTGGGAAGGTTTATAATGTTAAATGAGTAAATTCATCCTTGGACTTTGAAGGGGCTTTGTTTGTAGTTTGTATTAATGGCTACAACTTAAAAGACTGCAAAACAGCAAACTGTTTGTCAGAAGAGACAGTCTCTAGATACTGCCTAAGGTTAGCTGAATAGATCCTCTGTAACCCGTCAATTGCTCATTTCAAGTGGCCCTGTTTAATGAATTTCTGCAACTGGAAAATTGTTTTTTTTTAATTTTCAAAAAATAAGAACATTGTAACTCATTTTGTGATTGCACAATATTCAGCCTGAGTGCTAAAGTTAAAAAAAGGTACCCTTACAATTGAGATGTTGCCATTTCTCTTAATAATGTTCATATATGCCAAAGCAGCTTTAGAAATAGATATTAAAAACAGAATTGCATTCCTGTACTGGTTCTAATACATGCTACATCACATCATATTCCAAAATTGACTTGTGAGTCTCAAATTCTATGAAAACGAGAGAAAGATGACTAATATAGCAAAGAATTTCTTAACCTTCTTAGAAGGGAATACTCAGAGTAAGTCATTCTTATTATTGATATTTTGTACTGCCCCACAGGGCTAGAAATGGTGGCCTTATAATCCAAGGTGGGTGTAAGAAGAAACCTCTGTATGATTTTCAAAGCAGCTATAAAGTAAAAAGTAATTTTAACATGATCTTAAAAATGCAATATTGAAAGTGTAAAGAACGCCATTTGGTCAATGATTCTTTTGTCTTTGTGGTCTTGTGTATGTCATTGCTTCTCTTTCAATGCTTCCTATGACCTAACCTTCACCAGTTTCCAATCTGAAAACTGAAACCAAGAGCTCTAGGTATAAACAGGTTTTATACCTAGACAACACACAGATTAGGGAATTGGGCATCTAAACAAATTCTCCATTTCATTTTGGTTCTCAAAGTGTGGTCCATGTACCACAGTATCAGCATCAACTGGGAACTTGTTAAGAAGGCAAAATTTTGAGTATTACCCTAGAAACAGGAACTTTGGGTATAGGGCTCAATGATCAGTATTTTAACAGATATTCAAGGTGATCATGATGCATACTGAAGTTTGAGAACCACATCTATAGGAAATATCCAAAGTTCTCCCAATGAATAATGAAATGTGCTCTAGATTCTAGCAATGCTCACTAAAATGTGACAGTCGTGATCAGAGATAAAGTTAGAGAACTGGATTTGGGCAGAGTAGCAGAGACATTAATTTGATCTCCAAAAAGTGTTCACTTGCAGCATTTTGCCAATCTCAATATCATTACTTGTGATGTTGAATTGTAGAGCAAGCTCATTGGCCAGAAAAATCACAACCATCACCCCCTTATATTCAGAAGCTTGCTTTTCATTTAGCCTTATAACATTAAATCATAAAAGAAGTATTTCTTTTTCAGTGATCAAATAAAAATTCATAAATATAAGAAAACATAATAGAGAATTGAGTTGGTTTCTTCACAAGTTACCACTATTATCTGTGGCCTTTTAACAATGAATTATTAGAGACCTATAACATGAATTTCTTGGAGTGACTTATCTAAGCATTACTAAAATTTTGCTTATTCAATTTTCTTGCTATGAAAGAAGTCACATTATATCTGTATGTATTCATATTTCATGTTTTCTAGCCAGGCATTTATATTTTTGGAGTTCTATATTGCATATATGTAAATTTTCTGTATTCTGAAAAAAATGTTTTCAGTAACATAATTAAGATTAAAATTTATGTTTTTAAGACTAAAAGGTATGTTCTGAAAGAATACAAGTGAATATCATTTTAAATAGATTGCATAATTTATATTTTAAAATATCAAGCAAGTGAGAAGGATGAAACAGCAACCTAGGTGTAGATTTAATTCTTGAATAGTAATAGCAGGGGAAGCCAACCCCTATAAAAGCTGGCTGTAATCTGACACTGCACTATAGTAATTAATTATTTGGTTTAAGCCCTTGCAAAAATAACACTGCTTCTTGGAGTGAAAACTGGTTAGAAGCCCAAATAAAAAATTTACAACTGCAAAGGTAAGTTCTACCTTCCTTCAAGCTTCCAGACTCAGGAAACAAACATACATACATGAATGTCAAGGACACATTCTCCACACTTGGTAGGTATAGAGTGCTATGGGGGTTGGGGAGAGCATTAAATAATGATGTCTTTATAAGGGGTTTCTGAAAATGATTCTGATATGAGCAGTGAAAATTCATAGTTCCATGGAATAAAAATACTTATTCACATAGAAAATCATCTTTCATAGTCACTTTTAAAGACAAAAAAATTGATTAGGTGACCTTTTAACTCAACACCTGCTGCAAGGTGTTCCTTAACTAAATTAGTATTTACTGACTATGTCTTGTAAATGAAACTGCAGAGTGACTCTGAGGTAGGGAGGAAAACCGTTCCTTTTTTCTTTCAACAATAATTACCGAGCACTTACTACACACCAGGAATTGTTTTAAGTGTTTGGGATTTGGAGTAGGGTGAATGAAAGAGACACAAATTTTCACCTCATAATGTAGATTTGTGTGTGTTGGGGGCTGGGGCAGTAAATAAGATGCACAGCTGTAATAAATGCTATGAAGAAAGATAAGGCAAGAAAATGGGATAAGAAGTGCTGTCAGGTGTATAGTAATTGCAGGTGACTGGCAAGGATGATTCTTCGATAAGAAGATGGTGAAAGTGATAAAGAAGGAATCCAGAAGGACGCCTGAGGGAAGATCATTGGTGGGTGGTTGTGGGGGGTGGGGGGAGGGTAGGTAGTGAATGAGTGCACAGGCTTAAGGCAGAAAACTTCTGAAATGTAATAACAAGGAAGCCAGAGTGGCTGGAGTGGAGTGAGGGAGAGAAAGAGTAGTATGAGGGGAAGATAGAGGTAAAAGGGGACAGATAACTTAGAACCTTGCCATAGATCATTGCAATGACTTTGACTATTACTCTGAGTTTGAGGGGAAACCATGGTAGAAGTTGGAGCAGACATGAGAAATGCTCTAACAAGGTTTTTAAATTTACAGTCACAGATTCATCACTAAAATTTTATGGAGAAAACTGATCTATAACAAGTCATTACACTATCAAAAATGAATGCAATCACTAAAGTATTATTAGCTAGTAAACTCTGAGTGCTTACTATGTGCCAGGTTTCTTCACAAATGTGCATGGTCAACCAGTTATATAATTTAGCTGAGGAAATGGAAGCCTGGAGCGCTTCCTTGACTAGACCAATATCACACAGCAAGATGTAGCCGAGCTGTCCTTCCAGCCCAAGCATTCTGAATTCCGACTCTGCAAGGGAAGCATGTGCTTTCTGGCTTCCTCGGTGCTCAGGGGAACACACAGAGGGCCTGATTTGCTCTGAATAGAGAGTTGAAGAAGTCTCCACAAAGAAGGTAACAGTTGAACTGGGATTGAAAGCATGAGAGGTTTTCCTGGAAGGGAATGGGGGCAAAGTCATTGCAAGCCAAGGAAAGCATGGTATGTTCAGGAAGATGTTTTGTGTGGCTGAAAGTTGGTGGCCCACAGCAGAGGCCTGAGATAGAGGTTTCCCTAAACCAGAGTTCGCCAACTTTTTGGACCTCGCGGACCACCGGTTGGCGACTGCTGGATTGGACAGAGGGTTTTAACAGGTCTTAGCCCAAAAGAAAGATTTTCTCTTTGCTGAGGTAATATTTTTCCTGTAACCAAGCAAGGATAAGCAAAAACCCACTGAAATGCTTGCTTGTAGACAACAACCATGTGTATAGTTATGCATTTTCTATTTGACTTATTATATCTAGAGCGAGCTTTCTGAGGGCAGGAACCTGCTGTCCTATTTACTGTTGCTTCTCAGCTCCTAACTCTACCTACAATAAGTGTCTGAAAACTCTTTTGTAAGTTTAAGTCCTGAAGTGGGTGAGAGTGGTAGCCGTGCAAAGTCAGGCTCCATGTCCTCCTCCCCATAAGGAAAATGCAGTGTGCACACAGCTAGCATGTGCTTCAGTAGAGGCAGCCAAACTCTCTCAGCCCAGTAGGCAGTGACTCACTCAACTCCTGGCTATCGCCCTTGGAGCAGAGTTCCCACAGATTCCAATACCTTGCTATCTGAGAGGGAAGAGTCAACACAACTAGGAAATGAATAGACTTTGTTAGGTTATCAAACCCTGGCAGGGATACCCCCTCATCTCCAGGGTCTTGCTTGTCAGGAGTAGCAGCAATGATGTCATGCAGGAGACAATATAGGGATGAAACAAGTCTCTGTTCCCACAGTGTTGGCATCTGAAAGAAAATAACTCTATTCTAGAAAGGAAGTTATGTCTGATTAATCTGGAATGATATGAGGGTCCCAAATGAGCATGCCTATCAATGGAACCATTGAAATTCCATCAGTTTCAAACATATGTCTAGACTGTAAAAGAGACATTGACAATCTGCTCCATCAGAATTTTAAAGGTAAACCTCCACTGGATGAGAAACTAAATTTTCAGAGTGAAAAGTGGTGTATAAATAGGAATCAATGGATAAGACAAACATTGATGTTTTCTCTAGGAAAAAAGCACAAATGATAGTGTTTCATGGAAGTCTTTCTTGGAATATTTATAAGTGACCTAGATATCAAAACAATAATTATTTATATAAATTGGTTTTCAAGGTTTCTGAATCACCTTAAATATATATTCAAATATATATTTTATTGAGCAGTGAATTAATCTAATTGTTAAGAATAGGTAAAATTTTATATCAGAAACTAGAAGCCCAGTGCACAAAATTTGTGCACAACTGCGGTCCTTAGGCCTAGCCGGCAATCAAAGTGCGAATGTCTGGCATGGAAAGACAGGCCCCAGCTGACCTCTGGCCCTGGGCAGCACCTAGGCCCCCAGGTCCCCGTGCGCCCCCCTCTGTCTGAGTAACAGTGCCCAAGTCCTCACACGGAGATGTAGTGAGCACAGCCAGACACTGCTGGCCAGGGTGCAGCATGGGCCTCTGGGTTGCCCAGTGGCACTGCACAGAAACCAGGTGGGCAGCATGCTCTCTCCCAGCTGGCCTCACAGAACA
Source organism: Myotis nattereri (assembly GCF_964212035.1). Taxonomy (NCBI): domain Eukaryota; kingdom Metazoa; phylum Chordata; class Mammalia; order Chiroptera; family Vespertilionidae; genus Myotis; species Myotis nattereri. Next base: position 45,919,782 of record NC_138079.1, on the reverse strand, counting down.
GCTCCTGCACAAACCCATGGGGAGCCCAACCAGCCCCTGCAGTCTCAGCAACTGTGGCCTAGCTCACCTGGAAGACACTGTGCAGGTGCAGGGCAGGCTCCTCGCTGGTGCCTAGCACCTGAGTGCAGGGGCTTCCTCAGCGTGTGAGCCCTGGCGTCCCAGGGGAGAGTAGCAGGGGGAGTGAGAACGAGCTGGGCAGACACCCTGCATTCTCATCGCACCTCCATCCCAGTCACCCCCACCCCCAGGTAGCCAGCCAGAGGTCACAACACATCGCCAATGCTTGCCCCATTCCGTGCCTCCCCTTGGTGGTCAGCGCACGTCATAGGGAGCAATCGAACTCCTGAGGGGACAATTTGCATATTAGGCTTTTATTAAATAGGATGCCAGGGTTCTAGTCTCAACTCCACAAATTACAAGTTAGGTGAAATTGGAAAACTAGTCCAACATTTTCAGATTCATTAATTTCCTCATTTATAAAATGAGTACAAGAATTCATCTCTGTTTCTCAGTACAGGTTATATAAAATAATGTTATAAAAGTGTACACTTACCACATTATATGCTTTAGATAGGCGACAGCTATTGTTATCGCTATAGTTTTTTTAATGAATTTATTAACATTGCATTGTTTGTTTTTACTATAAAAACAAAAGGAAAGGTAAGAACCATTGATCTAGAATAGTAGTTCTCAAAGTGTGTTCTCTGGAGCCCTCAATCCCCAAGACCATTTTAGGGTATGTAAAAGGTAAAAGTTCTTGCTATCACACTCCAAAGTTATTTTGTTTTTCATAGCTTTGACATTTGCATTTACATCGAAAAAGCAATTGTAGATAAACCTTCTGATGTATTGGCACAAATCAGGGCAGCAGAACCAAACTGTACTAGTCATTGCAGTCTTCATCTATTTGTACTCCTGGTTGTTGTTTTTAAAAATATATTTTATTTTATTTTTTACATAGAGGAAGAGAGAGAGATAGAGAGTTAGAAACATCGATTCAGCTGCCTCCTGCACACCTCCTACTGGGGATGTGCCCACAACCAAGGTACATGCCCTTGACCGGAATCGAACCTGGCACCCTTCAGTCCACAGGCCGACGCTCTATCCACTGAGCCAAACCAGATATGTCTGGTTGTTGTTTTTAAAGTCAGTTATACTTCATGTCCTTCATGATTAAAATTAATTTTATTCCCTAAAGTTCTATCCTTGAATTCACATCTTTTCAATATTTTATTAAATAGTAACTGAATGTGAAGTGCACTTAAAGCATCCCTACTGCACATAGAAGGATGACGGTGGTCTCTAGGACAAACACAATTTTTTATGTAACTCCATTTGTATTTATTTGAAAGAATTACTGATGACAAATTATGGCTATACAGACTGGAGTTTGGGGAATATGTTGTTGTTGTTTTTTAAATGGACTAAGTGAACCAGTCATTTCAGGAGAACAACTCCCAATATTTGTTGCAAGTGATAAAATATGATTTCCAAATAAAAATTAGATTTTAAAAAAACTGTATCCACCACTCTCAACTTGAGAGTGTCCTAAAACTTAAAAATATTCCTGATGGGATTAGTGGGCATATTAGTGAATATGATTTTTTTTATATTCAGCATTTGAAAAACCTGCATAACTCTATGAACTGATATTTTAAAATGACCCATGTTATGATCTAACAAAATTAATCAGATATGTTAACAGATCCACTTAAAGTGCAAGATAGACCTTTGCATTTTAATATAAATAAGCATAAAAAAGAGTATTAATATGATTTCAATTCTACATTGCAACTGATCTTTAAGAAACTAAGGCATGTCAAATGTTGGTATTGTATCAAAAAAGAATATCTACAATTATATGGAAAAGCTACTACAATACTCCTTCCTTTACCAACTACAGAGCTGTGTGAAACCATATTTCTTCTACATACTTCAACAAAGCAATATATGGCAGCAAGAATGCAGAAAAAGTGTGAGTATCCAGCTATCTTCTAATCATTAGACATTAAAGAAACTTGCATAATTTTTCAAAATGCCACTCTTCTCGTTAATTTTTGTTTTATAAAATATAGTTATTTTATAGCTAGGATTTGGAAACAGCCTAAATGCCTATCAGCAGATGAGTAGATTAGAAAACTACAGTACATTTACACAATGGAATACTACACTGCTATAAAAAAGAAGGAATCCTTACCATTTACAGCAGCATGGATAGAACTGGAGAGATTAGGTTAAGTGAAATAAGCCAGGCAGTGAAAGAAAAATGCCACATGATCTCACTCATTTATGGATAATAAAGATCATTATAACCTAATGAACAAAAAGTTGGATACAGAGGCAGAGAAACATCAAACAGACTATCAAATTACAGTGGGAAGTCTGGGGTGTGTTGCGGGGGGGTGGTAAGAGATCAATCAAAGGACTTATATACATGCATATAAGCATAACCAATGGACATAAGACACTGGGGGTGGGGTAAGGGCATGTGCTGGGGGTAAGGGAGGCCTGGGGGAAGGTCAATAGGGAAAAAAAGGAGACATATGTACTACTATTTGTAATACTTTAAACAAGAAAATAAAAATAAGTAAAAATCATTTCATAGTATTGTTAAAAATAATACAATATAGTTATTTTATAAAAACATTATTTTAAAATATGTAATGATAACACTTTTTAAATAAATAATTTGAAATTCCTCCATTTTCATTTTCAATCTGATAAAATCGATGAATATCACCCACATAAACAAAAGCTATTTAGGTCCTCAATGATGCTTGAGATTGCTAAGGGATTTCATGAACAAAAAGTTTGAGAACTATAGATCTAGAACATGGAGACTCCATTGCATATATCTTCAGTTTGCTGATTCTATGAGGTTTTCCTGATAAAATTTCAGCCCTGGATATAAAAAGTTTAAAAAAGAAATGTTTAGTGTTAGAGTAGAAACACAATTGCAAATAAGCAAACATTAAAAAAAATCATCCAAACTGCATTAATATGTAGAAAGGCTATGACTAGCACTGTTGACTCCAGAAAAAAATCATCATATTTTTGAAGATATCAACAGCCAAGGATTTGTTAATTAGTATATTTTCAGGTTCGAAATAGGTTTACTAGATGAAAATGATGCCTTTTCTGTCACCATCATAAATCTTAGAAATGGGCTTAATTAAAGGTATTCACCATATTCCTAATTTGGCTAAAATGTTTCTGAGACACACCCCATCCTCGCCAATCCAAGCATTTGAATTCAAAAGACTTCTGGTTGCCTGGTGCATCCCAAGATTAAGAGAATTCTGTCTCTTACTAGGGTTTTCTGTGGGTAATAAATTATACAAATTGATGATTAGAGCTCCTGAAAGGAGAGAGAGTTTAAAGAAGAGATTGCATGAATTTAAGTGTCTGTTTGCTAATGAAGGTTGATTAAGTTTTAATGCATACCTGTGGGGCAGAATTTGGTAGGGTGCCATTATTAACCACCTGAAGCCATTTGAAGGTACATGTCCAACTGACAAAGGGTAACTTGCAAGAGTGTCCTGAATTGTTATTGCTTTAGTTTTCTCAACTGCAATTAATTACTTGGTTGTAAGTGTGCCATGTTTTATTTTAAGACTTTTTTGAAAATGATATCATACCCAAGTGGGGGTTCATATCAGCTTAGATGGAATTAAACTTTAATGGAAATTAATATGAAAAGAAAACATGACCAAGGGCTAAGTTAGTAATTACTATCTCTTATAGTTAACCATTTAAAAATTTGGAAAACCTAATAATCATTCAATAGACATTAAAGGGTAGGTTATAACATTACTATGGACCCTATGAATGAGAAAGGAAAGTGGCTTTTCATAGAGTCAAATACCTACTCAATTTTAAATATAACTCAGAATTCAACACCTCCTACCCATGTCCTTAATCTTCGAATAACAGTAATATTTGCAATGTGACCTTACCTTTCATTCTGGAAAAAAAAAATTGTATGTGTGAATTAGCTTTGAATGTGCAAATTATCTTGTCTACTTTATCTTTTATAAAGTCTTGAGTTATTTTCATTTTAGTTATGAATCTAACTCATACCGTATTTAACAATTGTCTTTGAATCAAATTTTCTATATCATGCTATTCAGAATTCCACAAAAGAAAAAAGGTATTTACATCACATTGATAATTTTATATAAATTCTTGAATTGCCCCTCGGATCATTCTATGGTAGTCCAAAAATAAATAAATAAAACTTTGAAACTTCCATATACTCCTTTGAAAATAAAAGAGTCAAATTTCAATAGTAATGTGATAAACACCACTGCCATGGCGAGATGTCAGCTTCATTAATTGTCCTTAATATATTGCCAAATATAGCCAACGTATTGAAAGCTAGGTAAGCTCGAAGGAGGACTATTTATTGCTACATATTTCTGAATCTTAAGTTTCAGCAGAAAGACTCTGGGGTCCTGTGGTATCGATCTTTCTTGATTACAAACAAGTATTCGTTGTACTTGTTTTATTCAAGAAATATCCAGTCAAACAACTTGAAAGCCAGTTATGTGTGGACCTTGTCACATTCTTCTTTTATATTTTTGCTTCCTTATTCTGAGACTCTATATGGAAATAACTTCAGATTAGTATTTCACTCACATTGTTTTTATCAATGAATGTATTTATTAACAGAGCAGGTATAACTCATAATACAAACCTACATATATACTTCAAATAATTTGATCCATCTAAAAAGAATTCTATAGGATATTATAGCCAAATGACAGACTTTAACTTTAAAGTATTTACATAAAAGCAATTTCTAAAATGTGCTTAGATTTGACTTGATGTATTCTCATACTATTGAATTTAAAATTTCATTCTTAAATAAGTACTTTGAAATTGCTGCTATTACAAATAAGTATGATATCATTTTGTTTCTGGATATCAAGACAGGTTATAGAATTTGATGATACTGCCCTGAAAATAAATTTCATTCTTCAAACTTATTTATTTATCCTTCATTGTTGCAGCTATAAAGCTGAATGTCAAGCTCACAGTTTACATATTCGTGCATTTTTGTTTAGAAAACGGTCTGAGTTGTGAACTTGTTTCAAATTGCCAAATGGGTGTGTAATGAAAACACATCTGCTAAATAAAAGAGAGAAACCAAGTTTGGGAAAGAAATTAGCAAGGAAACATTAGATTTAAAAGTTCTTTTATAATTAAACTGTATTGCAAATGAAGTGGATCTTTTCCCAAACATGCTATTCATAGCTTCCATAACCACCAAATAGTAGATACTGCAGGCAGAGCCAGAAGTAGATCAGCCACAGACATTTAGAATAAAACAGAAGAGGAGGTGGCAATTGGAGGTGTGATAACACTGGCCTGATCTCCCAATATCAGTTACAAAGAAAACATTTCAGAATGATGTTTAAAAAAATTAACAATTAAAGTGACTCTATGTGTGTCCTTCCCCAGTGGGTGAAGAAAAATTTTTAAATGGTTCTCTTTGACTTTCTTTGATTTAGTGTGTCAGCATTTTGACCTGCTCAAGTGCCACCTTATCAGTGAGATTTTCTCTCAATATATATATATATATATATATATATATATATATATATATATACCCCACCCAAAATATAAGCCTCTTAAAAACCGAAACTATTTCTTTGGTTTCTCTATTGTATCTCTTGAACCAGTACCTGTTGTACAGTTAACATCCATAAAAATGTGTTTAATAAATTCATGAATCAATCAAGCAAAAATGAACTCTTTTTAGCACTAAGAGAAATATTCTCAGCACCTGTTAAGTATGTTTTGGTGTACTTCTATCTGGGTAAATAGAGGCTCCTTTTGATTTCCTGCTTCTACAAAAACATCCACATTTCTTAGAAGAATATTCCACAGATGATTAGAATATCTTTGTAAATAAGGAAGTATATCATGTCTTCCCTGTATAGCACCATATTCATTAAGGAAGAAATTTGCTTCTAGGTTATAAATCTGTATTTGGTCACTATTATTATTTATTGCTCTTTTTTCACACTCTGGGAAGTCAAAGCTTTCTATACATCTTTTTAAGTGAAGCCCAGTGAATACCTTATCCAAGCCTTTTTTTTTCTATTTGAATAAGCCAGCTTTGATAGTATCAATTAAGGAAAGGAAGGAAAGAAGGAAAGAAGGGAGGAAGGGAGCAAGGGAGGGAGGGAGGGGGAGGGGGGGAAGACAGAGATAAATGAATTCCCAAATAACATTGCAGAGCATGTTCCTCATTTTTCACTCCCATCAAACCTTAAAAATAATTGGACATTAGAGAACAAAATTGATAATTGAGTTCTCTTTCACCAAGTCCAAACTCTTCCAGGAACAGAAAAAAATATATTCAAAATGCAAAGCCAATCAATCAAATCACCGCCATGCTTAACCCTGCAGGACCTTCCCATTGCTCAAAGTGAAGAATGACGTCCTCAGCATTGTTTCAATGTCCACCCAGTTTGGCCCTTGCTTATTCCCTCATCTCATTAATGACCCCTCTCTCACTTTGTCTACGAACTCAGTGCCTTCTCTCCATTCGCTTTCCAAATGCCAGGCCTCTGATCCTGCTGTTCAGTCTATGAGGCTCCTCTTCATCCCACTCCCTCATCTTAACACTAAGCAACCTTCTGATTCAGCTCTGAGGTCCCTTTCCCTGAAAGTTTGCCTTCACTTCCTGAGTCTGTCAGAGAGCAGAGATACATCTTTTGTTTTCTTAGGTCAAGAACAGCGCCTGGCATATGTAATAGGAGGTCACTAATACTTGCTACATAAATGAAAATAGATAAACTTTCAAACTCATGAATTCCCTTGCTTACAGAAGTCAACATTGTTTTTAAAATGCTCTTTGCTTAATACAGCAATAATGTATGGCCTTTCCTTGTTCCTATATACATAGGTAAAGAGCAGTAATGCAGAAGGAATGTCAAACATTGAGAAATACCAACATTAGATAGATAGTTGTTGTCCTTGTGGTGCTTAAAACATTAGGTGCTTCTTACCTGTGCTACATGCCTGTAAGTCCATCTAATGCTTGAACACTCATTCCCATAGGGAGTTAGAGAATGCAGTAGTATTCATGAAAGGATGCTATATTCATTTTGCCTATGATCTTCAAAAATTTATACAACAAAATGTTGATAATAATAATGAAATTGATAAAAGGGAAAAAGTTGGACAATGTGAAAGCCAAGCACCCAGAACCTGCTGAACATTTCCAGGGAAATAAATACTTAGTTACTCCAAACTGAGAAGACCACACTTTGTGATGTGAAATGTGTCAGGCCTCACAGCACAGAAGTTATGAGAGATCAGTCAGTAATCAAATAGTAACACCATCCTTTAACCAAAGCAAGAAATGACACAAAAGTGATAAATGAAGTGTCATTTTAGAAATGGAAAAGAAATGAATGGAGACTTCAGACATTAAAATTGGTCTGGCTTCCCTCTGGGATTTCTGAGAGGATTTTACATTTAAGTTTTCTCACTTGGCTTCCTCGATATTTTTATGTGGATTTGAGCCTGGAAAATGCCCATTAACACTTTCAGTACAAACTCAATTCAACAAAAATAAATAGAATGTACAAAGAAAAGAGACTGGGTATTGGCTGAGCTGTTATCTTGGGTCTGATATTGAATAGTTGTGTGACTTTGAGGGAATGACTTGACCTCTCTATTAAATCTTACTTACTTGCAGCACAGAGTTTAGTGAGACACATATAAATGACTGTTACTGTGCCTCCTAACAGATGCTAGAGCGGTGATAAGTGTGACTGTTTCCTTTCATCTTAGTGTGTGGTGTGTGTGTGTGTGTGTGAGAGAGAGAGAGAGAGAGAGAGAGAGAGAGAGAGAGAGAGAGAGAGAATTCGTGTGAACTCAAGGTGTGTTTCAGAGTGCTGACAAGGTTTTCTCTGGTGTCCCTCCAGAATCTCTTCCGAACCTGCCCAATGATGCAGAGATTGCCTCAAAAGGGGCAGAGCTTTTTATTCTGTAATTAGCCTTAGAAATTAAAATACAAATCTCCCTGGGAGAGGTGACACAAAGAATTTCATTTCATACAGGACTTAAAAAGGTCTCAAAGAGCTCTTTTTTTTCTGAGAATAAATTGTGACAGGGTTAACAGAAGCTAAGTGGAGTAAATGCTGATGAATTGGGAAAGATAAGAATGAGAAAGTTCAGAACACCAAAAGCACATACCACGGCTTCACATCTTTGCCTGGAGCTGGCCCCGGGGAGCAACTTGGAGAGGACAGTTACACACACTGTTGGTAGCAAACACCTCACCTCCACCCCCAGGAGAAAATAAGCGTATAGGGTTGTACCTTGGGCCCAGTTCACATTGAGAACATTTACCCAGGTGAACGATGGTTCTCACTCTAGGAACCACACCTATAAAAACCCAACTGATTATAAAACAGCAAATGGAATATATTGGAACAGCAGTATTTAAAGTGTGAAGAGCGCCCTTGCTGGTTTGGCTCAGTGAATTGAATATTGGCCTGCAGACTGAAGGGTCCTGGGTTTGATTCTGGTCAAGGGCACATGCCCGGGTTGTGGGCTTGATCTCCAGTAGGGGGCGTGCAGGAGGCAGCCGATCACTGATTCTCTCTCATCATTGATGTTTTTATCTCTCTCTCCCCCTTCCACTCTGAAATAAATAAAAATGTTTTTTTTAATAAGTAAATACAAATAAATAAAACATGAAGTGCAATGACAGTTCAGGAAGGTTAATGCAACAACTTTGGCTTGTTTTTTTCTTTTTACTGTGTTTTTATATAATTTTCATTTACTTATTTATTTGGCAGCAAGAATAGAAAGCCTATCTTTAAAAAAATATTCATGCAATATAGGGGCACTCCGGGCACTTCATATAACCTGTACTTAATAATAGCAACCTTTGCTAAGGATCACAGTATAGATGGCATATGCAATTACTAGGAGGATGCAGAGCTTCTGACAGTTGCATTTAGTCTGATTTTGCTAAAATAACAATTCAATGAAAATTAATTTCTGTATGTTGAGGAGTCTTCTGACACATTTTAGTTCGGAAATTAAATAATCGTGTTTTGTTCTGTATCTTACATTAGTTCCCAGTATATCTGTCCTCAAGACCCTTCAAGCCTAGTTTTTCCTTGCTTTCATGAACTTTTATTTTCTTTGTCTTTTGCCATAATCACTGAGAAAGGAAGGGTAAGATGAAAAAGAAGTTCAAGAAGCTGCTGAGTCACTACAAATGTATGTAATTGATATTGTGTTGACCACATTCCAGAGATCTGCAGAAAACACAGAGATAGGTAAATAAATAAATACATACATACATACATACATACATACAAACCTGACACCAAGCCCTGTTTGGCAACCAGTCAGAAGAGATAGATATTTCAACCAGAAAGAGGATTATGTCGGGGTCCACTTAAAGCATCTCTCCAAAGGCCCCTCACTTGAGTGCTACTTAGGAGATGATTCCCACTCTCAGAGGCTTTCGCAACGGGTGTCTGGAAGACTTTGCTGGCCTCCTGACAACTTCAGGTACTTCGAAGTCCCTCTTCTCCTGCACCAAACATTCTTCTTAGCTTTGTTAATAACTCATGAATCCTTTCCAGATGGTGAATTCCAAACTCCTATCAAGAATAACTATTCTAATTCTGATGGGGTTGAAAAGCAGGAGAGGCAGGATGGGAAGAACAAGAAAAAATAATCATAGTGAAGCCCAAGATCTGTAAACCCTAATATGCCACTATAATGTGGCCATAACTGCTGATTCTTGGTATCATTCTGAATGTGATTACTTCCTACCAAACCCTCTTAAAAGGCTCCCGGAAGGACCTTCTAATATTAAGAATTGAATAAAGAGTATTAAGAGACTAGTATGCCCTGTGTATTTGTCTCTCAGCTACACAAAGCATGGAATCTATCAAGACAGAGAATATAGAACCATAGATTTACCAGGGGGGCCTAAAAATCATTTACTTCCCACCTGTTTCCACATAAACTAGTTGTTCTGAAAATCTATAATAATAAAAGCATAATCTGCTAATTAGATTGGACATCCTTCTGGACGACCTTCCAGACAAAGCCGGGGTTGCGAGGGAAGCCCAGGTCTTGGGTGCCTCCGGTGGCCAGAGGGAAGTCCAGGTCCCGGGTGCCAGAGGGAAGCTGGTGCCAGCAGCCGGGGGAAGGAAGGCCTACTCTTGCACAGCTTTCATGCACCGGGCCTCTAGTTTTTAAATAAATTGGTAATATCTTACCTAAAAGTCTATATAACATAGTTTTCTTCAATAAAATATTCCAATTGGAATTAGAAAGTTTCTAATATATAGCACAAGTTTGTTTGGCTGCAATAAGTGTTTTGTTTTGTTTTTGTATTGTTTTACCATTCTTTTACATCACTTACTTTATTTTCCCTCTTAGCAGAGACAGGCATGGTTATAATATTGCTTTTCATCTTATACATATGTATGAATATCTTGTTATATTTTAGATGAAAATTTTGGATGTGTGTGTTTTTTTTTTAACCTTGGTTTTGAGATTAAAAGTACTTAGGACTGCAATTCACTCTTGATGTTTGAGTTAGAGTGACAAATTCTTTATAAACATGCTGCTTTATGTGGTGTGTGTGCCTTGGCGGTTGCAGGACCAGGGGTGGCAAGGAGGAAAATTCTTGAAGTCAAAGCTCATCTTGTTACTTGATTTCTGAGTCATATTCAGTTTTCACAACAATTCTGTGTGGCAACTTTGCTTCCCTGTTCAGTGTCCTACTTGAAATTAAGCCTATGGGGGGAAATACCTCTTATTAAATGTGGATAATATACAAGGAGTTAAAAAATATATGGATCTTTCATGGACGGCTCCCTGTTTGCCTCGAGAACAGTTTTAAGAATAGAAATTAAATCCACATGAAAAAAAAAAACGCCTGGAACCAAGGCTTTGCTGAGTTTCAGACTGGGCTTGTCTCCCCACAGCCAAGCTGGGATAGCTTTCAGTCTGGGCGAACTTGCCAAGCTGACTATGCCAGGGAGGTGGGGCTGTTGGTCAGCCTTGCTGTCTCCCAGAACTCTGCAAGTGAAAACTCTAAAAGAATTCCTGAGAAGCATTAGACCCAATCAGTGAGCCCTGCAAGGAGCTGACGCTCAAGCACTGCTGATGCCACATTAATCTCTTGTCACCTTTAACTCAGGTCCCCAGTGAAGCTAAGGAGAAAACAAAAATGATCAGTGTTTCCCAATTCCTGGGATATTCCTGCTCCTCCTGCACCGTAAAAGCATGGCCTTGCACAAGCCTTCAACAATCCCACTGCCTTGTATTTACTTCTGTAAAGGAGGTTTTGAGCAGGCAACACCTGTGTAACTAAACTCATTAGCAACACCCAGCTTAGGTTTCATGGGACTGATACGTAAAAGGGTGGTTTCAGATGTTGTAATGGTGCCACAAAATGGACATTATGTGCCTCCATTAGATAGCTGCAAACAGCCAAACTAGGTCACTCAGGTCAATTCTATTCCAGCAGGGAACTGGATTATTTCATCTGGCTGTCCAAAATAATCAGAGTAACTAGAAAACTGCCAGGCCATTTAGATTTTTGGTCTATGAACAGACAGCAGTAAGAAAAGGAAGTCCTCTACGTAGCAGATCGCAGGGAATTGAAAGTGCCATTAGATCCCTCCCTATAGCGCTTTCTGGCAAACCAGAGGCGATGCAGCATGTCCTCGCCACACTGTAGTAACAGGGTAGTGGTGTCTCTACCCGAGGGTATGGCTAACACCTCCCCCTCTGGCAGATTTTGCATTAGGAGGGCAACCCACCAGCTGGAGATCTGGTTACTTTTGGTGATCAAAGAAAATACAATTTTGTTCCTGGACATTGTTTTCCTTTGTGGAACAAGAATTTGAATCTGTGTCATGGGTTTGCACTCCCACCCTCCCTCAAACACAAAGGAAATTTAGGGTAGAGTGTGGATCCTAAAATAGGTTGTACTTCTAGTCCTATTGAGCTTACTGTCCATCTTACCAGCAGTGCAGAACAGGGATGCAGGCCTGAGGCAGGCTATCAATCCCGGGGAAAGCATCCTGCGCAGAAGTGAGGGTCTCCATGTCTCTGAGAGTGGTCCGGATCTGTACAACCATAAGGTTAATCAGGAGACAGAAGGTCCAGATCCTGGGAGAGGGAAAATAAGCACAGACCTGGAGATAAATTCAGACCACCAGAAACAGTGGTATGCTCTGAGCTTGAATGATCTCCTAGATAACGGTTTCATTTTTTTCTTTCTTTGAATGTGAAGAGACATTTTAATTGTAGAGCATACATTTGCAAGTCTCCATTTTGGCTATAGGAAAAAGGACAAGAAATCAGAATTCTGAGCAGGTTGCGGCTCTCTCAGGATTGATAGCCTGTCGCAGGTCTGCATCCCTGTTCTGCACTGCCGGTGAGATGGACAGCAAGCAGTCAACAGGAACCCTTCTTCGGGTCACCCGTGGTGCAGTAGCACATACATTATAAAATAGAAATATGTATTTATGGCGGGCTGTAAAGAAAGTCCTAATCTGAGGAGTAAAAAAAAAAAAAAATCAGTGAACCATGGTAACCACAGGCATTCATCTTTTTTATCCCCTTGCTTTTATTATTATTATTATTTTTGCTTTTTATTTTTCCCCTAAACTGGGGAATTTAGATATTTCCTACAATAGGTCATTAGTGTCCATAAGTGTGCATTTAGAAAATTTGCTCTAAAGCTTGAATTTGAACAAGGACATCACTTAAAGGGAAAAAGCTACATTGACATCTGCTGAAGTGTTAATTTCTCTGAAAGCACAGAAGGTGAGAACACGGACTTTTTCTTGCTAAATGATGTTTTAAGATATTTGAAAGAATGCCACAGGGTTTTCATGCAAAGAGTCTATCATTGTATTCCTGGGTGTCCTGAAATTTGTTTTTTAAAACTCTTTTGCTAAACCTAAAGGCTCTCTCTATTCATGTACATTGACAGCATCAGACAGGATTTATTCTTAGAAATTGGAGGGGAGTGTTTTCTCACAAGGAAAGCTTATTATGGAGGTGTAAAGGGGCTTTCAAATCAGCCTTGTTACTTAATAGGAGCAAGTGGAAGCAAAAGAAGTGAAGAATATTTTTTCTACTCTATAACACGCTCCAGCCACCAAAAATAGGTCAGATTGTACATGGTAGAATTTTAGGTCCTTAAAATTTTACTCGTCAGTGATTTCTAGCATCTATAGGAAAAGCTAGACACTAAGGAAAACACAGTTTCATCTTTAATTTTAGGACATCGCATTTTCCTCCATAAACCAGAGTCTATAACAAAGGCTTCAATGGAGGTACATTACTTGGGAAGTGACCCAGGGAGAAGGAATCAGAGTCAGAGAAACTAAAATACGGGAGGAGTGAAAGCTAATTGAAGGGCATGTCCCCCAAACCACATTTATGATGCATTTGAACTCATTTCTCTTGTCATTGTGGAGCAAAGCAATTTGACAAACTCGTCTAGGTTTAAGGGCCTTACTGGTTCACATCTCTTAGGGGTGGCTGAACTTTAAAGAACAGTGTCTCTCTTATGGTGAATATTGTGCATTATACAGAGGCAAATTTCTATCAGAGCAGTATGCTTAGTACTGACTAGAACTGACCATGATGGAAACCATCTACTGCATCTGCAATGACAGTTCACGGTTCTCTTGTTAGAATGGCATTATGACTCAGTAATAGAACAAATCTGGTTTTTAGAATGGGTCAGGAGACCTTTCCTAAGGGTAAGTTTTTGATAAGTTAAAAATTGCTTTCACCCAGTGGGAGTGGCTCAGTGGTTGAGCATTGATCTATGAAGCAGGAGGTCACAGGTTCGATTCCCAGTCAGGGGATATGCCCGAGTTGCAGGCTCTATCCCCAGTGTGGGCATACAGGAGGCAGCTGATCAATGATTCTCTCTCATCATTGATGTTTCTATCTGTCTCTCGCTCTCTATTCCTCTCTGAAATAAATAAAAATATATTTTTAAAAAATTGCTTTCATCTGTTTTGACTTACTCATATATTATTTCAATTAATTTTGGTAATTTTCTTAGAAAAGCATACATATCTATCACTCTTTCTCATTTGCTTATAATATGGTCCTTATTAGTGCTACTATTTACTGTTTCCATTTAATCCTATACATTTATTAATGATGAATATTCCTCCTAGCACTCTCTTGGCCAGATTCTATGTAGCTTCCTTATGGTTGTTGATTTCCAAATATTCTGAATTGTAGTGACATTCATTTATACTCCGAACCAATTAATATTAAGTCATTTTAAAATTTCTAAATGATTCCATTTTTAACTTTAATCTATGTCTGAAAAGTTCTAATATTACTTAAAGCAGTTTTCATGGGGAATCTGACCCATAGCATGACTCTTTTATGAATTTATTGTCATACTAATTAATTGACACTTATAATAAAGTTGCATTTCTTTTATAAGGCATATATTTTAATCTATTTAAATAAATCTTATTTAATTCAAAGCATAGTTATCATTTATATGTTACTCTTTTGTCAAATATTACATATTTTAGAATCTTCAATATTTTATATCTTTTAAGTTCTCCTTATATAGCCTTTTTTTTTACTTTATATAGTTCACCAAAATTTTATTTAATAGATGACACATAACAACTAAATCTTTTTAAAAAATATATAATTTTATTGATTTCAGAGAGAAGGGAGAGGGAGAGAGAGAGAGATAGAAACATTAATGATGAGAGAGAATCACTGACCAGCTGCCTCCTGCACACCCCACATGGGACCGAGCCCACAACCTGGGCATGTGCCCTTGACTGGAATCGAACCTGGGACCCTTTAGTCCACAGGCCGATGCTCTATCCACTGAGCCAAACCAACTAGGGCTCAACTAAATCTTTTGCATAGATTATATAATTTAACAATATAAAAAGAATGCCTTTATTCTATTTTGTGCACCTTGTTTTTAATTAACTGACTAATATTATTATTGTAACCAATGCCTTCTTATAATTTGAATGTATTAGACATGCTTTTGTAACTGCTTTAATGCTTAATCCTTTTTTTTAAAGGATTTTGTTTTAGTGTATAATCTTCCATTTACAATTATTATTATAATGAAAATATTTTATCTTACTTCACTTGTTAAATGATTGCTAGCATTTCTTAAATGATACTTTTTTTGTTGTTTCTTATTTTCTAATTTCTGCCATATGGACTCCTTTGTTTTTATAACTTCTGTTGTTTTAGACCAGAATCATTATAACTTAAATTCTACTCTTGTTGGTATTTTTTGTACTTAAAAATCATTTAATTTATATATTGAGTGAGATGCATGGATCAGAGAGCAAATCTATTGTGTAATAAACATGGATAAGCGTTAGAGTTTACCAGAAGCAATTGAAGGAGTTAGATATGAAATGAAGAATAATTATACCTGCCAGCTAGACATGGAAGGGAAAAGGAAAGGAGAACAAGAACAGAGAAAAGTGGAACCCAGGCAATGACTTGCGTCCTCTTAAGCACACAACAAAGACATTGCTGAGTTTTCTACCTGCCATAACAAATGATCAGAAACAACACAGATTTATGACTTCGTAGTTTCTGTAGGTCAGAGGCCCGGTGGGCTAAGGTCTCTGCTTAGAATCTTAAAAGCTGAAATCCAAGTGTGGGCAGTGCTGTACTTCTTTTGGAAGCTCTGGGAAAGAATTTTCTTTCTTAGTTGTAAGACTGGAGTTCTGTTTCCTTGCTGGCTGTTAACTGAGGGCTTCTCTCGGTTTTCAGATGCCAACTTCATTCATTGGCTCATACACCTGTTCCTCCATCTTTAAAGTTGGTAATGGAGGGTTGAATCCTCACATTGCATCTCACTGACTGACTCCCCCTGGGAAGAGTACTCTTTTAAAAGCTTGTGTGATCAAATTAGGCTTAAAGGGATAATCTCCCTGTCTCAAGATCCATAATCTTCATCACATCTATACAGTCCCTTTGCTACGTAAGGTAACATCTTTACAGTTCCAAAGACTAGAGAGTGAAAATAATTTTTTAAAATTTTTATATTGATTTGAGATGGGGATGGAGAGAGAGAGAGAAACATTAACTTGTTCCATTTATTTATACATTCATGGGTTGACTCTTATATATATGCCCTTACTGAGGATCAAACCCTCAACTTTGGCATATGGGGAGGACTCTCTAACCAGGTGAGCTACCCAGCCAGGGTGAGAGTCACCATTTTATGGGGCACCTTCTTCAGCCTATCGCAGAAGGGTAGGCAAGAAAGTTTTAGAAATCAGACCAGATAGAATGAAGAGTTCTGGTTAAAGCTTCATTGTATTGACCTGACAATAGGATCCTCCCTTATAAAAATTAATTGTAGTAAGTAAACCATGTACTAATAAAGGGAACAGAAATTAGGAGTAGGACCACATGTAGCCTGGAGAGTTTCACATTAGAGGAGAATCTGGGCTGAGTTTGGAAGGATTTTGGTCTTTGTGATAGAGGCCAAGAATGGTTCATCGTAGGGGAAGAACATGACACCTGAAGAAAGAAGTATAAGACAGATCTGGGCATTGCACCCTTGCTGCTCCTCCTTCTGACCCAGGTTAGAGTTAGGTGCTAAGTAATAAATTATGTAGTTTTACATCCAAGTTGTCTCATCTAGTTTTTGTGGCATTGCTGCCTTAAAGACACCCTTGTTTAGTATTGGGAAATGTTCTCTGAGCAAAAGCAGATGCTCAGTCTTCTAGTGCTCTGTGTAGGGGTCAGGGCAACTTGATCAGTCTCAACTGTGGGTTCTACTTCTTAGCCTTGTCAGTCAACCTTGGGTTACACTCCCTTCTCTTAAGATGGTCCTGGAGGGTAGGGCCAATCCAGAGGAAATAGCATGGAAACGACACTTTTTCCCCAATGTCTGAAATCTTGTTGAAACATTATATTAAGAGTTCCACATTACCATTCATCTTCTTTTAGATACAGTGAGTTAGCATGTGTTTTACTCTTCTTATTCCATCTTCCTAGATTTTCAATATTTTTTATTATATCTAAATTTTGGGCCAGCCAGCATGGCTCAGTGGTTGAGCGTCAACCTATGAACTGCGAGGTCATGTTCAATTCCCAGTCACGCACATGCCCGGTTGTGGACTCCACCCCCTGTAGGGAGTGTGCAAGAGGCAGCCAATAAATGACTTTCCCTCATCATTGGTGTTTCTCTGTCTTCTTCTTCTTTCTTCCTCTCTGAAATCAATTAAAATATATTTAATAAATAAATAAATTTTGCACCTAGATTTTTGTTAGTATATTAAGTTTTTATTTTACCTGTTCTTTTGAGTTTTGAATTTATATTTAGTTTTAGTTAACAGATTCAT
This sequence comes from Myotis nattereri, assembly GCF_964212035.1. Lineage (NCBI taxonomy): Eukaryota > Metazoa > Chordata > Mammalia > Chiroptera > Vespertilionidae > Myotis > Myotis nattereri. The sequence continues at coordinate 45,902,389 of NC_138079.1, read as the reverse complement.
CCTTATATCTACCTCTATCAGTAATTATGATAGATCTTTTATACAACTATGTTTCTATTCTGCATTAAATAGAAATACTAGTATGTTAATATGCACTATATTAATAGGTGCCCAAAGTAAAAACAGAAGAAACATTTTTTTTCCCTGAAATCATTTTGCAGTGCTAACATTCAATCAAGATCTATATAGGAATGCTTTTATTTTTCAGCAAATATTGGGTTTATCTATTTCGCTCCATCCCAATTTTATTCTTCTTTTGACTAAATTATGAAATAGTTATGCTTTCCTTTCTATGTTAGTCTTAAATTTATTTCCTCCCCATTCTCTATCCATTTCTATCAATCCTCATGCTGGTGCCATTCCACCTTACTAAAACATTTTGACCTAACTTATTTCTTACTAACTAATTTCCATTATGTCAGTGATTGTTTCTTCTACTTTTATGTCCTGCCCAGCACTTGGCATGGTGCTACACTCACAGTAAGTCTAAGCGTGATTTATTGTTCACTGACTAACAAATAAGTTTATGCTAGATGACTCAGTTCCATATTTTAATGTAACTTAAAATTCAGATACAATGTTTTTAAGTATGTGCATGCTTTTAAAATAAAACTCTAAAAAATGACAATGAAAACTTTTAGTGGTTCTTCATGTATACTTAAATATTTTTATTTATTTGCATCATACTAACTAGAACTCTATTATTCACCTATATTTAGAGAAAATATATAGAAATCTGTATATACATTGCTCTATACCTTACTCACTTATACTTCTTTTTCACTTAATTTGATGATTCTTTCATGTCAACATTTTCATATAATATTTTATCACTTTTTAATGGCTACATAACTTTTCATTGCATAAATTGCCAAGTACTATCTTCCTTTTATAGATATTAGAACTCTTTCCAGTTCTTTGTTATTACAAACAAAGCTTCAAACTATTAATTAGGAAGTACATATTTCAAGTAAAAATCAGTGTTAAGGGAGCCTGCTACAAAAGTATCCTTATTCACTATGTCAGATCTCATAAGTATACCCTCATTTCCAAAACCAGTCATTTATATTACCCATGAGGACAAGAGCATGGGAAAAAACATGAGACATGCTAAATTACACAAAGTTTTAGCAGTGAGTAAAGTTTAATTAAGAGTTTAGTTAATGAAGAAAAATACACTATGTTGAGCTCATTAGTAAAAAGGAATAAAGTTAATATTTGCACACTTGACTTTTATGACAGAAATTTTCATACTAGCAACTCTACTTTTCTTGAGATCATGGAAGGAGAGAGGGACCATGTAGATATCTGGAGGGGAACTATTTCAGACAAAGGCACAAAGCACAAAGAAGACTTCAAAGTGGGAATCTATGTGGAGTGTTGGAGGAAGCCCAGAAAAGTCAGTGTGGCTTATGTAGCATGAGGAAGAGGGAGAGTGGTAGGAAATAGTCAGAGAGACTGTAGGGCCTTATAAACCATTTAAAACACTTAGCCTTTTCCCTGAGTGAAATGTGAGGACATTTGAAGGGTTTTAAATTGACAGGTACTTAATCTAAGTTACATTTTAATAGAGTCAACTGCTGTTTTGAGAATATGTTGAAAGGGTCCAAAGGAGTAGAGAGATTTACCAGGAGGCTATTGCAGTAATCTAGATAAAGTGGATTACAGCTGTGGACTGTGACATCTAAGCAACTGTGTAAGGAAAAGTGGGATGGAAAGTAAAAAAAAAAAAAAAAAAAAAAAGATAGGATCAATAGAATGTAGACCGCAAAGATGTGGTGAAGTAGTGGTAGAAGAGGGAGTGGGCTTGGTTCTTATAGCAGAGAAAGGGCTAAGATAGAGTGGAGGGTAAGGTCATTGAGAGAGAGAAGATTGGGAAATTGATAGACCAGGGAGGGTAATGCAAGGTTCATCTATATCAGGGCTGGGGAACATCCCGACCACTGGGCCATATAAGTTTCGAGAAATCTTTTGGTCTAACCCTGCCAAGGCATTAGGGGTGAGTTAATTAAATATTTGAGCAAAATAGCAGGCTAATTTTTAAGTTGATAATTTTGTATGGCCCTCAAATAATGTTATAAGTATCCAAGTGGCTCTTGGCAGAAAAAATGGTTCTCCACCCCTAATCTACATGAACATTAATATTTTGCCAAATGATAACCAGAGTGAAATTGGAGGATGTGCTAGTGGACCAGGGGCTAATACTAAGGAATAATGGGGAGGGACTCGGGGTGCTATGAAGACTAACAAAAGGTATTATGGTGATAGAGTCTGATGCAATCTTCCTTATTTAACAGAAGAATGTGTATTTCTTAAATTCTTCTTATATCTCATACAGGATATTTTTTTAAAGTGTCAGGATTAGCACAGTCATAGCTACAAGAACTGGATCCTGGAGCCAGACAGCCTGGGCTGGGGGGCCAATCTGCTATTTACTAGCTGGATGACCTGAGCCAAAATGTCTTATCTCATTAGTAGATTAGCACCTCCCTCGCAAGGTAGTTGTGAGGATTGTTGGAGATAGTATTTGTAAAGCACATAGATCAGTGCCTGGTGCAGACTAAGTGCTATGTAAGTGTTTGCCATTAACAATGCCACTCTCTTCTCTTGGGAATCATAGGGTATGTCAAGAAAATCGTCCCCGCATGCACTGTAAGTTGGCTACAGAGAAAGTTAGTGGAGAGCAATCCATCAATGCCTTCCCACTGCAATTCTATTTCTAGGTATATATTCTTTAGCTACACTTAATGCATTCATAAAATGATGTACAAACAAAGATATTCTTGCTGTACAATTTGCAATTATAAAAAGTTTGGAAAAATATACCGTATGCAGTTCTTTAAAAAAATGCATTAGTTTCCTCTGTGTTAACTGAAATTACCCAGGATATATTTTAGGGGGCAAATCAAGTGAAGGACTGTATACTTAGTTTGCTAACTTGATATGTACATATGTATTCCTCTGTGTGTATGTTTGTAAATGCATGTAGTATTTTTGGAAAGTTGCACAGGAAGCCTCTGTTTGCCTCTCAGGAAGAAAACTGGAGGATGAGGAGAGAAAGGTTAAGAGCAGCCTTAACTTTTAAGTGCATATCCTGTGGCAGATTTTATATTTTGTATTGTGTATATGTTCAAAATATTTTGTAAAATAAATCTTGGTCTTATAACGCCAAATTCATATTAAGGGCAAATATCTTCAGAAAATATTTCTTAATGGCTTCACTGTAGTCCGAGTCCACAGCAGTTGCCACAAGTGTCTGTTGAAGACTAACAGTAGTTGAAGACTAACGGAGTACTTATTAGGGAGGCAAGATACATCCGCATGAATCATTACAGGATGACACCAGAATGTGAAATTGAACAGTCTAGGGATTTAAGACTCTAAGAGTCTGACAGCTGTTTCAACTTGGGACTTTTGGATTTGAAACTAGATCTGGATATACATTTAATTTAGCTGAAATTGCTCAAGAAAAGGATGGGTGTCTTTATATATTTACTTGGTTGGGAAAAAAAGTAATAATAACTCTCAAAATTGTCCTTCACCTTACAGCAATATAAAAGCAACAGATCTGCTTGTCTCATTTCCAACTGCTTTCTAGTAGCACTGCAGCTCAAATCCTCTGTTTATTTAAGCCTAAATTTAGCAGGAGGTGCCTGGGCAGCTGAGGACACCGTAATAAAATGTTACTGAGTGGCACTGTGATGCATGGCTGTTGATGAGAATGTAGGACTTTAGTGTTTCCAACAAGTCTTAAGGCCATGACACACATGGAAAAGAAAATAAGAGAGAAGTAATTGAGATTCTGAGAGAGGACATTGAGAATTACCTACACATAGAAACTGACCTTTTTCCTTTTCCTTACTCTCAATCCCCTCCTAACCAGAAATCGCTGTGATGTATTGGAAGAGCAGGCACAGTTTCTTTGCTACGGGCTGTAGGTGGTGTGTGAACCGAGCACAGTTTCTAATCCTGAACCAAATATAAAGTTAACTTAAAAAATGGATTTCTGTTTCAATTTGTTTGCTCTTAAGTTACAAAGCCCCGATAGATATTTGATGAAAATGAAAGTAATAGGCTCAAAGTTGGTCAACCGAGAAAAATAGCTGCTTTGTGACACTGACATTTCTGAGAAACCTCTACCCTCAGCCCCATGCCTAGCCCCACCTTCCCTCTGAAGTCATACAGTAAAGAGGATGTGCTGTGTTGAGCAATGCTGCCAGCCGGGAGAGGACTATTTCCATGCTAGATGAATTCTGAAGACATACATTTGCTTGAGGCTACTCCTGGAGCCTGCTCTCACTTGGAGAGGGCCCTTGTGGTCTTGAAAGCCAGAAGGCTCATCGGAGTTATTCAGAACTGAACTGAGGGTTTGGGTCCATTCTAGGCCAGACACAAGGACGAGGTCTGGCCCAATAGTCCCGGACACCATTTCAAGTTAAAGCCAAACTCTGACCTGATTTCTCAGGAGTCTTTATGAGAATCTCTACCAACACTTGCCCAGCTCTAAGGCCAGTAACAAAGGTGTGCTGAGTGTAGGAGCCTGAAGCAAGGAGACAAGTCTGGTAGTAGCCTGAGCTACCATCCCCAGCAAGGAGCACCAGGAATCTGGTCTGCCAACTGCCCCAAAAGTTTCAGGATACATTTAGCTTTAAAGGTGCATACTTGTGAAAGCTTCCGACTTCAGGTCCCTTCATGTGTGTCTGACCAACCTAATAATCTTTTACCCAAATCTTAGGTTTTCAATAAAAATTTCTGCTAGGACCAGGGTCTGGCCTACTCTGACCAAAGTGGCCACTATTCTACTTTCTTCCTAAAGTTCCTAGCAGGCCCTTTCTCTTGGGCTGGGCCCAGTTTTCTATATTTCTTGCTCAGCATAGGTATGACTTTTGTGTTTTTTTGATTGCTCAGATACCCTTCAAACAATGGGCATTTCGACACTAACCAGCATACATTTAGAATTTTTATTCCTCTTTAGGTTAGCTGTTTAGACAGTAGTTCTGTCGTGAGATTAATTTGTCCCTCCCACTCTCAGTACTTGGAGCTCATCACCACTAGATTCATCCCCCTAACTACGCTCCCAGAAAACCTGATGGTCAGGGAAGCACTATTTAGAATACTCTGTTGGAAATGTAAGCTGGCTGAGAGCTCCTGGGTGCTTCTCCTGAAACAGGCCCCCAAACACCCATCCATGCTATCTTGGAAACATTGGAACCAGATGGCCTCAGAATGGAAAGAGAAAATGGTAATGCAGCCACAGTCTACCTCCGCAAATGTCACCCTAAGGGAAGCACTCACCTTCTCATTCCATGTCTATAATTTCAAGAGAGAATGGAAATACTATCCTTTTCTGCACTTGTAGGAAGAGTACTACTTCTTTTTTAATGACAATGTGAAATCCTGTTCTCCTTGAGTTTTCTAATTCAGGTTCTAGAAGTTGACAGAGCATGACAAGTCCCCCTCTTCCCTGGTCCCACTCTGCTGCTTCCAAAAGGTCATCGAGGAAGAGCTAAGCCAAAAGATGCAGAAAGAAACATTGCATTTTGAAAAGACTGTCAGATGGTGTGATTGATAGTACTGCTAGCTCAGTATATTGAAACAGTAAATAAATAAGGCCCATGTGCTCTAAGCCAGTATAGCTCCCAGGGGTGCCTTGGTTTCAAGGGCATAGCTTATGCCCTGCAGAATCTCACTCAATTAAATAATAAAATAAAGTAGCAGAAAACAGGCTCTCAATCAATGAGTTCCTCTTGAGAGCTCAAGCTCTGCTTTGTGCTGAGGGTTGCAAAGGACACATTCCCTATCTGCAGGGAGCCTATGACCCAGCTGTGGAGGGAGACTCACGCCAAAGAGCACCACAGCTGAGGACTGAACAATGTGTAACTAAGAGCTACACTTTCTCTGAGGCAAGAGGAGAACTGGGCTCCTCGGGGAAGACTTCTTGAGAGACAGGGTCCTGTGCTGGACCCTGGAGAGCAGGAACAAAGACAAGTGAAGAGAGAAGCAGATGACCCTCCTGGAGACGAAACAAGCATGGTCTGTGCACAGACTGGGAAGAGGCCAGGCTGATTAGAGCAGACCATCTGTGCTGTGTTAATATTTTCAAAAGAGGAAAAATATGTTGAGATATATATATATATGTATATATATATATAAATATATATATATACATATATATATACATACACATATATATATATATATGATATATGATTCATTTTACTCTGTCCTTCTGTAATGTATCCATGACAGTTGCTTCCAAAATTGTATTATGGTTACAAGCATCAAGCTGGTGATAGGGCTGCAAAAAATTTTCTGATTAAACCCCTTATTTATAATCTTGTCTCTATTGAACATAAAGCTTTTCTGGTGTTGATCTTTGCGACTTAATTCCTTTTCTTTATTTCCAGCTACTGAATTTTCAGCCTGAGATCACAACCCAATACTGTTTCCCTTATAAAACTGGCAAAGAATCCATCGGACTAAAAATAAAACATTTGTCTCAGATAGGATTCAGAAAGAAATAAACCAAAAGAGGGGAAATAAAGCACTTTTGTGCAATATGTTTCACTTTATATTTAAAATAGAATATAAATACAGTTAGTCTATAGAGCTCTGTCTTCCACTAATAAGGTATGTGACCTTACTAAGAGGGAAATAATGATAATACTGTGATAAATGTGGCACAGAAACACTTTGTGAATATATTTTGAGCACAGATGTCTTAGCTTTTACTCTTTTTTTTATATATATAAGAATAGGATTGTATTTTCCTGCAAAGTGAATGATGTCCAAATTTACTCTTTTCCTTTTCTTTAAAATGGACTTTTATCCCTTGCAGAACAGCATAATGTCTATTAAAATGTTAGGCAAAACTTGAAGTTAATGAGTAAGTGCTGTATATGATTTTGGAACAGTCCTTGGGGAGCTGAGGCCATCTGGCTTCACAGTTCACAACCCTCCTGAGACATGTTCTTCCAGCTCAGCAATTTCAGCCGGTGTGCTGCAAAAAGTTTTAAAGCGTGCAATAGCTGACTACTTAGTCAGGGACCTGACCTCTTTTCCCTTAGATTGTCAAATAAAAAATGGCAACAGCCAACACAACAATAGCCCTCAGGTGTGGATGAATCAAAATTATATTTTTTTGTCAGATTGAAAAAATAACTTGGGGGGCATGTCACAGAATCTTAGTAATTAGTTTTTGTGTGCCATGAGATGAAAAAGTTGGAAATCACTGCTCTAGCTACACACTGCTCACCGGCTTTGTACTTCCTGAGAAATTCGAAGTCTTCTGATCAAAATGTGAGGTCCCCATACCTAACACCACATATCAGAAAGTACATGTGAAATTGTTCCCTGTCCTTTGGCAGGCTATTCTTCATCAGCTGAAATTTGAGCGGCTCCTCAGTCAGCATCTGAGAATGAGTCCATGGCCTGTGTCCTGAGCTCCCGGGAGATAGATGACCTGGCAGGATGACACTCCAGCACCACAGGAGACGGATGTGCATTCTCGCTGCCCCTCTTGAAACAGAGCAGGTTCACATCCAGAAGAGACCCCAAAATGCCAAAGGAAAATCCAAGACAGCAAAATGCTTTTATTAGAAGTCTAGAAAGATAAGGAAAGCAAGCAGGAGTGCCCCTATCATGCAGATCCATTAGCCACATTCACAAAGACAGGCGATGGGAAACTCCTATCATTTCACTGCAGAGGCACTAGAGACTCCCAGTTAGGAAGGGAGGACGATGGGAGAGAGGGCGTTCACATCGCCGTCTGTACTGGGACCCCCACTGCCAGTGTTGGGCAAGTCACCTAACACTGAGTCTCAGAGTCCACCTCTGTAAAAGAGGTCAGTATTTCCACATTTCCAGGTTGTTTTCACAATTAGAGGTAATATATTTAAAGGAAACACCACTCCGAAATTATAGCTATTATTGTCACCTTCGCTGCAGGTAATGAGAATATTATTTCCTCATTTATCATTGACACAACATAAATAAATTAGACTCTGAGAGACATGACTTGTTTCATTTTCAAAGCCTACCATCTTACAGGCTTTGAAACCAGGAATAGCCTGTCTTGCCACAGTAACATCTTTTTTTTTTTTTTTTTTTTTTTTGAGTTATTACTAGACTCTTTCCTGGCACAGAGCAAATTTTCCTTTTTATGGACGTGAATGCACTATTACAAAGATGCTTGTAATCAGATAGAGGCCACCTAAGCAAGAAACATCTCCTCAATAGGAGATAAAATCCTATGGTTCCATCATTTTACCACGAGATGGGCAACAAGCTGGGAAATGATTTTGCCCACTTTTCCCTCCTTGTCTAATCAATTTTTATTCTTTTCATAGTCACATGTAATGGGCTGGAAATTGCTAAATAAAGTGAAAGATGTTTTGAATTACATTAGTAAGTGATAACTGCATTATTTTATAAGTGAATAGGGCTATCCATATTCATACAATTTATGAATTGAAATGTCACTTGGGGGGAAACATCAGTATCATAGTTTGCATTTAAATGCCTGCATTAGCTGTCAGCTGTGCCAAGTCCCATAAAGACAAACAGCTCAGCAGTAGGCACACAGATGAGGGCATTCATGGCCCACGTTGGCAAGCAGATGTGATACTGTAATCATGAAGTTTTCTGTAGTCAGGGCTTTGTAGTTTATCTAAATGTTCCTTACCTCTTTTCTGAAAACAGCCACATCTCCATGCTCATGTTAACAGCAGAGTCTTTTAAGCCTTCAGAATGTCCTTTTCTTCTAATTCTATCTCTATACAAAATTATTATTTATTGTTAGAGCCCATACAATATATTTTAATAAACTATATAAGATACAGAGGCATATAACAATCTGATATTAAATTGCAAATTCTAAATCTATATTTCTGTGCAACTGGAATCTTCCAGATTAGTGCATACTTATTAAGTACTAGAGGCCCGGTGCACAAAAATTTGTGCACTCGGCGGGGAGGGGGGTCCCTCAGCCCGGCCTGTGTTCTCTCGCAGTCTGGGACCCCTCGGGAGATAACGACCTGCTGGCTTAGGCCTGCTCCCAGGAGGCAGAGGGCAGGCACAATCCCTAGGTGCAGCCCCTGGTCAGGCTCAGAGCAGGGCTGATTGGGGAGTTGGGGCGCCACCCCCCGTCATGCACAGAGCAGGGCGGACTAGGAGGTTGCGATGCCACCCTCAGTCATGCTCAGGGTAGGGCCAATTGAAGGGTTGGGGCCCCACCCCATCACACTCAAGGCAGGGTCAATGGGGAGGTTGCGGCGCCACCCTGTCACGCACAGAGCAGGGCTAATCAGGGGGTTGGGGCGCCGCCCTCTATCACCCACTGAGCAGGGCCCGTGGGGGGGGGCGGTTTGGGGCGCCGCCACTCTCACACTCAGGGCAGGGCCAATAGGGAGGTTATGGCTCTACCCCATCACACACAGAGCAGGGCCCGTGGGGGGGCAGCGGGGGGGGGAGGGGTTGGGGCACCGCACCCTGTCACACACAGAGCAGGGCCAATCAGGGGGTTGGGGTGCCACAGCCTGTCACACACAGAGCCGCAGGGCAATCAGGGGGTTGGGGATCTCCCCCCTATCAGGCACAGAGAAGGGCTGATCAGGGGGTTGGGGCGCCTTCCCTTGTCACGAACAGAGCAGGGCGGATAGGGAGGTTGTGGCCCCGGCCCCTGTCACACACAAGAGCCGCAGGGTGATCAGGGGGTTTGGGCGTTGCCCCGTCACGCTGATCCTGGTGCCGGGAGGCCTCTCAGCTTCGCTGATCCCGGTGCTGGGAGGCATATTACCCTTTTACTATATAGGATAGAGGCCTGGTGCACGGGTGGGGGCCGGCTGGTTTGCCCTGAAGGGCATCCTGGATCAGGGTGGGGGTCCCCACTGGGGTGCCTGGCCAGTCTGGGTGAGAGGCTGAGGGCTGTTTTCAGGCTGGCGGGTGACTGAAGCTCCCAACCGCTCCTTTTTTCTTTTCTATTCTGGGCCAGCTTTAGCTCTGGCTCCAGCTCTGAGGCCTCTGCTGCTGAAAGCAGGCATCTGGTTTGTTTGGGTTCTATAATCGAAACACTGTATCAACTCCAGCTCTGAGATCCCGGCTGGCTGAAAGCAGGTTTCTGGGGTTTTGTTTAGATTCTATATTTGTATCAATGTTTCAAACTGCAAGCTCAGAGGCTGGCAAGGCAGGCGGGGAACGTTGGAGTCCTCCGTCACTGAAGCAAGCAAGCCTCATGTTCGCTTCAAGCTGCCTGGCTGCCGGCCACCATCTTGGTGTATGTGCATGCTTGCAGTCTATAGAAATCAGGGAAGAAAAGAAAGAGGAAGGGAAGAGCAAAGAAGAAGCCTTGTGCCATCAAAGGTTACAAGTGTTAGTTTAGTGAAAGTTATCAAGTGAAGCACAATTTAATAAAACAGAGAAACATAAATGTGCATATTTTACTTCTCATTCATTTATTCAAACAGTTTACTTATCTCCAACTATGTACTAAGCATGTTGTTGATTGTGAACATGATGCACCATCCTAGCCCTCAAAGATCAAGGTGGGGAGTGGAAACACTTAGGGGCTATAGAATAACAAATCAACAAATGAACTCTAGGGCCATAAATTGAATAAATGCTTTAATAGAACTGTATCCAAGGTTTCAATGGCACAGAAAGGGAGAGGCCCCTAACTTTGCTGGTACAGGGACAGGCAGTGTCAGGGAAATATAGCATTGGTACTGATTCTTAGAGGATGACTAGATGATATCCAAGGGCGAATAAGAAGGACAAGTGCATGTGGAGAAGATAGAACAACACGGGCTTAAGGAATTCAATGAGGGGTAACACCATATGAAACTTCAGAAAAGGGCAATGGTGTGTCTGGGATGTGGAAATATGACAAAAGGTGACTATGAAAAGAGACAGAGAATGGACTTGCTGAAACAAACAGCAACAACAAAACAGAACATTCTACATGGAAAAGCAGTCTAAGTAAGGCAGGGGTGGGGCCGGGGAGAGGGGATCAATAGGGAGGAAAAGGGGGCATCTGTAATGCTTTCAACAATAAAGGTAAGTAAAATTGGTTAAGTGGTGTGGTTAGACTACCTTATACAATAAAGAGGTAATATGCAAATTAAACCTCATGCCCTCACAAGATGGCTGCCTATCACCAGGCCAGCAAGGGGGTTAGTGAGGGACAACCGAATGACTGAACAAGCAGGCTGCATGGGGCAACCAGGCCAGCAGGGAGCTAAGTGAGGGACGACCAAATGACTGAACAAGAAGGCTGCATGGGGCAACCAAGCCAGCAGGGAGCTAAATGAGGGACGACCAAATGACTGAACAAGCAGGCTGCATTGGGAGACCAGGCCGGTGGGGGAGGGGGGCAGTTGAGAGCAACCAGGCCGGCAGAGGGGGAGCATTTGGAGGTGACCTGGCTAGCAGCAGGGGGAAGTTAGGGGCAACCAGGCAGGCAGGCAGGTGAGCGATTAGGAGCCAGCAGTCCAGGATTGTGAGAGGGATGTCTGACTGCCGGTTTAGGATGTCTGGCAGTTGGACATCTCCCAAGGGGTCCCAGATTGGAGAGGGTACAGGCTGGGCTGAGGGAAAACTCACCCCCCCCTCCGTGCACAAATTTATAAAGAGCAAGGAATCCATATCTCTATGTGAATTGTACCAATTTTCAAATGCTGATAATTGATTTTTTTTTTTTTGGGGGGGGGGGGGGAATTATACCTAAAAGAAGTAACTATGAGCCAGGTCCAGCCCATTGTTTTTCTTTGATGTCCTTTGATCTCATCCAATGCTATGAACACAGAAAAATGTTAGTAGACATTTTGCTGACGGTGAAATGAAGAGGTTTAGTCATATAAAGCATGATTGGAGACAGAAGATAAAGATTAAATTAATGAAACTGTATAATCCATATATTTGTACAGTGAAATAAAATTTGGGTGTAACAGGATGCCAGCAATTAATTCAGAAATATTTGGGAGAGAAATCACAAGACTAAGGAAATCAAGATTATTTTTCCCAGCCCTGACAGTTTGGCTCAGTGGATAGAGCATTGGCATGGGGACTGAAGGGTTCCAGGTTGGATTCCAATCAAGGGCACATGTTCAGATTGTGGACTCAATCCCCAGTAGGGGGCATGCAGGAAGCAGCCAATCAATGATTCTCTCTCATAGATGTTTCTCTCTCTCTCTCCCTCTCCCTTCCTCTCTGAAATCAATAAAAATATATTTTTCAAAAAAGATTATTTTTCCCAGAGACTACTTGATGCCATTATATTATTTTTAAAAATCCTAATATAGAAAAACCCTGGGTCATAACAACCAGTAACTACTGAGGCTGACCAACCAGAAGTCAGTCCTGCAATAAGCTGGGTTGCCGTGGCAGCCCAGTGCTAACTGCTTTGCTGCTGGGAGGTGCCCCAGCACTGACTGCTGAGGGGGCTGTGAATCAGGGCCAGAGAGAGGCCTGAAGACAGAAGCAGAAACTGATCCATTGCCTCTGTGGCAGCTTTTGGTCAGCACTTGCCTCTCTCTTTCTCTCCCAGTATGGTCAGCAGTCATGCCTCCATTTCTCTCCAGGCCTTCACCAGGACTGCTGATCAGCACCGCCTTTCTGATCAGGCCTGGTTGATAGGCCCAGAGATGCTGACTGGCATAGAAACCAACCAATCAGAACCAAATATGGGTGAAGGAACCAATGGCTGCCTAGGAGGCGAAGCTTTTGATGCTGACTGGCATAGAAACTGACCAATCAGAACCAAATCTGGGTCAACTGTGAGGAGCCAATGGCTGCCTAGGAGGCAGAGCCTTGTACCTGACTGGCATAGAAACTGACCAATGAAAACCAAAACTGGGTCAACTGTGAGGAGCCAATGGCTGCCTAGGAGGCAGAGCTTTTGACCTGACTGGCATAGAAACTGACCAATCAGAACCAAATTGGCTGGCAGAGGAGGGCAGTTGGGGGCAAGATCAGGCCTGTAGGGGAGGGCAGTGGAGAGCAAGATCAGGCTGTCAGGGGAGGGCCATTGGGGGTGAGATCAGGCTGGCAGGGGAGGGCATTTGGGGGCAACCGGGCTGGCAGGGGAGGGCAGTTGGGGGCGAGATCAGGCAAGCAGAGGAAGTTGGGGGTGAAATAAGGCCAGCAGGGGAGAGCATTTGGGGGCAAGATCAGGCCCACAGGGGAGGGCAGGTTGGGGTGATCAGGCAGGCAGGCAGAGGCAGTTAGGGGTGATCAGGCAGGCAGGAAGGTGAGTGGTTAGGAGCCAGCAGTCCCAGATTGTAAGAGGGTTGCATAATGGGCTGAGGGATCCCCCCCCCTCGGTGCATGAATTTTGTGCACTGAGCCACTAGTATAAATTATAAGACTATTCATAATGGTCAGTTAAATGCACTGTTTGATGCCAAAGAAGTGAAATACTATTTTATTAATTTTTATTGTCTGTCAAGTGGTCATTTTCCTTTCAGATATTTTGTTTCACTAGAGAAGGCTGAGCCATTCTCATGTCCACATGCTGTTAATCCTCTGACTGTCCACCTGTGGGCAGCAATGGTTAGGGGAGACTTCTCTAGTGCAGCTTCACCTTCTTGGAAGCCTTATCCTGATGGCACTGGCCTTGGTTGAGATTTTCCAGCAAATGATGTGTAGGATCATTTTGCTTTTTATTTAAATTCACATGTTTAGAATTCATAGTAGTAGAGATGCCCTGGTGGACACCTGTCACTGTTCTCCAAAGGTAATAGCGAAGTTGATCAGAAGCATGGTGAACATTGTCTGTATGCAAAAATATTTATAGAAGACAGTACATAAGGATGCAAAATGGTGCGGTAGGTGCATGAGAGTAGTGAAAATGGGATTGTTTTAAAATTTCATTGCTTTTAATTTGCATTTTTACATATTTAGAAATTTACATAATTCAGGAATGTATGTTATATATTCAAGGCATATGCATCTCTTATCATCTGAAAAATAAGATAAATAAAAAAGAAGAAATGACTTATAAAATGAATACTGGCTTAATGTATGAAAATGGAAAACAGGCTGCTTAGTGATGGCCACTCTCAAGGATGAAAGTAAGAAAAGAGAAATGCAAAACATCTGCTCTCCTGTATCCTTGAGAGAAGAGTACAGATAAGAACGTGTGAAAGTCTATTTAAATGCTTTCATTTGTTATCTCCCAATGTTTTCTTTCAGTTCCAATATATAGAGAGTAACTCTAAAATGTTGAAATGAAAAGAACCTGTGTGTTTGCCTTTCAGAGGGAAAGGCGAAGAAGGTTAGGCAAAAAGTCCCAAGGGGTAACTTCAGTTTATGTTGGTCAAACATGAAACAAAACAAAACCTTGGGAAGAGCAAGAAACGTGAAGGACAAATATTTGATAACATAAAGATATATTAGTTTTGAATTTGAGCTATAGCTACTGTTTGTAAATACACTGAAATAAACATTTCAGGACACCAGCAAGTAGTATTCAAGTCAGAGTTATGAAATTCCATTGATGTTCAACAACAGGATCAGCAACTCTGACAACAACAAATATGAAAGAATAAGTAAACAAATTTATGCCAAAGTCGGCAAATCTGAAAAATTAGGAGGACTAGAAGTCAACAAAATGTTGGTCCATTTGGGCTTTATGAATATTTTGTTATTAATACTTAGTGTTCCTTTGAGAAGGTGAATAGCTCATTAAGTCTACAGAGAGGCTTGCTTATAAATGCAAAGGACTGGGGATAAAACTAGATTTCTTTAGAAACTGAAAATGATGCTTCTGAAGCTCCCGCTGGCTAAATAGTTCCTTCGAGTGCCTAATTCAGAGATAAATAATGCTAAGTGTGTTAGCACTTTGGTGTTCCTGTTGCAATTAATATAACCGCCACGGAGAAAAGATACCATGCAAAACCTCCTGGTAGCTAAAGCTAAGCATTAAATTGAGTCAGATCTCAACTACCTAAACTACACTTTGAGAAGTATAACATTTGGGACATTAGGGTAACATCAAAGGCAGTTTTGATACTCCAGGACATAGTACTCCAGCCGCCTACAAGAATTAAGGGAACAATTTCAACAATGGGGGAATCTGGCTCATTATGAAAGATTCTTGCTAGAATAACAAACATAATGTTTGCATCAGTCAGCAAGTCCTGTACTCTCTCTTGGCCATGCATATGTAATAAACCATGCCTATCATTTCTCTTCTTCATATTTGTATTATCTCCTTATATAGCATTGTTTACCCATGTAATTAATATGTTCTTTACCCTGCTTCCAACTCACTAATGGTTTTTTAAGGGTTTTAAATTTACAGGATTAGACATAGCATCACAGCCAGTTACACACCATATGGTAGGTTCTCCCAAGTGCCGTTTATTATTATTATTTTACTTATTCAGATCTAGGATATAGGCACAGGCATGTTCCTACATGAATCTCAAAGGTCAGATAATCTATTACTCTCATTTAACTGATGAGATTAAAAGATCATTAATTGCTCTGAATATTTACTGCCAAATCCTAGACCATTTCCTCTGCAGATACTTCATTTGCAATCTAGAGGATTTATACTATATGCAAGCAAAATCAGGAGGAAAAAAATTTTGTGAAGTAGATTTTTCAAATCCCCTTCTAATCAACAGTCAAAAATAATAACATCATAAGCTTGAAATTTAAAATACTTTCATTTTACATAAGATTTGTGCACCAGATGCCTTTAGGGCCTGGCAAGTTATACAAATGAGTGAAGTAAGTTGTAGGCCATAGGAAACTAAAAAACTCTGTGAGTTCCAAATCAGTTTTAACCAGAGGCCACCAACTTGTAATATTTAAAATCACACAGGATGGACTGAATTATCATTTATCACTGAGTAAATAAGATACTTTTATTCCATTTTAAAGACAGGAGAAAAAATAGCAGTGAGATATTCACCTCATACCATATACAAAAATAATTCCAAATGTTTAAAGAGAAATGCATTTAAGTCAATAGAGTGCAGGAAGTTTATGCTTTGATGAACTCTCTCTGATCCAGATACATAGGAATCAAATATAGAAAAAACAAAATTGAATAATAGGATCAAAAGCAAAATAAAACTTCTCTGGAAATAGAAATAGAAAAGAAATGTAAGACACTGAGTGAGTCCCAAAGTTGTTGTACATCTGAGCTCTGTGTCCAAGAGCAGGCAAACAGCCAAGAGTTCAGTTCCTGGGAGCAGAGAGCCAAAAAATTGTCCAGGTGAGTCAGGGACCACTGCTTAAAGCCACAGACAGGAAAGAAGTGCATGAAACATGCTCAAAAACAACAACAAAGATCTACTCCCGTTTCCTAGGGTTACAGTTTCTATGGAGCAACAAACAGGAGGCAATGAACACAGAGACAGTTGGGACTCAGGGTTAAATCCAGAGACCTAGGATCAGTCTCCAGGTTTTTCCTTCACCTCTGACATCACTCCCGGGAAGAAGCTTTAAACCGTAACTGTAAGAGCTAGTTCTGGATCGTGAGGCTAAGTAGAAGCAACCTTAAAACTACAAGCCAGAGGTAGAAACTAGAACAGAGGATGTCTCAAAATATCTCAAATAATTAATATCACACAGACTTTGTTTTCTACCCACAATGTAAGCAAGTTAGATAGGAAGGAGTAAACATGTATAAAAACACACACCTACACACTACACACACACACACACACACACACACACACACACACACACACACACACCTCAAGTGCACTCCTAAGTAGTTCACTGGACAATGAGGAAACTATGATGAAAATCATGAAACACTTAGGAGCAGATGACAATGAAAGTATTTCAGAGCAAACTTTACAGGATTGAATCATTCATGTTTTAAGGATGGAAATGCATACATTTTAATTCATTTATTTAGAAAGGAAAGTACTTTAAAACAAAGTGAATTTTGTAATAAATGAGTTCATCATTTAAGTAAAAAAAAAAAACCTAGTAAAAGTAAATAAATAAATAAATCTGAAAAAATAAATCTGAAAACAGTTGAAGCAACAAAATGATAAAGTTAGGAATAGGTATTAGTGAATTATAAAACAAAGAAACAAAAGAAATAACTAGTGAAATCAAAATCTGATTTGCTGAAGAAAACACATAAGTAAATAAAAATGACTAATCAATAAAACACAAGCATTATTAGCAATAAAAAAAGACCTGCTGATATAAAGCACATTTATAAATCAAATCAAATTTAGGAACCAACCTGACATAAACATAAATGCCAAAATCATAATATATTATCTAAATAAGTAAAGTTGTGAATAAAATAATAATGATCTAGTTATATTTACCCTGGGGAACCATGAAGAGTTCAGTAATAAAAAAAACCAAACTATTAAGTATCACATTAATGAACAGATGACAGGAAAAAAACCATGATCTAACAATAGATGCAGAAATAAAAGCATTTTATGAAGTTCAACACTTATGATTTTTTAAAAAAACAGACTTAGAAAACAAATGTAGAGTATTCCTCTATTGGATTTTAAGTCTTAGCCAATGCAATGTATCGGAAAGGAAGAAACAAAAGTATACTAGTATGTATTGGTTATCGATGCATTTTCACTAATCGGAGATTTTATAAAGTATACAGAATACAAGTTCAACATCAATTATTAAGGTTTTTACATACCAATAGTAATAAATTAGAAAAGGTAGCAAAATTTTTTTCTGTCCATTATAGAAGCAACAGCAATAGCAAAATCACCATGAAAGCAGGGGAAAAAAAATATCTAAGAAAAGACAGAAGCACTTTTGGAGGAATAATTCTTTATTGAAGAGCATAAAAGCAGATTTGAATACTTAGAGGTCTATTTATGGATGCAAAGGTTTACTAGTAATATTGCAACGATGTCAATTATCCTTTTGATTTTTAAATTCATACTCACAAGAATTATTTGAATTTTATGAGGAGCATAGTAAGTCTTTTTTTTTCCTTTTCTTTTTGTAAACTCAGCTGGTTAGTCTGTATTAGCCAGATTTCATTAGAATGTCACATTTACTTCCCCAGTGCCTAACTGACTTATTTGCTTCAATTAGTTCCCATTTGTGACGGCCCATTCATAATTCTAATTCTGTAATTTATCCACCTGGCTCTTGCAATTTTCAGTTCTGATCCTAGATGATTCCCTCATAGGGAACCAAGTCCCGAAGCACTGCTGGTTCATAGTTACGTATCCTGTTCCACAAAGCAGTAGGACCACAGCCACTGAATGACTCCTAAAGTAGTTAAATTTCTGTTTTACATAAAAAATAATTCAGGGAAAAAATTAATGCATTAATGCTCCAGTTCTGCTAACATATGTCTCATAATGGGTGTGCCACTATCCATGTTGTTGTGCCCCTGGAAATGGGACTTTCAGGCCAAAATGATGACTCACTGAGGCACCATTTCTAGAAATCTAGTCATTTCTACCTGGAAGATTGACAACTCTCAGGAAGTAGTGAATACGTTACCAAAGGGACACTAAAGCTAATGAATTGAAGTCTTGTGAGAGTTTGATGAGTCAAAGACATTTTATTTTCAAAAGGAAAATAAACAGGTAATTTTCAACATGTAAAATTCTGATTCTTTCAGAATGAAGAAGAAACATAACAAACTGTTTTTAAAACTTTTTTATTAGAAGAAACCTGGAAAATGATTGCAATTTACTAAGTTCTTTCAAAAAATACATTGTACATATAAAGCTGTAAATTTATCTGTCAAACACTTTTATTAAACACATTAAACAGGTCAAATAATTTGTTTACTGTGTGCTTCAGTCTGACTTATTTTTTAGCTGTACTTTATTATATGGGAGAAGTGAATCAAATATTGAATAGTAACTTTTTCCAAAGAACTGTTTAAAAACAATCTTAAAAATAATACTGTGTTTGTAAGCCCAAGAAAAATAATAAAATAAGATTCAGTTCTATGATTGCTATATCTGGAGAGTTAAAAATTGCATTTTGTCATGCTGGCCTGGTGGGTCAGTTGGCTGGAGCATCTTCCCATACACTAAAAGGTTGTGTGTTCAATTCCTTGTTCCATACTTAGGGTGTGGGTTTGATCCCCAGTCAAGGCATGTATGGGGGGGAGGCAGCCAATTGATGTTTCTCTCTCTCTCTCTCTCTCTCTCCCATGGAAACATGCCCTCTGCTGAGGATCAAAATAAAACAAAACATTGCATTTGTCCATGATAAAAGAGAGAGAGAGAGAGATGTTGAAAAAAGCAGATTTCATGACTTTTCATATGACTAGATAAAGAGGACCGTCTGGCCAGTGCTTCTCTGTGGTTGAGTATCAACCTATGAACTAGGAGGCCCTGGTTCAGTTCCCACTCAGGGCACATGCCAAGGATGCGAACTCTATCCCCAGTGCTGGGAGAGGGTGCAGAAGGCAGCAAATGGGTGACTCTCATCTTTTCTATCTCTCCTCCCTTCCTCTCTGAAATCAATAAAAATAATGTTTTTAAAAAAAGAAAAAATTAATTTTGATTATGCCAAGTTAAAATCAATAACTTAACAATAGAAATTGAGAATTTTGATGTTTTCTGATGATCATGAGGCAAAATAAATTTAGACTGAGTTTCTTTCCAGTAAGATATGTTAGTACATAAGCTCTTCTATTCAAAGAAAAGCTGTTTTTATCATTGCAGAAAGAAAAATTCCTGGTTAGAAAAAAGATGGTCATGGATATCCTAATCATTTTCCAGTAACATTTTCTTTCTAAGCCAGTCATCTCAATCTTTGGAGATAAAATATTAAAAATCTTGCAAAGAATTTAACTGATTCACTAACATTATTATGCTCTAATATCCTCCTATAATACAATAAACCTTATATAAAAACTAAGTATGGAAGGAAAGAAGAATTGTCTTGGCAAGGAAGTAATGCAAGCCCTAAGTAAAATCAGAAAAAAAAAATCTATTTTTATGGACTTCATCATCTTCCATCTCTTTTGAGTGCCCAGGGAGGTATATTTCCTGATTCTGTAGCATCATTCTGGCCCACCCACTGAAACAGCATTTGTGGTCAAAATCCCCAATGAAAATATTCTATCTCCAAAAACTAGTCAATGTCATGAGTTCTTGATAAACTGCTCTTTGAAAAGGATTGAGATAATACATGAGTATTTTAACTATTTCCATCCATCCATCCATCCATCCATCCATCCATGTATCATTGCAACAAATATTTGTTTAGCACTCTGTGCTAGAGGACACTATGATTTACATGGAAAGTACAGAAATATCTAAGATATGATCTCTGAAGAGAAAATCAATATGCCAAGAAAGACAGAGCACATTCTGTGGTAAAATTGCTGTTTATGCATGCTGTAATAACAGCTCATACAAAGAACCATGTGAAATAAAGCAGCAATAAACCTTGCCATGGTGGTGGACAAGGGGCTCTTTAACTGCTCCTTTAGGATGAATAGGATTTATTCAGAAAAGGAGGTAAAGGCAGGAGTAAGATCTTCAGAAGACCTTTATCTCTCTTGATGCCTAGTCTCTGAATATGTGATATGGGCGGGAAAAATTTAGTACACTCCTCCAAATAGCTGTTTCATATTTGTTATTGAAATCTATGCCAGAGGCATAAGGAGTGTAAGAAACAATTCTTCATCCATGCAATAAGTGATATTAATATATGTGGTTGGTTAGAAAGACTTCGCAGACCCACCTCCCTGATGTGATCGAAGAGTAAGAATCCAGCCCATCCAGCAGCACATCCCTCCACTTCATGGGAATTCTGTCCTGATCAACTACAAACCTGCTTTAGAATACAATTGCTTATATGAAATGTAAATACAGGCATTTATGAGGATGAAAAATCAACAGTTGTTGGAGGGGAATTGATTGGAAAGGCACAGGATGGAAATGTTCTATATTTTATTTGGGACAGTGGTTACATGGGTATATAAAATGATCAAAATTCAACAAACTAAGACTTATTATATTTTAATTATATGTCTATAATAATAAAAGGACAATATGCTAATTAAACCGGATGTCCTTCCAGACATCCTTCCTTCCCAACAAAGCTGTGGCAGGTGGGGGCCAAGGCAGAGGAGGCCGCCGCAGCAGCGGAGGCCAAGCCCCTTTCACGAATTTTGTGCATCGGGCCTCTAGTTTAACATAATATAAACTAAAAAAGAATATCATTGCATCCTCCTCAAAGAAATTTTCATGCATGGTACTCATCAGAGGGTTTAAAGATGGAAATGCTGTTTCCCCAAATCACTAGAACAGGGTCTCTGATAGTTTTCAACAGCTCACAAATAAGTGTGGGTCTCTGGCAGACTTTGGTCTCAGACTTGCTTATATTGTAACTAACCATCTGGTCATTAGTTCCTAGAGATGGTGGCAGAAAATCAGTACCACTCCTAACTCTGACATTTACCAAAACAACCTGACATTTACTAAACAGCTAAATTGGCTTAGGGAAATTTGCAATCCTGAGTAATAGTGAGGCTCTTAAGGTGGAAAACTAAAGTCAGGCTAGGAAGGGAAGGCAGCGTGCAAGTGAGGCTGAGATTTTAGGGGAAATCTTTCTTATAGTACTTTCCTAATTTCTAGTCAGCCAATATTGCAGATATGTAAGTTCTCTTTGGAACAAGTATCATAACCACATATCTCTATCCTCAGGAGGCCTTATACACATTCTTACACTGAATATTTAAATGCTTGGGATGAAGTACATAAGAAAGAAATGTGGAAAAGCTTATTTCAGGTATGTGTTTTATAATTTGTCAAACTAGAAAGAAATGTGTAAGCCCAAATGAGGACAAAAGAAAAAGAGAGAGGAACTGTGTAAAGTACTGGCAATAAAAAACAGAAAAATATTGGACCACGGGAAATCGTAAATTCTGTTACTATCATAGTCCTTTATTTCCTCAGTACCTCCCTCTCTCCTTATGATTCTTTCTTTCACCTCATAAAGACAATGAGCTTGATTTTAAAACTATTGTTCTTAAGGAGGACAATAAAAAAACTAACTAATCATATCTAAGACTAAATCTATGCTTATACCAGGCAAATAAGTCAGGCTTGGTTTTATGAAAGCCCTTAACATACCTTGAATGATTTTCAAAAATACTATGACCTATAATTGAAAAGCAATTTCTGCATTATATTTTCAATTTTATACACATATTTTGAAATTTGATTATATGTGCCTTATTTCTCCACAAATAACAATGAAATGTTTTAGCCTTAAGTGCATTGTATAGTGAATCTGATATCTCTGAGGTTATATATTTCGATCTCCTCATTGACTGAATAAATAGAACAAAAAGGGATACAATTGCAGTGTGAATGCTGCATCATGAATCAAAAGATAGCAACCTAGACAACTAGTTCTCCCTATAGAATAGAAACTCAGAGGACAGTAAAGAAAGAAATTCTTATCGCATTCATTTTTTAAATGTCAATACACAGTAGTGATCTTTGATCATGAGGACAAGGAGGTGGCAGAGTTGGGGGTAGTAATTCTGTTGACCTTTTAACAGACCAGCAATGTTTGATATGAATTTACATTTATACTTCTAGATACATAACATTTATGATCCCTCAAAAAGTTACAGTATTTCTGGAACACCAATTTTTTTTTTTAAATCCACATGATACTGGAATGTCCATAGACTACCAGGCATACAACATGCCTAACACAAGCTTTGCTTTTGTGCAATCTGTTCTGACTACTACACCATGTACCTCGGGACTTGGCTTACATTTCTAGAATGTTATTTAACCTAAAGATAAATAAAACTCTTTTAAAAAGAGCACAGAGGCTGCATTCTGAGACTCAGGTCTTACTTTGTTCTTGGGTGCAACTCAACCCACAGAAAGATTATTCACACCCACTCATAGGCCCCAGCTGCACTCCCACCACCAGGTATGAAACACCTAAAATGGCCCCTTTGTGAGACAGGAGGGCCTGAAAAGGAGGAACAGTATGTTCAGTCATTATGCAACCACTGGGTAAAAGTTCAGCTTCAGTCCATGTTTAAGGATGTTAATACCTGTTCTATACAGTTGTGAAAGCCAGAGCAAATGAGCTGTTGTTGAAAGAAAGTCACGTTTTAGAGCTCGGAATCTTCATTTAAATATTTGAGATTTCCTTCTAATAAAAGGTACTAACTTGATATTCTAACTTATGCTTGGCAGAAGCATTCTGTTGTCAATTTAGAATGTATTTTTTATGGATAACTGGCCTATTAAGCTTACACAAATTGTACTAAAATGTTAATGCAGAGCTGAAATAAAACAAAAGATACATTTATGACATAGTAGGCAATAATTTTAGATGTAAGGGATGAACTTTTTAGAAGTACTTTTACACTTTTACTGCAAAAGTAGCCTAATGTAGAATAAAATTACTGGATAATACTTACTGAACTCCAGACTAAGAATACCAGAGTACATGAGCTGGTAAGCATGCTGAAGGACAATGAGATGAGAGTTAAAAAAAATTAACTAACATTCAGGGCCATATAATTATTTGCTGTGGGGCGCTGTCCTGTGCACAGTAGTGCATTTCCAAGAATCTCTTGCCTTTACCCACAAGATGCCAGCAGCAATCACCATCACCACCACCTCCACCCACCAATTGTGACAACCAAAAATGTTTCAACATATTGTTTCTTGCAGGGAGCAGGGGAGGTCAAAATCATCCTCTGTTGAGAATTCATGTTTCAAATCCAGGCAGTTTTACAAAATCCTGAACATGTGTTTACTAGTCACTTCCTAGTAACTCTAAAAATAAAAAATACAGGTATTAACCAAAACAGTGCCACAGCAACACATAATTGTTTGGCTTGCAGATGTTAGCCATTATCAATATGTTACCTGTTGTCCAAATTTTACCCATTAGATATGATTTATGAAATGGATTTTTATCTAGATAATTTTTTATGTTTTTAAATATAATTCTATTGATTTCAGAGAGGAAGGGAGAGGGAGAGATAGAAACATCAATAATGGGAGAGAATCATTGATCGGCTGCCTCTTGCATGCCCCCTGCTGGGGAATGAGCCCAAAACCCAGGCATATGCCCTTGACCAGAATTGAATCAGGGCCCTTCAGTCTGCAGGCCAATGCTCTATCCACTGAGCCAAACTGGCTAGGGCCAATGTTTTACATAGATCTCCCTAGTGCCCTTTTTGTGTATTAACTATCTGAGTTTTTATAAAAGAAACATTTTCTCAAGTTTTATTTAGCTTAATAGGGAAAATAAAATCTGATTAAATCTTCAGTCTCACCCAATTCTCTGAAACCATCAATTATACTAGACTTGGACAATGCAACATCCATTGATCCAAATATAAAACTAACTTTGTAAAATTTTGCTTGCAAGAACAAAGGACAATTAATCAATACTCCATTGCATTCAGACTAATCTCTTATTTATTTTGAGTTTAATTTCCAGCTTCACAATTTGCCTGTTTTTTGTTGTTGTCATTTAATTTCTAGGATTCCAATCGATGCCTTTTAAGACCCAGAAGTTCCCTCTAAACTCTCCTTTCCTTTGCACATCAAGAACCAGTGCAATTTAAATAAAAGTCAAGCTTAAGTAGTGGGGGGGAGGGGGTGGATAAAAGGAGTTCACAAAGAGGAAGACAAATCAAGGAGGATATTGAGATACCTGATTCTTTCCCTGGGTAGGAAGTGTCCTGGCAGCATAGGTCTGTCCCCGGCACAGACTTGGTGAGATAAGAAGCCAGTCCCCACCCCATTTCACATGGCACCTACGGGTGCCTGGAAAAAGCCCCGAATCCTGGGATCTCCTTGAATAAAATACCACAAGAGAAGCTGGTGAGCTGTGAGCTGTATGCATTTTCTCACTGAGAAGTTCCCTAGTAAGAATCCTTTCCTGAATGTTTCTTGTGATTTTTCTCAGATAGGGGAATTCAAATATTGTTCAAACATTAATTAAGTATTCATCATACTGAGCCTGCCTCTTCTCTTAACAACAACAAAAAAAGTCTTGAGGTCCTTAAGTTTACAAGGTCATGGCTGACCAACAAAAAAAGAAAGGCTCAATTCCAGTATCTACCCAGGTGATAGAAGGCCTGGGTATGGGATAACACATTTGAAATCAGGAACAATTGTAAGAGACAAAGTTGGGTTTACATTCAGCATGAGAAAGGCATATGCCTATGCAATCTTCAAAAATATGTAAGAAGAAAGCAATCTTCAAAAGCAATGATGGGGATTAAAAAAATGTTTGAGCATCAGTATCAGATGTCTGTTAGCTCAATGTTAATTCAACAAAGGTCTAGGTGTTTGCATAGTTTTATTTGGACCTTGCACTAAATAGACTTAAATGTGACCTTTGAAACATAAATTGTTCTTTAAACTATTTCTTATTAGTCTTGCTACAGATATCTGCAACTCCCTATCATGTCTTTGGCCTAACAAGTTGAATACAACGTTATTCTTGGAGAATTTAAAAAAAAAGACTTTCTTTGTTCTGTTTTGTTGGTTTAAATGCAATCAGAGTCAACGGGGATTTTCTTGATAGTAATCAATTTATTAACTTTCTCCCTGCATTCCCAGATTTCATTAATACTATGCCTACTCCACTATTCCATTAACAGTGTGCCTACTCCACTAGCCATCACTAGTGTGCCTAATCCAGTTCAAAATCATTACTGTGAGATAAATAGATAGATAGGAACTACCAAAGGGAGTAATTTTCAAAACTTTATTTACTCTGTTGTGTTAGCTTAACCTGTCTGGCCTCAGTTTCTGTGTACAGATTTGAAGAACACAGCTTGCATTCAGACTACCATGTGCTCACACACACTTCTTCACGTTCAGTATTCTGTGGTTTCTTATTTGGAAACTTTAGCTAAAAACAAATTGAGTACATTTGTAAAATTCCTTCTCTGTAGAAAAAACCCTTCATTCCCTTTCAGTTTAATAACCGGTGTTTAACTGGTTGCCAAATATTTTAGATTTTTACCTCTGAAATGTCTTTATAACTGTCCCCATCTTGTACGTCAACTACTTATTCCCAGAATTATTTCGCTAACGCCCTAACTGGGCTTCCACATCTCTTCTCACTGCCCACTTCTTTCCTATGTTCAGTGTCGGTTTACACTGATTTGCAGCTTCAGTCACACACTAAATCCCTACTAAAATAAGTGAATGGCTTCCAACTGTCTAATGGCATTAAGTACAAACTCATCCTGCTGGTTTTCATGGCTGCGAACAATAAAACCGCCACTTTATCCCTCCTGCCACTCCAGCTTTTCCTTCAACTCTTTCTGCAGTTTCCCAAGTCACCAGATAAATGGAACATTGTGATAAATGGTACAAAGCAGACCTATCTTTGTACATGTTATTCTCCTACTTGGAATTCCTTGATGCCTATTTCTACCTATAATAACATAATCTAGCCCTAGCCAGTTTGGCTCAGTGGATAGAGTGTCGGACTGCGGACTGAAGAGTCCCAGGTTTGATTCCAGCCAAGGTCACATGCCTGGGTTGCGGGCTCGATCCCCGGTAGGGGCGTGCAGGAGGCAGCCAATCAATGATTCTCTCTTATCATTGATGTTTCTATCTCTCTCTCCCTCTTCCTTCCTCTCTGAAATGAATAAAGAAATATAAAAAAAAACCCATAATCTATATTTCCAAATCCATCTTCAATGTCTTGTTTATTTTCACAATTTCTCCCCAATTTTGAGGTGACCAGTATCTTTGGAATTTTTATTTTTACTTTTATACATTAACCCTACACAAACCACCTTACACTCCATAGTATGTGCCTGTGGCTTATGTCATCCATTCCTAAAATGTAGCAACTGAAATGCTGTGTCTTCTTCAGTGTCTGATACTTAAAAATAACTTAGTGAATATTTGTAAAATTCAAAATGAAAGAATAAAAAGTATAGTCAGGGGCTTGAAGAAGCATTTAAGTATTCATTCTTTCAGTAAATAATTTTTGAATATATATATATATATATATATATATATATATATATATATATATAATCAGTTGTCCAAAACTCTCCAACAATATAGGGTGTAGTAAAAGTAGGCTGTTCATATGCAAAACACAGACTTTATTCTTGTATTATTATTTATTAATTAGTGTCCTGGTGCACAAACTTGTACACATTGAAAGGAAATTAATTAGAAGAAATTTTTTAATATTGCTATTCACCCTTTCTCTATAATATGTATCAACCAAATTCATGATCCACAATGACAGATGGAAAACACATGTGTGATTGGCGCCAGAGAGAGCTTCATATGTATCCAACTTAGCCTTGTATAGATATAGAATAAACTTGCTTAATTAGATCTGCTTTCTGATTTAACTAAACTTTCTCCAGCCCAGTGAAGCACCCCATCTTCTCTTTCAGGTAATTGTCAGCAACACAGCAGTAAATATCAACACGAAGCAGATTAGTATTGTAGATCATGCAGGGAGAACAAAGGGTAACATATTTAACTGCAGCAGTGTTTGACTATATTCTGCGAAGTGAGAAAATCTGAAGTCATTTTCAAGGTCCACTATTTCTTAATTCTTTTCAGTTGGGTCAAGTTTCTAAGCTTTCTAAATCTCCATTTTCCAGCTAATGAAAAGAAAATAAGATTCCACCGAGTCTCCTATCTACCTACTCCAGGACTTTTGTGAGGATCAAATGAGAGGAGGCACGGGAAATGCTTCACAAACATATGGTTAAAGTGTAAAATGTTTCCACCTGTGTTCTGGGCTGAAGAAACTCCAAGGAGGCTAGTTGCTAGGGAAAGGAAACTGGACATCATTACCTTGTGCCCACAGGGACCGTTTCAAGGCTGGGTTGGGCTGTGGGTATTTTGTGCCATGGGGTCTTGGCAGTGTTGGCTGCAGTTTGGTGGGGTGTCACTCTGAGGTGGTGGTGGAGCCTGTGTCCCACTTGGGGGAAACCAAGTGTTGGTTTGTGGGCGCCAGGTCCCTGATGCAGGCCAGTGTGCATCATGGCAGCTCCTGAGTTGAACATCTGCCCCCTGGTGGTCAATGTGTGTCATAGCTACCAGTTGGAAGGTAGGAGAGACACTTAGCATATTAACCTTTTATATATATAGACTAGAGGCCCAGTGCACAAAAATTTGTGCACTCGGGGGGAAAGGGGGTCCCTCAGCCCGGCCTGTGCCCTCTCGCAGTCTGGGACCCCTTGGGAGATAACAACCTGCTGGCTTAGGCCCGCTCCCGGTGGCAGAGGGCAGGCCCAATCCCTAGGTGCAGCCCCTGGTCGGGCTCAGAGCAGGGCCAATTGGGGGGTTGGGGCACCGCCCCCTGTCACACTCAAGGCAGGGTCGATGGGCAGGTTGCGGCGCCACCCCCTGTCACTCACAGAACAGGGCCCATTAGGGGGGTTGGGGCTCCGTACCCTGTCACGCACAGAGCAGGGCCGATCAGGGGGTTGGGGAGCTCCCCCCATCACACACAGAGCAGGGCCCATCAGGGGGTTGGGGAGCTCCCCCCTGTCACGCACAGAGCAGGGCGGATCAGGGGGTTGGGGTGCCGCACCCTGTCACACTCAGGGCAGGGCCGATGGGGAGGTTATGGCTCTACCCCGTCACACACAGAGCAGGGCCCATGGGGGGTGTTGAGGCACCGCACCCTGTCACACACAGAGCAGGGCCCATCAGGGGGTTGGGGCACCGCAGCCTGTCACACACAGAGCGGCAGGGCAATCAGAGGGTTGGGGAGCTCCCCCCTATCAGGCACAGAGCAGGGCTGATCAGGGGGTTGGGGCACCTCCCCCTGTCACGAACAGAGCAGGGCCGATAGGGAGGTTGTGGCCCCGCCCCCTGTCACACACAGAGCCGCAGGGCGATCAGGGGGTTTGGGCGCTGCCCCCTGTCATGCTGATCCCAGTGCCGGGAGGCCTCTTCGCTCCACTGATCCCGGTGCTGGGAGGCATAGCACCCTTTTACTATATAGGATAGAGGCCTGGTGCATGGGTAGGGGCCGGCTGGTTTGCCCTGAAGGGTGTCCTGGATCAGGGTGGGGGTCCCCACTGGGGTGCCTGGCCAGCCTGGATGAGGGGATGATGGCTGTTTGCAGCTGGTCACACACCCTTCAGGGTGGGGGTCCCCACTGGGGTGCCTGGCCAGTCTGGGTGAGGGGATGAGGGCTGTTTTCAGGCTGGCGGGTGACTGAAGCTCCCAACTGCTCCTTTTTTTTTTTCTTTTTTTTTGTTCTGGGCCAGCTTTAGCCCTGAGGCTTGTCTCAAGCTCTTAGGCCTCCACTGCTGAAAGCAGGTTTCTGGCCTTTGTTTACCTTCTGTATTCGAAACAATGTTGTGATCCTGCTGGCTGAAGCCCGGCGACTAAAGCAGGTTTCTGAGGTGTTGTTTAGCTTCTATATTTGTAACATAGTTTCTTAGAGTTGCAGCTCAGAGGCCGGCAGTGGCAGGCGGGGAACGTTGGAGTCTTCCGTCACTGAAGCAAGCAAGCCTCATGTTAGTTTCAAGCTGCCTGGCTGCCGGCTACCATCTTGGCTGCCAGTTAATTTGCATATCTCCCTGATTAGCCAATGGGAAGGGTAGCGGTCATATGCTAATTATCATGTTTCTCTTTTATTAGATAGGACTAGAAGCCTGTTGCACAAAGATTCGCACAATAGGCCTTCCTTCCCCTGGCTACCGGCACCCGGGACCCAGGCCTTTGGTCCTGCTTCAGCAGAGGAGCCAAGCCTCTTCAGTTTTCAGTCTTCACTCTTCAGTCTTCACTCCGGCCGGAGCCTTCAGCCTTCTCTCTGTGCCTGCATATGCAAATTAACCGCGATATTTGTTGGTTTAATTTGCATAGTCGCTCTGATTGGCTGGTGGGCGTAGCGGAGTGACACCAATTTGCATGCTTCTCTTTTATTAGTGTAGACTAGAGGCCCAGTGCAGGACATTTATGCATTAGGGGTGGGTTCCTCAGCCCAGCCTGTGCCCTCTTGCAGTCCAGGAGCCCTTGGGGATGTTTGCCTGCTGGCTTAGGCCCGTTTCAGGAGCAGGCCTAAGCCAGCAGGCAGATATCCCCCAAGGGTCCTTAGCTGCCACAGAGGCAGGAGAGACTCCTGCCACCGCCGCTGCGCTTACCAGCCATGAGCCCAGCTTCTGGCTGAGTGGCACTCCCCCTGTGGGAGCACACTGACCACCAGAGGGCAGCTCCTGCATTGAGCGTCTGCTCCCTGGTGGTCAGTATGCATCATAGTGACCAGTCATTTGCCATTCAGTCATTTTGCATATTAGCCTTTTCTTATATAGGATTATTATAGTATTTTCCATACAAACAACTGCAAACCTAGTTTTGCCTTTCCCTGTGCATTTCATTCAGCACTAAAGGTTTTCGCAGAATGAAAGCAATTCATATTATGTATTTTTTCAATAACAGGCAAAAATAAGCCAACTTTACTTTTAGAATGATCAATCTACAACATAGTTTTCACCAAAAAATCAGCCAGACATAATTCCTCATAATGTTAAAATATGTAAGTGAAATGAAATCTCCCTATGTGTTAATTTAAGCATTATCACTGTATAAAAATCATGGTATATGGGTATACGTTTTCACCTCCTAGGATATATCTGATGCAACATAAACATACAGTTTACAGCTGACAACTGACAGCTTTGTATGATTTGAGTTGGAAAAGCTCCATAAAATTAGATCTGTTAGCTTCCTAACACACTAGCTAATGGTAAATCTGCACTAAAGTACCAGTAGGCATGCAGACAGGAATAGATCTTCTTTGCCAATAATCTGACTATTGTACTCACTCTTTTCTAATGGCATATAAGGGGATTAAGTTACCATGTATCAGAAATTGGTATATTGTGCATATGTGCCGAAACATACATATGATTACATGCAAATTTTGTAAACTAAAGTTTGTTGGAGATTGCCTGCATGGACTAATGACTGAGTTGTGATTTCTAGGCTTAGATTTTCCTAGCTAGGTTTTATTGACTGGCAGGACAATCTAAGTCAAATCAACTAACATTTCTAGATTTAATATAATGAGCTAAAAAAAGAAAATCACATAGTAAAAATTAGCTTATAAGGACTTCTGCCATCTTGGAAAAGGGACTTTCAAGATACAATTTACCCTCTTGAGTGAAACAATCCCAAAACCAGACAAAAAATTTGAAACAATGGACTTTAGGACTCTGGTGGGTGTGGCTTAGGGCGTAGCGGAGGTGAGGTCAATTTGCATGTTTCTCTTTTATTAGATTAGGTGACCCTCTATGTAGAAAATACAATTAAATCTGTCCCAAAGCTACTAGAATGAATAAGATAAGCCAGGTGGCAAAATATAAGATCAATATTCCAGAGATAATTTTATTTCTGTATATATTATCAATAGGCATTGGATATTGAAATTTAAAAAAAAAATAATATTGTTTATAATAGCAAAAACTGTAAAGTTATGCACCAAAAATTGCAAAACATTTCTGAGAGAAAATAGAGTAGATCTAAATAAGTGGAGAGACAAATAACAAATTATACAACAAACATGTGAAAAATATTTGAACAGACACTTCTCCAAATAAAAAATATATATAACAAATAAGCATATGAAAAGATGTTCAACATTGTTATTTATTAGAGAAAGGCAAATTATAACTACAATGGGATTCATACTTCAACCAATGGCTAAACTTTAAAAGACTGATCATACATATAAGCGTTGACAAGGATGTAGACCACCTGGCACTTTTGTACACTGCTGGTAGAATGTATAATAATCAATCACTTTGGAAATGCTTTGGCAGATTCTTAAAAAGTTAAATATAAACTTATAATATGATTTAGCCCTTCCATTTCTTCGTGGTTTTCTCAAGATAAATAAAAACATATGCCTACACAAAGACATGTACATGAATGTTCAAAGCTTTTTTTGCTATAGCCGCAAAGTAGGAATAACCCAAATGTTCATCTCAAAAATAATTATACTGAGCGAAAGAAGCCAAAAAATAAAAATAAATAAAACAAGAGTACACAGTGTCTGATTCCATTTATATAAAGCTCTAGAAAAAGCAAACTAATTTATAGAACAGAAAGCAGGTTCATGGTTCTCTGGGGATGAAAGGGCCAGTGAGGAGGAATTGGGGTGAGATTATCACAGAACAGAAAAAAAAAACAACTTCTGGATATAATAAATATTTCACTATCTTAATTATGGTAATGGTCTCATGAATGTATCCAGATATCAGAACTCTTCAAATTATACATTTTAAGTCTGTGCAGTTTATTGCATGTCCATTTTACCTCAATGAAGTTGTTTAAAATTTTTCTTTGAAAGCCCATGAACATGCCCGTACATTGTAATAAACATACATATATTACAGGCACAGTACAGACATTCTTATACAGAATACACTGTGAGAACCCCTACAAAAGACCGAAAAAGGACCAAAGGAGAGTGTGCATACAGATATTATAACATTCAAACCATTCTGCTCCTAATTCCAGTGATGAAGAGAAAAGGAGAGTAAAAAATTCTAAGGCATCCTTTTATTGCAGTGTTTGCTCCATTCTGTTATAACATAAACCTGATCCTTTGAATATGTATTACTGGATGTGTTTATTATGGTACAAGATAATAGAATCATACCAAATTTTGTTGTGTTTGTTGGCATAAATTAAAATTGTTTCCATAATGAAGCAGCACTATAATTTCCACCTATCCTATTGCCTTTGGATGTTTGAATATAAAAATCAATTTCTACCCGCAAGGCCTGCACAGCCTAGTGGGAAATTCAGCATGTAAACATTTATAACATGTCGTTATGGCTATAGAGATATCATTGATTTTGCATAGGAACAGAGGGTTGGGTACAACTTTAGAGAGGATGTGAAATTAGAACTGTGACTTGAATTACGTGTAGATACTTTCCTGGAAGGGAAGAAAGTAGTTATTTGGGAAATAAGTGCCATTATTTGATTAGAAGCACATTCAAAAACAGTGAAGTAGGGGCTCCAGAAATCCCTCCTTTTCAGCCCTCAAAAGTTTCAACCTGCCATCTCCAAGGCTTGTGTTGACTGCCAATTGCTGAGCTCTCAGATACATTATCTCACTGTGTGTTACATTAGCTTTGCAGAATAGCTGACATTATATCCCTTCTACACATGAGGAAATGCATAAATCACTTTAGGCTAAGTTACTGCATGTGGTCCGTGGTTTACAGCAATAAGGTTTATTTCCTGCTCACATTACAGGTCTCCCTTGTGGATTAACGACGTCTGGGCTCCATGTCCTCCGTTTTTCTGGACCAAAGCTGAAGAAACAACCCCTATCTGGAACATGCCAATCTTATGATAGAGGAAAAGATCAATTGTGGCACCGCAAGTGGCTCCTAAAGCTTCTGTTTGCATTATATTGGTTATAGCAATTCGCGTGGGAGATGCACCGTGAGCCATGTGCCGTGGGAAGGGACGGGTCCTCTCTCACTGTTGGGAGTAGCAAATACTGGAATTGCAGAGAACCAAAGTTCAAAAATGTTTGTGTAACTTGCATGTCATATAGCTGAGTGGCAGAGCCAGGGTTCAAAACTATGTTTACTGTCAAAACCTGGACTCTTTATACTATACCACAGCGTTCCTCTCATGGGTCTCAAAGAGGCAAGACAGGTCAAGACTAACTTTTAAGAGTCAGGAATGTCTTTGGGAGGTAAAAGAGAAGCTAAATTCTGTGTGTGTGCACATGTGAATGTATGTGTGTGCAATAGAGAAATAGACAGGTAGACAGAGACGCACACACAGATGGGAACTGGAGAGAAATGAAAACAAGGATTCATTTCTTAGTCTTCCCTCAATTCTACAGTAACAGGAGAGGAGAAATTCTATATTTCTTCATGAGTTAATTACATCTCTCCCCAGAACATGGAGAAAAATATCAAATAAGAGTTTGAGGCTATTTAATATAGTCTCAATGTTTTTCAATACACCATGTACATCATGGATACAGCACTAAACTAAGTCCTTTAGAGAGACATCAATCAGATTGCAACCTATATGAGAGAATATTAGAACTCATACAACCCAATCAACAAGAGCTTGAGCCCTACAAGATGCCTCTTCAGATGCATGGCTAATTGAAAAGGCATTCTCCACACAAGTTAATCTCCCTTAATGTCAATGGCTAACAAAAGCCCACAAGCTCTGACACACAGTCCCTCTGTCAAGTGGTCCCACCTCCCATTCTGCCAAGGGCCGCTCACCTTGCCCTCTGGTTCTCCTCCCCTGGAGTCCTTTAGCACACCAGCATTTTAATATTAAAACTGGGAAAAATGCAGTCTAGAGGAGCTGGCCTACTTGCCTAGAGCTTTAACATAAGTCAATAAAGAGCTTCTGTAAACCAATAAGAAAAAGAGAAATAACCTAATTTCAAAATAGGTTTAAGATTAGAACCAGACAGAAGAAGAAAACCTGCCGCTCAGCCATCATAAGAAATGTGCTTTTTCCTCCGTGGTCCCTCTGTCCTCCTGTCAGCATCTGGCTGCTTCTTTGGGGTGGGCTCTGCCCTGGTTGGCAGTCATTCGATCTCCCCTGATGATGCCATTAGGCCCTGCTTGTAGGAGGAGGATATTAAAGAAATTCTACTCTTCTGGCTCCATCATCAGAGTGAAAGAACTACAAGTATATCTTTCTACATCAATGACTGAGTGTCTGATGGCATGACTCCAGTTACTTTCTTAGCACAGTCTCTTTTCTCTGCCTTACCCAGAATACTACTGTTGCTTGCATCTGAGCACAATTCTTAGGATATGCTCATATATTTTTCTTACCTTATAAAATAACCTATTCTATCATTAAGAAAGTGTTTAAAGGAAGGAATTCCACCCTGTTACATTAATATCAAAATCCCTCTATTAGTAAAAGCTCCGATAAATAAATTTTCTCACTTTATGAAATACAGAGTTGTAAATCATTTTAAGCCAGTACATTTATTTTATTTTCATTATCATCGTTACATTATAGTAGTTCCAGCTTAGCCTAGGTTTTTGCTTTCTGTGATTTCAGTTACCCAAAATCAACTATAGTCACCAAATAGAAAATTTCAGAAATAATCAATTCATAAGCTTTAAATTCAGCTGTTCTGAGTAGCATGATGAAATATCACAACATCCCTCTCTGTCCCACTGGGACGTGAATCAACCCTTTTGCAGCTGTATTGATTCATTTGATGTGATAGAGACAGATGGAGGTGTGTGTTAAAATCTGCCACCATTGCCCTGACTGGTTTGGCTCAGTGGATGGAGCATTGGCCTGCAGACTCAAGGGCCCCAGGTTCGATTCTGGTCAAGGGCATGTACCTTGGTTGTTGGCACACACCCGGTGGGGAGTGTGCGGAAAACAGCTGATGGATTCTCATCGATGTTTCTAACTCTCTATCCTTCTCCCTTCCTCTCTGTAAAAAAATCAATAATATATATATATTAAAAAAATCTGCCACCATGACTATGGTTTTGTCCCTTTCTTCTTGAATTTTCAATATATTTGGTTGTACATATTTCATATGTTTTATTTAATGATTCAATATTCATGGCTGTGATATTTTATTATGGAGATTTAATGTTTGTCAATTTTTTTTTAATCTTCCTCCCATATTATGACTTTTGCATGGTGATTTCTGATAGTAATGTCGACAACCTACTATCCTCTTGGCATTTTGCCTGAAATAGCTTCCACTCATTCTTTTTTTTGTTTAGCTTTCCAATTTCCAAGGAACTAAATGGTTTTAATAATGTCCACACAGTCTTTGTAAATATTTGCAAATTCAAATAGTGAACCAAAACTGGTCTCCCTTTTTAAGAATGAGCAAAGAAAAACACCTCTTTTATTGGCCTAAGGATCCAAACTATACTAATAAAAGGGTAATATGCTAATTAGAGTGGACATCTTCCAGACATCCTTCTGAACAAAGCCACAGTGGCTGCAAGGGCGGAGGGCAGGCAGCCATGGCAGCAGCTGCAAGGCCCAGGGCTCAGGCAGCTGTGGGCTTAGGCAGCGTGAGCCCTGGTGGCTGTGAGGCCCAGGGCTCAGGCCTCGCAACCACGGCAGCCGGTAGTGGCAGCAGCAGTGGGGTGATGGGGGTGGTGCCTTCTTCTGATCATCCTGGTCACCTCCCGCAGAGGGAGGCCAGACTACAACTTAGGCTTGCTCCCCACAGGGAGTGGGCCTAAGCTGTCAGTAGGACATCCCCTGAGGGCTTCTAGACTGTGAGAGGGGACAGGCCAGGCTGAGGGACTAACCCCCCCCCCCCCAAGTGCACAAATTTTCATGCACCAAGCCTCTAGTTGGTCATAAAGAGCAAAGTAGTTCTAGTGGAAATTCAGGAAGCTCTCGGTTTTTCTGAGTGCAGTGCAGGTGGCCATTGAAATTGTAGGCATTCCTTTAATTGTGTGGTCTTGGGCAAGGTCCTCTACCTCTCAGCTTCTCAGATCTACCTCATCTGTAAAATGAAGGTGATGATGCATACTTTCTAGGACAGATGTGAGACTCAACAGGTTACTGCATAAAAAATGCTTACACTAGAGCCTGGTACTTGGTAAGTACTCAAAAAAATGTGAGGTCATGTCATCATTCCTAATGTTACTCTGTCACAATATGTGCTCCATCCAACTGTTTCCCACTTTTCCTTCATCTCCAGAGCCTGCTGGTGGACATTTAGGGGTATCTGTGACAGGTTAGAGCTGCACAAGTCAGTAGGAACATGAGTCCATGAAACTGTCCTTGCCATTTTGTATTTAAGTTTTAAATTCAGCAGAAAATGTTGTGTACACATAATTTTTTTTCACAATATAAAAGATATATATAAACAGACCACCCAGTTCTCCTGAAGCCCCCCTTCCCAAGAAAATTCTGTGACCAGCCTTCTATAAAACCTTAAAATACGGGGAAAAAAAATCAAGGAAAAAAATCCATAAATTGTAGTTGTTAGGTCTGACCAAATAATTAAATACATACCCCCTCCCCTGGGAACTGACCTTTAGGCCACTTCACAGTGGATATTCCCTTTCACTTAGACCACATCCCACATGCTAAGACCACATTCCACTTGCTAAGACCATTATCCTTCCCCTCCTGACCTTCCCAGGAACCAGACCCACCCAGAGAGTTCTCCACCCAGAAAAAGTCCACCTAGAATCCTTTAAAATCTCTGATTCCCTGTCCCTGGGTGCTGGTCTCATTTTAGGGCTCAGCCCATCTGGTATCCAGATGACCTAATAAACTCATGATTCCTCACCACTTTGGCCTCGGGAGTTCCTCCTTAGGAGACCCTAACAGTAATGCTCCACCTTTACAAACTGGCCTGCACTAAATTGTAGCTCTTGCATATGGTACAGACTGTTCCTCATAAATTTACCATAATTTATTTAATCAGCAATCTATTGGTGGGTGTTTATTATTTTATTTACAAAAAGAAAAGTCCCAATGAATATCCTTGTACATTTGGATATATTTTCTGAAGAGTAAATTTTTAGGGGTGAAAATACAGGCTAAGAATACTTTTGAATTTGGGAAATATTGCCAAAATGCCCTCTATAAAGGTCATACCAACTTCCATTCCCTCTAATAGTGTGTGAAGGTAGAAAGCTGTTCTCCCCACACACGTTACACATCAGCAAACCTTTTTATCTTGCCAGTCTGATCGCTGGAAACAGTATTTCATTTCAGTTGTAATTGACTTGGCATTAATTAAGCATGAGATTGGGTGTGTCTGCACTTGCCACCATCTTCTAACAATTTTGTTAGTGAGATGATGTATGAGAATGAAGCTCTCAGCTGTAGATTTTGAAGCTCCATGGTTGGCAGCCTGAACCTTAGTTGTTCCCTGTTAATCACAGAAATATTTTAAAAAGCAAAACTGCAGATTTCTTTAGCTTAATCGTTTGTTTCTTTTATTTCATACTTTTTTTTACCAATTCAGTAACAGTGCTAAATTGCAGTGGCCGCAAAAGTTCTCAGGGAGTCTTTTAAACTTCTATTCATTTTCTTTTGTGTTAAAATATACTAAGAAAATGTAAGGAAAAGAAATCCTTTTCTGCTTGCCTCCAGCAATTTAAAGGCCGATGATGAATGGTTAGCTAGGAGAGCAAGGCTCCCAAAGCAGGGGAAATAGGATGATTAGGTTCCCTATTTTAAATTAAGAATATGTACTCTGAATATATCAGCAATCAGATACCCATTTATGCAGAAGTAAGAGGAGCTAAAGATTAATCCATTAGTTATAAAGGAATCCAGCATAAAATGCAACGTTGGCCAGAGAATAAAACTTTCTTTAAAGAAAATTATGATATTTAAGTCATAGTATTTCCTGTGTTATATTTTTCCTACTCAGAACTAAGTGTAAATAAACAGACATTTGTTTAGATGAAAGGACAGTGTATTTTCAGTTTGAAAAACTGAATCATGAAATGCCAACAAGTCTGAACATGGCTACCCACATGAATCATTTCTTAGTGAGATGAGTAGCCCTCAAATGAGTTGATATTTGTAAGTCAATATTTCAATTTATAATCTAAACCCCACATAGGTTTTCTGAAAGCTTTCTTGTCATACTTCATTGCTCAGTTACAGAATGTGCAATGACAATACCTGAATCAATGAGTTGTGCTGGACAATTTTATTGCTACATTAAACTGGTAGGAAGTAAATTTCCCCTGATGTTTTCTGTTTTCTACAGTCACATTTTTTCTCTATTAAGTAGATTCTGGTTTAATCTAATTCTTCCAAAATTATTCTTCTGAACCTTCCACTGGAATTTCTACAGAAATTAAGAATTAAGCACTTTAGAACATGCATCTGAAGATTGCAGTGCTGGCTAAATTTTATTAGTAAAGAGAATTAATAGTTCATCAAGTTATTACCATATTTACATGTGACAACATGGAAATTAATTGTTAAAAATAATGATATGGAATATTAATTAAACCCAGCAAAGGAATAAGTTAATCAATAAAGAAAGCAGCTTTGGCCTAGGACAGTGATGGCGAGCCTTTTGAGCACGGGGTGTCAGCATTTTGAAAAACCCTAACTTAACTCTGGTGCCGTGTCACATATAGAAATTTTTTGATATTTTCAACCACAGTAAAACAAAGATTTATGTTTTTGATATTTATTTTATATATTTAAATGCCATTTAACAAAGAAAACTCAACCAAAAAGATGAGTTTGCGTGTCACCTCTGACACGTGTGTCATAGGTTCGCCATCACTGGCCTAGGATGTAAGGGGTCAGCTTCTTTACCAAATCTTGAGATACATTTCTCTTCTTACTCTAGCAGTTTTGACCCAATACATGGTATTAATAATTACTCATTCTTTTTTTCCCAAAGCGATAATAATAAATACTGGTGGGGACAACACCTGAGGGAGCATCTGTCCAATACCTTCACCTTCCTATGCAAAGAGCCTCTCTCCTCCACATAAAACAGAAATCTGAGGAGCCACTATGTTGAACAAAATCCTCCCTAAACCCTAGCCACAGAAGCAAGTACCTGACCAAGCTGGTCTTGGACTTGGAACCAAAGAAATAATCAAGCAGTATCTCCAAGACACTGAATTTGTGAGACATAAAGCTAGGGAGCTACCGGTGGCAATAGAAGATTGGAGGCAAGGAACAGAAAGACAATCGTTTGTGACAAAAGGCAAAAGGTAGGAAAGAGCTAAGGGTGTCCACTTCACTTTCAGATGGACGGGTCAGGGAGGCTTGTCAGGGAGGTGCCATGTCAGCTGGGCCTTAGCTCATGGGAAGCACGAGCACGCATGCCTTCCGTGTGACACAGAATGCTCTGGTGCAATTTTAGAATTTTTCTCTCTTGTTTTTCCTTCTGGAGATCTTTTTTTCTAAGTCACAAGTCTTTAGATATATGTATCAGTTTGTGAGTGTGTATATGTATATGTAAAAAAATATTAATTAAGTTAGATGATTAAGGTTGTTCACGGAAACTTCATTTTCCTTAGAAAAAAATAAATGTGGATAAATATATATATATATAAAAAATGAATGACTCCATATTATGACATAAAACAGTGAAGTATCTGTGATTATTATATTCCAAATACTCTTGTATTCTTTGAAACATTTTTGCAGTGTGTAGTATATTTTTATTTTGTTTTTTAATTTTGTAAACTTTATACATGATCACAGTTTAGAGTTAATAGCTCTTGTTTTAATAAAAACAGCATGCCTCTGACTTCCCACATGCCACTACTTCCTGATTTTCAGAGGCAACCACTTTTGATTCTTTTAACAATTTATTAATTTCTATTATTCTGAGTATTTTACTTCAATTGCTTTTTCTTCACCTTTGAATTTTAGACACTATTCACTTCCCACTGTGAAGATGGCCCCATCACCTCTTCATATTTGCTATCTCTCAATCTTATAAGAAAATAACAACATAATTTTTGTTATATCAATGTTTATGTTTCTGCTATTGTATACTATTTAGTGTACCATGGCTATTTTTCCTTCTCTGCAGAACATTTTATTATTCCTGTTGTAAACATCTTATTTTTGTATGCTTTGTTTCCTGATAACACTGTTAATCAATTCCTAAACTGTTCCCCCACCATTACTTAAATCTGTAAATTAATTCAAACATATTAGATATTCAAATATATATTCTAGAAAAAGTTTCTTCTAGAGTCTGCTGATATGCTTCAATAAAGCCCAAGTATTCTCTTGAACTTTTCCCAGGCGATTCCTTTTGTTTCTTTCTTATATTAGATGTCTATTCTGGATATCATATTTTCTGATTCTTGCTTTATTCCCGTATTTTAGGCACATACTTCCATGATGCTTCTAGAAAGAAAACATTGATGCTAAAAATCTTAAGCCCTTACATTTCTGAAAATGGTTTTAATCTATTTCCAAATTTTAATGATATTTTGGCTGGACAACAGATTTCTAGATTAGAAACCATTTTTCATTAGTATTTCATGAAAGTAGTTTTTAACTTTTCATTTTTGTGCCCAATATTGTGACATTTCAAAATAGTATGCCCAGGCAGGAGGCTTTTTTTCCTATTCATTGTATCAGATACCATATACATTTTCCAACCTAGAAACTCATAACTTTCTATGCTAAGAATTTGATTGCATTATTTCTTTTATTATCATCTCTCACTCCCTCTGGCCCCTAAACTTCTTAGATATTGGTCCTCTAATTCTATTTTGTATTCTTTTTTTGCTTCTTTTTCTTTCTTTTTGCTATATTTTCTGGAAGGAATTTTCAACCTATTTTATTTATTTTGTGTTCTTTTATGAAATAATTTCCAAAAGCTTTTTTATATCCTATAAAAGTCTTTGTTTTATTGGCATTCTGGTTTTATTTTTATGGACAAAAATATTTGTTTTAATCTTTTATTGTTTTGAAAGTGGTTGGGTTTTGGTCATTTTTGTTTTTCTCCTTGTTCCATGGTAACACTTTCTTCCAAGTTACTTTTTCTTTTATTTCATTTATTTTGTTCTTTATTTTGGTTACTGTCTTTCATAGTGGAGACTTTTCTCAAATACTTGGTGATCCTTGACTGTCTGCTCAAATTTGTGGCTCGGCCACAAACTCCTGATTAGGAGGTCTGCAGGTGGTGGAGGCAGATAGGTGTCAAGTGTGGGTTCTTTTCAGAAGTGTCTGCCTAAATTAACCCACTAACTAACCCACTGAGGGTACTCAGTGTTTTTACTTGGGGGGCCTATCAGATTTCTCAGAGACAGTTTCTTCAATTCCTGTTTGAGGATAGAATCTTAACAGCCAGACTTGAGAGTCAATACAGGGTACATAAATCTTCACTTCATTTTCCTGTGCACAGTAGGGAATTCTATTCTGTGTCTTAGAACAGAAGTAGGTTGGAGACTTTCTTTAGAGAACAAACCTGGCAGCACGGGGAGAAACAGCGATGAGCTGCACAGAGTAGGGAACCCAGGACTAATTTTTTAAAAAGGTTTCGAGGTCGATCCCCAATGGGAGGCATTCAGGGGACAGCCAATTGATGAGTCTTTCTCATCATTGATGTTTCTGTCTCTCTCTCCCTCTCCTTTCCTCTCTGAAGAAAATATATATATATATTAATTAAAGTTTAAAAAGGTTTCTACCAAAACTTGCTTTCAGCCCGCTTCAATCCCCACTTCCAGGACTATCCAATGAGCAGTTCTCCAACCTTTTGGAGGCCCCACGGTGTGTGGTTAGGACTCGGCCTTCTGGGATCTGCTAAGTCAGTTATCACGCTTCCATTTGCTCTTCAGCTTCCAACATTGTGTTCCTGAAATTTTCTCTTCCATTCTCTCTGTCCTTGTTTATTTATAACCTTCAAAATACCTTTACTATCTGGCGATTGCAGTTTTTCAGGAGAAAGCAGAGGTGAATGCACTGTGTTGAACTTTCCAATTTGCATTTTATAATATACTTTTATTTTTAGAGACTTTAAAAATTAAGGCTAAATTAACCTTGTGTCCTTATTTATTGTAATCCCAAACATGAGATTTTCTAACAACAGAATTAGAGTCTTTTTTAACCAAATACAAATGAATATCAGGCAGTACAAATCTACTTTAAAGTAATTTTGACAAGATTTAACTCCTGGAACTTAGGTACACTGAGTTTAGAAGCTGTGTTCTGATAAATATTAAATATTTGAATACCAACTTTTTGAATCAGTATACTGAAGATTTTATTTCTGCTTTGGAATGAACAAAAAAGATTCCAAAAAAGAAAACAAAAACTTGAACATCTGAGAGACAAAACTTCTACCATTCACAAGTCCTCATTGTATTCACTGGGTGAGAAACACTTCAATTATTGAATACTTGCGACCCTCTCCCCGTAAATTTTGAGGAGATTGAACTTTTAGAAAGAAATGAAGGCAATTCTTCTTACAACTAAGTAAGAGCTATGCCATCTATCTCAACGTTTTAATTTATTTTTTCACCATATTAATTTAAGGAAATTTTAAAACAAGTTTTAGACTCTTCTTGTTTGAAAAGAATTTCTATAATTGTTTTTATCTCAACCAAAGGGGATGTACTTAGTGTCATGAATATTTACCAGGCTGTAAGATTTCACAGAGTGTCTCAGACATCAGAGAAGCAACGTTCCCCTGTGGCAGTTGCCCACACTCTCCAAGCAGAGACCTCTTACAAAATACAGAGGTTTCCCAGCAGCTCTAACCAATTGGTACTGGATTATATTGACTATTTGTACCACAGTAAACATCTGGATTTGTAACAATGTAAGCCAACACTGATAAAGGTAAAAACACAATTTCCATAAGACATTCTCACTTGCCAAAGTTAAGATAAGCAAATGTTCTTCCAGATTGTCTTAAAAAAACACACAGATAATATGTGTTACAATCATATCAGCCCTTCAAAAAACGATTCCCCTTATCACTTGGGGGCCCACAAAAACCTCCTGGGAAGGAAATAATTTGCACAATTTGGAATCAGAGTTCAAAGCCACCTTGATATTTAGGTCACTGACTAGTTGCAAGACTCCCCACATTACTCTCTGTGGCCTGTTATCCCCGTGATTCTAGAAGCAGAGAGTTTGAGTTCAAATTCTGGGCCTGCCACCTACTAGTTGTGGGTATTTAGGGAAGTCAGTTAATTGCTTGTGTGTAAAATTGAGACGGAATAATAGTTAGTATTTTTTATTGTAAGTGCCAGAAACCTTACTCAAAGTGGCTTAAGCTAATAATAATAACAGTAATAATAATAATAATAATAATAATAATAATAATAATAAAATACTGACTAATACATATATTGACTCTGATTTTCTCCTGGTTGACTTTGTTTGCAGGAAGATCCTTCTCATGGAGTAGCATGATGGACCCTTGCTATTGCAAGCATACTTACCCTTGATATTAGAAAAGCCAGATAAAATAGCTCCCCCAAGAGCCACACGAATCTCCAATGTGGATTCTTGATGGCTTTTGTTGAGTTGTGTTATTACCCTTGGCACAGTAACAGTAACTCTGACTACCGCAATTAAGCACAGACCGGCAGTTTTGATCTATGTCACATGGAAGTGAAGGCACAGTTAGTTTCCGCACGACCAGAATTACATGGAGGGTTTGTTTCAGAAAGAAAAAGATGAAGGCAATTGACAAAGTAGCAGATAAACATGAAATGGTCTACCCATCCTTATTTTATTGTCACCGTGATAAATACGTGAGATAACTTCAGCAAAGTACTTGAAACAATACCTATAGTAATGATTTTTTTAAGAAGCTTGCTTACATAAATAAGCCATTTCAATCCTGATATTTTGCCTATTTACTTAGAAGTTAGATTTTTGCATTTTGCTCAGCAATCTCTTGAACATCTAATCAGATGCTATTTCATTTACACGCACATGATAAACATGGTCAGATAAAGCTAGGACTTTCAAATAAATAATTCCAAGTCCTTTTTCAAAAAGAAAGTCTGAAAACCTGAGCAATCAAAATACAG
Organism: Myotis nattereri; assembly: GCF_964212035.1. Lineage (NCBI taxonomy): Eukaryota > Metazoa > Chordata > Mammalia > Chiroptera > Vespertilionidae > Myotis > Myotis nattereri. Next base: position 45,857,946 of record NC_138079.1, on the reverse strand, counting down.
ATTGCAAGCAATGCACTGAAGTGCTAAAACTCACACTGCCAATAAACAGAAAATCGCCCCACTTCAAAATACAGTCACCTTTAACCTCCATTGAACTGGCTCAGACAGGGGCCATAGAAATGATTTCAGACTTGGTGTGTTATAGAAATGCTGTATGAAATCCTGAAAATGAAACTTAGGTATTAAAAACTATATGTTGGCCCTTGTTGGCCTGTGGACTGAAGGGTCCTGGGTTCAATTCCGGTCAAGGGCACATACCTTGGTTGCAGGCATGATCTCTGACCATGGTGAGGGCTCCAGTGGGAGGCAACCAATCAATGTGTCTCTCTCACATCAATATTTCTCTCTCTCTGTCTCTCCTCACTCCCTTCCATTCTCTCTCTAAATATCAGCGGAAAAATATCCTCAGGTGAGGATTAACAAAAATAAAAAATAAAAACTCTATGTCCTTGCTCTTTCAGAAAATGTTTTAAGATCCAAAATTAGAGACAATTAGTGATATTTTCCCTAAAGTTGCTAATAGAACTACAAGAGTGGTTTGTGCACACACTATTTTAACCCAGATACATCTACTTTGGAGGTCTTCATTTTTCTAGTTATAAGATAATGTTTATCAAGGAGCTGGAACTGAGTATATACTAAATGATTGTGATATACTTTAAGGGTGAACTTGAATCCATATTTATCTGCTATAAGGTAGGGTGTTGTCAATTATGTCTTAACTGACATAAGATTGGGTTGCCTATATATTACAATCCCTGGGATTTCTGATGGAAAGACAATGAAAGCAGACTTAGACGTGAGGAATTAAACTAAATGAACACTCAGTAGTTAAGTTCACCTGGAAAAGAGAAAGCAGAAAAGACACTATGGAAAGTATGCATGGACTATTGTAATAAATAGCTGATGAAAGCAGTTTACAGAAAGCCAGATTCTAATATTTCTGTTTATAAATGAATCAGTAAGAATTTATTTTAAAGAGAGGGTTATATAGATCTTTACAACTCCAGGGTAGCTATAACTCAATACTGCTTTCAATATGTAAAAAGTCAAAATTACTTCACATGTGAGAACAAAGGGCTTTCTCTGTCATCAACTGCATTATTGTCTGGTCATGCTCTCCTACACTTTCATTTTTCTTTTTCAAAAGAATAGTATTATGAGAGCTGCTTTTTAGAAGATGAATTCCATGCAGTTAACATATTTTAATTTCATGCTAAAATTTAAGCAATGTGGCTTGTGTATTAAGCAGTTGCTTTCATTGGACTGCTTTTCTTACTGCCAGCTCCCAAAAGCCAAAAAGGAATCTGCTGTGAGTTGTCAGAACACATCATTTTTGAGGGAGATCCTTTCCCAGGACGAGGATGACCACACTGTCTTTCGTGGAAAAGCCGTTTCATTAGTTTTTTGGACCTTGGGAACTTCTATGCATTATTGTTAGCCTTGGAAATGTCTTCAGAGCTTTAAGAGTTGTAACAGAAAAACCATTTTATGGGACAGACCCTGTCCTCTAATATTTAAATCTGGCAATTTTGCATCTGGTTATACAGTGAGAACATTTGTTTTGCTAATTTCCTGAGAATGATTTTTTGAGCATAATATTATTTACTAAAGATAAATAGATCCCTAGTACACTAAACATCCCCAAAATCCCCAAGAGTGGATAAAATTAATAATAGACTGAAACCCACATTGGCGTGCCAAGTGGAGAAAATAGCAAAGTACATATGTCATCAAGAAAAATTCAGTCTCTGTTATGTAGCTATTGTGAATACTAACTTTCAAAATCACTCAGGGAAAGAAGGGAAATGAAAAGTTTTTATAATATATGACAATCTTCAGATAGCAATCAGTAAACTGATATATTAGGTCCTCCTATTAATTGTGGAAAATGCAAATATACTCCTTGCCCTCAAATACCTTATAGTCTAACTAGAGATAAAACATATTAAAAGATATAAAACAACAAAGCATCATAAAATTGATAAAGAATTAAAAATTTTATAAAAAACTAATTGTTGCCGAAACCGGTTTGGCTCAGTGGATAGAGAGTCGGCCTGCAGACTGAAAGGTCCCGGGTTCGATTCCGGTCAAGGGCATGTACCTGGGTTGCGGGCACATCCCCGGTGGGAGATGTGCAGGAGGCAGCTGATCGATGTTTCTCTCTCATCGATGTTTCTAACTCTCTATCCCTCTCCCTTCCTCTCTGTAAAAAATCAATAAAATATATTTTTAAAAAAAACAAAAAACAAAAAACTAATTGTTGGGTTTAAAAGACAGTATATACAACAATATTGAAAGCAGCTCATGAAAAGGGGAAAAATTTAATTTAACTGGACCTTAAAAAAAGTGTAAGATTTTAATAGAGAAATGTTGACATCCTCTGGGCGGGAAGAAATAAGTGAGCAAAGACATGAAGGAATAGTGATTCGTTAAGCTGGATTAGAATGGAAGGTTTGTGTGAGAAAAGTAGACCAGCTCAGAAGGTATATAAAAGGTAAATTGTGTGGGACCCCTCCAATGCAGTATAAAGAGATTAAGTCCCAAAGGTGAGGGAGACTAACCTTAAAGATTGATGTATGCAGGGGGAACTGGATGAGGGAGAGGCTGAAAACAGGAGGAACATAACACTAATCTTTGTGTGGCCCTTTCCTATTCGGTGCAATTGATCTGCCAGGAGCAGAGCCAGCATGTGTCAGTGGGAATGGAAAGGAAAGGATGAATGTGGGAGATATGGCGAAGGAATGTCTGATTAGAGGAAAGGATATCAGCCTTCTGCGCCTGGGGGACTGAAAACGTGTGATACAGTAGCAAAATGTGGACATCAAAGGAATGCTGTGCATAGAGGGAACGAGAAAGAATTTGATTCTAAAAACATGATGTCCAGAGAGCCGCCCAGCGGCTAGCGCTGGAGTAATACGTTTGATGTCTGCCTTCACAGTGTTATAGGTAAAAACACATGCAAAAAAAAAAAGACCCAGAAGGGAATGGGTATAAGGAAGATACTGAACTGTATGAATATCCAAGCCTCAGTATAGCAAGCAGGAGAAGAGGAGGCAGCAATGGAGAAAGAAGCTAGATGGACAAGAGCTGTAGAGAAGAAAGAGAGGAACAGGACAGTGAGCTGTGACAGAAACCCAGGGCCAAGGGTGTTTTCTAAAGGGCAGAGCTCTGCGCTAGAGCCACGTGTCCTTGAGACTTCAGGTGTTCTCTGCTCTGTGGGAAGCTTGCAGGTACAGGCTCTGCCCTTCAGGCTCAACTATGCCAGTGTCCAGGTGGATAAATTCATTCAGGGGAATATTTCAGATACATCTGGCTGCCCACACAAAGCCACAATTATCCATTGTCCTCATCTATGGTAGTACCAACTTTTTTATCTCAATAACTGGCAGGAAAAGGAAGAAAGGGAGGAAGGAGGGGAAAAGGAGAACATATTAAATTATGTCAGATGCTACAGAAAATTTAAACAATGTGAGTATGTCCCTTGCAAAAACGACAACAGCTAAGTCAAGTCTTCTGAGAGGGCATCTGAGGAAGATGAGAAACGCTGTATTCTTTAGCAGTTGTTTTAGCAGTTAAGTCTTCCATCTTCACTATAATAAGTCAGAAAAAAAAAGAAATTTAAAAATATCCTATAGCTCAATACATTGAATTGAACTTTGCAGATTTCATTAATTGTTATGATGTCCTTTAATGTAATTTAATTTAAAAATACATCCACAATAGATTAGGCAAAAATGAAGTTTTTGTAGCATTAATTTTGTGTAAATGAAAATTAAGAATGTATTAATTAGTGCTTTATAAAAAGTTTTCCCTTTATTAATTTGGAAGTGCTGTAATGACTTGACTTGCCATATTTTTTCCAGTTAAAGCAAATAAACAAAACACCAGTAGCTTCCTAATTGAATAGGCGTACTGTTATATTTTTAAATATTCATTGAAAAATTCTCTGGCGTGGAATTGAGCTATTCAGTTTCTTTCCCCCATATGTCCTTTAATAATTAAAACTTCAATTCCACTTTAAGGAACATTTAACACCATCTTTCTCGCTTTTCTTCAAATAATAAATGTGACTGCTAAATCAACCATAGACTCATAAAGTTAAAATACATCTCGGGATCATCAAGTCTTTGAATCAGAATAAAGGATATTACCTAAGCCATTGTAATCAGAGACACATTTCAATAGTTTTTAAAATAACTTTAGGTTTTTAATATCTGTTGGCTTTGCAATGGGTTACCAACTTAGTTATTCCCATGTAGGCTCATTCCTATTATTTCTCTAATAGCACAGTTTCTTTGTTTACAATAAAGGGACCAAGAGACTTCCTAAAACACATTTTTAGACATAAAAGAAATGCATTCACATATAAACCAGCAAGTATACCTACGCCAGTTAAAACTGGGTTGAGTTGTTAACAAATGAATCCCAAAAGAATAGTGCATTTTATTTTTCTCATATAAAACTCTAGGAATGTGCAGTGAGGATAATTAGGGCAGCTTCTTCCAACTTTTATTTCATTTTATAAGGTCTCCATGCAAGATTTCCTCTTGTTCCAAGATGACTGCTTCAAACTACATTTGCCCAAATAAATGTGGTTTCTAATATTCTATATTATAAATAACTTCTCTAATGAATTCAGTTACATGTAACCCTTGTTTATACCTCCCATTCTTCCTCATAATAAATTTCTACTGCCAAAACATGATTGAAAAGGGTGTAACAAATAACTTCACCAACAGCATATAGCAGTACCTTTTTGCCAAGACATGCCCTTGACAAAAACTGTCTATATCATTCCTTCAATTATTTGGCAGGTGGAAATGTTTTCTGGTCATTTTAATTTATAATCCATTGGTCATAAATGGCCTTGACCAACTTCTGTGAATACTAACTACTCATATTTATTCTCTTGCAAATTGACCTGATACTCTGATAATTTGAGGCTGGAAATGGAAAATTATATGAAAACTCTTTGCATATTATAAGGTGCTCTATAAACATGAGATGCCATTAGTGTCTTATTAGTAATTAGAATGTCTTCCCTGTCTACTTTTCGGATTACTCTTCAGATCAAGTAAAATATTATGTGACAATGCTTAGAAAACTTAATATATTTTATGTGTAGAATGCATTTGAATATACTCAAAAGTTGCTAAATTCATACAGATGGAAGATGGGGGAAAGGACCTATGAAATCAGTGTTTCCCTCTGGCATAACTTTACTCATGCCAGATCTCCATACTTATATAAGTCCAAATATATGGCAAAAGTAAGTTTTCTACTAAGTTCCCTTCAAAATCCTCATTAGCAAGAGGGAAAACAGATTTGGGGGAGAGGGGAAGTTTGGGAAAAAAAATGGAGCTGCTTTCTAGACTTCTAAGAAGAAATTGTCACTATGGATTTTGAAACTGACCTCACCTTTCTTCTAAGAGAAAATAGAAGCTATGTTGCAGAAATCCTCTTAATATCCCTTCCTCGCTTTAAGTTATCTAAATATACACACAACATGTTTTGCTTTCCTGGGTAGTTAGGGTAGGAAATGCTTCTCTATAGAATGCCATGCAAGCTCATCACAGGCCAAGGCTGCAACAAATCTGTATGCTTTTTGTCTCTCAAATCAATATTTCTAGCTAAACCGCATTACAGACCAGCTAACTTGGCATTCACTTCAAACAAAAACTGAATCCATTAATATTTTCTGCATTTCATTGTCTTAAGCAAGCACATTATATACTGACACTTTGCCAAAAACATAATATCTTTTCTGTGTGTGGCAATAAACATTTAAATGCATATAATTCATGTTAACAGGATATGCAGATTTGGGACACAAAGAAAAGTAATGATGGCAATTCTATTTTGTTCTACCTTATTTATAAATTTTAATATATTTTAATTATGCTGCTTGAAAGTACAATGAAGTAGATTTAAATTATATGTGATTTTATCAGAATTTGAATAATGTATCAGACTTATGCTATTACTTTTTTTTTTTGCATGGTTAATTTTTTTTTTTTTGTATTACTTGACTTGTAGTTGCTGGTTATTTTGTGAGCTCAGTAAGATATTAATGCAAAAGAAATTAGAAGAAAAAATACCTCCCAATACTAAACAATCCCAATATTAAATATGCTATACAAGAAATGAAATGAATGCTTCCAAAAAATAATATTCTCAAATAAAGTATAATTAATATTTTTTTGGAAAAGAGTCCAACATAATTTAGTCATTGGCTACTGAAAATTATATGGACCTGTTTAGGAGCAATGGAATTTTCCAAAAAGTCTTTGGACCCATAGAAGAATGCAGAGCACGATGTGATTCTTTTGGCAGCTGGGAAAAACAAGCATAATGATTCAAGTGCCATCTATAGGAAATGTTCAAGTATAGTAAGAAACCTTGCAGAGTTGATTGATAAGTAACCTTTAGAGAATATATTTCTTATGTAAAATAATGTAAGCCTTTGGACCTTAATTCTGAAATGATTAAAAATTTCTCATGCAAGATAAGCTGTGGACTTTAATTCTGACCTTTCCTGCTATTAGAGTTGGCTTCTCTATAGATTGTCTCTGCTCTGAGTCCATCACAGTGACTGCATGTGGCTACAACTGATGCATTAGTGCCAATCTTTTCATGCTGAGGATGTGTTATGAGTGCCGCGTTAACAGCTGTGATTGTTGTTTGCAATTATCACTGTTTTCCTCATAGGTGGTCCTTCCCTGCTTCAACTTCTAAGCAATCATCTGCAATGTTGACTTCTCTTAATGCTGTGATAGTCAGGACTGAACTACCTCCCAATTTGTCTCTCTTAGGGAAAAAATGCTTAGACTACAAATGTCAAATGTGTATTTCCTGAAGCGGCTGCTATTTAATGTGTAAAATGGAAAACTAGATGTTTAAATAAAATAACTGTTTGATAGTAAACTGAGGAAGGAGTAACGCTAAACTGATGTCATATCTCAACTGAAAATTCTGATTAGTAGGGGCTGTCTTTGCTGCTAAAGATTGTGAATCTATATTTAAGTCTATCAGAAAAACAGTTAAGGGGAGGCTGGGGGACTGTCTAGGGTGGGGGGATAAAATGGACACATATGTAATACCCTTTGTAATACTTTAAGCAATAAAAAAAAAAAAGAAAAACAGTTAAATATTCATTAGCAATGTCTACCCTCATTGCAAGGGTAGTGATTCAAATCTATTCATTTGGGCTGAAGGGATTCTAGACATATCTGATTGCCATTGAGAATATTATATTAACTGCATAATAGATGGTTTTTAAAATCCATCATTAAGCAGTGCAATGTATACAGCAGTAGGTTTACTGTAATCCTCAAGGCAGGGCATTAAGTTAGCATATGAAACAGATCACAAAGGAAGTACACCTAATCACTTCAAATATTTCATCAAAGTCTTTACAATAACTTTGTTAATCTTTAAGAAATCTTAGCAAGAAGATTTCATTGCTAAAATGAATGGTTTCAGAAATATATGGTTGACTACCATATATTTGGTCTCACAGAATATGTGAGACTAAATGAAGAAGGCATAAAAATTCAACAACCCAAATTGGGACTCACTTGAGATTCAGCATTCAAAAGGCCTTGAACGGCTCCATTTCAAGGAAAACTCTGTTATTTGACCCCCACAAATGTTGGCTGACCCTGCCATCAAAATATTGTTGCACTGGCCTCAGACTGAATCTTTTATGCAAGATACCTATCAGAGGGGCTGAGGACAGAGAGACGGATGTCCCAGAGATTTAAAAAAAAGCCAAGCATATACCTTTATTTGCTCCTGTTTGCTAATAAGTGTTTGTCTATGAGGCAGAATAGGGGTCTAGGCTAAGACTTGCTTTCATCATAAAATATCACCAGGGAAAATGAAGATGGGAAAAGAACATGTAGCTTTCCACATATCTCTATTCATTTAGGATGACATTGTTTGCCAGTCAAATTGGCTTAGATTAGTTCACAAACAGGGTTACTCTTTGATTCAAGATGATTATCTCACCTTTCTATTTTTCTCAGATACTTTTTATGTGTAATGCTTGGTTAAAAATTATCCTCTCCTCCACCATCCTTCTCTGTACTTATTCCTTACAACATTTTTTTATCTATTGCATTTAATGAGGCATTTACATAGAATATAAGTTTGACAAATTTTCTCATAGGTTTAAACTCAGAATTTACAGTCTGCATAAGTATCTCAATATGCAAAAGGCATATCCATTCATTTTTACAGGCTAAAAAGTCAACAATCTGCTCTTTGTCTGGTATTTGAGCCACTTAAAGGATGAACAAAGCACAACATGAGTTACAGTGTTGAAATACCAACTTTGGACCAATGCCAACTCCAAAGCAATGCTGCTCACACAAATGAAAAGGCACGTATCAATTGTACAATTAAAATTTCCAGCTTTGTTTATGAAAAAAGACATTATTTGTTGTTGGGTAATTATCTATGGTATCTTATTTCCCCAGCCTTTACCTTATATTAATTCACTGGTTAACAAATCAAGTGCCTCTGGTTCAAGTGGTCCAGTTTAGGCAATGACAAAGCAGTTAGTATCAGACTAACTCTTCCACAGAAAACAACTCAAACCTTGGACAAATTATTTTTTAAAAACCAGACAGCCACTTGAAAGCATTAGAGAGAAACCAAAAAACAGGCAGAAACTGAGGAAAGGAGCTGCACTGAAAGATCTTCATATTTAGGTGGCTTTTCCCATAAAGGAAATTCTCAGCAGCAGGTGACACAGGTAGAACCCAAGCAGAAAGCTGCAGTCTTTGGGGATAAGGTATCACAAGACAGAGTTCAATTAAAGTTATACCATTTTATGTAAATATTATGAAAATTAAAAGTATAAGTTTGTCATACTAGAAATATTTATTATGCAGAAAAATAATCTTTATATGGAATATCTTTCCTTTCAGACAACTGAAATATTTAACAAGAGTATTGAACATATAAATTTATAAATTGTGTATTTGAAGGTGTTTGTGAATTTTTGAGTGGTATCAAATATTATTCGAAAGTATTTAAAAATGATGGTTAAAAGTTGTTAGAGACTTAAAAATTACAATAGTAAGATTTGTAAGCTTAAAATAAAAATTTACTCTTAAGGAAGAACTCAGTTTTTAAATTGTGACTTTATAAATTGAATTTGAGTTATTAGACTCAAAAATAAGCCTCTGGATAGTTTATGAAAAAAGGAAGAAAGGAAGACTCTTCAAAGATACCAAAGATCTTACACTCTCAGAGACAAGAGCATGACGACTGTAAGAGGCTGCTGGATGGAAGGTCCAAAGTTCAAGCAAATGGGCAAGAGGGGATCTGGAGGCGCTAAGGAGCCAGCGGGAAGAATGCAGGAAGAGACCAAATATAGCAAAAACAGGAAAAGATCTCGATAACCACCAAAGTCACTCTTTGTTTTAACCCGGGGGAAAAAGTAGGTCAATAGCCATCATTCTCTTCTTTTTTATCAAGTTAGAACATATGGAATACTGTAATCACTCAGCTATAGGGGCAAGATAAGGCCCATAAGGAAAACTGCGCCAGAGTAAATCAATGTAACCCTACAGATCCATCATTACTCATTCTTAGAAATCAACTATTTTCTTTCTACAGCAGAATGTAAATGAATTTGGACAATAAAATGTACTACAAATTTATAAAGTGAATGATGCTAACATGAGACCTATGCAAGCTATTATATTATTATTTTCTTGAAATACTAAGACTCTCGTAGTCAATTTATGTGTGTTTCTACAGACTATCTTATCCCTGCTGGGCAGGATAACTACTTCCTTTTACCATGTGACTTCTAACTTCATTTTTTGTCCTTGATGCTCCAATACATAGGAATGTAAATGAGAACCTATTATACTTTCTACATGTCTGTTTTAAAATCCACTTTAAATTGTTTGGAAGGGTAAAATTTATATTTAAAACAAAATAATACAAAAAATTGAACAATAGAGCCTGCCTTGAATTATTTCCATCTCTATCTTGAGATATATTTTCTTTATATTACAATTTTTTCCCAAAGTTTATCATAACCTTCTGACTAACTATAATAGAAACTTGATGAAAACAACTTTTGATTTACTTTTCTAATTTACTCATACCACCTGGTAATGCTGCATGTTCAAAAACGTTGCTGTTGTTCAGGTGATAGATAATGTTTCTGCATAAGCACTGTAAGTGTCCTCAAGTAGGCAGGACTTCTGGGCTCAAACTTCATTCAGGTCCCACATTGTTGATTTTAAAATCTAGTGATATTGCTATTGTAGTGGTTGCTAAAAGAATACTTGAACTGTTTTTAATAATTTTATATGTTTGAAGGTAATAATACACACATGCGCACACACACACACACACACACACACACACACACACACTCTCTCTCTCTCTCTCTCTCTCTCAGGCTTCCATAACAGAAATTTATGCTGAAATAAACCAGTCAGAGAAAGACAAGTATGATATGATTTCAGTCATATGTAGAAGCTAATGAAAAAAACTGAACTAACAAGCAAAATAATGACAAGACACATAGATAGTAGGCTGACATATCATGGGTGGAGCTTAGTGGGAGGGTGAAAGGATTAAGCAAAAAAAGGGATAAAAAATTCAGTGTAGTGATTGCCAGGGGGTAGGTGGGGAGGGAGGTGGAGGAGGGTTTAGTGGGAAAAATGGTGTTGGATGGAGATTTGACTCAGGATGATGAACACACAGTACAGTACACAGATGATGTGTTGTAGAACTGTGCACCTAAAACCTGTATAATTTTGTTAACTTGTATCACCACAATAAGTTTGATTTAAAAAACGGTAAAAATAAATAAGTAAGCTAAACTACAGAAATGTATTTTCTCATAGTTTTAGAGAAAGGAAGTACAGGATCAATTGAGACAGATACCTCCTTGTCCTCCAAGTCTAGTGAAGTCTTACTTCTTGGCTCGCAGATGGCAGTCTTTTCCCTATGTCTTCACATGGCCTTTCCTTTATGTACAAACCAGAGAGGAGGGTGGGAAGTGCTTTGGAGAAAGAGGAGAGAGATATCTCTGATATCTCTTCCGCTTGTTATAAGGACAATAGTCCTATTGGATTAGGGCCCTATGTTATGTATGACCTTACCTAACCTTAATAGCCTCCTTAAAGGCCCTATCTCCAAATACATTGGGGGTTAAATATTCAACCTATGAACTTTGGGGGGGACACTATTCAGTCCATAATAACATATAATCCAGATGGTAGGCACCTTTAAACAAAACACCACTATATTCCTTCCTACTAATAAACCCATATAAGTTTAGCTGAATTATTCACTGGAAGAACAATTTTAATGGCACTTTGAGAAATTAAATTCTTACTTCCTAACTTCCGCTAAAAATAGTATTTTTAAGTCAAACTGAATTAATCATAACTGTAATCCAATATTTTGCCTATATCTTACCCAAAGGCTTCTTAAGGAAGGGTGTGTCAAGCAGAGACAAGAAGCACAACCTGTAGATAATTAAGTAATAATTACATGATAATTAAATCAGCATTATCATGGGGAGCTGCCTCAAAACATACCTGCCTTTTTCACTGATCTCTCCAACTCTAAAAAGTTGTATGTGGCTATCTTTGGGTGCTGTTAAAATATCTCCCTGGATTTCTCCCATGCCTTTCCTCTCTTTTCAGAAAATTATACAACAAATATTTCCCTGCCAAACCCATTGGCTGCCAGAGTACGTCAACTTCACTTCCCAGTGAATAGCAAGCAGTTAAAGTTTTCTAGCAATTGAGCCAGATACCTCTTTATTCTCCAAGTCTATAAACCAAGTTATTTTGCAAAAGAGAAAAAAATTTAATGAACCAGACAGTATCTAATATACTGATGCCACTTAGTTTTGTAAATACTTTTTAAAAATAACTTTTACTTCCTCTAAAGGTTGCTGTTACTTTTCCATTACCATTACAAGGTCTCTTTTTTATTTTTCAAAACACACTAAAAATGTATAATTCTAGAAAAAAAATTTGAGTGAAAAGTATAATGCCCATGTTAGCATATCAAAATCACAATAATGCCCAAAGAGCAGCAAAAAGGGGAAAAAATACATGAACATTTGAATGTTGATGGTGACATGGAGAAAAAACTATGTACTGTTCAATGTAATAAATAAGTTACATAATTAACTTTGAGAAAATAGGTAAAATATATTTCATATATAAAATCAATGGAGATAGCTAGTATTGATTCACAAGAACTGATTTATTAAAAAATTTTAGGAACTTTGCTAGCCAGTTGTTAAATCATTGGTAGCTTGAAAATGACTAATATGGAAATATTAACACCACAAAAACAAACAAACAGGAAATTCTACAAATCAGGACTTTTTCCCAAAGACCAAGTAGTTAAACATTTACCAGCATACCACCATAATAGTCAGTTCAATTTACTTACCCATGTTTATGGCCTTAATTTTAAACAGACTATTATATGAACATGACTTTTTTTTCCTTCTTCCTCATCTTTCCACCCCAAGTTCATTCTAGTTCATCTATATAAAACTCTCTTTTTTTGTAAAAAAAAATGTTGTTTAGAACAAAGAGAAAAAACTCATATGGCTCATTGGCTTGGTAGCTAAGCTCTTATTTTGAAGTAGTAATATATCATAGTCCTGGCCTGAAGAGAAATATGCATACCAAAGAATTTCTATATCTACTTCTATAGCTTCTTTGTGTAGACAGACCCCTATGTTTGCCTATCAGTAGTATGTTGAGTGCATAGTATTCTATCAGTTAGTAATTCCTAGATGGTAATGGACCTGAAAATTAGTCAAAATCATTATGAAATCAGATCCTTGAGTTTCCCTTTCAGAGACAGTGAGGTTGTAAATCCAGGCTGGGATCCAGGAAACTGACATTTGAAGTGCCCCAGGTGACTGCAGCAAGAAATGCTCCGCCTCCGCCTATGAAGCACTGCCCTAAGTTGGTGCACAGGGCCGTGGCCGAGTGTCTGCGGGCTTTGAAATTATTTTGAACCTGCCTATTGTAAGGAGCAGTATTTGCCCAATCTCTCTAGGTCAGGTTTACCTCTCGATATCCCATTCGCCTCTTCCAGGAGCCCTGATCCAATGAACTCACCTTCGGATTTGTCCGGCTAATTCCATCTCAGCACTTTTCCTCTTGGAAAGGGATATTTTACTTGCCAGTTGATTGCTGCTGAATAACTACTGCTGGTTTTCTTGGCTAACGATTATATTGCCGCATCCAACTTCTAAGTAAAAGCAGGACTTTGCTGGGTTGGGACTTCCCTGAAGATCACACAACTTCTCTTCCAAGACATGCTTCCCAGTGCGCAACCTTTTCCTTGGAGCTCCTTAGAAATGCCCAACCAGAAGCATAAAGGCTTTTTAATATGCTTAGCGGCCTCCTTATGTCTCCCTGGGGAATGAAAAGGGAATTTAAACTACTTGCTATCAGTGCTTTATTATCTATGGGGTTAATATTTGCCTAACAACTTCAGAGACCAAACTAATCCCTTTGCTTATTGGAGTTCTGTATCTGACTCGCACCGTGTTCATTGCCAGCACCTGATCCATTCCTCAGAGACTTGTCTATATGAATCCTCCATTCAGTTAGACTACATGCCTACATGTGCTGGCCGTTATCTGCTTTCTGAGGTATTCCCAAATTGCTCTTTTGAAAGTGACTTTTAGCACATACACACAGGGTAGTAGAATATTTCTAAATTTTAATCACCGTTTTTCCCTGTCCATATACCTGAATTTAGTGATTTCTTTCCGTTATTTCTCTCAGGGACCTCTTCCCTCTCCCAAGCCTGCACAGAGACAGGCAGATGTGAATCACCTCCTGCAGAAACATAAACCAGGCCTGAGTGGAAAGAGAGAGAGAGAGAGAGAGAGAGAGAGAGAGAGAGAGAGAGAGAGAGAGAGGCTTAGAGCAGAGGAAATATTTTCCAAGACAGGATCTATAGAAGCTACCAGTGAAAACGATGAGGAGGCACCAGGTAGAAAGAAGACAGTGGAAAAACCACCAGCCCCTGGAAGCTAGTGCTTCTACACTAACTCAGTGTGCCGTTTTTCCCATTTGAGATTCACTCCTTTGAGTGGCCAGCCAGCTTTCCATGTTCCTTTGGTTTGTATTGACTTTGATCTATACCACAGAGAGACAGCACAGAGTACACACAACCCTCTCCACTCACTGCTCAGTCTTCCTGCTATTGACAATAGAAAGCTCAGGATACGTGAAAGCTTCCCGAAGAGAGGTAAGAAGGTGCTATAGATGCTTAGAAAAGATGCTTGGGAGTTAGAGAGGATATGGAGAGGAACCTCGCCCTCTGTCCAACAGGGCAAGGCTAAAAGCACAGTGCCTTGTAAACGTTGCAGTAAAGTGCCCCTTCTGAGTGATCAAAGATAAAAAGGCACCACCCTTAATAGAGAAAAAGTTGCCTCATCTGGACAGATGAATTATAAAAAGGCTTAGGAGTGCAAATTAGAGCAGCATGGGCTTTTCTTTAGCACATGGCTGGCTCTACCTTACCAGACTGGGTCCATACTCTGTTCCCTATATACCTTGAGTGCTTCTTCCTGAATACTAATTTAAAACTCTTGTATTGAGATGCCCTAATCGTGTGTCTGTGTCTCCCTCTAATCTGTAAACTCATCAAAGACAGGAACCACAAAGCATTGAGTTGGGTGCCTCTAGTACCTAGCACAGTGCCCACTCTGTAGTAGGGTCTTAATAATGTTTAACTGTCTATCCCTTGCAAAGCCATGGCATGTTTACAATAGTATTTGCCTCTCTGTTAAACACTTCTAGCTAGAAAAGGAAAGCCAATGGTGCGGAGACTTCAGACACACACACACACACACACACACACACACACACACACTCCACTCAACAGATTCAGTGAAGAGCCTTTTCTTTAATTAGGCAAGTTTAAACGGCAGCATTTTGAATTATTAATGCACTCCCCTTGCCTTTTACGTAAACACATATTCAGGTAGATGCTTAAAAATAAACTCCTCCAACCTTAACCTATTTTGTAAAGTCATGTGTTTCAGCATATCATTTGGAAACATTTAAAAAAGAACTAACAAGCTCTAGCAGTGATTATTTTAACATCTATAGCCTCTGACCAATATTTTTCTTAAGTCCACAAAAATGTCATCACTGTAACTGATGGGATTATACTATAATTAGGGACACAATAATATGCATAGTAAATGTTTAGATTTATAATTTAGAATACAATAATCAGTAAATGAAATATTTGAAGAAGTTGTTATCAGGTATTTTTCCAAAAAGATATGTGTTAGGAATTCCTAATGACAGCACACCTTGAAACCTCACAATCTGCTCGAGTTTTAAAGGCAGCCACGTGTACAACCCGGGGTGTTCTGATATCTTCTAGTTTTTGTAAGTAGTCATTTATGTCAAAAGGTAACAAAGCATAAAAGCTATGCTGGGGTGGCAGTGATTTCATAAAACTGCCTCGACAATAAAATTAGTAATATACCTCACTGTTTGATAGCATTTCTCTTTCAGATGGTATCTACATGCACTTTCAAAACCCGGGGGGAAAAGATATTACATTTTAATTTTATGGGTGAGCTGCAGTAGGT
Source organism: Myotis nattereri (assembly GCF_964212035.1). NCBI lineage: Eukaryota > Metazoa > Chordata > Mammalia > Chiroptera > Vespertilionidae > Myotis > Myotis nattereri. The sequence continues at coordinate 45,842,309 of NC_138079.1, read as the reverse complement.
TTACTTTACATTAATTGAAATTCCTGTGTGTGTAGTCAACATGATATCCAATGATTTCCCAGACTTAAATTTTGAAACTTACTTTGCTTTTACTTTGTAAATAGGGAAGAAAGGATGAAAAAATAAAGTATGTGAACAAAATATAGTTATAAGAATAATCATCAGCCGAAACCGGTTTGGCTCAGTGGATAGAGCGTCGGCTTGCGGACTGAAAGGTCCCAGGTTCGATTCCGGTCAAGGGCATGTACCTGGGTTGCGGGCACATCCCCAGTAGGAGATGTGCAGGAGGCAGCTGATCGATGTTTCTCTCTCATCGATGTTTCTAACTCTCTATCTCTCTCCCTTCCTCTCTGTAAAAAATCAATAAAATATATTTAAAAAAAAGAATAATCATCAGGATATTGCTTATATAGGAAAAATGGAAAATATCACACATATAAGAGGACATTGGTTATATAAATTATGGTAGAGCCATGCAATGGACTATACCATGCATCCATAGAGCAAATGTTGCACAATTATATCTACATCTTAAAGGGATGTAGATAGTTTTTTGCTCAGTTTAAAAGGTCAGTTTAAGAATATGTATACTATAACTCTTGAAAATGTTAAAAATGGTAATATTCCTGAAAAAAATAAGAAAAAGTTGAGACTCTTCTGACAGTAGCTTTTTTCCTTCCCTTTTGCTGCTCAACTACCATAAATCTGGCTTTTGCCTCATTCACTTGACTGTTCTCACTAAGGACTAATGCCATCTACAGTGTCAACTATAAAATGAATGGACAGTATTTGTAACCCGAGGAGGAGGAGGAGGAGGAGGAGGAGAAAGAAAGGAAGAAAGAAAGAAAGAAAGAAAGAAAGAAAGAAAGAAAGAAAGAAAGAAAGAAAGAAAGAGAAAAGAAAGAAAAAGAAAGAAAGAAAAGGTCCAAGCTGGAAATTCAAAAGGTGGGTATTTAATAAGATTCCCCAAGAGAGCTTGTTTGTTAAGTAAATTATTTAGCATATAGTAGTTAAAATTCTCTGTGATTACAGTTCATAGCATTTCTCTAATGACTTTGTTATTAGTTAACATTACCTCATGTGAAACATAAACCACTTGAGATACAAATTTTCTAGGAGGAAAACACACTTGATAAACTATTGCTTTTATCAGAAATCAAAGGTTTCCTTTTCCCCCATACTTGAGCTAGCGAGGCAGATATTAGTACCTCCTGATGCAATTTGGAGCCTTCAGGGGGTTTTGTTTTTGCATAATTAGCCACATTTTAATGCTACAGCAGAACACATTATCACCTTTACCAAGGAGAAAGCAGAAAATAGAAAGGCAAACATAAAACAAGACCGTCAGTAAAATTGGAAAATCTCAGTTCAGTCTACCTATGGAGGGAATAGCCAGTCCTTCCTCCTGTGTTTCCCTTTTACTCTCACACTAGTACACTCACACTGAACATTCACTCCTAGTCACCACATGTGTGGAGGTTTTCCCCACACCAAGAAGCAGCACCCAATTACAGCGGAGTGGGGGCGTTCCCCCCTAGCACCGAGCAATGCTTGGGACATGAGCTGGGTGTCCTAGAATTTAACTTGCTTCTGGCACCATATACCAGGTGATAGCATCATATTCCACAGGTGAAGGCTCAGCCCTACAAGACTGCTCCCACCCCACTTCAGATGCCAGTCCCAAATCCAAGTTGTTACCTGTGCTTCTGACGTAATGGCTACACACTGGAGGTTACAGTGACTTCCTCCAACTTGGAATGTCAGTCACACACCCAGATGGTTACTTTCACTTGACTGGCCAGCTATGAAACAGAGATTCCCACAGCTCCCTTTGGGTTCAATTAATTTGCTAGAGAAGTTCACAGATCCCAGAGAAACATGTTACTTACTAGATCACTGGTTTATTATAAACCATATAACTCAGGAACAGCCAGATGGAGGAGATGCAGCAGGCGAGGGATGGGGAAAGTACTGGAGCTTCCATGCCTTCCCCCAGCAAGACACTCTCCCCACAGCTCCGCTCTGCCCCATCCTTAGATGAGGTCCAAAAGTCACCTCATTTATATATAAACAATACCTTGTCCCTCTTATCACTTAAGAAATTCCAAAGGTTTTAGGAGCGCTGTGCCAAAAATTGGGGTAAAGACCAAATACAGCATTCCCCCATTACCTGCGGGGGCCATATTCCAAGCCCCTCAGTGGATGCCTAAAACCACAGGAGTTACTGAACCTCTATATATAGACCAGTGATGGTGAACCTAAGACACACGTGCCAGAGGTGACACACGAACTCATTTTTTTGGTTGATTTTTCTTTGTTAAATGGCAGTTAAATATATAAAATAAATATAAAAAATATGTCTTTGTTTTACTATGGTTGCAAATATCAAAAAATTTCTATATGTGACACGGCACCAGAGTTAAGTTAGGGTTTTTCAAAATGCTGACATGCCGAGCTCAAAAGGTTCGCTATCACTGATATAGACTATATTTTTTTCTATACATAAATAGCTATGATAATGATTTATAAATAAGGCATAGAAAGAAATTGACAACAAAAACTAATAATAATTTAGGACAATTACAACACTATACTGTAATAAAAGCTATATGACTATGGTCTCTCTCAAAATATCTCATTGTATGGTATTCAATTTTTCATTTAAAGGAATCACTTCATGGCATCTCTTTGGCATTATCTGCATTGCCAGCATCACTACTCTTGTGCTTTAGGGTCATTATTAAGTAAAATAAGGGTGACAAACACAAGCGCTGAGACACAGCAACAGGCCATCTGATAACCGAGCCAGCTGCCAAGTGACTAACATGCACAGTGTAGAGACGCTGGACAAAGAGATGATTTACATCCCAGGCAGGACAGAGCAGAACACATGAGACTTCATCACAATACTCAGAACAGTGCACAATTTAAAACTTGTGAGTTGTCTATTTCTGGAATTTTCCATTTAATATTTTCAAACCACAGATGATTACAGGTAACTGAAACTAAAGAAAGTGAAACTGCAGATAAGGGAGGATTACTGTGTATATTTCTTATTATCACTATCTTCACAATATCACAATCACCTTTAAGTAAAACAACCTCAGACCCACCTCTCCTTTGTTTCCAGGCTTAGGTGACTGGGCAGGTGGTATCCACATAAACCATCTCTTCTGACAAGGTCTCATTGCTTTGATGACCTTTGGGTTGCTAAACAACTCCCTTTTCTCGCCCCCATGTCTGTCCCACTCATCAGTGCTCATCAAACGCTGGCCAGGTCATCCCACATACCCCATAATAAAAGCACAAAGTAATTCATGGAATTTCCACATTCCACAGGTTCTTTCGTGCTTTAAGAATATTTCATTTTGCTCTCCTTTTTTCTTAAACTTTGCAGAAACAATCTTGTAGTTGATATTGTTTTAACCTCTTACCTGCTTACCTTCCTTTAAGGAGTAACTTCTAGTCCTTTCCTAATGCTTAACATATCTTTTTAAAGTTTTTTTCATTCTTTCTCAAATTTTCATATGGCTCATCTGTGCCTATGTAACAAATGTCATATGTCATTTTCCAGGTCAAAGGATAATCTTTCATATAACAACCCTTAATTAAAAGTCCTGCCCTATAAAGGAGTTAGTATATCATTTTGTTTTTACAACAACCAGAATAAATAAGTTTAAAATGGTTCTCCCAGGAACACTTTAACAACACCAAGAACAACAACAAAACAGCTCTAGTGATGGGAACTCCAAATACTGTGGCAACCAGATGGGAGCTATTTTTGAACTGGCAGGCCGCTCTCAGTGCCTCAAATTATACCACTGGTGTTACTCTTTTTATAAGTGGGCTCATCCCAGCTCAAAAGACTCCAATACCATTTCTTATTAATAGATCTGTAAGGAAGATTTGTGAGGAGGAATGTGTAAATTAGGGTAGGAAAAAAATTTCTCTCTAATGTCAGTGCCATGCAGAGTCAATTAAGGACACCTTGGACATGAAATCCAATTTTTGTTATGAAGTGTTTTTTTTTTCAAATTTACTTTTAAAATAAAACAATTTTTGAAACTTTTGACAAATATTCGTCAATAACTTACAACATGCTAGGCCCTAAAGATACAACAGTGAACGTAATGGACTTAATATGTGTCCTAGGGTAGCTTATACTCTACCAAGGAAGACCCGATATCAAACATGTCACAAAAATACCATGTATGGAAATTCAGGACACCAAGGGAGTATACGACAGGGAAGCTGAAGCTATAATTCTTAAGAAAAAAAATTAGATAGCATTTCCTTCTACTTATATTACAGTTTCCGTAGTTTATCATTCCTCCCATAAAAACTACCATGAGGAAATACATTTGAGAAAAGAGAAATTAATCGAGGCCCTTTTCTGATTCTTGTTTGCATGTAACTCTACTCTTAATTTCTAAAAATGGTTACAGCTTGGTAGGTAGTAAACATGTATTATAACTACAACAGCTAAAGCCAATTTAAAATATAACTGTATAGTGACTGAAATTCAAAAACGTCATAAGCAGAAGTCTTTCAGCATTTTGGCAGATTAAGTGGATGTTTTTTCCCAAAAAACTATTTCTCAAGTAAAAATAAGACCAGAAGTGATTACATCTCCTTTTTACCAATATGCTGGTAAACACATCTTAGGAAGAGAGAATCATATGATGACTCTGAGGGGGAAAAAAAGAAAGAAAATGTATCTGACAAGGCAATTAGGGTTCTTCTGTAACTTTCCAAGCACCAAAGATTCCCAGGTATAAACCTTTCCTTCACAGAGCACGTGCTCTGTTGAACAGGAGGTCTCAAAGACCTCTGTAGAGTATGGTTTGACCAATATGTAAAGGAGAAGCCCACCTAAACTATATATATATATATATATATATATATATATATATATACACATATACATAAATAATATAGGCTTTACAAGTATATATACATATATGTCTATGTGTATGTATATATATGTATATATATACATATGTCTATGTATATATATGCATATATTCTATTTTTTATTATTTCCATTGTCTGCATGACAAGTGAATAAGTCAAAATAGCTTCAGTAACTGCTGATGAAGATTTTGATGAAATAACACAAGCTAGATGAGTCAAAACATTAAGAAGACATTATTGCCGAGGCCGGTTTGGCTCAGTGGATAGAGCGTCGGCCTGCGGACTGAGGGGTCCCGGGTTCGATTCCGGTCAAGGGCATGTACCTGGGTTGGGGCCACATCCCCAGTGGGAGATGTGCAGGAGGCAGCTGATCGATGTTTCTCTCCCATCGATGTTTCTAACTCTCTATCTCTCTCTCTTCCTCTCTGTAAAAAATCAATAAAATATATCTTTAAAAAAAAAAGACATTATTATTTTATGTTATTGATTAATTCATCAATTAATTGTTATTGCCTAACCTATGACTTGAGGTAAAATCTGCTTCCATTTTGGAGTGAAACGACGAAAACCTTAACAAGAATGTTCATCCTGTCAAAACAACAAACATGGATTATTCAAACCCTCCCTTCCTAAAGGCCAAGTAAAGAAAGAATGGAAATGACAGCCATGGGTCTATTACTTTTCTCATTCTTTGGTAATAGCAGCATACAGAAAGATTTTAGACATAAAATTATGTATTTTATTTTATAAAAGTCTTTTTTTCCCTAAACTCCAAGGGAAAAAAAGATAGCTTTTGACAGCCAGAACTTTGAAGAATCAGTGAGGCAAAATATGCTTCAAGTTCAATTATTTTTTAAATGGTGCTAGAAAGTCATTTTCAGAGTTAACTTTAAAAGGGTAGTCACAAAGTGACATAAATATTTCACATTGAGATAAAAATAATGCTATGAACCTTAATTTCACATGAAATTATGCAGTTGAATAAAAATAATTAATTACGTTTCATAGCAATATTACTAAGTAGAAAATAACACCACCATTAATAAAGATTGAAAGAAGGCTAACTATTGCACATCAGTAGTAGTGAAGCAGCCTGCATAATAGTCCATGAGACAGAAATGAGGCACTACTCTTAGTAAAAGGCCAAGAATATACCCCTAGTGCATTGAGTTACTTTACCTCAAAACTTTAATTTTTTTTATATATTTTATTGATTTTTCACAGAGAGGAAGGGAGAGAGATAGAGAGAGTTAGAAACATCGATGAGAGAGAAACATCGATCAGCTGCCTCTTGCACATCCCCCAGCGGGGACGTGCCCGTAACCCACGTACATGACCTTGACCAGAATCAAACCCGGGACCTCTCAGTCCGCAAGCTGACGCTCTATCCACTGAGCCAAACCAGTTTCTGCTACCTCAAAACTTTTAATTTATCCCCTTCTACAGAGAAGCTAGAAAATATTAGGACATATTTTTAAAAAAATCACACGCATTTTAAAAGCTCACAAATCAGTGCTCTGTTATGTTTTCTAAGTGGTTGCTAGGACTGTATATTTTCATTCAGGATGGGATCTCATAGAAGCTCACTGTTAGCTTCTTAAAATATCTAGAGGCATTAAAAATGGAAACTCAGTGGTTGCCAGGAGTTAGGTGGAAGGAGGGATAAATAGGTGAAGCACAGAGAATTTGTTGAGCAGTGATAATATTCTATATGATATTATAATGGTAGACATATGTCATTACATATTTGTCTAAATCCTTACAATGCACAACACCAAAAGTGGATCCAGATGTAAACTATGGACTCTGGGTGATAAGGATGTGTCAACATAGGTACATCATTTGTAATAAATGCATCACTCTAGGGAAAAATGTTGATAATGCAAGACACTATGCATGTGTGAAGACAGGAGGAGTTTGGGGAAATCTCTATACCTTCACCTCAATTTTACTGTGAACCTAAAACTACTGTGAAAAAGTTAAGTATTTTTTAAAAATAGAAATTCAACTCAGCAAAGTACACAGTTTTTTTAAACTGATATTTCAGTTATGGGAAGGGCCTTCTGAACTCTCTACACACTATTCTAAGTACTCAATGAATAAGTAATACTCAAATAATACACATTTCTCCCCTCCCCCCCCCCCCCCCACACACACACACATATATTAGGAGTAGCCCAAGTCTGGTAAATATATTTACTCAACTTGATCCAAAGGTAGTTTCTACTGACTCCAAATGACTTAATTAATTCAAATAATAAAGAATGCCACTCTCAGGCCAAGTATAGGAAATCAGTGTAGATTTTTAAAGTCTAGGTCACAAAACCAAAACAAGTTCTCCCGCTATCTAAAAATATAGTGTTTCTATGAAACTTTTGTAAACCAGAATGGTATACAGCAAAGAAACAATTACCACCTATATATATAAAAGCCTAAGCGACCTTTAGGACCTGATGACCAGACGACTAGCTGGTTGCTGACACGCTCTGACCACCAGGGATCAGACACTCAAAGCAGGAGATGCCCTCTGGTGGTCATTGCACTCCCACAGGCAACCTCCCATGGCCGGCCAACCTCCCATGGTCTCTCCCCTTGGATGGCCAACCTCCCTCGGTCTCACCCCTCCCTCCCCCCTGCCAGCCAGCTCCAATTGGCCCGATTGAGACTGGATGAGATGGCCCCAATGGCCCAATTGTCAGCCAGGCTGAGGGACCCCACTCGTGCATGAATTCGTGCACTGGGCCTCTAGTTAATTCATATGGAAAGTGTTTGAGCATACACAGACCCCAAAAATAACCTACCAAATCATATCAAATACACTTCATCTTGTCCAGTTTTATGCTAAAGGTAACACTGATAGATACCTTAGGGCACATCTTTGCCAAGGGCCTCACAAAAGAAATCAAGATAAAGCACAGATGTTTCCATTCAAAGCTATGGCAGCATGAGACTGAGATGCTGGGTGTTGTTCCCAGGAAGGAGCTGGGCAGGGCTACTCTCAATGCTTGGGCTGCCTGCTGCCTCTGTAAGGCTCAGTGCAAAACAAAGAAATGCTGGAAGTTATCTTCACTTTTCTTCATTTTTTAAAAGCATAAATGCTCTTCAGATTTCTTTCAGGTATTGAAAACAGGTGCTAACATAGTTCTGTGGTAAATTTTCCCTCCACGTCCCGCGTGGTTCAGGGTTCAGGATCTGGAAGGGGAGCCGCACACAATGAAAGAGAAAAGACAAGAGATAATTTGGAAATATTGGGGGACCAGGCGGGCAAGTCCAACTCAAGGAGAAGGACTTCCCCTGGTGCTCAGGCCATGCCAATCTTTTATTGGTTCGGGATACACCCATAGCCCTTAGGCAGGCAATTTCCAGTAACAGGCAGACTAGCCCATCAGCAAGGATTTACATAATAATAAATGGGGAAGTTGCTTCAGCTACCATTGTCTGGACTAACAGAGGTGGTGCACAGCTCTGACCTTTGCTAGGGCTTCAAAGGTCACCAGCCTTCCGGGTTCTCTGTCCACACCTCTCTGCTAGTGAAGACAATAGGCGGTCTCCCACAAGTTCTTTCATTAAAAGTAAAGTGAATTGAGGGATGCCTGTACACATATTGGTTTTTTAGAGTTCAACTCTCCAACCAGCCTTGGAAAAATGTTTTTGGTGAAGGGAGTGCTATGTACAGTTATGACAGAATGAAATAGCATTATAAGCATGGAGAACTGGACCCCTACAAAGGAGAGCTAAGATCAGGGAGGGCAACTAAGATGCTACCAATAAGAGTGGGGTTCAAATAAGAAAGCGTTATTCAAAATGAGAAGAAGGTGACAGGTGTGAGAAACATTTCCAGCGTTTTTATAGAGTCAACAGAATCTTGACACGATAATTTCCAACTTGTAGGAAAGATCAAACATTTGTAGTGCTAGGCATTGCGAGCAGAACTAACAGGGAAGAGCGAAGGACCAAAGGCCATAAAAATGAGCTAAGTCAGGTCCACAAATCAAAACACATTGCTATTTTTTAAGAGAAGATAAACCTAAAAAGTTGAACTAGAAATCACTTTCCAATTTTTTCCTGATACATACTTCCTCTATGGTTTGATGCAATTAAATTCAACAAACTTTTCTCTATCCCTAAATGTACAAGGAATTGTGCTCAAGGTGGCATGGGAAGCAGCACTGGAAGACTGAAGAATGAATTAGACATAAATAATCAATTTGCTCATAGTATATAAGAGAGATAAATATGTACTTAACTAGTGAACTTAATTGTACTAAGTTCCATAATAGAGATATAAGGTAATAAACAGTGAGAGGAAAATTAATTCTTAGCCATGTTTTAGAAAAATACATTAATTACAGCTGCATTCTAAATACTTTGATTTGCAGAAATAGTTGGCAAACTTACTCCAGCATACCAGGATGACATTGGGACAATTTCTTAATCTCGTGTGAATTCTCAATTTACTTATTCAGAAAGTCAAGGATTGTGTTAGCTCATTTTAGCTTACCTTTAATTCTAACAACTTTCTACTTCTATTTAACTGTTACTGAAGGGGTTACAGAGAGTTTAGAATAGAGAACATTAACAGGGAAAGACTTCCTAGAGATTGTTAGATTCTAAAGGTACTGACAATTCTTTCCATTACAAACTGAGAGATAGTCATCTGAACTTTGCAAATTTTCAAAACTTTTCATGTTCCCAAATTATCTGCGTTTAAGCTCAAAAGAGATCCAACACCAGGTGCTTGCACCAGCAAGAATTATCTAGTTGACATTTAGCGCAGGATTACTAAAGAATTATTGTGCATTTAGCAAAAGGCTAATAGCAGTTAGACACATAGAGAAATACTTCCTCTTTTTCATTTCTTCACTTACTCACAGAGTCTTCATTCCAGTTTAAACTTTCGTGCCTGAATTTAGCCATATGTTGGAACAACTTGATTGTGGTTAACAAAGGAGGACAGATTTCCTATTTATAGTAGAATCAATTGGCTGGGCTAGTCTGTGAAAGGAAGTATTCAAGATAAATGTATGTAGGGTTATTTCCACATGCACTGTTCAAAGACTTCTTCCAAAATCCTTTTACTTCCTCAATGCTTAAAATAAACCACAGTGAGCTTTCTAATGACCTCAATGCAAAATATATGATTTATGTATATGTTGTATATATAGATATAGATATGCACTTTAGCAATTATTTTAAATACTACCTAGTGTTTGCCTAATATTTGGATGTAAGGAGAAAATTAACTTTGTATTTCTGGTGAGATGAGAAAAAAATTTGATTTTATCTATCAAGTTTAGCATAGACTTGTATATAAAATTTAAAAAACATACAGATGTTTACTCAAGATCATTTAAATTAAAATTTAGTTAGGTGTTAATATTCTCTCTAGTCTTCTGGTAGAACTGTTCCTAAAGTTGGCATTTGACTAATCTCTCCTTTTTGAAATTCTTCTTAATAGGCTTCTGATACAACACAATCCTGTCCTTCTCTCCATCTTTCGCACTCCTCTAGACTATTTTTCTTCCCTTCCAAGTAATCAAAGCCCTACACTTTGGTCTCTCCTAAGTAGTCTTGCCCTATGCCAACCTTGATGCATTAGCTAATTCAAACTCATTTTATCCTAAGAAGGACTATATATAAATCCTTCCAGCCCAATTAAACTTGGCATCCTTTTCTCTGAAGGTTGTAAGAAGAAATAGTAAGAAGAAAATACGATAAGGACCACATTTACTGATAGTTATAATTGGTTTAAATTAAAAATAACTATATAAATGCAAGTGAAAAATCAATGTTCTAGTGGCTGATAATGTAATTCTAAGATAAAGCCTTATTTTTCACTAGCCTCAACCTATTTTCTTAAAGGAATAAAATATTTACCTTCATTGATTATGATTTATACCATCACTCATCAGCCAAGCATGGAAGAAAAATATGTGTTATGTTTCTTTTAATTCTATGAGATCAATAACAATGACACGAATTATTAATCAACCTTTGATGATTTATTATTTATGCCATTGGCTATTAGATGCAAAATACTCTAAACTAGGTTTTTTTTTGGTGGTATCACCTGCTGTTTTATTTTTTAATTGAATTTATTGGGGTGACAGTGGTTAATAAAATTAAATAGGTTTCTATAATACATTATCTGTATATTTTATTGTGTGTTTACTACCCCAAGTCGCCACCCTGATACCTTCTTCTACCTGCCCCCTCCCCCTTCTCCCTCTGGTAATCATCATACTGTTGTTATCTGTGTCTATGAGGTGTTTTGTTTTTAACCAGCTTTTTCAATAACTAGCTTTCCTTATTCGTTTTTATTTTCTCTGCTGAATATAAAAAATCTTATCATCATCTTCAACAATAGCAATAAACATTTTTTGGTAAGCTTCTAACAGCAAGGCTGTTTGCTAAAAAGTAAAGATGCAAAGATATAAATATCATCCCTCAGGGAGTTTACAGTACACTGGGACTAAAAAAAAACACCTAAATACATGAAAGTACAAATAAAATACAAGGCAATATAAAAGTGACAAATGCATGTTCTTAGCGGTAATATGTGATTCTGAGAAAGGAAGAGCTTTCCTAATATTAAGACAAAGAGAGTATGACAAAGGACTTAAAGCTGGAGCTTAGTGCAAAATTAGTAGAATTTGTACTAACGAAATAGACATCAATTTATTGAAAAAAAAAATGAAGAAAGGCTTTTGGCATTCTGGATAAAGAAACACGTGAGAGAGCAATAGATTACAAGAAGGTGCTGTGAACCCAGACCAAACAACAGATGAGAAGGGAAAAGCAGGCCCTTATTTCTCAGGAGTTGAGGATATTTATCACATGGTAGGATATTCCTATGGCCTCACTAGCTTCTGAAAAGGCTCTGCTCTTAACAGTTGAACAATTTATTGCCTAATTATTTCGTTTGCCCTTTTGAGGAGCCTCTCTGCAGGACGCTTTCCCAGAGTGAGTGAACAAAATGTGGGCCCCTGGAATGTCACCCCTCCACACTGCATTAAAAGCAAAATAACCTTTTATCAAATGCTTTGTGACCGTTTAGAATATTGAATTTGTGTTTTCATCGTGGAGTTCAACAGGAATATAGCCAGTGGGAAGGACTTAATTACAAATGATGTCTTTCTCATGGTTAGGCTGGTGATCTCCAGGGACGCTTTAATGAAGTGCGGAGCCCGCAGACAGGAAAGGTCAAATGGCTTCCCTCCCCACTACCCCAAAGTGCACATAGCTTCACCTTTATGCCAGCAGATGGTCAAGCAGGTACAATACTAGCCTGAGGTGGAAATTCCAGGGGACTGAAACTCACATGGTTGTAGTTCTCTTCAATTCAGTGGATAATAGAGCAGCCTCTTTTAGAGTTAGAAGAGGAGGTGATTTTAAATATAAATGTATATCTCGTTCTAAGTGTTATATGCTGGAAGGAATGCCATTCTGCTGGTGAATTTATTACATATTCATGGTATTTTAGATCGATATTCCTTAAATGGTGAAAATGTTCCTGCTATGTTTATAGTATGCACACATTTAAGTTTGTATTCGGTTAAGCCAGATAAAATTGCCTTTTTGGATTGGTCAAAAATAGTTGGATATTCCATTTTATTGGGTTCAGTCTGGTTACTCAAATTGTCTAACAATTAGCAAAAGAATACAAAGTTACATTGTATGACACCATTCTGATTTAATTTTCATTCTTAAAAAATGCTTTTGTACACAATCCTTTCAAAATGTGCAGATTCATATATCCATTATCTCTAACTTTGTGTTTGCTTTTTCAGAACTGTCCTTGATTTTCAACTTTGATTTTTGAGCTTTATATCTCTACAATAGCCAGGTAATTTATAAGAAAATGTGACATAAAGTTTAAGTACATAAGTCATTTTTAAAATATTTGGTGTGTTTTTTTCTTGAAACTAAAAAAGGCTGGTCATCCTGCCTTCTCCAAAGTAAAAACAAAAATACCTCAATGTGCAATGGAAAATATGGGTTTCCACATGAATTAATAATGTTAATAACTAGAGGGGATCTTTATTTACAGGACACCCTTTTGATATGGTTTTCCTTTGAAAAGATATTTGGGTCTTTAATATATTTTTAACTTACACCTCTGTAAAATAGTTGGTCATGAAAAAGATTTGTATTTTATTTATTTACTCAATTTGTTTATCCAAAGCTTATTATGACTTTGCTTGATACATAATAATACTGACTGGTCAAAGTAATGTGTTCCTCTGTAAAGCACTATTTAGTGGAACATTCATTAACAAAACACACACAAAATTTTAAAGACATAAACGTAATTCCAATGTAAATTTTCAATAATGAGTAAAAATGAGCCCCAAAAGAATGAAAATGTACATTACTAATTAAATTAAGCCTGAATAACACTTAAAACACACATATTGCCCTAATCAGTTTGGCTCAGTGGATAGAGCGTCTGCCTGCGGACTGAAAGGTCCCAGGTTCGATTCCGACCAACACCATGTACCATGGTTGCGGGCACATCCCCAGTAGGAGGTGTGCAGAAGGCAGCTGATCGATGTTTCTCTCTCATGATGTTTCTAACTCTCTATCCCTCTCCCTCTCTGTAAAAAAATCAATAAAATATATTTTTTAAAAATACACATATTGACAGGTTAAGTACTTATGATTAAAAATACTGGAGATCTTTTAACAAAGACCAGCAACCAGGCAACTTGAAAGGGGAGGTAGGAAACGGGTGAGGAAGGAAGAAAAGGAACAACAGAGGTGAGTAGCCGCCATTATTTCTTGAAGCTTATCTCAATTGAGGTTATACCTGAAATTGAAAAAAAAAAAAAATTCTAATGTAACTCATTGTGGTCTAAGTTGCAAAACAGATGTTTTTGTGTGGCTAACAATTTCTGAAGAGAATGCACTGTGTGCTCTTAATGTTCTGATGAAATAAATATAGGAAGCAGACTCGAGACAAGGGGACAAGGGCCATCCATGGGCCAGCTGATTTGATTTATCCTCAAGGCAATTCCCAGAAATTCGTTTTTTAAGCTGAGGGAACACGATCAGTATTTAAACTATCCTTATATGATCGCATAGCCACTCACCACCAGCCTTACCACCTTTATGGAGCTTTAATATAAAGGATATCTGTTTTTAAGTCTAATTCCTTTATGTTCCTTAAAACACATAACATTCTGGACATTTACAAGAAACTGCATAAACACTCTTTTCATCCTTAACAAGCAGAGGTGTATCATATTCGTATTGGCAGTTAATGTATTGTAACAGCCCTTGAAATAGCCACAAAATTAAAGATATAAAATTGCAAATCTTTTAGGGGCCTGTGGGGGGAAAAAAACAATAAAACAAAAAAAATCAATGAAAAGAGGCGTCTTGCCTACTAGGTTTTGAAATTGCAAGTATAGCCTGTTGGAGGATTCATTTTTAATTATTTCATTTCGAAAATAACTGTCTTCGTTTAGTGAGGGTTTGTGAGTAGCTGGTTTGTCTTTGGAATGAAAGCTTTCCAAGAGGCACGTGTAAAATTTCCAAAAATCCAAATGGGAGGCCAGGGCGAGCCGGGGCACAAGAGCTGGAGAACTGGTGAAACACGTCAAGGAAAAGCAGGAAGATTTCTTACTGTGTTTTTTTCAGACCTCTTTCCCGCCTCTCTCCAAAGAGGAAGCTGCCTCGGTGGTTTAGGATTTATCTTTAAGACAATAGCGCCGCTAGCCGCCTCCGCACAGCGCCGACTGCGCGCTCCCTCTCCGCGCGCCCCTCCCGACCCGCGGCCGCTCCAGCTCCGTCGCCCTAGGGGTCACCTGCCCCACCGATCGCCCTGCCTCACCTGCTCCCCGTCCCATTAACGACCCTCCCTATTAGCTCGTCTGCCCGCGAGAACCCCCGCTCCATTAAGCACCCCTCCCGCACCAACCCTCTGCTCCCTCATCCTCTGGCCCAGGAGACCCGCTACCCCACTGGTCCCGGGTCCGGCCGGCGCCCCAGCAGCAGCGGTTGTGATGAGCCCGAAGTCCGCCCCGCTCCTCACCCAGGCGGGTGGACGCGAGCCTGGAGCGTGGCCGCGAGCCCCTAGAAACCTCCAGCGCCCACCGCGCCCACCGCGCCCACCGCGCCCACAGCGCCCTGCACCCGCCTCTCCCGCCCGCCAGCTTGCGCCTCGCCTGGCGAGCGCCCCTCGGGCTTGTTTGCTTGTCCTCGTCCCCGGGCCAGCCCCGCGCCCTCCTCCCGGCTGCCTCAACAGCCTTTGCTTCCTGCCGTGTGTTTCTTTTTTCCCCTCCTAGGCTCCATCAAAGGTGGCTCTGTTATTGAAATATGAAGCCATTTCCTCTCCAAAACCCTTGGTTACTCAAGGCGGGAATCAATGGACCTATATACTCTCCCAGGAGTTATAAATAAATGTCTGTTTGTTCAGGAGGCGTTTTCCCGCGTGTCCCAGCATCTTCCAGCGCTTATTTTAGGGGCGAGTGTGTGTGGTGTGTGTGTGTGTGTGTGTGTGTGTGTGTGTGTGTGTGTGTGTCCGTGAGCGCCCTGTGCCCCCATCTGGTCTAATCCTGGGTATGGATCCATAAGCCAACTCCACCCATCTCGTCTGCCCCTCGCATTCCACGCTCTATAAATAAATCCAGGTTTCTGAGCTCTGTCATCCAGGGGTACAATAGCAGTTGTTTGTCTGTTAAAGGAGATTCCAACCCGATAGCGATACTGAGTCCAGAAAACAAGAAAATATCCCTCTGACAATTGCAGCGGAAGGGCACCTCCAGTTTAGGAAGCGTTATCTGCTGTGGGCAGAACTGCCTCCCTACCTGGCTACCCTGGATCTACTTTGGGGAAACGGAGGCTAGAAAGCCACGACCTCTCTCCTACCCTTGAGGTTCCCTTGTTAAGCAGAGGCTAAACCACAAAGCGAAAGTTCCGTGTCCCGGGGCGTCTGCCTCACCCCGCTGGCCCACACACCATTCCCAGAGCCCCTGGCCCCATCCCCTCCGGACACACCTCAGAGCGGTGAGGCTACAGGAGGTGTGGTTGGGTGGGGGCTTGTGGTTGTAGCTGTTGCTTTCCCTGTGCTTGGGGATCCGAGCAGAGGGGAAAGTCATCTAAGAGCTGCTGTTTCACAAGGTCTGGGCACAGGGCTGCCCCTCCCTTCCTCCCTGAAGTTTGCATGAAGTGCACGTTAGGCTGTAATTAGGGGATCTGGGAGGAAAACTTTCCTGGTGACGCTTTGCTTTTCTTCTGCTCTTAGTGAGAAAGTGCCTCCTTCTTCTCTGGAGCAGGACCTCTGCCATCCAGCGCCACAAAGACACATTCTACACACAGACACACACACATACAAACACACTCATGCGCGCGCGCACACACACCCTTGCCCAGAGACAAACTTAAGGTGCGGGGAAAGAGCTTCAGCTCCACTGGATCTTCAGGCTCCAACTTCAGCAGGACTTGGGAGCATCTGAACTTCTGGATTTCGGGACAAGGTAAAACTTCCACAATTTTTTTACTCTTTCGTCCAAACCTTGGTGCCTTTAAGATTTCAGAAAGCAATACATATCACGATATATGTATACATTAAAGTAAATTTTCTTATTATTTTCTTTTGAATTTAATGTGACACCTCAATTTTTTTTAGGATTCCTGTCACGTAAAATACTGTATTGCAATAAACAAGCTCAGTTGAATTGGGGTGAGGATTAACTCTAGTATCCTGGCATTTGCCGGAGCTACTATAAATCTGGTAGACGTCTGGTTTCCAAGTAGTGGCTTTTTCATCTGTATTTCAACAGGCATTTTTATAGCACCTGAGATGGAAAAAAAAAAAAAGAATAGTATAGGCTGAAGGAAATGCTGAGGAAGGGGACTGTCCATTCCAGACTTTTGAGTTATGTTTTAGGGAATCCCTCCAAAATGTATACACACATTAAGAGCTGATAGCTCAATTTTGAAAATGAAATATATTTTAATAAATACTGCCTTTATAATTATTCAACGTGTGTGGGTATTTTTTGGGGGTATCCTATTTATAGGTGTATGTGGAAATGAAAGTTATTACAATCATAGATAATGGCAGTTAGGTAGATCATCTTTGAGATGTTACCAATTTTGGTCCAGGCCTTGCCAGTTAACTGTGAATTTAAGGTCATAGAATTATGATGCATTTAATATATTGAATCATATTGATGGGTAATGTTAATATACAACAATTTGTGTTATAGCTGTTAAGATTACTTTTAAAACTTGATTAAAGGAATTATGTAAGTGTTGAGACTGTTCACAACCCTAAGCAAATCTGAACTTTTGGGGGCTTAAATGAAGTTGTTTTCTTCCATTGAGTATAACTGTTGTGTTGAAAATAAG
This sequence comes from Myotis nattereri, assembly GCF_964212035.1. Classification (NCBI taxonomy): domain Eukaryota; kingdom Metazoa; phylum Chordata; class Mammalia; order Chiroptera; family Vespertilionidae; genus Myotis; species Myotis nattereri. The sequence continues at coordinate 45,825,038 of NC_138079.1, read as the reverse complement.
ATAGTTTATTATTTTGAAAATAGATTATTTTATTCTCATTTATCACTGGAAAAATACACAAAGTCGCCAGTACATTTGGGAATTTTTAGGGTGGAAAGTGTTCCTGTACATGTTCCAGCGTGATGTCATAAAATCAAACATACTGGCTGGCTTCTTGGAAGCTAACGGTTCTTAAGAAATAAAACCTGTGAATTAATTTCTAAGTGAATGTAATATTTATTCATTATGAATGTAGTTTCTGGTAACCATTTTTATTTGATTATTTTGGTGTACTAACTTTGAAGTAATTTATACACACTTCAGTGACTTCAATATTTTAATGGAATCATAAAATGAGAATTTTGTCCTACCAAAAATATAGCATAGTAATTCTCCTTGGATAACTTTTAATGTAATGTTTCTTAATCTTTACATCAAGTTTTAACTTTATTTCCATTTATTCCTACCCATAAAGAAGTTTTTCCTTCCATTCTGTAAAATGGAATGTATGACAAAGGTTTGGTGAGCATTTAAGCTTTAGTCTTCAGTTATTTGGGGGCTATCTGTTATTAATTTAATTGTTTAAGCTAAGAGAGAATGACTACATTTTTGGTAGTCTCTTCATAAAATTGAAGACAGCTTAAAATGGAAAAACTAGATAAGGAGAAGTAATTTTGCTTCCTTTTAATTAAATGATCAAGAGAAAACAAACAGTCTCCAGAGATCAGTGGTCTCCAGGAAGAATGAACCCAGAGTCCAGTATTCCAAATAGGAGACCAGTGAGCCTGGACTTTCTATGAGAAACAAGAAAGAAGGGAACATCGTGTTCTTATAAAGAGAGCCATTTATGTCAGCAAGAGCCTGTCTCTCAAAGGAATGACTGACACTGTAATTTAGAAGTACTGAAGAGACTTTCACAGATGAATCAATTCATTATACACCTAGTGCAGTGATGGCGAACCTTTTGAGCTCGGTGTGCCAGCATTTTGAAAAACCCTAATTTAACTCTGGTGCCGTGTCACATATAGAAATTTTTTGATATTTGCAACCATAGTAAAACAAAGACATATTTTTTATATTTATTTTATATATTTAAATGCCATTTAACAAAGAAAAATCAACCAAAAAAATGACTTCGCGTGTCACCTCTGACACGCGTGTCATAGGTTTGCCATCACTGATAGTGGTTTCACCTCCTTTTCATCCCTTTGGGAGCAAGTAACACATCCAGGATGAATACATTCAGAGTAAGCAGAGTGTGAGGAGATGGTCGTCCTGCTTTTTAGCGTCCTGGGTGTGAAATACCGGTATTTTACTGAGTAGTCAAAGAAGTCTTTGAAATCTTCGGTTGCACTGCACTTCACCTTTGTAAAGATGAACAAGAGTCATATTCAGAAAATAACTCCCCTTGCCAGAAAGTACTAATTTTCTTTTCTTTTCATGCACGTTTTATCTTCCAGATTATATTTTTAAGATAATGATAGTCTACCAATTAAAATTCCAATAAAATACAAAACAAATTTGAAAAAAAAAAAAAAACCACTTTCACATTATAGTCTTCTGTTGCCTCTAGTTAGTTTTCCAACAGCCTGGATTTACTATTAGTAACCATAGTACCTGGTCTATGTTATTAAATGTACTTAGTCTGTTATTTAAAGGAAACAAAGTGTTGTTGGGGGAAATAGGGAGGGATGGAAACCTGACTATACTTAGGATTTTAATCAATAGTGTTTAAGGAGGATTAGAGGAAGCAGCTGGTTAAATAAATATTAGGTGTAGAGTGGACGTGATGGTATAAATTAATAATGCAGCTCTTTATTTACACCATGAATGAGAAGGTCTGTGACGGTTCAGTGTGTGAAGCACGGTCCCGGGGTGCCACCTAGTGGTTGAGTCAAAGAAGGCGTTCACAGCAACCTCTAAAAAAAATCCGAGACTTCCATTCTGTAGACACTGCATGCAAACTATATGCAGACATTGGGGTAGGTGCTCAGAGTAAAACTACAGCAAGGGACTTTTATATAATTTAAAAACTGAGGCACCACTTAACACTTGATTAAGTCCCCGGTGGTTGCATTTAAAATCAGTTTACTCTTTGTTGGGTAATTTACCATCAACTTTCCGCCTCTATGAGGATACAGTTTAATAACTGAAACTTGCTTCTAATATAGGATTTGTGTTGTTCAGAGTGGTCATGACCTAGTTCAAAAAGAGTGGGAGAGGCTGAATCACCAATCACCTTTTTTTTCAAGTGGAAATAAATTTCTGTAAAATGTATTGTTTTCAAGTTTAAAAGGGTAAATACTAGCTTAAAAGTTTAGCACACAGTATCACATATTGCTATATACATATTCAGATTTTTTTCATTATATATAAAAAGATAATAGTGAAAATTGCTTTTGGGTAGTGAGGTTTGCTTTTTATTTTTCCGAAATATTGCTCTCAAACTCTAAAAATTAGCATATAGAACAACTTCCTCTATACCTGTTTATTCATAGGTAGTTTTTGAAGCAGGAACATTGCTTTCATTAAGTTGTCATAATGGGGAAAAAAATCCTACACAGGAACAATTACCAGGAAAGCCAGTGTTTGAAAGAAGCTCCAGGATATCATAGAAGATTAATCCATCAGAATATTAAACTGAGAGTTTTGAAAAACTTTTCTCTAGGAGATATATGAATTATTACTCCAATTGGCTCTCAGCAAGATCTATGGCTTAATGGTAATGGTGTTCAGCACATCAGCATTAATCAAGACCAGCTCTGAAATTCAGATGGGAAGTAAAATGCCTCAGTTGGAAAAAAAATGATTAATTTGTTCCTTGCTGAGTCTAGAGGTATAATCCATAAATCGGCCTGCCCGGGTGGAACGGAAGTTTCCTATTTAGGGAACTTTGGTTTTGTGTGTGGCAGTGAGAAAGAAGGAAGCTGCTCCTCAAGTCACACTAGTACTATGTGCTGTAGCTCTCACTTTATACCTGGAAAATTAATTCTAACAAAATCAGAAAGTCAAAATTGATGAAAAAAATCTAAAATATTCAAGAGCCTGAGTAACAGAAACAACAAAAAAGTTCTAGGCTCATAGTTTTGTTTTCAGAGAATTTTGAGCAGGCATCTTGAAAGTCATTTTCACTTGTTTGCTCTCCCTTAGCTGAGTGGGTAAGAGCTTTCTTTCTTGGTTGTGTGGGCACAGATGGGCCTGGGAGGGCAGCTCTGATACTCCAGGGCTCCAGGAGGGCTATGCTTCCAACAATATGTCTAGTTGGGCGGACAGGAAACGCAAAAAAATAATTCACTTACACACAGTCACTGTCCTCCAGTTTGCAACTAAAATTCAGACTGAGCACAGAGTGAGTTAGTGCTCACCGTTTGCACCAGGCACCATGCTAGGTGTTGCAGAGTCATTGGCTCAAGGACTTCACAAGCTAGTGAAGAAGACAGATGCACACACATCATGAATCACTAGTAAAATTTGCCAAGTAGGTGCAGTTTGCTTTCTTAATCTCCTGGGACTTCTTCCTTTGAACTTATCCAAACTTTCCACCCCCCTCTACCTCATAACCTGAGACTCCTGCTCTCCACCCTTCAAGCCAGAGGATCTGATACTTCTCTGGTTTATTGATTTCTTGACTGATTACACACGTGTGAATGAGTTCCACTCATGCCTTTACATTCCAAGCTTTTTATCTCTTTAAAGTAAATGTTTTGTTTTCTGTAAAAACAAAAATTCAAACATCTGGAGGCCTAGCCATCTTTACACCAAAGGGTATAATTAAGTTGATTTACTTCTCCATAGTCTTCAATCTCTCAGGGACTCCACTCCAGAGGGATTCCCTCAAGGCCTGTTTATAAAAAACGTGAAGGACCTTGGGTCCTGTTAACCACTGGCTCCTTCTAGCTGAGGCTGATCAACCTGTCCTCCCACCCTGCCCCCATCCCCAGGGGCATCCAAACCCATTCTTTTGAACCCTTCCTTTTTCACTTTGCCATAATCTACTTTCAAGTTCTCACAGCCCTCATTACCATGATTGGGCTGCTGCCCCTGAATAAGTAGACCACCTATGGCTTGTTATATTCTACTGATTGAGCCCTTACTAGTATGCCATCCCAAGTATCTGGGTCTAGAGGGAGGAGACGATGAGAATTCACACATTTGGTCCAAGAATTCCTCTAAGTCAAGGAGCTAAAAGAGGAAGACAGGAATATACACAGGGCAAGCACAAGAACTAGCTGTCACATTGAAAATACTGGTCAAAGCCCACATCTTTTAGAAATATGTGGACAGGTACTTAACTGCACTTGGTTTCAGAGACATTTTGACATTTATGCTGATTATAGATTCTGGAAAACTAACTGCAGAAAAAGGAATAGTAAAAATTTGCTGTAATCAGAGTCATTTTTTTAAATTCCATTTTATATTTAACATATGGCATGACAATCATGTTTTATTAACTTTCAGATTTATGTTCTCTTTGATTCTGCTTCTTTGATTATGTTTGGTGCCCCTATAAGATACTGATCTGGTCTTATAACATAAAGGTGTGCTTCCAACTTCTTAAATTGCTGGGACTGATGGACCGGATTGAGAGAGTTGACTTCCTTCCCTTTCTACTCTGTAGCCTGGAGGAGAGGGATCGTTGGCCTGCATTACTCACCACTCAGTGCGATATAAATGCTGGACATTCTGTAGGCACTCTATAAATACTTATTGTTGCTGCAAGTGCCCAGCACAGTGCTGGACATGAGGCACCAGGGGTCTCCTTGTCTTCTATCCCAAGTGCTTATATTTCAAATGTCTGAACACCTCCAAAGCCCAGGCCATTCCCTGATTCTGTCTTTATTTCCTTATCAGTTGCCTTCCTATCTTTCAATGGTGTTAAATTCACAAACTCTTCTCAGATTTAAATAATACCGATTGGTATAAATATTATAATGTAATTCAAATTAATCAATAATTTTAACAAAATTTAAGGAAAGTGAGATGGGAGGTGGAAAATAAATTTAGAAGGTCTTGGAACACTATGGGCACAATTTAATAAGGCTGCGTTGACTGATGGAGGAGAGAAGTCAAGGATAGTGTGAATGTTTCAAGGGCAGAAGATAACATGAAGAGGGATGCAATTGACTAAGATTGGGAATAAATGAATAAAAGTTTCTGGAGACTCAGGTGAGTCTAATTTAGGAAATGGGACAGCCAAAAACCCATCTAAGTTGTACATATCTTAAGCACAGGGGAGAAGTCATAACTGGAAATAGATATTTGGAAGTCTTTGGTATTAAAACGGGAGTTAAAATCATATGGAAGAGCTCTATAGAGCAGCGAGAGTCATCCACCCTGTGTTGCCAGAGCCAAGCACTAGACACCGAGAATTGCAGTAGAGAAAGTGTTAGGGTTGCTGAAGGAGGAATGCACCAGGCCAAAAGTGGTAAGGAATTATACATTTATTAGGTCATCTGGATACCAGATGGGCTGAGCCCAAAAATGGTGCCAGCACCCAGGGATGGGAGTCAGAAATTGCAAAAGACCCTAGATGGGCTTTCTCTGGGTGGAAAATTCTCTGGGCAGGTCCGGAGGGGAAGGATAATGGTCTTAGCAAGTGGAATGTGATCTAAGCAAAAGCGAATATCCATTGTGAAGTTTCCTTAAGGTCAGTTCCCAGGGGAGGAATATCAATTCAATTATTTGATCAAAACTAACATTCCAGCCTTTTTGTTTTATGGAATAGGAATGAAGGCCATATCTTCAGTAGTTACTTCCTGCTGACGGGGAACGTGGAGAACATAGGGGGGTGGACTTCGATAGTAGTCAGCTGGAAAACTGCATAGATTCCTCATGGCTGTAGCACGGGGTCGTAGCAGCATGCTTTCCCTGAGAGACCGCTTGATGAAGGCTCAAAGCGGTCCTGAAGGAAGAAAAAAAATGGCACAGAATACATGGGCCAAAAATGAGGATGAGGAATAGGAACATGAATGGAAGTAGCCAGGTATACCAATTTATATTTTTTCGTCAGTAGCCCCATGAATTTGCAGAATATGCTAGAGGAGTGGTTACGCCCCCTGTGGCAGTTCTAAGCCCTGCTGTGATGCTGAGGGTTATGAGGAGAGGGATTATCTGGACTGCCCTTCTGTGTCAGATATAATGGGTCACAGGGACAGGTAAAGACTGATTACTGAGGACTACATCTACATTGGGTGAGAGATAGACGAGAGTACAGGTTCCTGGTTGGGAGGCAGATGTATGTGTTTTCCCCGAAGAGGAAGAAAAATCCCAGATCATGGAAGCAAGCTGAAAGGTGTAGGGAGAAGAGGTGGACTATAGGGTGTGAGGTTCCTTTTCCAGTTCCATGTTACAAGCTGAGAGGGTACTCGCCATAGCGCTACCAATAAGGGGTGACAGATGAGTGGTTGAGATTTTATTGCAGTGAAAGTGGGCAGGAACCCTAGAATGGGCTGTTATCCAAGGGAAAAGTGAAAGAGAAGGAAAGGAGTTGAAGCCTCAGGCATGGATGGTTGGATAAGAAGTAAAATGGACCAGCTGTAGGAAATAACCATTGGCTTCTGGGGAAACCTGGTAGTCAACCCATTGGGACCAATGGCCATTCAGTAGTTCTAGGTTAACTGTGGTGTTGCCAGCTGATGATGGGAAATGGCCTATTGTTATATTGTCCTGTGACCTTGTAAAGCATAAAGGGGCTTGAGCAATTAGTGGGGTGTGTAGAGTGATAAGACCTGTGCCCGGGATGAGGAAGGAGCAACTTTAGTAAGAAATTTAATATAAGTATGGAAAAGAAGGGAGGCTTGATTTGCCTGGACTATAGGATAATTACCTGCAAGAGTATCTGTCTTTTTGAGAAATATGGTTTCCTTTTCTTTTTTATAAGCTAGAGTGATTTTTACCTGATTCAATGTCTTGATTGGTATAGGGACGGTAGGATACACTGAAGAGGAGAGGGAAAGGCAGAGCCAGCCATTTCTGGCTAAGGTTGGATTGGTCTGGTTTAGGAGGGAATGGGCAAGGTTAAGTGTTCGTTCAAGATGAGTGGAGGTGAGAAAGTTCCTTATGGGTACAGGAGAGGAGGGTTGGAGTAGGATGAGAAGGAGAGCTAATCCTCACTTCCAGGGTTGGGATTGTCTTAAGTGGGGGAAAGGGTACATTCGGGATCTAAAAAGAAGGAAATCTCATTCCATAGAATGGTGGTGTTCTGGGGGCGAGTTTTAATTTGGAAAGCAGAACCATAGGGTATGCCCCAATAGTTTAGCTGCAGTTGGGGTAGTACCCGATAATGGCTTTGCCATCAGGGCTGTAAATTATTTGATAAATAGATTTCCTTTAGGAGGACCCAGTACCCTGGCTGTAGAGGAGTGGGGGGTTGGGGGGGGGGGGCGGGATGTCTCTCATAAAAGGTTGAGGGAGGACCTGATCAGCAAGATCTCTCAGTAATTGATGGAAAATATTTAAAACTGGGACATAGTCCCCTAGAGGAGTCTCAGTGGAAGGGAAGTTTCCTGATAAGAAGGGTCTTCCATACATGATTTCAAAGGCACTAAGAAAGAGGGTGCACGGGGGTGCCCTGATGTGCATAAGGGCTAGAAGTAGAAGAGTAGTCCAAGGTTCTTTAGTTTCAAGAGTTAATTTAGTTAGTTGAGAATTAAGAAATTCACCTTTTCTACCTTGCCTGAAGATTGGGGCCAGCAGGGGGTATGTAACTTCTGGAGGGGAGGATAATGGTCTTAGCAAGTGGAATGTGGTCTAAGCAAAAGGGAATGTCCATTGTGAAGTGGCCTAAAGGTCATTTCCCAGGGGAGGGGAATCAATTCAAGTGTGTGATCAAACCTCACAGAAAGATTGGCTATTTTATTATGAATAGCGCCATCTAAGAGGACAGCAAGCTAATGCTCAAGACGGAAACTCCCCAGTGGCCTGCAGGATACAGGTTACACAGGGCAAAATTACAAGAAACCCTTGGTTAGTGGTTAGGCAGCGTGTTGGGAGCTGGTTGTTTGAAGGTGAGGTAAGGGTGATGAATCAGGTCTTGAAGACAGCTCTGAGGGTTCCCACCCCCCCTCTGTCTGATCTTATGGGAAAGTAGCCCTAAGGTTTGTTCCACCTTAGGACTCAGGAACTGATACATCACTTAAATCAAGATGTTATTGTCAGCCTACCAGAGGTGCAGATCATGTGACCATTAGGCAGGTGTTCTGTTGATTATCCAGGGGAGAGGATAGGTCCGGAGGAGGAGGAGGAGGAGGATGAGAAAAAGAGAGAGAGAGAGAGAGAGAGAGAGAGAGAGAGAGAGAGAGAGAGAGAAAACTATTTTTAGAGCTGGATTTAAAACTAACTTTTTTTTTCTTTCAGCTAAGGTCTCTTCTCCTATAAGTAATCAAATGAAGTAAAACATTCCTTACCAGACCTAGGCTCTGCCCTTCGGGACTGGCCTTGGCCCTTAGGGACTAGGTTCATCTCTAAGAGTCTTGGCTCAACTCTTCCGGGATGGGTTTGGCTCTTCGGTGCTAGTGTCATCCACTGGGGACTGTCTTTACCTCTTCAGGCCTAGACTCGACTCCTTGGGGCTACGCTAGGCACTTAGGGGCTAGGCTCCGACCCTCTGGACAGGGCTCAAATGTTTGGAGTTAGGCTGGGCTCTTTGAGCTAGGCTCGGCTTTTAAGGACTAGGCTGGGCTCTTTGGGCTAGGCTAAAACTAACTTTAATAAAAGTCATAATTCTTCTCTTTCTTTTGATCATTCTTCAGTCTTGAGGGAGAAAGGGTAAAGAGCCCTCTAGCTGCTTCCTGCTGAAAATTCAGGGGCAGAGTTTGGGATTAGAGGAATGAAACTGTCTTATATTTACTAGTAATTAAAAATATTTTTTAGTTTCTGATCTATCATGAATACTCTGTACCTTCATAATGTTTGCTTTTTCCATGAGAGCACTGTTTTGGGTCCTAAAGATGAAATATTTCCTCAAAGACATATGACCTTTAACAATTAAAAAACAATATGCTAAGGGTTATCAATATAATAACAACCAGGAAAGAGACTTCCCCCAGAAGGTAGTCAGGAAAAGAGATCACAGTGGGTCTTCCTTTCTCACATCTTGTAACTAAGTAGCCTTCTGTGTGACTCTATTTTTTTCTGAGTCTGAACTTCGCCAGAGGTGTGAATGTAGGTATAGGATATTGTGTTAGCTGCTGTATAGACGACTTTTCGTTTTGCCTGCAAGTAATCTAGAGCAACCCTGTTGTCGAAGCATCCACAGGTGCTGAGGACTCTAGGAGATCTGCTGGAGTGTTAAGGTTGAGCAGTAGAACAGGTAAATGGCTGACTGTCCAATTCCATAATATCAGGTATTTAATGAGAGCTGTGCCTACGAAAACAAAGTAAAAACGAAGGCTAAGTAGAGCAAATTATAAACCAGCTCCTGGCCCGGCCGATGTAGCTCAGTGGTTGAGTGTTGACCTATGAACCAGGAGGTCACAGTTCGATTCCTGATCGGGGCACATGCCAGGGTTGTGGGCTAGATCTGCGGTGTGGGGAGTGCAGGAGGCAGCCGATCGGTGATTCTCTGTCATTATTGATGTTTCTGGCTCTCCCTCTCCCTTCCTCCCTGAAATAAAAAATATATATATTTAAAAATAAATAAATAAATAAACCAGCTTCTGAGTTTTTAAAGCTGTCAGTGGAGATTTCCAGATGTAAGGCTACAGGCGTCTTTGGTAGTTTGCAATGTCTCTGATGACATCATCAGGTGTCCAAGAAAACTTTCTTCATGGCTTATACAGCATCAGTCATAGATTGTTCAAATGTGAGTTGTGGCAATTGTATATCAAGCTGTCCATCTTTAGTTTTCATGGCTTTGGGGAAAGACAGTTTTAGTTCTCAATGATTCCTAGACAAAGGATTGGAGAAAAATGAAACATGTTTGGCCAATCATAGCAGATATTGGAGGAAACTAAAAGAATTCAGGATCCATTCCATTTTATAAGCAGGGGAAAAACACACCAAAAGCCAATGAAAATAACTAGAATCTAATATCTACAAAAGAACAGATTCTTATAAAGAGAACAGATTCTTATTGAGCTTATGCAAATAATAAATTCTTATTTGTCTTAATCATTTCATGATTACAATTATTCCTTAGAGTTCTATAAATCTTTATCCATTTTAAAGGCATAATATTAAAGTTTATTCTCAGAGACCTGTATTGGGAATAAAGAATCCTCTCTATCTTTCTGAAGATGAAACATATTTGTAAAAGTATCAGAGTAAAATAATGACAAAAAAATAATAGATCTGATTGTAATGCAATTGACAAAGAAATTTGCTTTTTTCTACAATATAACATTTTAAGATACCAACTAGAATTACAAGTAAAAATATTATATCAGGACTTTACAGACTCATGGAAAATATAATCTCTTGAAAATTCATTTTTAGTAATGCATACAAATACCATATAATTATTATTTCTTTATTGACAAAGCCTTCCATGTACTTTAGTATATCAAATAGGCCTAATTTGTTTAAATTTTATCTTTTATAAAGAGAGAGAGAACAAATCTCTGAGGCATACCAGGCACCCACTGGAATTACCCAAATCCATATCCAGGTTAAAATAAATAATAATAATCTCCTTTTACCTCCTGAGCCCTGGAAAGTTTGTCAAACATGCTTGACCAAAAAATATTACATATCATTATGAAACAATATTAAATCATCCATTTGCTCTGAGTGAAAGTAAAAGATGTCAAAGATAAATGTAGGTTACCTATTATCATCAAAGCCTCAGTTCTTAGGATTAAGAAGACTGTTTTCTTGAGGGATCTAGTACCTGATTAAGAAAACAAAAAACACACAAATGCATTTAAATAAAATATTCAGTCCTTGCTTTCTAAGCAGAAAACTTTTCACAATATCTGGTGCAGAACAATATAGGAAACTTTGTCCTTGTGACAGTGTGAAAGAACCAAACTTCAATTCTGTATTAGCTTACTTTAGGTATTTAAGTTAACTTAATCTACTACTTTTATTTTAATACTAGAGGCCCAGTGCACGAAATTCATGCACAGGGGGCAGGGGTCCCTCAGCCTGGCCTGCACCCTCTCCAATCTGGGACTCCTCGGGGGATGTCCGACTGCCAGTTTAGGCCCGATCCCTGCTCGCCTGCCTGATCACCCCTAACCCCTCTGTCTGCCGGCCTGATCGCCCCTAACTGCTCCCCTGACTGCCTGATTGCCCCTAACCACCTCTGCTTCAGCCCCCACACCCGAGACCTGTGCTTCCCTCCCTCTGGCTGGCCACAGGCACTTGGGACCACGGGCAGCTTCTCCTGGGAAGCCGCAGACGCAGGTGCCTGGGACTGTGGGCGGCTTTGCCCAGGCCTGGCTTTGTCAGGAAGGACATCTGGAAGATGTCCAGTCTAATCAGCATATTACCCTTTTATTAGTATATATTTTTCAGCTTGACCATTCATAGATTTTCCTTTCTTAGGATTCCTTCTCCAAAAACCTCTACAACTTTCCTAGTCCCTCTTACTCTTCTTACTTATTCAGAAATAACCAACTGTATTTTAGGACAAACAACTTTCTTTTAATTCCTTAAAAAATGTATTTCCATACCTTATACCTTCCTTCACTGAAAACATACACCATTTCTTTCCATATTAATGTGAATGCATAACCCTTATAACCTTAATTTTTACTGGCAACTAAAATATAAGTAATCAGTATTCTTTAGATTGGCAAATTTATAAATCATAACCTTTAGAAACATGTGTTCTTTTACTGGCAAAGCAACAAACATTTTCATTAACATGTAAATTTATCTTTTAGTTTCTCTGTTATAAGAGGTCAATAGTAAGCAAACAGCCTGGATGGCCTGGCTCAGTGGTTGAGTGGTGGACCTATAAACCAGGGTTCAATTCCTGGTCAGGGCATATGCCCAGGTTGTCAACTTGATCCCCAGTAGGGGGCGTGCAGGAGGCAGCCGATCAATGATTCTCTCATCATTGATGTTTCTATCTCTCTCTCCCTCTTCCTTCCTCTCTGAAATCAACAAAAACATATATTTTTTAAAGTAAGTAAAATTAGACATATCTAGCAATTAATGTTTTAGTATTTCATGTTGTTATTTCATGTTAGCCCATGTTGTTTAGCTTAACATTTGAAGATTTGGAAATATCTAGATATTTAGTAATTTTTATTCCAAACTCAGTAAAATTCTAAAGTTTCAAGTTACCAAAGACATTTAGAAAATGATTTAAGTACACATAAATTATAATTATTGCTAAAGAGGTAAGCTAAAAGAAAGGTTTTTACTCAATTTACATTCATTTAATTTACTTGCTTCTAACAAGTTTAGATTATTACGAAAAATTTACCATACCAAATTATTTTTCTTGCTGACAAAGTTTACAACACAGATAACATGAGTTTACTTGACTAATAAACTCAGGTGGAATAAAAGTATTATTTAATGCTGGTGATTTTAAAGATGTGCCTATATAACCTAACCAAACCAAACTCAGAACCAGCTTTAATAGCAAATATTTTTCCAAATCATGTGATTCTGAAAAGCATTTGGGTTAGTTTGTTCTATTTTTAAGTATTACCATATAACCATTTATTTAAGCCAATTTAATATTAGAAATAAGCAATACCATTCAGCAGTAGAAATATGTTTTATCTACAACACACATACATAGATATACATAAACATACAAATAAACATAAACAGAGATCTCACAGCTTTAATTTTAATCACTAACTTTGTATCCCAAGTACAATTCAAAACTTAGAGGAACAATTGGATCCAAAGTATATTTCCAGCAGATGGAATAATTTATTATTTTGTTCAGATGACCAAAGCTTTGCATACAGTAAAACAAATAATATGGACAAGCAACATATCTCGCTCACTCACATTCCTATATCTACCCCAACCCCCCCCCCCCCCCGCCACCCCCGCACCTGACACACACATACACATACAATACTTTCAGATTTAATTTGCCAGCTTTAAACCAAACTCAAAATTGGCTTCAAGTTAAAAACAAAATTCCATGGCTGGGTCAAGCTTCTGCTGCCCACTCCTTCAAGATCTGCTGAAATATGGAAAAGTGGCCAGAGTTGGCCCCCCAACCCATGAGATGCAACACAGACTCCACAAATAACAGATACAGTTCCAGTAGTCGATCCTAGTTGCTCTTTGTAACATCTCAGTGCCCTTTCCCTAATACAGCCATGAGGGTGATCCCCAAACCAAGTCAAATGAGTGCCTCAAGGGCCCAACCAAAAGAAATAGGGGTGTGTCCCTGAGATCACCCACCTTGAGGCTACTCACCAGTAAACATCTAAACCAAGTACCCAGTTTCTCTCACTGAGAAATGAAAGCACTGACGGTCAGGTGAGGCCAGTCAGGGGCGAGGCCTGCAGGTCCATCCCCGAAGCAACCAGTCCAGGCAGCTGCTCGGACAGATCCTGGGAGATTGCTACCAGCCAGGGGTTTCTGAAGAGGGAGCTGAAAGCCCGCTCAGGGCCGAGTCCCTCCCTAGTTGCCATTTGTGTTTCAGAACAGAAAGAATTTGCCCACCCAGTGCTGGCAGAGCCAAACTAGACACTGAGCATTGCAGTGGGGAAAGATGGACTATTTTCTCATGAATGGCGCCACCCAGGAGAACAGGAAGCTACTGCGCAAAGCTGAAACTCCTCAATGGCCTGCAGGTTACAGAGTACATGGGGCAAAATTACAACAAATCGTGGGTTGGGGGTTCAAGGTCATGCTGAGAGTTGGCTGGTTGGAGGGGAGGTAGGAATAATAAATCATTTCTTTGGGTCTTGAGGACAGATCTGGAGATTTTCCCCCAGCAACCCTGTCTGATCTCATGGGAAAGTAGCCAGGGGATTGCTCCACCTTAGGGCTCAGGAACTGAAACATCACTTAGATCAAGAGATTGCCTTTAGTCTACCAGAGGCTTGGACTCTGTGACCATTACTCAGGACCGGTACTGTCTTTTGCTACGGGAGTTGCTGATTATCTGGGGAAAAGGCTAGGTTTCTGAGGAGAATAGATAGATAGATAGATAGATAGATAGATAGATAGATAGATAGATAGATGATAGATAGATAGATATGATTTCTACAGCTAGGATTTAAAACAAAATTTAATCAAAGTCATAAGGACCCTCAGTTCAAGAGAGAAGAAAATCATCTCAGGGAAGAGCAATGGCAGATGGTGGACCAAGAGCTGAAACTCTGGGGGAAAAAATTGGTAAGAATGCATTTGCCATTATTTTAACCTTTATATTTTCAACTGTAAATGTGCACTGAGCTGGGTAGCATCAATGTTTTATTAATTCTTATAGTGCAGAGTCTTAGTCCTCTGCAGATAGAAGGTATCAGACATGTTTGTTGAATTAAATGAAATTAAAATGTCATTCCCCAGCCTTGATGCTCTAATGAAAGATTTTCATAATGATAACCCTGAGCCTCAGTAAGACCCCAACATGTCTGAATTGTAGTTATTTATTCAATTTTGCCCAATACTGAGATGGCTTTAAACATATGTTGGTGCATTTTTTTTCTTGTTGTTTAAAAATCAGTAATCAATGTGTGGTGTAAGTGGTAATTCACCAGAGTACTTGATTAACCTTAGCCCATGTTGTTTAGTTTAACATATAAATGAGTTTGCCACAGAATGCAACTGAATTAAAGTCCATTTTTAATTATTTTCCTGGTTCCTTGATCCTGAAGACCTCTAAATCTTAGATTAGATTTGAAGACCAAAATCCTAAATTTCTCTGGTTTCTCAAAAACGTGCTTTTTTTGGTCTAACTTTCCTTTCCACTGCACCCACCACCCCACTAGGTTGGCCATATAAAATACAACAAATAATTGAATAATTTTAATATAAGCATGTGTCAAATATTGAATGTTATATACAAATACAAGAAATTATTTGTTGTTTATCTTAAGTTCATATTTCACTGGGTGCCTTGTATTTTGCAATGACTAAATTTGATAACCCTACTTATCCACTTGAAGTTACTATAACTAGAATATGGCGAAAAAAGAATCTCTCCATGAAACTTCTAAGTGCCCATCAGTAGATGAATGGATTAGAAAACTGTGGTACATCTACACGATGGAATACTATGCTGCTCAAAAAAGGAAGGAACTCTTACCATTTGCAACGTCATGGATGGAACTGGAGAGCATTATGCTAAGTGAAATAACCCAGTCAATGAAGGAAAAATACCACATGATCTCACTCATTCATGGATAATAGAGACCATTATAAACTTTTGAACAATAATAGATTCAGAGGCAGAGCTGCCTCAAACAGATTGTCAAACTGCAGTGGGAAGGCCGGGGAGGGTTGGGGGGCAGGAGGTAGGGGGGTAAGAGATCAACTAAAGGACTTGTATGCATGCGTATAAGCATAACCAATGGACATAAGACACTGGGGGATAGGGGAGGCTGGGGGACTGTCTAGGGCGGGGGGATAAAATGGACACATATGTAATACCCTTTGTAATACTTTAAGCAATAAAAAAATTAAAAAAAAAATTAAAAAAAAATAAACTAGCGGTGGGCAAACTACGGCCCGCGGGCCGGATCCAGCCCGTTTGAAATGAATAAAAAAAAAAAAAAAAAAAAAAGACCATACCCTTTTATGTAATGATGTTTACTTTGAATTTATATTAGTTCACACAAACACTCCATCCACGCTTTTGTTCCGGCCCTCCGGTTCAGTTTAAGAACCCACTGTGGCCCTCGAGTCAAAAAGTTTGCCCACCCCTGTAATCTAAACTCTCCTTCAAAATGTCAACAAATAAGATATTGAATTTACTTTCATTAGTGAGATAACTGTATTAAAGAGATAAAATTATCTAACTACAATATACCAACCAGATGCAAATTTATAAAACATTTATAACTATGGTGTTTTATACCCTATATAATAATAGCTATCTTAAGAATGCCAGAAATGTACATTAGTGATCATGTTTTAGTCTAAAATATTTTTTAAATAATGTGCGAGTTAAAAAATTAAACTTTTAAATTTTCACCTTTTCAAGTTGGCAATGATGACAAAACAATTTTAAATGAAAGAGCCTACATTAAATATATATACATATACTGTAAAATGGATATAAATTCTCAAATATTCTAACTACAGAATATCTAAAAGGGATCTTTTCCCTTGTAATGTTATATTGTAAATGTGCTGCCACCTTGTGATGTTTTGAGGTATGGCAACTTAACTCAGTACATTCACATGTTACACCAGATAGATAATTTGGTTAATTCTAAAATCATCCTTCAAGTGCTTAATATTTTTTTCATTTTACCCAAAATTTTAATATGGTTTAATACCAAAGAAGAGCTCTCAAATACTTAATGCAATTATTTTCTAGGAGTTTAATATATTATCTGCAAATCAGTATGTCATTCTTAAGATAGTTACTAAATTGTGTCATTTAGTACTACATTAATTTATCTTTTATGCGTGAATTTAGTTTGCATCTGCATGTGTGTTCAGTTCACTTGACCTTTCATCTTGAATTTCCAATAAACTGTAACTCGGTGTGTCCAAAATGGAACTCATTATCTTTATTCTACCACAACATGTAATCTCTAAATGGATGCCAATACCATATAATTTATTATCCAAACCAGAACACTTTTGGAAATAGATGATATGCTTTACTAATTATTTCAGCTAAATAGGTATAAGCCAATACTAGCTCAAGCAAACTGGTCTCGTTATATATAAGTAATTCTAGTCACCAAACTAGAAAATTTGGAGTTACGGACTACTGGTTCATCTAACTGAGTGGGAGCCTCCATCCCAGACTTCCTATATTCCTTCTACCTATTTTCTCCCTTCTGTCTTCACTTTCTTCTCCATTGTCCATCATACTGGCCGACATTCTCAATGTCCTTGTCCTGTTGTCTGCAGAGGGATCTGCCAGTCAAAAATTCCTTTTTAGGAAAAATTGAAGTATTCACTCTCTCTGCTTGATCCAAACTACTGTAAACTTCCAGGAAAAACTTGTATCACCCTGAAGAATAGGAGCACCATACACCTTCTTGTTTCTGGCTTCAGCTGGTCCTTAATGCTGTGTGGCTGTCCTACCATATTTCTTCAAAGTGTTTTGCTTCTTGATCTCTCTGCAGCAGATGTCCAAGCCTCCCTACTTTATCCTGAAAATAGAAGCCAGCTATAAAGAACTACCTTCTCACCGTCCTGCCACCCAAATTAGTCCCTGATTTCTCGCAGCCCCACATGTTCTTTTACTCTTCTATTACGAGAAAAAAAAATGGTCTCCTTTACCTCTAGAGCAGTGGTTCTCAACTTTGGCTGCACATTAGAATCACCTGGGAATCTTTTTAAAATCCTGATTTCTGGGCCTCATCCTCTGGAAATTCTGTTTCTTTGTTACTAATGTTGTGGCCCCACCCCATAACAAAGAAACCGAATTTCCGGAGGATGAGGCCCATAAATCAGGATTTTAAAAAGATTCCCGGTGATTCTAATGTGCAGCCAAGGTTGAGAACCACTGCTCTAGAGTCTAAGGCAGACATTGCCCCCTGAGCTCTAGGTCCCTTATCCTTCATCATCTCAAAAACATCCATTATCAATTAGCCTCTTTCCCTCTTGTATCTTCATCTTTCCCACTCTGGCTATTTCTTCCTCATGGCATTTAATCATGGTCAAATCTTTTTGTCTTGAAATATATGAATTTCCCTACTCTCACATGCATTCTATCTACCAATCTTACTCCTACCAAAGCCACACCTCATGAATCACCTCTGCTCACTCTCTACCCCGTCACCCCCTCCACCCCTGAACTCACTGCAACGTGCTCTCTCCCTCACCTGCTCCACTGAAAGGCTCCTCAGGAGACTCACCAGCGACTTGTTTTCAATGTTTTCTTCGTGGCATTTAATGCTGGCGGCCAAGTTCCCTTCACAGCAACCTCTTGGCTTCTTTTTTAAAAAATTATCTTCATTGTTGATAGTATTGCAGATGCCCCTCTGTTTTTTTCCCATTGACCCTCTCTAACTGGCAGCCGCCCCTCCCAAACCCCTGGGCTTCTGTGACATCGCACTTTCCTGACTTTCCCGGGACTTCTTTGATGACTCAGTCCCCCTCTCCATTTCAGGTGTCTAAGGAGAAGCCTACCTGCTCCTTGGCAGCCTGCGTTCTAATAGCCCAGGGCGCCTGGCCCTCACTCTGCCTGCCTATTCTCCATGTGCACTTGCATCTGCTTCCCTGCATCACACCACCCTCACCTATGGGCCCATGACTCCCAGATCACTGCATCTGTCCAGAATTTTCTCCTGAGTGTCCAAACCACAAGCATCTTATGACTAGGAGGTCTCATAAGCATCTCACATTCCATAGGTCCCAAATGAACAACTTTTTTTTTCTCCTGTATTTGGCTCCATTTTCTCTCTACTCTGTTTCCAAAAATAAAAACATGGGAGTCATCATGTTTTTATTCTATTTCATAAGTATCTCCTGAATATACACACCCTTCTCTATCTCCATCAGTAGAAAACTTATCCTTTGTTACCATCCTCTTTGCCTGAATTCTATAAAATCTATCCATTGGTCTGTGTCTCCAGTCATGTTGCTTTCTCATGCATCCTCCCAGCCCCAACCACCCAGCACCCCCTGAAGTTAGAGTAGTCTTTCTAAATTGTAAATCTGTAAATATTCGCCTACTTAAACCCTTAAATGCCTTTTCTTTTAGTGAAAATTTAATGCAAATTATTTAATTCTAGAGGCCCAGCGTGTGAAATTGCCTGCGGTAGCCCACCGCTGGTCGCAGCTCCGCCCACCCGTCCTCATGGTGACTGGTCATTTGGTCATCAATGTTGTCATGGACATTGGCATTTTATACATATAGATAATTTGCAAGGTTCTCAGTAATCAAGTTTAGCTAACTTTTCCAGACTAAGCTCCCTTATCTAAAATAACCTAGCATACCAGCTAACAGGACCAAATAACCAAAAAATCAAGACAAAAAAATAGAAACAGATTAATATGAGATATAAATATTCAAGTTAGCAGATGCAGATTTTGTATGAGTAATATGTTTAAAAAATTAGATTGTAAGAGAATTTTTACCAAAGAACTTGAAATGACTGGAAAAGGATTCAAATGGAAATTCTAGAACAGAGAAACATAATAGCTAAAATTAAATAGTTCATGCATGAGTTTCTCAAAAAGTTTAGGCACATTGAGGAGATGGTTAGCACACTGGAAAGTAGGTTTGAAAAAAAATAACCAGACTGAAATCTGAGAGAAAAAAGGAAGAAAATTACTGGGTGAGAGGTGGAGGGAAGAAGTAAACATATTATGTGGGATGTAGACATTGGCATCCCAGAAGGAGAAACAGCAATGGGACAGAAACAGTCTCTTAGAAATAATAGCACAACAGCCCCAATAGGATAAATAATAAGTAATCAAAAATAAAAAGTAAAAAACCCATGCCCAGACATGGCATAGAGAAACTGCTGACATGTCAGACTCTTAAAAGCTTCCAGAAACAAAGGACTTCAGATCAACTAACAAGTAGCAAAATTAGCCAGTTGGAAATAATGCTTTTCTTTCCACTTTAGGAAATGCCAAAAATCAGTGGGTTGGTTTGACTGCATTCTGGGTAGATATTATCTGCGTGGTCTGCTTTCTCTGAAAGAGCAAAGTCTTCCTGCATAGAGGGAAGTAGGTGCACCTGGTGCCCCGGAGAAGCTGGATGGAGATATATTTTAGTGTCAACCCATTTCTACAACTTGTTTTTAGATGCTGTACCATCCTATTGCTACCTAGGAAAATTACGGAAGTTGTCTGGAAGATTTATATCCCTCTTTATCACTAATGTGATTATTTGTTTTAATCTGGAATACCTTGTATTTCAAGAACTGGAGAGAGTGCAAATACCAATTACTCAGAAAAAAGAAGCTTTTAAAAGAATAATTCAAAGATGGAACTCAATAAATCATGTTAAAACATAAGATGCCACATGCATTTTACAGTGTGTTATTTGAACTGAAGCAGGGACCCAATGGATCTTGTGAGCAGATTCAAACTAGGTATATGGCTTAAATTTTTATTTCTTTTTTTTCCTTTGGAAAGGAAGATGCTTCCGAACTTTGTAACTTTATCACTATCTGATGTTATTCTAAATTGCAAAGAGGAAATTAATACGATGATTGAAAAGTTTATGATCTATACAGTTTATTTTACAATATCATAACTATTATATTTAATGCACCGGAAGGCAGGCCTTGAGAGTGAAAGCAAAGTTATCACAAAGATTCTGATCATTTCCAGAATATCTGTCTTCTCTTCCCAAACACTCAAGAAGTTCAACTCCTCTAAGTCTTTGCTGAGCCCTTCTCTTGGACAGGACTCCCTTACCTTCTGTCCTTCCCACCAAAAATAGGGCTCACACTAGCATTATCAACATAACATTTCCTCCAGGCAACCTTACACTGAACTACTGCTTGGAATTAGTCACTTATTTTTGAATTCTCTTTAATATTCTGTATGTACCATTACTTCAATTAGTATTCTTTTCTACATATTTTTACTGTAACTGTTGAAATGTCTTTCTTTCCCTAATTTATAGCCTCCTTGTTAGCCAATTGTTTTATCCATTTCATGTCCTTCAGAGTTCTGACCTCAAAGGTTAGACTTGGAATCTGAGTTCAAAGGACTAATCTGTTCCAACTTTCCACCCACTAGCAGAATCCCTTGTGTAATGTAATTGACAGATGTTTGTCGATCTGCTTCAACACCTGCAGTGGCAGAAAGCGCTATGTATTTCACAGGCAATTCATTTCACTTTTCAGGACTTACCAGAAAGTTCTTCCTCACATTGAGCAAAATCAGTTTCCTTAACTTCCATTCATTTTTCTAGGTTTTCCCTGTGAAGCTACATTGAATAACTTTAATATCTTCCCTGGTTCATATCTGGGCAATTTTTTTCTAAATGCTAAACATTATGTTTTGTTCTGTAAATTTTTATTATTTCAGGCACACAGATTTCCACTTTGCAGATCATTTTATTTCTTCTAGCTCCCAAGTCACATTGCAATTACTCTTAGTATTATCATTATCACCCAAGTATAGGTTTTGAGTCTTGAAATTCTAAGACTAAAAGGGGAAAAACTCATTTATAATAACATGACTTGAAAGCAAACCTCTTGAATTGATCATGCTCAGAGAATTATAGATATGAATAAGATAACGTCTTTGTCACTGGAAAGGTCTCCTTTCATTAAACAAATAGCTGGTGCAGCAGAGAAATGGAAAGTAAATGTCAATGCAGAGTTGAAAACCTTTATTTTGAAATCAGAAGGCATAGATCATCTGCACTCTCACTGTGACTTTATTTCATTATGTATTGTTACTACTTCAAATTAATCTTCAGGCAGCAGAATGAGAGGAGCATTGTACCATCATTAAATATCTGATTTCTTAAACAAGTCATATCAAAAATTGAAACCTAGCTTAGTCTGATAGCTATTTTAATGGTAATGCATTAATTGCTCCAAGGTAAAATGAAATAGTTTGATGAGTTTGAGATCTAAATAGTAAAGGAAAATGCCAACTCACTTATAAAGCAAAATGAGATCTTAACTTACATTTATGTGCATCCTTGGAAAAAATGCACCCCATTCTACCCCACCCTCATCGTATCTTGCCTAAACCAGCATGACAATATCCATAATAAGAATGAGAGGTGGCCCTAACTGGTTTGGTTCAGCGGATAAAGATTCGGCCTGTGGACTGAAGGGTCCCAGGTTCGATTCTGGTCAAGGGCATGTACCTTGGTTGCGGGCATATACCCAGTAGGGGGTGTGCAGGAGGCAGCTGATCGATGTTTCTCTCTCATTGATGTTTCTAACTCTCTATTTCTCTCCCTTCCTCTCTGTAAATTATCAATAAAATATATTTTTAAAAAAGAATGAGAGGAGAACAATCTGAGACCCCCCTGAATAATGATAATGCTTCTAGATTCTGAATGGCAGTAGATTTGCTATAGTCGGTAACTGTCCCCTCAAACTGATGGGAGGAAGAGGGTCATTCAGAGACAGGACATCTGTAGTGCCTGGAATGCCAGGTTGACAGTACTTTAAAGATCTTGCTCCACTTTTGTCTCAGACAAGCAATCTGCCTTGATCCTTACCTTTATTCTGCACATATGGTGCATTTTTTTTCCCTTTGGCCTTTTTTATTCAGATTTTCTCTTTGCCACTGGTTTTATGAAATATAAATATGTGCCTTGCTTTAATTTTCTTCATGTTTCTGGTGCTTGAGTTTTGTAGAGATTCTTGGATCTGTGGGTTTACAGTTTTCATCAAATTTGAAAATTTTCAGTTTTTATTTCTTCAATTTTTCCTAACTCCCCTCCTCTCCTTTCAAACCTCTATTTACATATTTATTTGAACACTTAAACTGTACTTATGTGATTTTCTTTTTTGTTTTTCAGTCTGTTTTCCCTGTGCTTTATTTTAGATAGCTTCTATTTTAACATCAATTCCATTAATCTTTTCTTCTGTATTTTCTAACTTGCCATTAATTTCATTCAGTAAATTTTTCATCTTGGACATTGTCTTTATCTCTAAATGTTTTCTATGTGTCTTTTGGAAATATCTTTTCCATGCCTCTATTTAACATGTTCAATAATTCTTATAGCTTCTTGAACATTTGGAATACAGTTATAATATAGCATTTAAATTATTTTATCTACTATATCTATCACTGATTCTATCATCAGTATCATTTCTGAGTCAGTCCATTGATTGCCTTTTCTCTTCATTATTTTTGGGGGATATTTTTCTGTTTCTTTTCATGCCTGGTAGCTTTTTATTGAGTGCCATAAAATATGAAATTTGCCTTATTTTGTGCTGACTATTTTTTTATTCCTTCAATCATTATTATACTTTGCTTGGTAATGTGATTGGGCTACTTAGAAACAGTTTGATTCTTTCAGATCATTCTTTTAAGCTTTGTTAGGTGGTACCAGAGTGGCATTATTTTAGTTTTAATTTTCTCCCACTGCTGAGTAAAGATGCTTGTTAGGACTCTAAACCAATGCCACGTGAATTATGAGGTTTTCTATTTTGGCTGCTGGAAACTAGTGCTATTGCCAGTGCTGTGTGAATGCTAATCTTTTGGAATGATTATTCCCTGGACTTGGGCAGATTCCTCACCCACATGTATTAATAAGTCCTCAATTGAATATTTCAGGGACAGTTTCTAGAAATCTCAAGAGTTTTCTCTTTCTGCCACTCTCTCCCCTCCCTCCCTTCCCCTCCTTTCCTCTCCATTATCCTATGACCACTGTGATCTCTAGCTTCCTTAGATTTCCAGAACTCTGGGCTCCATCCCCTCAGCTCAAGTTGTCCAATGGGCTCTGCATACGTTCCATCTTCCTGCACTGCAAACGACCTTTAGGCAATAAGCTCGGATAATCACACAGCTCACTTCATTTGTTTCCCGTTAATCAGAAGTTACTGTTTTTCTCTGCCTAATGTCCAGTATCATGAGTGCTGTTTCTGTCTATATTTTGTCCATTTCTTTTAGTTATTTTAGACAAGAGGGTAAATACGGCTCCTCTTACTCCATCTGCATTGGAAACTGAAGTTGTAAATGGTTTTATTTTCATATTTTGCTTCTTTTTATTTTTCTAGTTTCTTTAAAATAGTACACGCATACCTATAAAAATTGTGACATTAAAAATATGTGACTTTTTATTTTTTATTTATTTTTTTCTTTATTGATTAAGGTATTAAATATGTGTCCTTCACCTCCCATTGCCCCCCTCACTCTTGCCCTCACCCCCCCCCCCCCAGTGTCTGTGTCCATTGGTTAGGCTTATATGCATGCATACAAGTCCTTTGGTTGCTCTCTCCCCCTTTCCCCCACCCTCCCTTATCTTCCCTCTGAGGTTTGATGGTCTGATTGATGCTTCTCTGTCTCTGGATCTGTTTTTGTTCATCAGTTTATGTTGTTCATTATATTATTCTGCGGGGGGAAAAGAAGGAATTCTTACCATTTGCAACAGCATGGATGGAACTGGAGAGCATTATGCTAACCCCCTCCTCTCCTTTCAAAATAAGCCAGTCAGAGAAAGATAAATATCACATGATCTCACTCATTTGTGGAATATAAAATATGTGACTTTTTAAAATAAAATAAGCAGTGTAGTATTAAAAGATTTATTTGGTAATTAATCACATTAACATGCCTGATAGCTAATATGTAACTACATAAATAGCTTTCAACTTCTTTACCAATATCCAGATTTCATGAGATATTTCCCCCTAAGGCAGTGGTTCTCAACATTCTGGCCCTTTAAATACAGTTCCTCATGTTGTGACCCAACCATAAAATTATTTTCGTTGCTACTTCATAACTGTAATGTTGCTACTGTTATAAATCATAATGTAAATATCTGATATGCAGGATGGTCTTAGGCGACCCCTGGGAAAGGGTAGTTCGACCGCCAAAGGGGTCACGACCCACAGGTTGAGAACCGCTGCCTTAAGGATAAAGTCAAGGCTCACAAATATAATAATTTAGGAGAAGAAAATGCAAGACCTGTTTTGAAAAGAAAGATATAAAACCCATATCAATTAACCCTAAAATGTTACAATGGTAACTATTAGAATAGCATTTACTTGGCTGTAAGTATAAATTACCCAATATTTTCCTTATGCTAGATTCCAGTGTACTCCTCAAACATTTTTTTATAAAACCTTTCAGTCCCCATTACAGATGTTTCTTCCATGACCAAGCAGCTAATGAGAATTCCATGGCCTAAATGCTCCACTTTGAATAACATCTTATGCTTTCCCCAAACTCAGAAACTCATCACACTCCTAAAACCTGTTTCTACATCTGTGACTTTGGCTTTTATGATCTCCTTGGGTGGCTCATTTGTTCCCCTGGCATTTCTAACCCTCAAATTATGAAACAATGTCTCTGAAAAAGGTCTCAGAGATTTCTAACTATTTTCTTGCTTTGGGTGTTTTAGGAGCAAACAGAGAAGACCAAGGTATTTCCATAATTTAAAATGTCTTTTCTATTGTATCCAGCCCAAACAGATAGGACAGAGTACTGATGCCAGGAATGTGTCCAATGCAGCCTTTCTTTTTAAATAAGGTAAAGAGTGCTTCCTCAATTAGTTGAAACTTCTGGGTGGTCTTTTCAAAAATACTTCTTTGAAGAAAGCAGTGAACTAATAATACTGTAAATGTAAAATAACATTAGTCCTTTAACTTTGAAGCTAAGAAAGAATGAAAAGCAATTTAGTGTTTTTGTTTATTCATATAAAATTTCCTATCTCTGACTTTTAAGAGGGAAAATTTCTACATAAATCCAGTAAAAGACATTTTTATTTAAAAAATATGTGTATGCAACTGGGCTTAGAATTAGCCAAGTTTAACTAATTGTGTGTGTAAACTACTTGGTTTGCTTCTTTTTATATGTAAATAGATGTGCACACACACATGCTACATTCTGTACTAAAGTCAGTGTATGATAAATTTAAAAGATCTGGGGATATATAATACATAAAAAGTGTCTTTTATTTCTGAGAAAATTGGCCATTTTTGGCCTTACTTCACACATTTGATTCTTTCAGCTCTGAAATCACCCCTGTGTGTTCTCTTGATATTATCCTCCCATTACAGTTTGCCTTTGGCAAAATACTAAAGTCATTGAAGTTGCTTTTGTGGGCATGCCATTTTCTTCCAAACACTCCTTTTTCCTTTTCCCTCTTTTCGGCTGGTCAGTTAAAAAAAGTGTATTTCCGTTGTGAGAGCATTCACTGACCTTTAAAATATCCATTTAGGCAGCGGGGCCCTCCAGAGAAACGAAGGACAGGCTGACAGTATGTGTAATCTTTACCACACAGACCCCCATAGCTGGGATTTTCATCACTACACTGGCTGTGTCTATGGAACAGTTTGGCGGTGAAAACAGTCACCCTTCAGGTGCTCAGAATGTTTAATTTTGACCTTGGCTAAATCCAGTGACCCCAAACCCTCCCCATCCAACCACCCCAAATAGAAAGGGTAGTGAAATCTGTTACAAAAAAAGAAAATCTTCTACAAATAGGGGCCTAATAATTGGGATGACTGGTTAGTGGACTGAGCAAATTTAAATAAGACAGACTGTGCGCTCATTGTAGACTGCAAATCCTCCAGGCAGGCTCGTTCTAAATGGCACTTTTGGCTGTGTAAATGCAATGCCTGTACAAAGAATCAGACTTACGCCTGAATGCAGAACATGGAGGAAAATTCCCCATGGTGCTGGTGAGTTTCCTCAGCTCTTGACCAAATAGGCATTAGCCGGCAAATGAATACTGTCAGGGCCTTCAGTTTAGTTTTCTTGGCTTATGGCTTTACTAGTGGAATTATTAGTAACTATTCTTCACTGTGTTTAAGGAGAAAGAGAAGTTTCCTGCTCTGTTCATCATTGCCCCGAATACACCATTTTTTTAGTGTTATTGTCTCCCCAGTCTGTATTGATAATTCCCATCTAATAAGCTTTCCTCAAATACCCATTATCCAAAATTTAAAGAAAAAAATGCTGAAAGCTGCATTTGGCAAATACTATTCCAGGAAATTAGCCAAAATTGTGGGTGCCCACAAAGAAGGTCAACAACCATTTGCTTTTCATGTGCATTTAATTATTGGAGAGAATTTGATTTGCCAATTATGCTAGTATTTTGAAGCAGCTCAATTTTACAATTGGGAATAAGGAGCTCTTAAAGTGGGGACTGTGCCAGTGAGCTCATGCCAGATCCATTGTGGGCACCAAAAGTTCAACTTGTGAAGAGAACCAAATAAAGAATGACAGGAACCATGCTGCTGCATAGAGATAAATACAGGTTGTGTTTCAGAATAGGCAGCCAAGGAGGATGGTGTGATTCAGTGGTCATTGGGATGACTTCTTGGACAAAATATTTCTCCTGTTGCCTAAAATGTTCACTCTGGAAGATGAACCTTTGAATCAGAAGCATTATTAGAGAAGCAAGAGATCATTAACAAACTAAAAAAAGGAAAGAAAAGAAAGAAAGTGTTGTTTTCAAAGGAAGAGAATCAGAAAGGAGCTAACAGGTGGGAGAGCCTAGAAAGGTAGATCTGTCAGTAGCTAGAATGTTCCAGACACCAGCGTGTTCTAAAGAGAGAAAAAAATAAAGATTGAAAACAAAGGAAGGAAGGAAGGGATATTAGAGCAAATTTACTTGGTCTTATCTGGCTTATTTTGTGACCTAGAATTTTTATCTATCTAATATTTGCACCTGAAGGAAATCAAGGGGGTAAAAGGAGCCTTTAAATGTTTCCGTTGAAAAGCAGTAATTAGGAATGTTATATATAAATGCATTTGAGACTAGGTATTTTAACACAAAAATTAGTCAATCTCCTGATGTATTTCTCTTTTTTTTTCATTATGTGAATTAAAGAATAGGATGTTCCAAACATTAACATTGACAGAAATAACTTGCAAAGTAGTCATGAGGATATTTGGATGTTTTCCACCCTATTTGCTGGAGATTCGAGGACTGAAAATATACAACGTGGGCTTTGCTCTGACCAAGGCAGTTGTATTTAATTGGGGATGTTAAATGTCTAGTCACATTAGGATGACGGCAATGCCATCCAATGGGATTTAAAGAGGCCATTCCTGGTCATTCCATAATGGTGAGAGATGTTTGCGGCTATGGGTTGCATTTTATATACTTGCCTTTAAAATACTGTTGAATACATGCTTTAAATAAAATGTCAGTAAGTAGCTGTTCTGCCTATCCATATGGCTAAACAGAAATGTATGCTTTGGCTGTAATGGCTATTTTGCAAGGACCTTCATAAACTATTACTAAAAATGCAAATTGTGCTCAAGAGGTCTCTCACTGAGGGCCATGCTTTTCTCCTCAATGGGAGAAACCGCAAGCAGATGCATCCTTGGGCCATTCGCCACATACAGAGTATTTGCCAATTGTGCAGTTTTTAAAAATTGATTTTGACTAGATCAGATCACTGAAGTTAATGGTTCAATAAGATTATTGTCTTTTCCTCTTTTCCTGTGTTTTTTTTTTAAACAACCAGTTGCCCTTTTTTATACCAGTTATGTTTTACATTATTTTGAGTACATTTCCTCTTTTGTTTATATGCCAAAATAGCCTGGCTGGTGCTGCTCAGTGGTTGAGTGACCTCCTGAACCAGGAGGCCAGGGTTTGATTCCCAGTCAGGGCACATGCCCAGGTTGTAGGCTCTATCCACAGTGTGGGGCATGCAAGAGGCAGCTGATCAATGATTCTTTCTAAATATTGATGTTTCTATCTTTCTCTCCCTCTCCCTTCCTCTCTGAAATCAGTAAAAATATATTATTTTAATATAGAGATATATAGATAGATAGATGCCAAAATACTTGTCACCTTACCCACTTTAACTTTAAAACAGCCAACTTAAGCATCCTTTTAATTTTGTTGTTGTTGTTGTTATCAATGGCATTTTTACAGAATGAAAGTCTTCCCTTGAAATTCAGGAATGAAAAAAAAAAAACACCAACACACCCTTCCAGATGTGGAGAAAATAAACTTACCCTGCCCTTGAACTTCCTATAATTTAAACGACCTTCTTTTGTTTTGTGTCACTGCATCCCACCTGCTTTACTGTCTTCTCCAACGCTTTACTTCTCCGACAGTAGTCTCAGGACACTTTCCTAAGTTCACTTGCTGAACTGTCTCCAGTGGCAGATGTGGGGTGAGAGATAGGACATATGAGTGTGTTTCATGGGATTTGATGCATTGCATTTTCAGTCAGCATTAGCAGAATGAAGAGGCGACATAGATGCCTGTGAATTTATTCATTGCTATAAATTACTCTCTAAAGTCCAATGACACTGAGCCTTCTTCCTTCATTGCTGCTATTACTATGACCAATTCAGATAAAGTATGGGGATTTCACTATATTTTTCTCTCATACAAGCCGAGAGAGATTTCCATAAGCTTGGCAGGAAAGGACAAGCAGAGTTCGAAAGTCTCACTAAGGAGATTATATTTGACTCTGGTCTTGTTGTCCCTTCCACTGTTTGCCCACTAGTAACAGCCACCAGTACCAGTCATACCTTTCCCTAAGACAGCGGGCAAATAAGCCTGCAAGGGCTGCATCAAAGGGCATGATCCTTAAGCAAATTTTAAATTAGGAAGCAGGAGGAAACGAGATAGACAACTTGGCCTGGAGTCTTGCTCTTTTCTTGTTCCCCTATTTGACTCTATTTGTTTTGAGTCTGCCATTGGTGGTAGCACCGTTTCAAACCTTCTCCAGAGTACCAGAAGAAACGAAATAGGAACTGCTGATGCAAATCAATCCCACTCTCACCGAGCCCTCAATGGCTAGCACTGTGCTTGTTATCCATCAGCGTGAGCGTACTCTATCAATAAAGTGGGCTGGGCATTACAGTGGAGGTAGAGGAGGTGGACAGTTACCAAGGAGAGCCCATGTAAATGCCTTAACAGCTCTTTTACTGTATGTTCCCCTACAAATGAACTTCAAGAACGTGTATGGAAATACTGGTAGAAAGGTATACTAATCGCCTGCTTTTGACCAAAAGTGGTGCTTATATGTCAGAGTAGATTATACTTTTCATATGAGCAGCAAACTTGCAAGATTGGCCCATGACAGGTTGAGGCTGAGGCAGGCCAGAAAGGGTCACAGCGATCAACACAACATGAAGTGAACCCTCCTGCACCCTCCCCATCAGCTGTGTTCTGGACGCAGAAATGCCAATCTCTTTTGTCATTCACTGAACACTCACTGGAAACTCGCTAGATGCCAGGACTATAACGACTATTCAAATATGGTTTTTGTCCTCAGGCAGTTTCAACTTTTGTAACACTTTCAGGTGCTTCATCATTCATTTGAAAATTATGTGATGGTTTTCTACATTTGTATGAATTGTGATGATTTGTTTATTAGGTAAGTTTTGCATTCATCTTCCTTTGTAAGCAGCATATACATGACATGATTAGGACAATCCTCTTTGTCATGTGCTCTAACACAGATGTAATTTTAGGGCATTACTATGAGATATGTAAAGATAAGGTGGGTAATGTGTGGTGGATGTGGCATTTATAATGGTTCTCAACCTTCTGGCCCTTTAAATACAGTTCCTCATGTTGTGACCCAACCAAAAAATTATTTTCGTTGCTACTTCATAACTGTAATGTTGCTACTGTTATGAATCGTAATGTAAATATCTGATATGCAGGATGGTCTTAGGCGACCCCTGTGAAAGGGTCGTTCGACCGCCAAAGGGGTCATGACCCACAGGTTGAGAACCTCTGGTCCAGAAGAACTGCCAGCACCAGCCTGGTCTCCAGCCAGTCCCTCTGATTACCCTCCTCTCTAGTCCCACTGAGCTCCCTACAATCATACAAGCAGCCCGAGCCCTCTCACAGCTCGCTTCCCCTGCGGGACTACTATAGCAGACAGCAGTGTCTGCCCCCTCCTCCCTAGCTAGCTCTCCTCTTGCAGATCCAGCTGAGCAATCATCTTTGCAAAACCGTTCGGTCCACTCTCAGGCTGGGTGAGGTGCCTGCCAAGGCTACTGCTCTGCACAGCTCCAGGGGGTGCTGTTCCCTGTGCCTAGTGGAGAGACCCTTCTCTTTCTACGGACGTATCCTGGGTATGCCTGGCATCCTGCTCTGTTCTACTGCTTGGCGGCCTCCCTGAAGGGTGACTGCTTTGGGATCTGAAGCTGAGCCTTTTTCCGTGTGCCCGGCATATACTGGTGCCTGTGGGGGGATAATTACTTGGATTGTGGCTTCCTTTGGCATAGTACATGATTTAGGAGCTCCTGAGATATTTAAGCTAGGTTTTCTCTCCCTGGATCTGTTCAGATGGTTCACTTAGCCTCTCTGGCTGTTTTTTTCTCTCTTATGATATCTGACTTTCTCTCATTTCTGGTGGCTGTGCTGCTGGCTGACTTTTTAGGGGCCCATTGGCACTAAGGGACACTGCTTCTCCTCTTCCCAGATGCTGAGTTTTCTTCCTCCATCCCTCCCCCTTGCCCTCCTTGTCTGTCTGCTTTTTCTACGCTCTTCCTTCCCCATCCCCTCTCCCTCGGTTCCCTGTCCCACTCCTCCTTCTCCTCCTCCTCTTTCATGTTCTCTTCTACTTGCTTCTCAGTGGTAGGAGTTTGCACCTTTCAAACAATTGCCTACAAATCATCCATTGTTAGAAGCCAGTCTCTGAACCAGCCATTTATATCTTCCTCAGTTCTCTCAGTATTTGCTGTATTGTGTGCATTAAACATTATTTTGGGGTATGCAGCTATTACCTGAATCTGAGGGTGATGACTGACAGCGGTGTGTGTAGTGTATGTGAGGTTTTTCTACAACCTTTGACTAGCAGTTCCTTTTTTGAAGAGTTGTACAATGCTACCATTTCCCTTGCTTTCTAGGTCCTATATTTTCGGGATTCCACTTCAACACCTATATATAAATCCATCTATGTATCTGCTAAGGTTAACAGGTGGAAGAGTTTATTTAATAATCATTAGTACACAAGTAACCTTCAACTGTCATTTGCCTAGCATTGATGAGAATTGGGGTCTTTAATATAATTGTTCATGGAACGACCATTTCTTTTTATGGAAATCATGGGAGAGAGAAACTTTGATTTTATGGTTGCTTCTTCTCTCTTGACATTGACAGGACCCAGCCAGGAGCTCTGTCACTCTCACGATCATGGACTTGAGGCTCTCCATAATATGTTACAAAACCATGGTCAAGTGTGAAATAAAAAAGACCTTGAGGAACTTTGTATTGGTAACTCTAATGCTGGGATTTTGGAGCCACCTTGGAAGAGAGAGTCTGTGGGAAGCGTGGGATAGTAATTTTATGGTATTTGGGACACTGAGAAACCTTTGAGATTTAGGTATACCTGCTGTCCCTACTTTTTCTTGTGAAAATACAGCCCATGTTTTTGTGTTATACTCATAAATGATTATTTAGTCCTGAGTTAGTTCTAACTGACTGGCTGAGCTTTCAGTGCCTGTAAAGAAGGTGGGTCCAATGATCTTAATTGGCAGAATGAACAAATTTCTCAGCTAAAGAAGATGTAAATGAGATTATTAAGTTTTAAAAGCTTTAAAAAACACTCTCAAAGATTACTATAACTTAAAAGCCTATTAAAATAAATTCTGGGTTTGTGTCTTGCATCACAAAACCAGTTTGGAAGCTCAACTTAATGAGCTTAGCTGTCAATGTTTGCCAAGTTAATTGGAGAATATTGTGGTCTCCCTTTTTGTGCTGTGTAGACACTGGGGCTGGAACAGGCTTTGTTCCTCATAAGCCAAAGAACTGAATTCTGATGACGTAGGATGTGGACCAATGGTAAACCTCCTTCAGGGCCTTGGAAGATATCTTAAAAGTGACAGCCAAGGGGGGCGGGGACTGCATCAAGTGGGGAGGAGAGAGAAGTTTCTGCTGCTAAAGATCAAGAATGGATTTATTTTTGTTTTTATCATGACTTAATACAATCAGATATCTCAGTAAATCACTGATCATAAAATTCTTCTTTGTATTTAGTAAAGAATAAGAATTGACAAATACTTAAAATCTTTCTACACCTTCTCAGAGTATGAGCACTGTTTAAAGTATATGTGAGTTGCCTGATTCTTGTTGTTTGTCGACTAGTTTAGAATTACATGTGGGGGTGCAGTGATGAGCTTAGAGATGGATTTGCATATGTAGAAAATGTGTTATTTGCATTGCCACCAAAGTGTCTTGTAAGATGATTTGTAGCTGCATTTTTAGATCCAGTATGAATATAATGTTTAACTGACAGCTGTTGAAATTTTGAACTTTATAAGAAATGCTAAAATTTTAAAGGAAATTGAGTCTTAAAATATTGATTTTGTAGCTTAATTAGAAATATTTCTGATTGAATTGAAGTTGATGTTATGATCAGTTTTCTAGCTTTATAACCTTTATTTCTAAATATTTTATTTTAAAAACTTTTGTCTCCAATTATAAAGCCTAAAATGAAGGTTTGTAGTTACTTAGTAGTGAGTGTATGAGCTAGATTCCACCCTCATTTCTATACAACCGTCATTTAAAGCAGTCCTAACAATTGCCAATTTACTTGTATTTGGACTTTAAAACAGAGAGAGAATTATTGTCCATGGCTTTACATGATGTAAAAGGATAATAAAAAAAAAATGGAACTTGTTTAGTTTTATTTGCTTTTGTCTGCTTTGGGGGTTTTTTATTTGTTAGAAACCATTGAGATAGCAATCTAAGTTCTTATTATGTATATGTATACATATATATATATGCATATATATATATGCATTCTTTTATAATATTTCAGGGAAAAAAACTGTTTACTACACATTGTTGGCTAAAGGGGGTGTTTCTTTCTCTTTAAAGTGACCATGTTTAAGTTCTATTTGAATTGTAATTCACTAGGAAATATGTCTACCTTGGTAGAGTTCTTAATTTAGTGCCAAATTCCTTGTCAGTATTCAGAAATCATTTACTATTACTGATAATGACAATGAGTTATTTGATTTCATACATTAAGAAGTATTTGTAAAGTGCAATTTTGTATTATTCAATAGAATGCTTTGTGGTTGATGCTACTGAGATTTTTGATTATGGAATCAAGAAAGAATGAATCTCTAAGATGACGTCCTTCCTATGCAAGCATGCCTAGAAAGCATACTCTTCGAGTGTTTTGTTAGGTTGTTTGTGGAGATTACTTTAAGCCAGAAACAAAACAAAAAATTTTTGAAATTTTCATTTTAGTTAAAATTATATCTAGCATGTGGGCTTATTGCTCCCATATTTTAATCATTATTATAAAGTCGATACACCATGGCAACATTTTTCACATTAAACTAAAAGACATTCTGAGGTAGTCTGAGAAATTGCAGCATAACTAATTTATGTTCTGGTAGATTTAATCATCTTTTAAGACTAGTTCATGAGATGCCTTGATTTTTTACAATATTTGATGTGTTATGACAGAAAATGAATGCTTTCTCCTGCATTCCATGAAGGATGCATTTTAAAGAATAGAGCAATGTAATATTTACATTGGCTATAGTCTAATTTTTAATGTTCTATAGTAATATTATGACTTTAAGTCATTAGAAGTAGGATAAGTTCCTCAAAGATAAATAGAAGGAAAGATGTTTATTTTCTTTTAATATCAATCACCATTATTATCAAAATGTATTGCTTAACATATATTTCTTGACTTACTCCACTAGCAACTATCTGTTTAAGAACCAGATTAATAGCCCTAGCCAGTTTGGCTCAGTGTATAAAGCATTGGCCTGCAGACTCAAGGGTCCCAGGTTCGATTCCGATCAAGGGCATGTGCCTTCATTGCGGGCACATACCCAGTAAGGGGGTGTGCAGGAGGCAGCTGATCAATGTTTCTAACTCTCTATCCTTCTCCCTTCCTCTCTGTAAAAAATCAATAAAATATATATTTTTTAAAAAAAACCAGATTAATAATTTTAAGAGACAGGTTCCCTCCTGACCCTGGAAACTTAGAAATCTCATATAGCTGGAAAACATTTGAGTAGACAGTGAGAACACCTACAGATAGCATACAGACAGAACTCACAGAAATGTACTGAAACTACTGCACCAACTTCTACACTCTAGGGCTTTGTGACCATAAGTCTCCTTGTCCAGCTGTTATACAGTATTTTTTCTCTAACATATTGTGAATTAATTATCTGCTAGAATATTGGAATATATTGAGAGCAAATCTAGAATTTCTTCAGCATGACTTGAAAAGAGTCTTAGTGACTGCCCATATAAATGCATAGGGGGAAAAAACGTTTTTGAGTAGCCATGACACAACAAATTGGTGTTTCTGCGATACACCCCATCGTACCTGTTTGATATGGCTACACATGCAAAAGGCACTAAGAACACACCATGACCAGAAAGTTGATTTTTATTATAGTTACAACTCATATTCTTTCTTTCCTGTCATGAGTGGATTTTGACAACTACCTGCTCACTACTATTACCCCTTTGAAGAGATTCCTGATTGAAGAAGACATACCACAAGATTGGAGAGGCATATTTACTCTGCCAACTCTCTTAATAGTGGGAAAATAAGTCAAATAAGGAAAAATAAATATGCAATACTGCCGGGAGCTGGTCCATCCTTGCTGTTTCAAGGGATCTGGCATATATGGCATACTGTTCTTAAAATGTTTGCTCACCTTCTTGGCACTATGTGTTTTAACCAAGGTCTCCTCTCTGAGAAAGATTGTTTCCCCAGGTAGGGATTTTCCCCTGAAGTTAGGGAGGGAATAAAACCCCTCAACTAAGTGCCAGGCAGGTAATTAATCACTTTAACTATGAACAATCATGCTTAAGCTACATAATCTTTACTCCCTGGAATGGAGATAAGAAACGCCCTAACCTTTGTAATAGAGATTGATAGGATTGAATCAACTGGTATAAATACAGATGTAACAAGACAGCAGGAGACAGAACCAAGAACACAGAACCTACACAGAACCTAGAGACAGAAGAACTTCGCTGGAGAGAACATGGCAAAAGATCCTGGACTGAACCTGACTACAGAAATTGGCAAGAGAACCTGACTAGAACCTGGTGACTGAACCTGGCTGGAGAACCTGGACAGAACCTGGCTGGAGAACCTAGCGAGGGAACACGGCCACAGAACCTGGCTGGAGATCCTAACCAGAACTTCGCTGGAGATCCAGAGCAGAACCTCTCTGGAGATCCAGACCAGAACTTGGCTGGAGAACCTGGCCTGAGAACCTAGCAAGAGAACATGGACACAGAACTTCGCTGGAGATCCAGACCAGAACCTGGCTGGAGATCCTAACCAGAACTTCGCTGGAGATCCTAAACAGAACTTCGCTGGAGATCCAGACCAGAACTTTGCTGGAGATCCTGGCTAGGCTGCTGATCAACTGAATGCTGTCTCCGTGTCATTCCTTCTTCGCCGACTCCATCCACACCTTTGGGGACCCCTGGACCCGTTGGGGTTGGACCCCGGCATATGGCGCCCAAACAGGGACCCCTAGGTAAGCGCCCCGCACTCGGGACGGATAGGACTCCACCGTAGGAAGAGGGTGGATAGTCTTCGCCGACTCCGTCCACACCTTTGGGAACCCCTGGAACAGGATTCCCCTAGGTAAGCCCCCTCCATTGAGAACCCCCACACTCGGGATGGATAGGACTCCACCAGGGTGCTACAGACCCCCCTATAGAAGATAAGTAGGGTAAGAAGGTGGATAGTACAGAACTTAGATTGAGAAGATGTGCCATACTGAGTCCAAAGAAAGAAGACTCTGTATTGATCCTTAGATTGAGAAGATGTGCCATACTGAGTCCAAAGAAAGAAGACTCTGTATTGATCTTTAGATTAAGAAGATGTGCCATACTGAGTCTAAAGAAAAAAGACTCTGTATTGATCTTTTAACATATATGCTTGCTAGCAGAGGAATTAAGGTTACTCCCAGTCAGATGGAACATTTTATACAAGAAATACGTCCATGCTTTTCTGAGGAAGGAAAGGTGCCGGAAAGGTAAATGTAAAGGCATGGGAGAAGGTAGGCCCAAGGAGCCTTATCCTTAACCCCACTGCAGCCTTTCCACCCTGGGAAAGTGCAGGATTGGCAAGCTCTCCCTGGGGTGATAGATCAGGACTCAGGTAATAGTGGAAAGCGTCAATCCTACTCTTAAAATGGATACAAGAGAGCATTTGGGGTTTTTTCTTTTTAATGTCTGCTTTTAAAAAATAAAAAAGGGGGAATTTTGGGTTTTTTTTTTTCTTTTTAATGCCCGCTTTTAAAAAATAAAAAAGGGGGAATTTGCCGGGAGCCAGTCCATCCTTGCTGTTTCAAAGGACCTGGCATATATGGCATACTGTTCTTAATATGTTTGCTCACCTTCTTGGCACTATGTGTTTTAACCAAGGTCTCTGAGAAAGGTTGTTTCCCCAGGTAGGAATTTTTCCCTGAAGTCAGGGAGGGGATGAAACTCCTTAACTAAGTGCCAGGCGGGTAGTTAATCACTACAAACAATCATGCTTAAGCTACATAATCTTTACTCCCTGGAATGGAGATAAGAAACGCCCTAACCTTTGAAATAGAGATTGATAGGATTGGAATCAACAGGTATAAATACAGATGTAAGAAGACAGAACGAAGAGAGACAGAACGTAGGCACAGAACCTACACAGAACGTTCTCTAGAGACAGAAGAACTTCGCTGGAGAGAACATGGCAAAAGATCCTGGACAGAAACTGGCCTCAGAACCTAGAGACAGAACCTAGCGAGAGAACATGGCAAAAGATCCTGGACTGAACCTGACTACAGAAATTGGCAAGAGAACCTGACTAGAACCTGGTGACTGAACCTGGCTGGAGAACCTGGAGAACCTAGCAAGAGAACATGGACACAGAACCTGGCTGGAGACCCTAAGTAGAACTTCTCTGGAGATCCAGACCAGAACTTGGCTGGAGATCCTGGCTAGAGATCCTGGCTAGGCTGCTGATCAACTGAACACTGTCTCCCTGTCCTTCCTTCTTCGCCAACTCCGTCCACACCTTTGGGGACCCCTGGACCCGCTGGGGTTGGACCCCGGCACAATACTACACTTATTCTGTCTATAAATTTCATTTCCAACCTCAGTGAGACCTGGGTTGGAGAATACAATTCCAACTGAAGGTATTGTGTGCAAATAAATGTTGAATGAAATGTTTTCAACTCTTAAGCATCACCTTTAGGATAGATTTTCATTTAATTTGTAACCTATGAGTGTCAGAATCCTGCTATATGTGTTTCATTTGTTTATTTGTTCAGCAGTACCAGACTATTAGTTACCCAGAAACAAAACAAAAAAAAAAACAGTCCAAGTAAGTCCCACACTTAGTATGTATATGCTCTGTTTTCCCCCTACACCTTAGATATTCAAACAACACCACTAAGGAGATCTTAAATGTGCTTTAAGAAGTGAAGGGTTGCAGAGTTTGTCCTAAACTATATCAATATTCTGTAAGAGAGAGCTGGTGAAGAATAACCAGCCAGGAGCAAAGTGAATTAAAATGCTACTGAACAAACATTATTGTCATTATCCTTTTAAAAATCCAGGAAAGTTTTGCTGAAGAGTACAGTCCTAAAACACAATAGGAATAGAAGGGATGGCCTGATATCACCAATAACATAATAATAATAATAATAATAATAATAATAAGAAGAAGAAGAAGAAGAAGAAGAACTAATATGTGTAAGGCTTTGACATTTGTCATCAAATATTCCAGTTGATGGATGAAAAACTTGAACTTGAAGCAGTTGGGTGGCTTCTCTCACAGTCTACAACTAGAAAGTGGCAGAGCAAGAAATAAAACTGAATTCTGCCTTTCCTCCATTACACCCACTGCATAGCTCCCGACCTCCCTTGGACAGACTCAATTTACATGTTACTGTTTTCCCATCTAATTATAAATATTCTCCTGATCACTCTGTGCCCTGGTTCAGATGGTGAATCATGTGATCATGTCAAATATCAAAATAATGTAATAAATATAACAGTACATAGGGAAGAGAGAAGAGAAAAAATGATGAGTCAGATTTGTAGGCAATGAATGCAGAAATAGAAATATATAAAAAAAAAACAAGAGAAAAAAATAAAAGGATGGAAAATTTGAGGAGGGAGATGAAAGGAAAATGGGCTAATTACAAAATGCAGAGGAGGAAGAGAGAAAGAAATGACTCATACATTTTAAAATGCAGTTTATTCTGAGAATCATGAGGGTCCTAGATTCAACCTCTCAAGTTTTACCTCAATGGCACAAATCTATGACTTGTTGAGACTTCTGAGACTTTTAAGTAGGAAAGAAACCATATAAATAGTAGAAATATCTACAATAAAGTGATACTTAAAAAGTGGTCATTTTGAAATGAGATAAGCAGTTTCTATACAGGTGGCTAACGTGTACTTCAGCGGTGATTGTAGGCTATATTACAAATCTTAGAGATTGTAATCTTTCTTAGAGAAGCCATCTTAGGACATTCTTGGTTCTGGGAATTGTAATACGGTACTCATTTTCTTGTGGCATTTTTATTTCCTCAAACTCAGAGACAGTGTGCCAAATATTCTCTTTATTATTCCTTTGCTACCTTTTTTATTGCCCTTCTTCTTATTTTTGAGGGGCCTTTTCTTCCTCTTTATTTACTCTCCTAATATCTCCTCTATAAATTCTTCTCTTTTTCACTCCATTCCTATCCACTTTCCACCACATTGTTTTTAGAGAGCAGCAATGGGCCCAGAACTGAAGCACTTGAGGGAACCTCAACATCAGATGTACTGAATTGTCAGAAGTCCAGAGAGACTCAGAAAGTGTCTAAGACTGTTTCAGTAACGTGACAGTCATGCCAAACTTAGAGGATATAAATCATGGCAAATAACCTTTTGTAATGCCAAATATATTTTTCAAATCATTAGCCATTTTTGGATGGAAATTGTTCCAAATTGAATCGCCTAGTTTTCTGCATTTTTAATTTTATAAACATAGCAACATTATGAAAAGTTTATAAAATAAGAGGAAAGTATCCATCTGTCTGATATTTTAAGAAAATAATTAGCATGTTGTGTGCATTTCTCTCCAGTGTTTTAATGTAACAGTTTAAAAAATAAACACATGTGCACTGTAGGAAAAAAATAAGGAAAATTAGGGAAGAAAAATGAACATAGGCCAACATTATTTCCAGGGATTTATGGACTCTCTGAAGCTCCATTTCAGATGAAAAACACCTGGTAAAACTTTTTTCATTTTATTAAATTTTTTTTGGATGACACTGGTCAACAAAATTATACCCGTTTCAGGTGCACAATTCTACAGCACAGCATCTGTATACTGTATTGGGTGTTCACTACCCCACGTCAATTCTCTGCCACCATTCTTTTTTTTTTTTTTTTTTTTTTTTATCCTGACCCAAGGATATTTCCCATTGATTTTTAGAGAGAATAGAAGAGAGAGGGAAAGACAGAGGAGCCTGCAACCAAGGTACTTGCCCTTGACCAGAATTGAAACCGGGACCCTTTGGTCTGCAGGCCCACGCTTTATCCACTGAGCCAAACCGGCTAGGGCCCTACCACCATTCTTAAAGGCTTTGACCTGTGGTTCTCAAATTTGAGCCTGTCAGACTCCCCTAAGCGAGGGTGAGGCTTGTGAAATACTGATCAATAGGCCCCACCCCTACTTTCTGATTCAAGAGATCCTGGGTATGGCCCAATAATTTGCTTTTTCAGCAAGTTTCCTGGCATTTCTTCTGCTCCCAGACTCATACTTTGCTTTGACACCTACACTCACTCCAAATAGTGAACTTTTAGAACTCACCTGCCTCTGAAGTTATCTTTAGGTTGTTATTTTTCTTATGTTTATCCATAAAAATTAGTCAGGTTTGAGGTGGGTCATGCCATCTCGAAAACAATAGTTTATTCAGTTTTTATACTTTTTCAAAAATACTTTTCACCCTGGGGAGAATTTATTATTATTACTATTACTATTTCGTAGGTGACGACATTGAGACCAGATGTAATGGATATGAGACCCAGAGTAGAACCTGTGTTTTCTTCTTCCTGATCTAGGACATTTTCCCAGCTTCTCAGGTAGCCAGAGGATCATGCCAAGGGTAAGGAAGCAGTAGACTGACCGGGCCAGATTAGGAAGTCACCATGAGGACTATGGCTGGACATCCTATTCAGGGCCTCATAAATGCTCTTTAGTTGCTTCAGCAGTTTGCACTTCATTAGAACAATGCAAGATGATTGGGAGAGTGCTACCTTCGCTTGAAGTTTATATAGACTAACTCCCTGAGCGGAGCTATTGCTGTATAGTTGAACAAGGATTTTTTTTCAATCATGGCTTCTCTCTTGAACATTGGTTATAGTCCAAGCAGTTCTGCATTCTTCGCCATTGTGTGAGTAAATCCTGGGGCTTAAGTAAAGATCCAGTTGTCCTGCACACACTGAGCAATTCAAATGCATCATTAGTCTGAGGTCTTTAGCTATCATTTGGGTCAGCAGCCTGACTTCTGGATTGTACATACCTGTAGAGTTAAAACAGAAAACAAACCAACCAACAGCAACAAAACAATCAATGGCCCAGCATAAGG
Organism: Myotis nattereri; assembly: GCF_964212035.1. Taxonomy (NCBI): domain Eukaryota; kingdom Metazoa; phylum Chordata; class Mammalia; order Chiroptera; family Vespertilionidae; genus Myotis; species Myotis nattereri. Next base: position 45,783,839 of record NC_138079.1, on the reverse strand, counting down.
TTGCCATTAAAGAAAAAAGTAAGGATAAAATAATCTATAATTTGAACAGTGTAAAATTTATAGTTCTATGAAGGTCTTTATAACAGCACAACAGCAAGAAAAGTAACTTCAGGAAAAAAGAACACTTGTTTAAATTGAGTTAATTTAACCCAATGGAAAAGTACATTTGGCAGTTTTTTGTTGTTGTTTTGTTCATTTCCCTGCACCACTGACCAGCTTTTAGGAAAAACTGGCCAACCCTCTTCTGCCCGTAAGTAGATCAGACTTTATTAAAAGGTATCGAGGAGGAGAAGATTTCATCTACTTTAAAATAATTCTGTAATAAGATTCTTCTGTTTAATATTTTGTGGTTTCTTTGTTCCTTCGATTTCTAGAAAACTTTACATTGATTCTCATAATTTTAAAACTAAATTTCAAGCACTAAATTGAAACATGTTCATGTCATTATACCCTTGATGGAAGAAAAAGAAAAAGCTCTTCTCAATCCTCCACATAATAAGACATAAAATCTTTAAATGGAGCAAAATCTCCCTCAGTTTTGGCTCCTTTAGTCCTAGTAACTGTTTCTCCCATTCATCCTTCCTTTCAGCCCACAGGACAGTGCTGGGTGCGGGGCGTGCAGTGAGGAAAGCAGTGGGACTTAAACTCACTGGTGTCTTGTGCAAACAGGGTTGTGATCAGTGCTACACACCCACAGCTGGTAAAGAGGGATGAGGGGGCATTCGAGCTTGTGTGAGTGAAGTTTTGAAAAACACATGAGAGCTGCCCATGAAAGCTTGTGACATTCCTCAGGGTACACAAGACAAAGGGGGTGCGGAGTGCAGGCTCTGGGGAACACTGCCCAGACTTCAAGCTCCTCACTTTACATGCTGGGGACTTTACTGCTCTGAGGTTTCCAGAACTGTGAAAGGTGTGTGCTAATACACTTACTTCAACTGAGTTGTTCTAAGAAATAACAGTTGAATGTGTGAGACAGTGCCTAGCATGTAAGGAAATATGCGACATTAGCTCTCCAGTCACAGAAAAAAGTATGCATGCCTTCCACTTAGGCTAATTTATCCATTATCTAACACAATAATTTAAATAATAGATGCAAAGCCTCATATTTGGCCACCCATTGTTTGTATAATCTCTTTTAAAAGTAAACTAGTAACCTTATTTTTTGTTCTGTGTGACATCTTAGCACATACCACATAAGCAATGTAGAATAAAATAACTTGAAAACATTATATATATGTGTGTGTGTATATGTGTGTGTGTGTGTGTGTGTATATATATATATGTGTATATATATATATATATATATATATATATATATATCAGATTTCAAAATTTCTAGCCCTTTAAATAAACCATTTTAAATTCTCTTTGGAAAATTAAAAAAATATATTTTTATTGATTTTTAGAGAGAGAGGAAGGGAGAGGGAGAGAGAGAGGGAAACATTGTTGTGAAGAGCAAAACATTGATTTAACCTGCAACCCAGGCATGTGCCCTGACCTGGAATTAGACTGGCAACCTTTATGGTGCACAGGATGGTGTCCAACCAACTGGAGCCACACCATCCAGGGCTGAAGATGGTGTTATTAAAGTTCAATTTTCTAGTGTCATATCTTTTGGTGAGACGGTTGTTATGCGTCCAGGATGGCAAAGATAATTTAGACTCTCTCCTACCTGGCGTGTATTAATGGCAGTGAGGTACTTGGTAGTGCTCACTGATATATGCCTCTATTCTAATTACAGATCACTGAAGATGTGCAATATCCTCAGCTTTTTAAATTGAGGCTGATGTGTGTGTGTGAATGCACATGTGTGTGCACACAATGAGCCACCAAGGAAGTGCTCATGGCACCAAGGTGGTATCATAAGCAAGGCAGGGCACAAGCATGCTAAGCAAAGTGCCATCTGACTTCTTACATGTAAGTCTAAAAAAAAGCTTATATTCACTGTAACACAAATTAAAGTTTTAAGATCATAGTAGGTTCAAGTTAAAGAGCCTAAATTAAAAGGCAACAAAACAAATAAGTTTCTATTTATTTATTTATTTTTTTTTTGGAAAATAAGCACAACTCAATGTGGGTATTGCTTTTGCTTGAAAGCAAATATAAATGCTGCTGCTTACTAAGTGTATGACCTCCAGCAAGAAAGTGTGTCAGGGAAAATGGAAATATCTGTCTCATGGTATTATTACAAAGATTGCATGAGCCATTGTATGCACAATGCTTAGCATAGATTGCACTTGGCAAATAGTAGATATTCAGTTAAAAGTAGTTACTATTATTATTTATTCTCCCCATGCTTGCATATTTAATTAGAGCCTTGGATAGTTAATACCTTAACTCAATGAAATGAGCACTTAGTGGCATACTTTTTAATACTTTGGTATGGAATTAAAGGTGATATATAAATTTGTGCTGGTTTGCTCATTATTTTTTGTTTGTGTGTATAATTGTCCCAATTATATTCCAAATTCCAAAAGAGTCACTTTTATTATATTTGTTCACTCAAAGCATGTTCTGGGCTGAAAAGATAATCTACACTAATAAAAGACAAAGATGTTAATCGACCGTACCTTCCCTATGCCCTAAGCCACACCCACCAGCCAATCAGTGCGACTATATGCAAATTAACCCAACCAAGATGGCGGCCGGCAGCCACAGAGCTGGAGCAAGCAGGAGACTTGGTTGCCCAGGTGATGGAGGAAGCCAAGCTTCCTGCCAACCCTGAGCCAGCTGTGGCCTCCGTTAAAGGCAACAAAGTTTCAATTATAGAAGATAAACAAATCCCAGATACCTGCTTCCAGCCAGCCTCCACTGGGAGCTTGGGTGGCTGGGGCCCATGGCCAACCTGCAAACAGCCATCAGCCCCTCACCCAGTCTGGCCAGGCACCCCAGGGGACTCCCACCCTGAAGGGGCTGTGGCCAGACTGCCAACAGCCATCAGCCCCTCACCCAGGCTGGCCAGGCACCCAGGAGACCCCCACCCTGAAGGGGCCATGGCCAGCCTGCAAACAGCCCTCAGCCCCTCACCCAGGCTGGCCAGGCACCCCAGTGGGACCCCCACCCTGATCCGAGACACCCTTCAGGGCAAACCAGCCAGCCCCCACCCATGCACCAGGCCTCTATCCTATATAATAAAAGGGTAATATGCAAATTGACCCTAACAGCAGAATGACTGATAATGACTGGTCACTATGACACACACTGACCACCAGTGGCAGATGCTCAATGCAGGAGCTGCCCCCTGGTGGTCAGTACGCTCCCACACGGGGGAGCTCTGTTCAGCCACAAGCCAGGCTGATGGCTGCCAGCACAGCAGTGATGGCGGGAGCCTCTCCCACCTCCTTAGCTGCGCTAAGGATGTCTGACTACAGCTCAGGCCTGGTCCCCACTGGCAAATGGACATCCCCCAAGGGCTCCTGGGCTGCCAGAGGGATGTCTGACTGCCAGCTTAGGCCCAATTTCCCAGGGAGCGGGCCTAAGACAGCAGATGGACATCCCCCAAGGGATCCCAGACTGCAAGAGGGCACAGGCACAGTGCACAAATTTTTGTGCACCGGGCCTCTAGTATTTAATAATGGTATTCCATGGACAAAAGTCAGTAGCATCAAAAAATAATCATTTCTGCAAAAAATCCTCAGGAGCACAAGCCAGTATAGTGAACTTCTGACAATATGAGTAAATCAGGTAGAATTTTGGAGGCGACACTTTGTTTCCTGGAAAAGTAAGTTTCTCAGTTTGCTCGCCCACAATCTTCTTTCTGCAGCACAATGAGGAAGAAGAAAAGGGTTAAAGCAAACATGAAAAACTGAAGCCCTAAGCATCACAACAATGCCAATTTTTAGAGGGGAGACAGCAGAGAGGTTGTGGTCCCAAGAGAGACTCGGGGAACTTTGCAGACACTGCCTTGGGCTCCGGAGCAGAGGCTGTCCTGCGAGGACCTCCAGGAACAGGCTCAGGGCTCTTTAATAAGTATTCCAGGGAGTCAGGCTTTCCTGGAAAAAACAAATTAGTGGGAGAAGCCAGTACTGTGCAATTTCAGTTTTAAAAATAGCCAGGCATTGTGAAGGCTGCTGTGTGCGTGAGAGAAAAAGAAAGCCCTTGTTCATATTTGCCTCTGCTTCCACACTAAAACAGAGCTGCTACACTGACATTTTTGCCCTGCCGAAACTGCAAAGGTCACAGGGTTTGTATCACTTGGAATGACTTTTTGGTCCTTCCCATGACAAAGTTTGGGGGGTGGATTGTGTCCTTTTGTATCCATCAGTCTTGCAATAGAGGACAGCCAGGTGATGGCTCTGCCTCTCACTCAGGACCAGAGCTGCTCCTTGATGTCTGTTTCAGTTCTTCATTTGCCTAATTGCCCTGGGAGCCTGGCAGGGACCTTCCCTGCAGCTGTGGCTCAGCTGACTGCAGAGACCCTACCTGGCACTCGAAGTTGGTGCGTCAGCATTTTAGGTAGAAATGAATGAAAAATCAATCAGGATGACTGCAGTGGTAGCACGCACAACTCTAACCTAGTTTGTCCATACCTTTCAGCTAGTCACCATAGACCCAAGCAGTGTTTAAGATGGTAACTGAATCTGTAACAAAAGTGCTGCTTCTGCTTAATCAGGCTTTTTGTGTGTGTGTGTCCTCTTTTCCATTTAGAACAAGCAAATCTAACCTGCTTAGGGAGCCACATGGAAAATGAATGATATTGTCTAGTTTCATGCAAATATTCTCTATTTGCCCTGGCTTAACATTCAGTGATGAATTTCCAGATATGTATAAAATTGTTTTATTAACTTACATTCAAATTCAGAGGTTCAAACAGCTTTTTTTTAAAAAAAAAAAAAAAAGTCTTTTATATCCTTGCCACATATCTTTGTAACTTGCTATAGCACTCTCTTATCAAAACTACACTGTCTTAAATTTTACAATTCTGCAAAGATAGAGTTAAACACTATTTGGACTCTGGCTACATGAGGGAAAGTGAAATTGTTCAAAGCTGCAGTCTTCGGCTCCCAAAGACACCTACAGAAACTTTCTGAACAGATTGGGTTAAACATTTTTACAGACCCATTCTGCGATGATAAGGCGGCAATAAGTTGTGCAGTGCAACCCTCCGAAGGGCTCCAAATCTCACACGCCTCTTTGTATGTGATGCTCTCACAGTGAAGAAGATTCCTGGGGCTATAAAGATGAAGAGCCTACTTCTTCTGGTGCTGATCTCCATCTGCTGGGCTGATCATCCTTCAGACAACTACACTCTAGATCATGGCAGAGTTATTCACATCCAAGGTAAGAAAACACAGGTTCTCTTATGAACGTCAAAGGAATTTCAAGTTCCTTAGAGTTGAGATGCTGGGTTTGTGTTTCTTCATTAGTTCTGCTGCACTGACTTTTCCCTTCCCTTTCTGCTAATGGGTGAACATGCTCCCTGGCTTTTGAATGCGATAGCATGACCGTAGAGTTAGGAATTGGGGACAATTAAAGTGGAATGGCTTATGAATATCCGACTGCAGGGAATTGATGTAATTGTTCCAGGCTTCTTAGCACAGTTGCTACCTTTCTTGTAAGTAGAACAGAGGACATAAAGTTTATTTCAGTGCAAGGCAAAGGGGGTGGGGAGAAATAGGAAGTAAAACTTACGATGTAAGGTCATGCTGCTAGCTAGAGTAAGCATTAGGAAAAACTATGTGAAAATGAAAGTCAGGCAAGCTAAGCTTCAGGAGAAAGTAACTCACCGCATTATAATCTCCTTTGGTGAATATTTAGCTCTGATTGACCAGTATGTTGCCTCTGCATGTTTCTGTTCAGCTCAGCTGAACCCTCAGCCTTAGAGCTGTAAGGAGGTTTGGGCTGCAGTGCAATGCAGCTATTTCCTCAGTCCCAGCTTCAGACGAGGGGCATCCTGCACTCAGAAAGCTAAGAGACTTATGCAATAAGGAAAAGATCGTTCTAAAGGAGCTGCCGCTTCTCTCTTTGCCCTGGTGTGCTGAATAATTAAAAGAAGAATGACAGGATTTAACAGTTTAAACATATGATGACATTAATTTTAGATGAACTCAGTTAGGGGACCAGAAGCATTATAAGTTCGCTAAGAGACATAAAACATCAAGTTATATCCTCAAGGTCAAAAGTGTAGTCTCAGAAAATTGCATCCACTGTTGCAAAGTATGAGTTGTGAAGGTCAAATGATAGTGTAAGTCTGGCTAGAAGTATTTTCCTGTACATATTGTGACTATACAAATAGGGTTCTGAATTTGACAATAGCTTGCTGTTTTAGACGTATCTCTTTCACTTCTTTTGGCTTCCAACAGCTTTATGTTTTTTGCTGGACTGTGAAAAGGAATTATATAATCATAAATCGTACTATGCAAGCTGCTGACTCAGCTGTTTTTTAATGTATACAGTAGAGGAATCAAAGCTGTTCCCAGACACTATATTTACACAGAGAGATTTCTGATGAGGAACAACATCTTTTTAACATCTAGTCACAGAATATAGTTCAGCCAAAAGGTTAATACTGAGTCATGATTAACAATAGCAGGTTTAAAACTGATGTAAAATTAACGTTAGCTGTGGTTTCAAGTTATTACTAGACAGATATCTGTTATATTATGAACTATGTACAAACCATTTAGTTTAAAGTGCACTCAGAGTATGCAAATATTATTTTGGGAGTGTATTAACATTTTAAAAGTTACTACTGGGGAGCCTTTAAATTAGACTTGAGTTTCGTCAGCAAGGAAAACTTCTGTGGCCCCAGCCTTTCCATCCCATATACTCTGCTGGAATTTAGTGCAAAGGAATTTCTGACACAAGGTATCAGAATTATCCACGGTATTGCATACACTATCAAATTAAAAAAATAACTTGATAGTTCACTTTTTAATTGTAAATGCATATTCTTAGAAAGTTACTCATAGCTTTCAAATAATAAAACTAGACAGCCTACCTTTTGCTTGTAGAAGCCTATACTGAAATGTAATTTGAATCAGGATTATGATGCTATGTCCATACATCTTAATTTATTTTAAAATTGCTCCAAATACCTGTTCTTGTTGCTTTTCATCTAATAAAAAGTTTTCTTTTTCCTTTATGATAGCATTTAGGTTGAACATTCATATCTTCAGTCCTCCAGAGAAACACCTCCAAGTGTCCTGACATAATTTCGGTTGTCATTTATAATGCAAAAATAGCATGTATAGCACACGAGAGAATCATTATAGCAGATAATCTGCATTCCTCACTTGAAATACTAGTTTCTCATATTTAAACTCTTATTTGTCAAACTTATTAGTTTCTCATATTTAAAGTCTTATTTGTCAAACTACATTAGTTTCTTATATTTAAACTTTTATTTGTCAAACATGGCCCAAAAGGAATTTAAAGGAGCTTAAACCCTCATAAAATTTTATAAGAATTTTGTAGTCAGATGACTAAGTTAGTAAATCTGGTTTTCAAATTCCTGAGTTGTACTGATAAGCACAATGGGCTCCTCTCAGTGATAGAAAATTGTTCAGAATTCGCATTACTGCAAAAACACCTTTTCTATCTCCCCACGTTTATTAAATTTCCATGTTTGTATTCCCAGGCCCAAATGACACCAGGGCAATATGCGCATTATTCCCAAATTCCCCTGCGCTGCTTTGATGAAGATGTTCAACACTTAGGTAGTATGTTCTTGAGTCTCAGGCATAAGAGTTACCTAATTATTTTTTGAAGACTTCCTCCCAAATTTGTTATGGGAGCATCTATAGATACATGGGAACAAAAACATTTAATCTGGCTTTTTCTTTTAAAAAAAGTGGAATTACCAGGAAAGAAAATGCAAGTATAGAAGCCTGTGCAGTGTTTCTGGTGAAAAGCATGTGTCTGGTTATGAAAAAGGAAACTGTCCCAGTTTCCCATGAAGAAAGACACAGCCTTTGATAAAAAATGCACGTATACTCATTCATGCCTTTTACCGTTTTTATTGAAGCTGTTTGAAAGCAAGCTTTACTTGTCCATGGAGTCTGCTAATGTAGCTTCCAATGTAAAAGACAGTAATTTCTTAAAATATAGCTACAGGAAGAGGTAGCTGCTGTTAATACTGTCTCTACAACACTTTCCACTAATACATGACATCCCTCGTTTCCTGATATGCCTAGTCAAACAACTTCTAACTCCTTTGAAACTTGAGACCATTAGGAAGAGTTTTATATGGAATACCAAATCACACAAAAGTCTCTTTTAAATAAATATGTGGATGAGGTCCAAAAACTCTTTCTGTACATTTTTAATTACCAGTAGATGTTCAAAGGTAAGGAATACACTTTTTAAAAACTGTTTTTAAGGAGACATTTACATAGACACCAGAGAAGTCATATGACCATTTGCCCATTAAACAACGTAAAAAGCAAAATAGTGAATGCAAAACTGCTTGACCGTATTCAGGTCCGAGAGCCAATGGCGTCCTTCCTCTGGTGGTCAAATGCAGTCTTCCGACAAGTTCGAGACTTTCCCCCCAGTGCCACTACTGACTTTAGATATTGGACATTTAATTTCTTCAAGTTTCCTTCCCCTCACCTATAAAATCGGGCATAATCACCATTTATTCCTTAGAGCTTTGTAGAAATTAAGTTAGGTAATATTCGGATAATATTTGGATAAGTGCCTCCTACTGAGCCTGGCACACAATAAACTCTCAATAGATGACGGTTATTATCATCATCATGTTTGTTACTTCCTCACTGACATGGAAAAGGAGGTACAAAGACTGGTGGAAAAGCTCATGCTTTTCAAACTTATTTGTAACAGAACCTTAGTTCTAATGAAGTAAACATTCTATAAGTTGCCTTCTTTGTCTTCTTTAGTTTCACAAATGAAAATTTCCCCCAATAGTATTAGATATTATCCAGTCCTTTTACTTTCCTTGTAAACACAGAAGCTTTTCAAACTTAAGTAATTTTCCTTTAATAGACTTATTAGGTGAATGCAGATAAGCTAAATGTTGTTCTTTTATAATTTTAAAAATAGTTTCAAAATAACAAGAATAAAATTGTTGCCCTCTATTTAATAAGTAAAATGTACTGTCACTTTCTCAAAAGATAAAACAGTAATAGTTGTTAAGGGAAGAATTGTCAGAAGTTTATCTCTCTGGGTAGAAAAATAATGTATATCTAGAATCCTTGGCAGAAGTGGACATTCCCCATCCAGGGGTTTGGCTCCTTTATCCTGTGTGGCTCAAATAACTCCTCTGTCCCCGCTTAGCATGGGTTACTTTTTTGTTAAAATAGCTCCATTTCCCCATCAGATGGTCAGATTTTTAACACCACAACTGTATAGTTGTGCCTGGCACATAGTATGCGCTTAATATGTATATGTTTGTTGAATGAATGGATGAGTATAATGGAATACATCCAAATTACCATTATCATAATGAGCATTTCTTAAATCCTGTGGCATCCAGGGCATTTAGCAATGTAATGACATAGTGTGTAGGCTTAATGAACATTAACTAGATGACTGCTTTCATTATAATGATGATAAAAGCTAAACCATAGTTTATAGAATTTAAGGACTTAAGATGACTTCAATATATGATATCTAGATTAATATCTCATTGTACAAATAAAGAAATCAAGACCCAGAGATTTTATATTTCTTGTCCCTGGTAGCATGGCTAATGAGGAACAGTGTCTCTTGGCTAATCCCTTCCCCTCTTCAAGTATGGGCTCATGTCTCACCTTCTCAATGAATTTTCCCTGACTGTTGCAGTCTCCTGCTCCTATGGGCCCCAATCTCTCTCACATCTTCTCCTTTTCTCTGTAGCACTGGCTAATGACTTCACCTATTTTGCATAATAATCTGTGTCCATCTCAAGGTCCATTTCACAAGGACAGAGACATCTGATGTATCCAAGTCACCTAAATCAGTACCTGGCACATAGTAGGTGGTCAATACATGTTTATTGAATAAATCCAGGACCAAGATCCCGGTATTATTCCTAATTAAGTTCTAGTCAGTCTTTCCAAATGTCAGGGAAATAGTTTCAGTTCGTAGAAAGAGAGGCAGCAGATGAAGAAGAGGATTATGAGATTGGGTAATTGGTCGTACGCATGGCTCCCACACTGCACACAGCATCTTACTCTCCATGAGGGTCCATCAGAGGCAGGACGCAGCAATCTTCCTAATGTGTGCATGCAGCTGTGAAGAGCAGTCATTTTATATTTGGTCACTGCAATGCTACCTTGTTCCTTATGTAATATCTGCAGAGTCGGGATCTGGTGGTGCAGAGTGGATCAAAAGAAGTGGAGTGAATTTAAAAATGTATGATCACAAGCCATCCACTGAGCCAACGTTTAATGGGAAAAGTAGATAAGTGCTACTCCAGCTTAATTTTCTCTCTTCCACTGAAAATTCATTTGAATTCTATGAGTCTACTATGAAAAGTTAAATTAATTCATTTTGTCTTTTTAAGACAGAGTATGCTATTTACAGCCACAAATGAAAAATTCACAAATATCAAGTATATTTTCCAAATGGCATTTAGATAAATATATACAGTGTTAATAATTCTATCTAAAAAATGTTAGCTATAAAGTATCAGAATTTCATCATGAAATCATAAGAATTAGCAATATCATGAGTATTAGATAACTAATTCTAAAATCTCTTTTACTATAAGACATGAAACCAAAAATGTCAGAAGAACCTACTACCTTGAATACAGGCTTATCATTTGGTCAAACTAAGATATCACCATACAAATATAATAAAGGAGTCCAGAAGGAAAATGTATATATAGGCAAATATGTACATACTAGTGGCCCAGCGCACGAAATTCGTGCATGGTGTGTGTGTGTGTGTGTGTGTGTGTGTGTGTGTATGTCCCTGAGCCAGGCCTGCGTCCCCTCGCAGTCCGGGATCCCTTGAGGGATGTCCAACTGATGGTGTAGGCCTGCTCCTCACACGCCTAAGCCGTCAGTTGGACATCCTTAGCGCTGCCGCGGAGGTGGGAGAGGCTCCCTCCACCACTGCTGGGCTCTCCAGCTGTGAGCCAAGCAGTGCTCCCCCTGTGGGAGCATAGTGACCACCAGGGGACAGCTCCTGCATTGAGTGTCTGCCCCCTGGTGGTCAGTGTGCATCATTGCAACCGGTCATTCTGCCGTTCAGTTGATTTGCATATTAGCTTTTTATTTTACCAGATGTAAAAATACTCACATACTGCACACATACATTTACACACCTATTCATGCTGTTACAGCAAAGTACCATATACTGGGTGGCTAACAAACAACAGAAATTTATTTTTCACAGTTTTGGAGGCTGGGAACTCCAAAAATATGGTGCTGACAGATTCAGTGTCTGGTGAAAACTACCTCTCTAGTTCATAAATTGTCATTTTTTTCTCTGTGTCCTCAAATCACTGAGGGGGACAAGGGATATCTCCCAGGTCTCTTCTATAGGGTACTAATCCCATTTCTAAGGGTTCCACCCTCATGAACTAACCATCTCCCAAAGGCCCTACCTTTAAATGTCTTCACATAGGGGATCAGGTTTCAACAAATGAGTTTGCTAGTGGTAGCGAGAGGGGAATAAACATTCAGTGTAGAACAAGCACCTATTATACATAGCCAGTGGGGATGGAATGATAAACAGTACACATGGCTTTGTCTTCTTTGAGCTTATAGTCTAGTGAGAGACAGACATTTCTGTGGATTTAAAACTACTGATTATGATAACTGCTATAAGGAAAATTATGGAATTCTATAGAGAGAAGATAACATTACATATTATTACCTTAAACAGAAGCATTCAAAAAAGCAGTATCTTTAAATTATGGATATAAGTCAAATGTGGTAATATCTTTCTTCAACTATATAGCTGCTACACTAGATATGTACACATATAATTATACCTATATACACATACACAATGATTATAAATAGTAAAATCAAGGAATGAAATTATTATAGATTGATATACAATTTCGGTAAGTTGCTGCTGGGCATAAACTACATTGAGGAAGATTGGGAGAACAGATTTGGACAAAGGAGGGGGGACTCAAGTTATCTATTGGACATGCAATTTATGACCAGCAGGTAGTTGGTTTACTAATTTTGATATTCAGGAAAAATGTACTACTAGAAAGTTTGCAATTGTTAGCACATAAGTGGTATTTATAGCCATGAGACTAGATGAGATCACCTGGAAAAGAAGGAAATGCAGATAGAGGCAAGGAGATGACCCTGGTCTGAGATCTGGAGACCCACAGCACCAACAGGTGGGCACAAGGGGGATGTGTAAGTTCCCAGATGCAAATGTTCTCCAAGTCTGAATCCTTTCACTGATTTGTGGCCACTTTCTCTCATATAATTTTTTCCCAAAGTTTAATTTAGTTGCATACATTTTAAGATGGGGGATTTTTTTTAACATTAAAACCTTTTGTCTGTTGAAAAATTCAAAGATGTGCCATCTTTCAGCCTGCATTCCCATTGGACAACATCAGTGGGAGCCAGTTCATGCATTAGAATGGGCATGTCCTTCCCACTCCCTGCTGTCCTCAGGACAGTGGTGCTCCCTCAGCCTTGCCCACCTGGGCATTTGTGTTTGACTTACCTTTCATTTTATTTGAGCACTAAATTTAATACTCGGCACATTGAATGCCATCATTTCATGATTGCTTATTAAATAAAGAATCACAGGATCCCTTTTGCCTCCAGGATTGACTCCATGACACTATTATTTGGTATATTTTATACTAAGTGAAGACATTAACCAACAGTGTCCTTTCTGAAAATTACAGATAGCTTGACCTTATACTTCACCACAAAGTGGAAGTGGTCTGAGTGGAGACAAGTAGATTTGAGATCTACCCTTCGACCACATGAAGACATTTCCAATAATTAAGGACTGTGTGGTTAATTACAACTTAATGAAGAAGAATGACTCATGCTAATGTTTTGGTTTCCCCATACCTTTGGAAACAAGCCTCCATTATAGTTAAAATCCTGCAAAGTATGTTTATATTAAGAATGTCATTCACCATGTTAGTGAAATGTTCAAATTTTATTTTCCAATTTATTTTCCTGTAATGCATTCCTTAATCTCTTTATAGCTATGATAGCCCAATTTGCTTATTCTAAGTCTAAAATATAAGAATTAAATCTATTTCTTTATCCACAAACCTTTGATAACATGGATCAATGTAAATTCTGAAAATTATTAACCAAAACAGACAACTCTGAGTTGACAAAACACTAAGATTGTCTCTAGTTTCTGGGACAAGTTGTGCTGGACATAGCCGTGGCAATAATACTAACATACTTACATTACAGTGTAATGCACAATGGAAAGTACATTACCTGAGTCATCTCATTCAGCCCTCCCGCAACACTGGAGAAAGGTGGTTATCTTCGCTGAAGTTGAGACAGGTTCAGTCACTTGCCTCCGGGTCATAAGGTTATTATGCAGTGAAGCTGAGATTCAAGCTCAGGCAGGCCAGCTCTTGTGCTCCTCTCACACAGGAGCCATACAGCCTCCATATACCTTTACTTAGAACCTTTTAAGTAAAGCAGTGGGTAAATCGGCCCCCGTTTTATTCCATTCAATTAATATAATTATGTTCCAAAAGAAATCAAATCACTATTAAAAAAAGATCTTGGTCTTGGACCTGGGAGAAACTTTTCCTACAGGTCACCGTGGTGATTCTTCAGAGGAGTTAGAGCAGTGGTTCTCAACCTTGGCTGCACAATAGAATCACCTGGGAATCTTTTTAAAATCCTGATTTCTGGGCCTCATCCTCCGGAAATTCTGTTTCTTTGTTATGGGGTGGGGCCACAACATTAGTAACAAAGAAACAGAATTTCCAGAGAATGAGGCCCAGAAATCAGGGTTTTAAAAAGATTCCCAGGTGATTCTAATGTGCAGCCAAGGTGAGAACCACTGAGTTAGAGGAATGAGGCAGGGGTGGGTGGCAGCTGTGTAAACACATTCCACCCCCACCCCCCAATGATGACTGTCTGGAACCCCCCAAGGAAACTCAAGAGGCGGCAGAAAGAAGGTGGATTATATAGATTCAGATAGATTTCTTTTAAAGCAGTGGTTCTCAACCTTCTGGCCTTTTAAATACAGTTCCTCATATTGTGACCCAACCATAAAATTATTTTCGTTGCTACTTCATAACTGTAACGTTGCTAGTGTTATGAATCGTAAGGTAAATATCTGATATGCAGGATGGTTTTAGGCGACCCCTGTGAAAGGGTCCTTCGACTGCCAAAGGGGTCGCGACTCACAGGTTGAGAACCGCTGTTTAAAGGCTTCTTAGTTGGTGGTCCTGAAATGCACTCTTGACCTGGTGAGAACCAATGTATTTAGAGAATCATCAAGAGTTGGTAAGATGTGACTTTCTCAGAAACTAGCTTCTAGGAACTGTCTCTAAGAGCACAGGTAAAGAAGGCCGTGTGGAAGGTGGAAGCTGCTGCATACCTGCCACACTTCGGACACTCAGTGGCTCTTGGTTAGTTAGAGCCAGCTTTTCTGGGCACTCACAGTACGCCAGGCAGGAGGAAGTTCTCAGCACATGACCTCATTTAACGCTCACCGGGATCCTGGGAAGAAGGTGGCTTAACTCTATTTTACTGATGAGGAAACTGAGGCACAGAGAGGTTAAGGGACACAGTGTAAGGGGCATGGAGTATTTACTTAACCAATAAACACTCTCTGTTAAAAAACAAATGAAGTAATAATGAATGTGAAAAGATAAAAACTCACATAGAACTTAATCAGCAGAACAGAGCCCAAGTCACATCCTACTGCTGGTACAAAAAGAGAATTAAGGAAAAAAAAACATTTTTTTCAGGATATTAACGGAGTTTCAAGTTTGTATCTCAGCACAGTGGTTTTTATTAAACTGTGTTCAGTTGACCCCCTAGAGCTATTGGGGGGAGGGGAACTCTTGATGCACATTTCAAGCAGAGAAGCTCACCTTTTGTCGCATTTATATTACAAAGGTTTGTCTAAAATACCCTTTGGGGAGAAAAAGTTTCACTGTTTCTAAATTTTTTAAATATTGCCATAGATCAACCTCTAGGCTCTAAAATAGTGATAGCATTTATCCTTATTTTTTACTCTGAAACTTGGATATAATAATAACATGGTGTACACTTGTGGTTATCATCATCCAAAACAATACTATATCTAGGTGTTGGGTAATTTCCCATTAGAGAAACAATTTAGCTTAAGGCAAGGAAGGAAGACGGATATGGTCAATACCTAAGAGGATGCTTTATGGCACATCAGGTCATCTGATGAAGGTCTTAAAGACATTGTAAAGACACAATTTGGTTCAGCTGTAGATTGAAGGGAAACAGCAGGGCACAAAGACTCTACCATGGTTAGAGAGAAGGTAGGGGTAGGGGTTGGGATGGAGGAGAGAAGTAAATTCGTATTGCCGGTGAGACCAAAGGCAAGATCACAGATGGTGAAAAACAGCAGTGAGCACTTTCCAGCAAAGAGCAGCCTTCACTTATCCCATTTTCAGCATTGGGCTTTTCCTTTATAGTTCAAAAGTAGACAACAGCGAGGACCTTTGGCAATAGCATCTTTAAGGAATATGAGATAAATTTTTCATGTTTTAAAGACATATTTAAAGATAGCATTGTATTAACAGATCAATAGGTCTTCTGTAAATATATACTCCTTCAATAATGACAATACAGTGGGGCCTTGACTTACGACTTTAATTTGTTCCGTGATGGAGCTTGTAATTCAAATTACTCGTATGTCAAATCTTAAAGTGAACGAGTGAGACACGTGATGCTGGGCCGATGTTGTGGCGTTCACTGTGACGTTCGCTGTGCCAACTAGCGGTGGGGTATCTGAAGCTGGCTCATAACCCAAATTTTAGCTCGCAACTCAAAGCAAAACATCCGCTGAGAGACGGCTCATATCTCTTGACTTAGTCGGGACACTCGTAAGTCAAGGCCCCACTGTATATAGCAATTTTGTTACCAGCTTCTTAAGTATCTTTTCTAGAGATACTCAGATAAGGTTTGTTTGTTTGTTTGTTTGTTAAATTCCCTCAACTATTTAATTTCTTTTCATACCATTTTCATTTAGTTTGTGCATAGGTGATACATTCACATGGTTCGAAATTTCAAAAATGTGCAAGTATACACTGTGAAACTCTCCCAAGATTCCTCTTAGGCAAGCACGTCAAATTCTTGGTCCACGGGTGCATGCCTCGTTTATTTTGCCCGTGCTAGCCTTTGAGTTTGACATGCTTGCTCGAAGGAGACATTTACCTCACTTTTCTATAGGCTACTGAGGTTATTAGTTTCTGGTAAGTCCTTTCAGATAGAGTTTATGCAGATATACCTTTTTTATTATTTATACAAATGGTGGGAGCACCACATATTCTTAGAGCAGAGTTTGAACTTCTGATGAAAACAAAGACAGGCTAAGGACAAGTCCAGGAAGGTCTCAAACTCAAGTCAAGTAGTTGAGGGCAGAGGGCAAACTGGATCCTCATTAAAGCTCCTCTCCTGCCCCCTTCAGGTCAGCCCTCTCTGAAGCACTGAGTCCTAGAGAGCCTCAGAGTCCTTTGCATTCAGGAATAGCTGGGGAAGAAACTAAAGTTCTGTCTCTGACAAATTAAAAGTAATCAGCTCCCAAAAGGACAGTAAAGCCCAGCCATGTTGCTCAGCGGTTGAGTCTCCACCTATGAACCAGGGCACATGCCCAGTTTGGGGGCTCGATCCCCATTTGGGGGCATGTAGGAGGTGGCCTCTTCCATTATTGATGTATCTCTCTCTCTCTCTCTCCCTCTCCCCTCCTCTTTGAAATCAATAAAAACATATTTTTTTAGAAAAGCATAAACAAAAAGACACACACACAAAAGGACAGTAAGGGCTGGATGGAGGTAGGGGTTGGGCAGAGCTAGGACCAGAAAGAGTTTCCAATGCAAAGCTGAGCAGGCACATCGGAATTACAGCGAAATGATGGGAGCTTCTCACTCCAGGTGAGCGACTTTAGGAAAAATTAGATTCATTCCAATCTGAGGGAAACAACATAATTATAAACAGTTTAAGTTTCATGAGTAAGATACTCCACATTTTCTTCTTATGTAAGGTACAATGAGAGCCCAATGTCTAAATCAGTCATTCTGCTTAAATATTGTCTTTAACACGTATATTTAATTTTTGAGAGCTATCTAATTGCATAAAGCAATAGTAGGTGCCCACGTCTACTGCTACAGCTAAGCACAGGCTCTAGGCACACTGGTCAATGTCAGTCACGGACACCAGCGCGTGCCAGGCCTTATGTGCTGTGAAAGGAACAATGTGAACAAGGCGTGGAGAGGAGGCAGAGGGATTGTTTTCAGGAGACTGTGGCAGGCCCAGCAGTTAGGATGCAAATCCGTTCTGGCTGCTCATCCTCGGGCAGCTTTGGCTACCCTAATGAAAGTAACAGCTTCCAAAGTGTTAGTCTTACACATCCAAACCCACTACAGTGAGAACAGATGTCACAAAAATAAGGAACTATTTTTAAAACCTGTGCAGTTTTTTTCAAATGACTCATCATGGAGCTGACAGTTGAGTCTCTGCCTCCCAGTTTGGAATATCAGGGAGGAATTCGCTTTCCGTTTGGGGTGATGAAACGTTTTGGAAATAGGTAGTGGGGGTAGTTGCACAACATGGCGAAAGTAATTAATGCCATTGAAATGTGCTCTTTAGAATGCTTAGAATGGCAAATGCTATGTATATTTTTCCACAATAAAAAAAAAATTCAGATGATGGTGGTAGAGGGGGGTATTTTTAATGTCCTAGTTTAGTACCTTATTCAGCCATATTATAGTCCCCAATTTTTTGTTTTTCCTTTTTACATTTTATTGGTCTAGGAAGTCCAAAAGTCTGTAGACTACTTCATCTATACACCAGTGAGAAAGTAACCAACCAAGATGGGTCATTTGAAAATCCATAATTTATTTTGAAAAGAAAACTTTGATATGTAGCACCTTCTCCTCTTTCTGTTACCTTTGCATTTTTTTTGGCAAGGAATGGCAAAAAAAAGATTATATTTTGAATAAAACTAAGAACAATAAATAGCCCAATACCATATTTCTAAATTGTTTTTCTGCAACTACTTACTTTTTCTACTCTTTGAAAGACTTCACCTAAATTATAAAGCAATACAAAGATCAGTCCTTTGGTCATGCCACTGCTTTTATAATTTGGTGAAACTGAAGTGTCCTGGATTTCACAAAATTTGTAAAATAATAACGAGGTCCTGCTGTTTCCCCTGGAGACAACTGTAGTCTTTGAAGGGCATCAAAATTTCAAGTCAGTGTCATTGAAACTCACTAATAGAAATAGGAAACTTATGTAATTTACAAATTGAACTTAAGAAAAGTTGAAACCCTCCAAATAAGCACATATAAGTTCCTTGTTTGTTTGTATATATATAAAGGAAAACAAGCAATACTCATTCTGGTTCTCAAGGTTTATTTTTATCTTTTACATTATATTTGCTTTGCAACTGCATGTTGATCAAGCAGTTTTGATTTAAACATAAATTTAAGGGTCCAGGTTTTTGCATCCAATGATCAGATTCAAGACTTCCTCTAGGCAAGACAGCGCAGTTTGTCATCAGCACTCAGTCCCCTTCCTGCTTTTTGTGCCTTCCCTCTTCCTCTCCAGTTTAATGTGTTTCCTGGCTGATCACTATCACCACAGCTTACCATAGCAAGTCTGAAAGAATCTTAAACTCAATGTCCTTATGACAGATCTGTCACTCAAATAGCTAAATCCTGGTGGAGCCTGCAGTGGAACCCGGAGCTCCTGACTCACTGGCCAGTGCTCATGCCTACATCTCACCTGTTCTGCAACAGGCCACTTCCCCTCCACCTTCAATGCTCTATAATTTTCACTGTGGATCTTCTAAGAACAAGCAAACTAATAAAATAAGATATTCTCAACAGGTCAAGTCAGGACTTTAGGTTAATGAACATGGCTCTCAGTCACTCAATGTGTTACAGTTTACACATCTTTCTTAGGGTTCTTTGAATTTCAGTCAGAGATTTCTGGCATCTATTACTTTTGGCACCTAGCCCCCCAAAAGATAGAAATAAAAATGGTAGAAATTTGTACACTCTGGCTGATTAGAAACATTGTTTTGTGGGAAGCCAGTGGATTATTGGTGTCTGCTCAGTTCTCAATATTATAGCACAAAGTCACCATCTACTCACAATGCTGGAGTAAAATAAACAGTGCCTAAAAAAAATCAGAAGCTTATACTTCTAAAATACTACAAGATGATTTACAGTTAACCACAGAAAAAAATTAGAAGTCTCAGTCCTTTGCACGAGAGTTTTGATCTTTGCTTTAACTCTTTAATTTATAAAACACTCAGATCTTGTATTCATTCTGGAACACCTTATGATTATGCTAAACCACACAATAATTTCCAAGTTTCCTGCATAATGGAGGTGGTATTTTGTATATTTTTTACTCCATATGGATCAAAAATGTATAAGTAAATGACAATATAGGTTAATATATGCCAAAATTATTCTCAATATCAGGCAGTGTCATATTTGAGAAATATTGTGGGAAGTATATGCAGTAGGAACAGTTAGCAGTGAGTAGACACTTACTTTGGGTGAGCCATTATTTTAAGTGGTTTATGTGTCTACTCTAGTAGATATTACTACCCTAATTCACATACAATAAAATTGGGATTTAGATGTTGCAGAACGTGCTCAAGGCTACACACCCAGTAAATTAAGTAGATGAAGCTACAACACAGTCTTTATCACATTAAAGCCCTGTGCCTAACTACTGTAATACCCCTATTCCAGTGCATTTGGGCATTAGTTTTGACTTTACAAAGCTTAGAAGAATCATGAAACTGCAACCTCTTTTTGAAAATATATTTTTATTGAGGGAGGGAGAGGGAGAGAGAGAAAACATCGATGAGAGAAACATCGATCTGCTTTCTCCTGCATGCCCCCTCCTGGGCATGGAGCCCACAACCCAGGCATGTGCTCTGGTCCAGAATTGAACCAGTGACCTCTCAGTGCACAGAAGGATGTTCCATCAACTGAGCCACACCCACCAGGGCGGAAACCTCTTGTAGCTGTGTGTCAAGTCTAAACTCAAGTCCCTGCAGGAGAAGGCCTAACCCCCAGGTGTCCTCCCACGGGGCTGGGGAGATGTTCTTTGTAGCCCTCAGACATAACTAAGCAAACTTAGGCAACAGCTTTTTTCCTCCTCCCAGAAAGAAGACATTAGAGAGATTTAGGTAGAACTTGGATGCAGTCATTGGGAATATTGTAGGGGAAAATTACATGTAGGATAGAGTGGGAGATATTTACTTTTCATCTCCTCTAATTCCGTGGTCCTAAAATAAGAAGATAAAAAATAGAATCTAAAGGAAATGCTTAATGATCTGGATTCGTTTTAATTAAGCAATTGTCCTCTCTCCTCTTTTTTTTTAATCTATTCAAAGTGGGATTATTAATGGCTTTGTTAAACTTTTCAGTTTCTGAGGATTGGGGCTGACTTATACATGAAATTATGTTTGTTTTTCAATATTACATAATTCTGTTTTCTATATGATAAAAATAAAACCATTGTATCTATTTTTGTACACTTTTATATTTTAAAATCTGAATCCTAGGCATGCCATTGAATACGTTTTGAGATCTGCCTGAAGATGAGTGGCCACTCTTCATGGTATCTTGTGTATCTTAAATGATTCATGGTCAAAAGTTACTCAGTGCCTACCTGCCTAAGGCAGGCAGGGCTACATGAAAGGCAGTCTTGGCAGCCTTTGAAGGCTGTGCATAGATGAGAAGCTTTGTGTTTCCAGGAGTTCTTATATCACTTTCTCGTTTTCAAATCTTGCACATCCTCAAGAGACCTTGTCAAGGTCAGAAGCACAATGAGCTAACCAGGGGAAACCCCAGAGAAAGCCAAGATCTGAAAATAACAGCAGGTTCTCTAGCGAACCGCAGCCCTGCTGACTTGGCAAGCTTAGAGCACTGCAGTACTCTCTGGAAGGCAATAAAGTCCTTGGAGGAGGGACGAGGAAAGCAAAAGGGCAAGGAAATGAAAGGTGGATGTGATAAGATAACTGCTAAATAAGAAATAGCAGGAAACAAAGAGAGAGGGAGTAGAAGGAGCTCTAAGGGAATAAAGAAGTAATTATTTGGTTAATCAGAAAATAAGTATAACTTTGGATACACTTTTAACATTCAAGTTTTGTGGAATATATTTCAAAATCTGCAGGTTTTATAAAGCCTTTGCTAAAAATACCTTTTGTGAAAATAAAATATGTTCATGCTGCTTAAAATACTCCAGAATGACATTTTAATCACGGGTATATATTTTAATAGAGGCCATGTGTGAGGTTATTCTAAGTTATTTGGCCAGAAGTATAATAAAAGTTAATCATGTTGTTTTATACTTTTTTTCATAAATACAATACAGATTTATTGTATTAGAAAGCTCACCTAGGAAGAGAAAAGTTTGCCTACAAAATTTTTGGTTTATATTAATGAAATAGCCATGGTACTTTGTCATTTCTCTTCATCTTGTTTCTACATTTTTATATTTAAATGTAAAAAATGAAATTTATTATGAAATCACCAAACTTCAGATGACTATGGAGCTTTATACCCAATATTTCTTAGTGATTACAGTGCACATTTTTCCTTTTTTCAATGGTTTACTAGTAAAAGACATAGCTACTTTATGCCCTCTAAGTATCAGAGGTACCTTTCTAGGTGGCTCAAAGAGACTACTGCTCAACAATGCAAAGAAGCTTATCACCCAATGTTGCTGTTCATCGGATACCCTGGATTGGTAGCATATTTCATTTCATAAAAATGTCTAAATGCATCTTAATTGTTCTTTTCTTTCTTTTTTAAATTACAGCAGAAAATGGCCCCCATTTACTTGTGGAAGCAGAACAAGCCAAGGTGTTCTCACACAGAGGTGGCAATGTTACACTGCCATGTAAATTTTTTCGAGACCCTGCGGCATTTGGCTCAGGAACCCACAAAATCCGAATTAAGTGGACCAAACTAACTTCAGATTACCTCAAGGAAGTGGACGTTTTTGTTTCCATGGGATACCACAAGAAAGCCTATGGAGGCTACCAGGGGAGAGTGTTTCTGAAAGGAGGCAGTGATAATGATGCTTCCCTGGTGATCACAGACCTCACCCTGGAGGATTATGGGAAATATAAGTGTGAGGTGATTGAAGGATTAGAAGATGATACTGCCGTGGTATCATTAGATTTACAAGGTAAGTATCTATAAATCATGTCAAACTTAGAAACTATAATTAATCATTACTCTTTGTTTTTCATGACCAGTGGCTACCATAATGATGATGTGAGAAACCGAAAGTCCATTCATAGCATATTTTTTAATTCTTTTGCATTTTGTAGTCTCTCTATGATTCCAACTTTCATATTTGAAGGGTACACACAGTGCTTATGTGCAAAATTGAAGACATTTGCACATAGGAGAAATGTGCAGTGTAACTGAATTAATAATATTCAGAAACTGCTTTATGCTATTCAAAATTTAAATCTCATTACATAATTATTAAGAAATTCAGATTTGATATTTTTTCCAACTTTTTTTTAATATATTTTTTATTGATTAAGATATTACATATGTGTCCTTATCCCCACGTTACCCCCCCCCCCCCCGTTGTCCATGTCCATTGGTTAGGCCTATATGCTTGCATATAAGTCCTTTGGTTGATCTTTCCCCCTTACCCCACCCTCCCCTACCTTCCCTCCAAGGCCTGACAGTCCAATCAATGCCTCCCCGTCTCTGGATCAGTCCTTGTTCATCAGTTTATGTTGTTCATTATATTCCACAAATGAGTGAGATCATGTGGTATTTATCCGCTCTCTAGTTCCATCCATGCTGTGGCAAATGGTAAGAGATCCTTTTTCTTCTTCCTCTTCTTAAAGAATACCTTTGAGCATTTCATATAATGCTGGTTTGGTGGTGATGAAGTCCTTTAGCTTTTTCTTATCTGTGAAGCTCTTTATCTGACCTTCTATGCTAAATGATAGCTTTGCTGGATAAAGTAATCTTGGTTGTAGGTTCTTGCTATTCATCACTTTGCATATTTCTTGCCACTCTCTTCTGGCCTGCATGGTTTCTGTTGAGAAATCAGCTGACAGTCGTATGGGTACTCCCTTGTAGGTAACTGACTGTCTTTCTCTTCCTGCTTCTAAGATTCTCTCTTTGTCTTTTGCTCTTGGCATTTTAATTATGATGTGTCTTGGTGTGGTCCTCTTTGGGTTCCTTTTGTTTGGGGTTCTCTGTGCTTCCTGGACTTGTAAGTCTATTTCTTTCACCAGGTAGGGGAAGTTTTCTGTCATTATTTCTTCAAATAGGTTTTTTTTTTTAATATATTTTATTGATTTTTTATAGAGAGGAAGGGAAAGAGATAGAGAGCTAGACACATTGATGAGAGAGAAACATCGATCAGCTGCCTCCTGCACGCCCCCCATGGGGGATGTGCCCGCAAACCAGGTACATGCCCTTGACCGGAATCGAACCTGGGACCCTTCAGTCCGCAGGCTGACGCTCTATCCACTGAGCCAAACCGGTTTCGGTAATTTCTTCAAATAGGTTTTCAATATCTTGCCCTCTCTCTTCTTCTGGTACCCCTATAATTCTGATGCTGGTACGCTTGAAGTTGTCCCAGAGGATCCTTACACTATCTTCATATTTTTGGAATCTTTTTTCTTTTTTCTTTTTTGGTTGGGTACTTTTTGTTTCTTTGTATTTCAAATCTTTGACTTGATTCTTGGGATCCTCTTGTCTGCTGTTGGATCTCTGTATATTATTCTTTATTTCAGTCAGTGTATGCTTAATTTTTAGTTGGTCTTTTTTCATATCCTCCAGGGTCTCACTAAGTTTATCGGCGATTTCCATAAAATTCTTGAAAAACCTTATAAACATGGCCTTCAACTCTATATCCAGTCGTTTCCTTGCCTCCATTTCTGTCATTTGTGACCTGTTTCTTTGTCTCCGCATTTTTTATGCTTTTTATGTGCTAGGTGTCCTGTAGGGCCCAGTGGCTCAGCCTCCCCAGTTACCTGAGGTGGACACTCTTGGTGCACCCCTTGTGGGCTTTGTGCACAGTCTTGTTGTAGTTATGCCTTGATTGTTGTAGGATCACTGGGAGGAATTGACCTCCAGGCCAATTGGCAGTGAGAATCAGCTGTGTCTGCAGTGGGAGAACTTCTGTGCTGAAGACACCCTTCTGGGGCAAGACTTGCTTCAGTGGGGCTTTGGTGCTCACTGAGTCTACCCCCTGAGTGTGTCCCTTATGGATCTGAGGAGTTGTCATCCAGATGGTCCCACTCTGACCACTGGGTACACTGGCTCTTGGATCTAAGGAGGTGCTAATTTAGCCTCTACCTGAGGTTACCCGGCAGGAGCTACGAAGAGAACTGCAGATTCCCCTTCATTTTTTGGAGTTTGGAGGTGCCCTGATGAGGCCCAGCTGTGAAGCAATGCAAGCTGCTGTGGGGCCTTGGGCCTTCTCTTGGAAGTTCTGGGTCTGTCTGGCCCAGCTGCACTTTGTTAGGTAATTTTCAGGTTGCAAAGGGCCGGGGCATTCATATGCAAAAGCCTCTGCCGCAGCCTGGGTGGGGCAGGGTCTCAGGGAATCAAAGGGCGGAGCAAGCAGCTATGGCGGATCCTCAGCCCTGCCCTAAGGGGCCGCGCATCTCAGTGTCCCGATAAATTGCTGCAAGCACCTCTGAGGGAAAGCTGCCCTCAAGTTCAGAGTTCTGCCTGCTGCCAGACAGTCCAGTTTCTCCCCGTATGAATCCTGGGTCCCCAGAGACTTCCCAGAACTGGAGTTCAGAGCAGTTGGGAGCTTGTGACTCCCTCCCGATTCAAAAAGACAGCCACGTCCTCAGGTGCCAGCCCCTTTCCCCGTGCACACGCTCGAACCTCCGTACCTGTACCTTTGCACTTTACTTCCGCAGCTCCTCTGGCTCTCAGTGTGCTTTTCTTCCCTTCTAGTTGTAGAATTTCCACTCAGCTAGCCTTCCTGTAGTTCTGGATGATGTCCGTTTTGTCTTTTCGTTGTATTTTTGAAGTTGTTGTGGGAGGCAGCAATTTCCCCGGTGTTTACCTATGCCGCCATCTTAGTTTCTCAGATTTGATATTTTTTTATTATACTTCTAAAATTATCTTAGTTTCAAAATAATGACAAGTTTTGTGAAGGACATCTACTAACTGAAGTACATGCAATTGCATTCTGTAAAGTAACTGTGAAAACTTAATTTAACAATAAGGTAAAATTTTGTATATATATATATATATATATATATATGTATATATATATATTGCATTCAGTAGATTCAAAAACAAAAATGTATATAAAGCTAAATAATAAAAAGTGTCTTTGTCCTCCTGTGTTCCCTCTGCCCAAAGCCCACACACACTCTAAATGCCCCACCAGTAGGGAAACTCTTCTGTGTGGTTTCTCACGTATCTCAGAACTTCTTATATTCATGAATTCAAGTTTCTTTGCCCTGGAGGATACATTTCGGCTGCACTGATAGAATAACCTCTTTCTGTGCACATAAACTGTAAGTGTGTGCTTGTTAGGAGCTCCTTTCACAGCCTAGGATGGATCTGTGCCTTTGGGAAAGTATGTGTTTGGTCCACTAGCACATCATGGAAAATCTAACCTCTGAAGCCCTCAGGACCCCATCACATGTATGGAGAACTATTAGCTTTACTTATCTAATAAATTACACAATGGAGTAAAGTGCATTTTTATGATCTTCTCGTCTCTCTTAGTTGTAGTTCTTGGCTCCTGATCAAAAGCCACCTTGTGCTTTCAGTTTTTATTAATTCAAATTAATATCCATGAACATTGGTGAAATTGAGGCCAAATACACAAAAATGTTATCTGAGGACTTTCAGAAATAGAAAAATAATTTTACATATGTACACAGCACTGCCAGGCACTATGAGAGGCACCGAGGAAGGTGAAACTATGCGGCATGGTCTCTGCCTTTTTATTACTAAATATATTTACTTTATGGAGTTATTGCAATTTACTTTAGTTTCTACATGTACCATGGTATGAAAACTTTCATATGTCTAACAAATTGATATTTGCCAACAGCTAGGATGAACTGAACTATGCAATTGTAAATCTTAATGAATGTGTTTTCAAAACATATTTGGACTGATGAAACTACTCACATCATTTGATATTATTCATTTCCATGTGATGTATCATTCTTATTAATCCCTTTTGTAGTGATGCATACCAGACCTCTATGGAAAAGTAAAGAGCTTCTCATTATATCTTGACATATAAGTATAAAATCATTATACTTGGAAAATAGGTATACACCCTTCTTCATACCCATGAAAGTTTAACTTTTTATAAGTGCTGGATAAAAACAATCACCGTTTGCTCCATAATTCAGCTGTAGGAATTGCACATTTTCCCAGAGTCAAGAAGGTTTTTGTAATCATAGTCTAAGATGCTGAAATCTTAACAAGCTGGAAGTAAAATAGGTAAATAAATAAATGCTAACAAACATGTATTCAGAAATGCCCCTGCTTGTAAGAAACATCTGAGTGTTTAAACATATGCAGTAAATGTGTACAATACACTGAAGCTTTTAAAGTCTTGGCCGAGTAAAACATAGACAGTAACTTTGATGTACTAGAAATGTGTTCTTCCCAGCATCATCAAACATTAACTATAATGTATGTATATCTTTTTAAGTTAATAAAACAGTAAGTTGATCATTTATTCTTATAATTGAAAAATAGTAAAATTTTAAGATAGAGTTTCATTTTTACTTTAAGAAATGCTTGCTTGAAATTATGTTAAATTTGAAAGAAACTCAAAAATATGTTACACTGGATTTAGAACTGAATGAATATTTTATCAGTAACATTCAGTGATTAATCAAGGACTAATTACTAAAGAAAAATTTTTTTCCTAATACCCATGAAAGTCCCTAAATATACTACAATAAATTTAAACCCAAGATATTGTCATGGTTTTTTTTAATTATTTTAAATTAAAATACTCTACATTCTCCACTGTTACCATCTTTAGCCATATGAGAAAAGGAATTCAAACCATATAATTTCTTCCTCTCTCCACATTGAGAGACTGAGATTTTCTCTCATTTGATGTTCAGCTGCTAAAGAAATCTCTACTGGATAAATTAGGTATTTTTATAGCAGCATTCCTGGGGCTGCTGAGGAAAGAAGAGGTAAGGCACAGGGGACAGGGAGCACTGTGGCCGTTCCTTTAGGGCGCTAATTAGGTTCTTAGCCAGATGCCTGAGCATGGCTCTTCTTGGGTAGAGCCACCTCCAGCCTTCCCTTCCATCATCACTGCAGGGGGCAGTGGCAACCCGGAGAGCCTTTTCCTCCTTCATTTTGGCTCTGGTTCAGCTTACAGATCCCTTAGCCAAGAACCTGAGAAGGCAGGATGAGATCGGGAAGCCTTCCTGGATCTTTGCCTGCAGTGGACAGTGCCAGCTGGACTGCCCCAGAGGGACAAACGTGCCCTGCAGAACCCTTCGGCTGACGCGACTTGATCCAGGCTATTGAAATCTCTGTAGAGTCTTCCAGGACAACTTATAAAAGAAAACATTTCCTCTGTACTGGTTACACTCTTAGTGAATTGTACATGCATCTTCAATAGGGTCTGCGGTCTCATAAAAAATAGCTCATGTGATATAATTCACCAAATTACTGTCAGTGGGACAATGTTTTATATTCCACATGGTAAAATATTAATTATTTCTAATTACATTCTAAAAAGCCAAGGCAAGGACTTGAACAATCGCACTGAATTATCTTTTAGCAACTATGGGGGAGACATTTTGATGCAGTGGTCCTTCTTAAAGTCCAGCAAATGGTATAACTTTGCTTTCTTATGTAATCCGTGTCTTTTGAAGTAATTGTGCAGCAGGCTGTAAGACAACTCAATCACCTCTTGATTATTTGACTGAAAAGCATGCTTTTGGAAAACCATTGTATCATCCCAGGCAAAGCCAAGTGCCAAGTCACACCATTTACATTTGCTAAAGGTTTTGCTCTTTAAAATATTTAATTCTTTGGCATTAACTGAATCAACAGATGTCTCTTCTGTACCTACCTTGTATAGGACGGGGGCGGAGGAGGGTGGGGGGAGGAGATGAAGGGCTATAGTAAAAATTGAAACAAATAAGAGAGCTATGATGTTTTTTATGGAGGTGTTTTTCCTAGTAAAGAACTGCTTTATTAAGATGAAATAAGACTGTTTAATTAGATTTTTGTTAGATATGCAAAGGATTTCACTTTCGGGTTTCTCCAAATCAGAAGCCTTCTAAGTGAAAGTTACTTATCTGCAAGTTTTTAGGAGCATGTGTAAAACAAATTATATATTAGTATCTACATTTGAATAATTGATCTTTGTTTTTGCATTTAAAATACAATATTAAATGAATTAGTAATTATATAAGAATAATTACTAAGAAAAAAACATTGTGAATTTTGACATATACCTTCTCTTTCAGCACTATTTCTACATCCCCTACCATGCTTAGTATTCAATATTGATTTTTTTTCCAAGACAAAGGGAGCTCAGGAATACACTTTTAGGCTTAGTAACCAGTAGCAGATGTTAAATTCTCAAGGAGAGCTATTTGGAAAATATAATCTGCAGGTGAATCATATCAGAAAGGAGAATTTCAAGGCTTGAGTTGAACTCTTAGCAAAAGAGATAAATCATTGAAGTTATCAAATCAAATAGCACACTGGGACATGCTTAGAGCTGAGAGGCTGTTTGAAGGGGAGAGGGACCATGAGAAACCATTGTAAGTTGTCCAAAAACTGCTACTTCATCTGGTGGAGATTCTATTATGTTTTCTTTTGTTTTTGTTTCTGTTTTTGTTTTTGTTTTGCCAGTAAAGTGTGATTTGCCTATACCTGTTACTCTGGTGCCACTAATAACCCCATGCTTTCTCCTTTGGACAGGTGTGGTATTCCCTTACTTTCCACGACTGGGGCGCTATAATCTCAATTTTCATGAGGCACAGCAGGCTTGTCTTGACCAGGATGCTGTGATTGCCTCCTTCGACCAGCTGTATGATGCCTGGCGGGGTGGGCTGGACTGGTGCAACGCTGGCTGGCTCAGCGATGGCTCAGTGCAATACCCCATCACCAAGCCCAGAGAGCCCTGTGGAGGCCAGAATACCGTGCCTGGTGTCAGGAACTATGGGTTTTGGGATAAAGATAAAAGCAGATATGATGTGTTCTGCTTTACATCCAACTTCAATGGTAAGATATTAACTGAACTGCCTTCTTCCCTATACCATAGACTAATAGGTACTATGACGCTACACTTGACTTTCAATCTTATCTATTTAAAAAGATAAAAGCTTTGAAGTATTGCTCTAGTTTGAAAAGATATAAAAAAGTTCTTTGATGTCCTAAATTTTTTAAAAATCCACAGAAGTCAAGCAAAAGTGTAGACTTCCACTATTCTTGGGTTTTATTGCATCTGATTGTTACTATAAAATAGTTTAAGCTATAATGTTGTCTGGGGTCTGTTTCTTATTGCTAGGATGCTGCTGCTACGATGTGCCCTCCCTAGGATATAGCTCTCCAGGTTGAAGTAAGGGTGGCTTCTGTGTCATGTTCTCCTTTACTAACTTACAATGTCAGTATATTCATAAATGATCAACAAAGCTCAGGATGAAGAGAAGTTTGCAAAAAGAATAAATAGAAATAACATTGCCAGTGAAAGCAGAAGAAAAGAGATCCAGGTTGCTTCCATGTTGATGACTGATTCTTTGCCTTCAACATCACTCCCAGGCCTACCTTGCTCCATCTAGACCCAGCCACATAATGTGGGGATGAAAATGTTGGTTCCTTGATCAAAAATCATTGAGAATTTTAAGATGGTGACAGCAAGGCAGTAAGCTAATCATGAGGCCATGTGCCACTGCACAGGCTAAACACCCGTGAAGTAAACTCTGACCCCCTTCATTGGTATATAAGTTCCCTGGTGACATGTTTGGAAAAAAATTGCAAGGAATCAGGGATCAACAAACTTTCTGTATGGGGCCAGATAGTAAATATTTTTTGTTTTGTGGGCCATATGGCCTCTTTTTCAACTACTCAATCAATGTAGCTTTGTGTATAGTAACACAAAAGCAGCCATAAGCAATATTAAATGGAGGGGTGTGGTTATGTTCAAATGAAACCTCATTTGACTCCTGTTGTAGCTTGCTGACCTCTGGTGTAGATGATAGAACTAACGCTAGTAGCTAATGTTCCAGCGGCCGCCACTCTTTCTCAGAACCACATCATCTTAGTCTAGAAAGAATTGGCAAGCATTGATTTACACTTCAATAATCTATGTTTAATGAGGGGTAAGGAGATATTACATTACAATGTATATCAGATAAGAGAGTGATTATATTCTACCGGAAATCTTCAATTGGCATATGTCACTTCAGTCAGTTGATGTCATATTTTATGTATTTTATACATATTGAAGGAATCTCAGTAATTAACATTATTCAATAAGTGGGTGAGACTAGCTTGCTCTTTCTTGTGAAATTAAAAAACAAAAACCAAAAACACTTAGGTATCAGGCTCCCACAGAATAAAATTGGAAAAAATAAATGCATCCTCTGCTAGGGAGTGAACAGACTAGGTCCACAGTCTGAGCCAGTATTATTTATGGCAAGTGACTTCCTGTATTTTTTTTTTTTTTTTGCATTTTCATACTGTAGTCTTTGAAGAAGAAGAATGTCTTATTGATACCTGTAATGAAAAGGACTTGAGGGCTTTGATTTTTTTTAAATAGACTTTTATGTCAGGAATGTTTTTTGATCCTTTCACATTCAAATTTTGCCTCTCCAGAAACTTGTGCTGGGGTTCAGTCCCGCCACAGCCAGAATTTCAATAGCCCTTGCTTTGAGCATGGACTTCTGTCTTCCCTAGCGCCACAGAAGGGCCTTTTAGTCACTAATTAGCGAACAGAAACTGCATCTGCCATTTCCCTTTTCCTTTTCAAAGCTATAAAAGGGCATGTCTGAACATGGATTAAGCGGCAAAGAAAAATCAACTGATTTAATGGAGAGCGACTCAGGGGCACTACATTTGATTGCGCTCCCAGGTTCCAAAACCTCTGCAGACATTGCTCCATACCCCACTTCACTGGAACCCACGTCTGTTGGGCTCCTTCCCTCCCTGCGTGGCTCAGCGGCACACAGGCCCGTTGACCCCTCTCCTCCTCTCCGCAGGCCGCTTCTACTACCTGATCCACCCCACCAAGCTGACCTACGACGAGGCGGTGCAAGCTTGTCTCAACGACGGTGCTCGGATTGCGAAAGTGGGCCAGATGTTCGCTGCCTGGAAGCTTCTGGGATATGACCGCTGCGATGCGGGCTGGTTGGAGGACGGCAGCGTCCGCTACCCTATCTCTCGGCCACGAAGGCGCTGCAGTCCTACCGAGGCCGCCGTGCGCTTCGCCGGCTTCCCAGATAAAAAGCATAAGCTGTACGGTGTCTACTGCTTCAGAGCATAC
The DNA here is from genome assembly GCF_964212035.1 of Myotis nattereri. Classification (NCBI taxonomy): domain Eukaryota; kingdom Metazoa; phylum Chordata; class Mammalia; order Chiroptera; family Vespertilionidae; genus Myotis; species Myotis nattereri. Next base: position 45,752,253 of record NC_138079.1, on the reverse strand, counting down.
AACTGAGCGTGCCCCGGAGCACGTCGGGTTTAAAGTCATTCAGAACATGTGAAAGGTGTTTTGTTTTGTTTTCCGTATGAACTCATGCAAGTTACCAAAACTGTGATAACCCTTTTTTTACTTACTGTAAAGAGTCATTTTCATAAAGACCAATTCATTAATTTGTTTTTGTAAAGCTATCATTCAATATATATTTTAAATTAATATAATTTTAAGGAAAGTCCTACATAAGGAGGCTTTTGAGCCAAACCCTTTAGGCTATATCATCCCAAGGAAGCATCCTTTCATGGGCGGGCCATGCAATAATTTGAGGATTGCTAGGGTTAAGGAAAGGAAAGTTACCCGGAGCAGCAGCTTCCACAAGCACAAATTTTACACATTTGTACGATTTTGAAATGCACAAGAAACAAGTTAGAGCAGCAGATTTGACATAAGGCTTCTTTCCATAAACTGAGATTCTGAGAGGTGGCACAAAACTCAGTCTCACAGGGGAATAATCTACACTTTTCTAAAAGTTCCTATTGCAAGTCTCCAGTAGAATATTTTACTCTTCAAACATCCTGCCTTTTGACCAAAAAAAAGAAGAAGAAGAATTCATATGGACTCCAATGCATAGTAAAAAGAACAGTTAAAATTCCTTAATAACCCCATTTATATGAAGTATGAAATTTAAATAAGCAGATAATATTTAACCCATGAGAGACTCTACCTTCTTCTAATTAAAATTACACACGCCTAAGAAGAATTGCGTTATCTTTTGAGTAGCTTTACTGAGTTACATTTAAATTCTGAGGGTCGTTGGCTAAGCAGCATTTAGCATCTACTCAGGGCAGTTATATAGATAAACTGCTGGACAGAAAAATTGTAAAATTTAGCAGCTTGATTTTATGTTAGCCTATGAAATGTTATTGTCCTATAAAAATAACTTTAAACTATTTAATATTTCCTTCTTATTTACATTACATTAAAACATTTAAATCATAAAAGGAATGAATAACTGCACACTTTCCTAACCAAGAAGTAAGGACCCAACTTTCAAAATTCTTTTTTTATTATTATTTGTATGTACATTAGAAAGCCCAACTGGTGCCTGTGGTTGGGGGGAAAATGTCAACCAAGTAGTTCTAAACCTTCCTCCATAAGAAAATGTGGTCCATGATATCACTTTCCCTGCTGGTCATCATTAGGTGTAAATGAAACACTGAACCTGTCATCATAGAGTTTACACTAAATTCATCAGGCTGTAAGGGAAAGGTAAGGCCAGCTTCAGAAAAACAACTTTTGCATTAGCAGCTCCAATCTTAAATAAAGCTCTGTTTTCCTATATTTTTATGACTGTTGAGACCCCACAGGGACCAATATTTGTATTCAAATTACATTTTTTGGTTTCCCATTGTTTCACAATGAGTTCTAATAAATGGGATTTAGTATCATAACCCAAGTATGACATAGCTGGTGTGCTTTCATGAATGTTTTTATGTAGATTTTCTTCCCGTGAACATGAGTTAATAAATCTGTTTCCTGAATTGATTGTGGTTGCATTTAAAGCTCTGTAATAATTCTAATAAATGTACTCTCTAAATGTAGAGTTACATGTGTGGAAGATACAGAACAATTGGAAGTCAATAAAACCATAACTATACTTACATTATCTAGATAAAATGTTGTAAATAAAAGTAAATCACTTCTTTTATCAAAAGCATAGCTGGAAATTTTCAGATGCTTTAATATTAAAAGATGACAGTGTATGCATGTACATTTTTACATTAGGTTGGATATGCAAATTGTGCAAAAATTACAAATATAAATCCAAAGAGATTGTGAGGTTTAACTCAAACATTGCTGATATAAATAGAACTTGAACTTTTAAATTAAAAATATCTGAATGGTCTATAATAAGATGAATATGTTATTTAAAGATGGGACTAACTCCAAAAGAGTGACTCTAACACCTCAACTATGGGGGTGAGCTCACTGGAGGAAGCCCATACTTGAATGATTATTACCCATGTTATAAGATTTTTATTGGAAATGCAAGTAGGAACAAGTTTATATTGAAGAAGATATATAATGTTCAGTCAATTGCTGCAAAGCTCTACCTTTATAATGTTAAGCATAGTAGCTACCATTTCTTAACTTTTGAATACTAACTAGTAGAGGAACTGGTGCTGATCAAAAACTCTGGACTGACTTTTAGCTGATTAAAATCTAAACTGATAGCACACCATTTTTCTAAGCTTGTAAAGAAAATAAATACTGCCGGGCAGAATTTTTATCTTCTGATTTCCCCTAAAGGATGAGGATCTCCTTACCCTTTTGGACTTCTACTTGAATAGTTCTTGGTTTGCTTTTTTAATGTTATCATTTTCCATTTTTCCACCAAATGTCTATTTTCCTACTTCATTCCCCAATGTATCACTGAGAATATTGAAAAAAGAAAGGTTATCCTAATACCTTTCTGAACTGAAAATCAGTACAACATTGACTAATTCAGAAATTGCTCCTCAGACTTCGGTTCTAAGACTATCAGAGAAATAAGATGGGACTCAGGGTTAGAAAATCTTGCTTGGATCATTTTGTCCATGATTCACACTTGTAGCCCATATAAGCAACAAAGTTTATCTGCAAGTTTCACCTGGAGACCTACATTTGAAAACCAAACAATAAGGATTCATATGAAAAGACAATAGGAATGGAAGCAAGTTAATCACGTTAACACTGGAAGCCATCTCTTAATGACTGCTGCCAGATTTAGCACAGTAATTTTTAGTCAAATATGGTATTTGTAAGTTTAAACTTTTTCTCATAGGAAGGGGGCCGGTACCTGGTAAAGTTTTATTTTATGCAATAATGTAGTTGCTTATTATTTTGGCAATTAAATGTAGACTCAAAGGAGATTCCAATTTGGTTGCTGGCAGCCATACTGGGTTTCTGGATTCAGTGCTCCAAAGAATATGGTGGTCTTATGGAGTAGCTGACCACTAGGAGGGGAGGATTTAAAGGGAATTACTATCAGTTCTCAGCACAGAATGCATCAAGAATGATCAGTGGATAACTGACAGTTTTGTTGAGAAGTTAACTGTATCACAGCTCACTACTGCCAGAGCAGCAATGATGTACAACAAGAGAAATAAAAAATACGGAAAGTCAGTAAGGCACCTGATTAAAGAAAATCAGTATTTAAAGGCATTTAATACCTCCTGAGTACAAATCGGAGGAAAAGAACCAATCTGTATTATAAAAATAATGTTTTCATTTTCTGTAAGATACAATGAACTGGTAAACAAACATTAAAAGACAATTTTGTGTTAATGCAGTATCTTTTGATTCTTCTGAATTGTATAACCTTAGCTATTATTCTTTGTGTCAAACGCTATAAATACATTATTTTAAAGAAGACATCTACCCATTTTTTGGTAATACATTTGAGTTCAAATTGTAAACACATAGCAATTTCCATTTCCTGGGAATTTTGCAATGTTAAGGAAAAAAAGGAGTATATTTATGGTGTTGCTAAATCAACAGTAGTACTATCCCAGAATCTAATGGCTTTTTTTCTCTCTCTTTTTATATGATGCGAAGTATAATTTATTTTGCTCATTGGTTAGCAATTCCATAAATCTGTTGTGTTGGTGATTAGATTAAAATACTTGAGATACTTTATGACTTCAATTATTAGTTCTGAGTTAAAAGATCTCTGTTTATATAATAAAATTCTTCCACTCCAATAACAAGGGGCATATTTTTTTTTTAATATTTCCATTCCTTTTCTGAATTTTCAGTGTGGAAAGTTGTTTTTGGATTTTCTTAGTATGTAGAAATAGATTATTGGGTGCAAGAGTCTATTGGTGATACAATGACTTGAACACAAACACATCCAAAACAGTTTGAGTCATTGACATTAAAACAAAAAGTGCACTTAAATTTTTTCCCATTCTAATTTGGAATACATTGAAAAACCTTGGAGAAGAAATTTCAAGAAGATGAAATTAAACTTCTTTTAGTGTTTAAATTCTAACGCAGATGAAGTATATAATTTTTACTTTGCATGCAAATTTCATGTATTGTTATAACCTGATCATATATAAAACCCACTGGGTACTAGTACTGAAGAGTCCTATGGAGTTTCATCATGCTTAAATAAAAACAAGTTAAACTGTTCAGATGTAATGTCCTTAGTTTCCAACCAAGTGACAAAGCTTAATCCTAAAATTATTCTTGAGTAAAAAGGACCCTGTCCAGGAGAGTCAGATATGCCAGGAAAATAATAAAAGCAAAAGATTATTGGAGCATATGAGGGAGACGTGGATGAACTAATGATAAACTAACACTGAAAGTGTAAGAAAAGCATATTCCCTTTCCTGTCTTGATTTCTTGGGCTGTCCACTTAGGAGTATTTAGAGGCACAACTTAAAATGCCTCTGTAGTCTTTGCTTCTCAGCTGGTGATAGGATATATCAGGACATTGACAGCAGACTACATCCCCACTCTTAGGGAGGAAATTCACTACACACATTTTCTTTGTCCTTAGAGAAGCAAACAAAACATTTATTTTCTCTGTATTTCTTTCAGGCCAATAAAATCTTGTCACCTTCATAGCCACTCATCATCTGAAACAACTTGGGTCAGCCCAGAGGGTGATTCCAGGCCTTTCTTGAAATCAACCAATTTCCTTCTTAGCTTATCGCTGACCATTGGGGCTGTTCAGCATCACCTGCCTCAGCTATTAAGAGGTGGCTCTTTCATTCAGTTGGTACCTGACCACAGCTTGAGCTCTGTTTATTAGGGGAGCCCTCCCCAGATGGAGAGAAAGCACAGATTCTCCATTACCTAACAATGAAACTATTGGCTTTGTCAACAAATGTAAGATGGTGATAGAATTCTAAGAATATTTTATTCCCATATTTTTCTTTCTAAGGAAGGGCTCAATCGCCAGTCTCCATCCTGCTTGAAATACATTTTGTTTTGTTTATATGTTTCTCCCATTGATTTTCATCAATGTAAACTCTGCCTTCCAAAACTCATCTATAATAATAAAAGTATAATATGCTAATTAGACTGGACGTCCTTCCGGAAGAAGCCAGGGCTGCGAGGGCCAGTTGGGGCTGCGAGGGGCTGCGAGGGCCTGTGAGGGCCAACAGAGGCAGCCGGGGCTGCAAAGGCTGAGCCCCTTGTATGAATTTCATGCATCGGGCCTCTAGTCTATATATATAAAAGGCTAATATGCTAAGTGTCCGTCTGGGTAACGATGTCACATCATGATGCCTGGCTTCCTCTCCTTAGTGACTAGCCTCCTTGAAGTTTCTTCAGCACAGGAATACTACTTGCTTTATAGCCAAACCTGAGGGGTCTCAGGTTTGATTCCAGTCAAGGGCACATGCCCTGTTTGCAGGCTTGATCCCCAGTTCAAGATGTGCAGGAGGCAGCTGATCAATGATTCTCTCTCATCATTGATGTTTCTCTTTCTCTCTCTCCCTTCCACTCTGAAATAAATAAAAATATATAAAAAACAAAAACAACCTTTAAAAAATAATAAAAAGAGTGCAACCAAGACATAAAGAATTTTTAAATCTCTCCTCAACCTCAGTTAATTCTAATATGCAGCCAAGATTGAGAACCACTGATCTTAATAGGTTTAGGAGGAAAAAATTAAAGCTATTCAATTGATATATATTAATTTAATAGCTTTAAAAAAAAATTAAAGCTATTCAATTAATAACAATATAGAATTATATTGTTATTAATAGTTAGAATTATATTGTTATTAATAGTTCACAATTAAACATACTTTTTAAAATAGTATAATTGGTTTAAATTTGATTGAACTTAGAATAGTCTTTAAACAAATATTCCCTCCATTTGATGTACTATTTTCTTCTGGTTATAGTTCCCATTAGTTATGTGCACCTAAGAACCTACTTCTCTGCCTGCCTGCCCTATTATTGTCACTTTTGCAAAGATGACTTTAAACCATTTATACACATTCCTGATCAAACTCTTTCTCATCTAAAGTACTAATATCCGAGGGCTATAACTGTAAATGTGTCAAATATTTTTTAAATATTTTTAAAAAAATTTAAAAAAATTTTAAAGTCAATGTCTTCTGAGTCTTCAATTATATCTCCGAAATAAGAGAACTATTCCCACTGTGAGCTCTACATTACAAACATGGGGCTTTCAGAAAAAAAGCCAACACGATGCTGGTGAAATAGAAAAGCGGATTGGGGGTGCAGGAGACAGAGCAGAAGAGACTTAGGAAAGGGAGGCGGGAGAAAGAATCTACCTTTGTCCTGAGTAAAGATATATGTTTTGATGAAATCAATTTACCAGGTGCCAGAGACAACTTTTTAAAACTCTAAGAATACACATTAAAATACGTAAATGTATCTGCTTTTCAAAAGCATATTTATTTTATGGCATATGCATATGGAAACAAGCATTCCCTATTACTTATCACTAATTCACTCATCACATAAAAGACATTGGGTTGTTTTATGATCTGAAGACAGCATTCAATACAGTGGTTAAGAGCACAGAGTCAGAGTGCTGAGGTTCAAATACAGCTCTGCCAAGTACTGTCTTTGGAGAAATCATATATTTCTTGACCTTGGTTTCCCCAACTAACTATAGAGATAGTGATATCTGATTAATGCCTGCCTCATAGGGTTATAAAATTTGAATGAATTAATGTATTTTGGTAATAGTTAACACAATGTACCACACTGTGCTAAATATTTTACATATATAATTTATTTAATTCCCTTAACCCTGTAATATAGATATTATCATCTATGTTTTCTAAATGAGGAAACAAAGGCCCAGAGAGTTTAAATGATTTGCTCAAGGTCACATCGCTTCTTGTCAGTAGCAAATCAAGAGATGGGTGAAGAAGCCACGATGTTAACCAGTGCACCACGTTTAACCTCATGGGAAATGATGGAACAGCTCCTGGTACAGAGTAAACACTCTGTAAACATTAGTACTTATTAAATTATAGTTTATACATAGATTCACAAGTTAAATAAACAAAGAAGGCTCAGTTTCCTCATCTGAAAACAGGGATCAGAGTACCAACATTATACCTTTTTTGCTCATAATTAAATGAGATTATTTGAAGTTCATTATAACTCATCATTAAACACTACCTTGAAATATCATTATTGTTCATTTTGTGACTGTGTATTTCTTTAATATATAATTAAAATTTTCATTTGCATACACTTTTGGTTATTAAGCTAAATTATAAGTTTACAAAAGCACAGACTACTAATATTAATTTAATAATTCTCCACTCTCACTTCAAAGGCTAGCATAGTGTTATGGATGTAGTTTAAAAATTAATAATATTTTTTTATCATATATTAACACATATTTATAGTAAAAATACTGGAAAATACAGGTAGAAATAAAATGAAAATCATTCATAATCCAAATATCAAGGGGAAAAATAAAGGTTTATTTTGTTTAATAGTATTGTATTTTCCATGAAGTATGTGAATAAGTCATAGTTTTTAATAAAAATTAGATCAATGATATAGATTTTATTTAAATATTTGCTAAATTAATTAATTGATTAATCAACTCTAAAAAATGTAAAATGTATAAACTGTGTCATAATAAAAGTATAAATAATTTCCTAATTGGCTTATAGGTCTGGTGTAGCAATTTGAATCTGCGGCAACTCACCCTGATGCAAGTGAAAAACACCAACGATACAATTCAATAATAAATTAGCTAGAAATGTTCTTTACTGTCCTCCAGCTTCTTTAGTTCCGAGTCTCCTGCAGGGGGCACAGAGGCCAATGGCCTGGCATTGGCAGAGGGAACAGGACCTGCCCCTTCGTTTCCTAGCTTTAGACAACACAAAGGAAAGACTAGCAGCTAAAGATATGGAGGCCTCCTATCAGAGCACTTCTTTGCCAAATAAAAAAGAGGATAACATTCTATTTTGTATTCCCTCCACTGGGAAGAAAAATTCTAAATTCCAAAGGGAAAGGCAAAAAGTTAACTAATTACCTAACTGGATTAAAAAGAATAAACATTAGTTAGAAAGGTGTGCTAACAATATAGTAGTTAGTTGACACCAAAAAGATACAGAAAACTGTTGATATATGACAAATTCATTGGGAACTTGCTCCATACTAAAGGTCAGAGGTGGGAATTTCAGCATCAAGGTATGGAGGGTTGGTGGGAGAGCACTGCTCAGGATGAACCTCGGAAACTTAGAAACACAACCAGTACAGCATAATGGTGTCTAGACACTGTGCCTGATACTAGAGAGCCCATGGAGGAAACCTATCTCTGTGGCAGTTGGGCTGTAGAACGTCTCATCTTATTCGCTAAGCCTTGCTTCACAAGTCCATTTTGACATGTAATATAAATAAAGTCTTTCCAATAGTGTTGGAAATAATTCAAGGATAAGTGAAACACTGAAAACATAATTAAAGTTTACTCCCACTTGAAATATAAATATTAAGTGACTTTTCACATATAGAAGCCTTTAAAAAATTAATTTACAAACATACAGTATTGATCTGAGGCCATGAAAGTCACTTCCTTCTATGCAAATAATAAAAAATGCCAGCAATAATGTGTATTGCCTTTATGCTCTCAAATATCTGTGAGCAATCAATATGCCTATTATATCCTGAAAGGCAATGCACTAACATGTTCATAGGGGTTATCCTTTTTCTTTCTATTTCTAAAGTTTCCACAGCAAAGATATATTATACAAAAATTACTTGACAAATTAATGTGCCACAATATTAATACACTAAAGGCTTGGTGCACGAGATTTGTGCATTGGGGTGGGGAGTCCCTCAGCTTGGTCTGCCCCAGGGGATCGTCCTAAGCCGGCAGTCAGACATCCCTCTCGCAGTCCAGGGCTCTCGCAGTCCGGGACCCCTCACTCCTTACCACCTGTTTGCAAGAGTGAGCCTGGCTTCTGGCTGAGCAGTGGTCCCTCTGTGGGAGCACACTGACCACCAGGGAGCAGCTCCTACATTGAGCATCTGCCCTCTGGTGGTCAGTGCGCATCATAGTGACTGGTTGTTTTGCCCTTTGGTCAATTTGCATATTCGCCTTTTAGTATATAGGATTCTCCTTGGAGGCTAAAAATGGAAAAACTATTTCAGATTTGATTCTATAAATTCCTCCCCACTGCATCATACTCTGTTCCAGTTCTGCCACTGCAAAGCCACCTTATAAACTCTTGGTGAGGATCTGAATCACTTCTAGTTTTTCTCAAGAAGTGCCATGGGCTTTTTGGATAAAACTATTTTTTACTGTACTGGATCAACTCACCTTTCAAGAACTTAACATTCCTCACTCTTCTGGCCACTTGATGTCAATGATTAGTCCCTTCTAATTGTTGTAACCACTCAAAACACACTACACGGGCTTCCAATAGTGACTTTAGTGAGAAATGCCTGCCTTTTGTATTACATGGTGGATGATCCGAGTCGAAGGGAAAGGAAAGAAACTGTAATGCTCCCCAGTGGGGCTTTGTTACATCTTCTATAAGGTGGCCACAATCAAGCTCCTTCCATAATGTCCCTCAGAGCTAGGTGGAAGTGCTCCTCCCTAAAACAGGCACCTGTCTGGGGCTCAGTCAAGGTTGACCTTCTTCAGGAATTTTACCCAATGCTAATATCTGCTGCAGGCCCTTTATGAGTGCCTGAGATTGGGAGAGAAACTCATCACAGCACTTATCCCATCGGTTAAGATTATTTGTTGATTAAATGAATTAAGGCAAAGAGTTCTTGCTCAATAATCAAAGTTATTTCTAATAGACACAATGATTCAGTCCTTGGTCATGTATTTTTTTAAAAAATTACCAAAATTATTCACAAATATATGTTTTTAAAAAACATTCATTGAGTTGTAAAACCAAACACAATGTAAAATTTGTCATACATGTTCCTTTGGAAATTTTCTGCATGGGCTGAACAGTTAAAGTTTCTTAAAATATAAGACTGGTGACATTAGAACTGGAGAAATTTTTTCCTGGCTTAGCAAATCTTTCTGTGGCAAGTGAAGCTTTTTTCCATTAATTGAAGATCTTCTTTCTAGGGTTCAAAATTAGAGACAAATGTCTCAAAATTGTACACATCCATGGAAGGTTTGATATGTCTTTAAATAATAATCCTGGGCCCTAGCCAGTTTGGCTAAATGGATAGAGTGTTGGATTGTGGAGTGAAAGGTACCAAGTTCAATTCTGGTCAAGGGCTCATACCGTGGTTGCAGTGGGCCCTGTTCAGGGTGCGTGCAGGAAGCAACCAATCTATGTGGCTCTCTCACACCAATTTTTCTCTCTCTCTCTCTCTCCCTCCCTCCCTCCCTCCCTTCCACTCTCTCTAGTAACCAATGGAGAAAATATTCTCCGATGAGGATTAACAACAACAAAATAATAATAATCCTGGGACACCTGTTGACTGGGCCTGTATTGCTATAGACTGCAGACCCTTGATGGAGTGAGCTAAATGCAGTTTGGGTAGTTAGTGGGGAAGCAGATCTTAGGGATGGGGTTCTTATTAATCATTTTCAAAAAATATAAAATTAGAGTTTGCCAGGAAAATTACTATAAACTGAAAGTCAGCTGTGTTATGACCTAGGACTTGGTCATCTGTGTTCTGATCTGTGGCATCTCTGATATAGAACACTGAAAGTTTCTTGAGATCCAATACTGTCTGTTTCTAGTTCTCCACTTCCTGCATAGTCCTAGCAGCATGCTCTCTCAGAGGCTGCTCACTGTGGGTCTCAGTAAAGGTGCAGCTTGATGGAGGGGGGATAGCTGAAGAGGTGAGTCTGATGTGAAAAACGGAAATAATTCTAAGATAAAACTGACGCTTATTACTTTTTCAGTCTGCAGACTTATCTATAAAACACCTTGACTTTCCTTTATAGCAGTTTCCTTTATATAAGAACTCAACTACTGATAATGTGCTTCCCTGCCAGCTGGCAAAGGAGAAAGGCCGCTCAGGGCAGAAGACTTTTTGGATTAATTTCAAACATACTTTACAGGTTTGGTTTAATTTTAGGGAAAGAGTTTTTAATTCAATTACTAACGAGTGTTTGCGTTCTTTTTAGTTCATGGAGCAAATGGTTCAAAATAGATCTATTCCTCAGTCCTTGTTAAGTATCTGTGCATTGTCTGGGTTGCCACATTTTATGTCCCAATTTAAAAGTCATTCAAGTTCAAATTCTTTTTAGTTGCAATATGTTCAGGATCCCTGGGGAGTTTGTGAACCAGATGGTGGCAAATATGCAGAGTTCCACCTAATCTAACATTTTATCTTAAAATAATTGAGTTCCTCCTCTTCCTGCAGCCTTTAATAAAAAGCAAACTATGCAACAGGAAAATGCTATTGATGCTGTTCAAGTGTTTTAGGTGATTTAATACAGGCAGTCTTGGTAAATATGAGAAGAAATTGGGTTATAAGATGAATTTCCTAATCCACTGGCGCTCATCAGCTTGCTAAATAAATGAGGGGGAATGCATGTGACTTGTCTTAATGGAAATTGTGAGAGCCCACGAATTTTAAAAGCAACCAACTTCCAGATTTGACTGAAATGTTTCCTGGTTGACCTAGTCAGACAATGCTGTGTATTTCAGCAACTCTCAAAGTATTTGCTGCCATCTCACACACAACAAACACATGGAGGCTCATGATGCGGCACAATAGTATTTTGAAGTATCAGTTTGCATCTTTCCTCCCAAATACGAGATGTGTTCAGTCACACCCTGAGGGCTTCCTCCCCCCAGGTGCTCCTGTTGGACACAAGTCGCCTCTGCAGAGCCCAAGAAAGAAATCTAAGATACTCAGCTCCTCAACAGCACTGGCCTAACTGGAAACTGAACCAGATGCATGCATTGCAGAGAAGGGTTACTACTTCCCAGTAGGTTAGCAGGAGGCAATGGGGGATTGCCATGTGGACAGAAGAGCAAGTGAAGAGAACCAGAAAGTCTCTACACGTTGCCCCTGTTGACACAAAGGAGTTGTGTGGGCGTGAGTCAGTGCCGAACTGATGCCCTGTGAGGCCACCAAGCCTTAGATTTTTCTGCCTTACAGCTTCAGAAGGTAAGGGGTGCTGCTTCAAGGACACCTCCTGGTAGCCAGGAGCTCTCCACACTCTCTATGAGCTGGAATGGGGTCCTCGCTGCCAGCCACAGCGCAGGCTCCAGCTCCAATATCTCACTTTAGAGTTGGCTTCTGTGGATCATCCTGGCAGCGACTGTCTTAGGTCTCCTCTTGCTGACAGATCTACTCTGAGATGCAGACTGGATGAAGGAAGTCTTAGTGTGCTCAGGAGGAACACTTGTGAGGGAGCAAGAGAAGTACAATTGAGCAGAGGGAGAAGCTGAATGGCAAAGCTATTGCAACAGAGGCTTCAAGCATGCAGAACAAGGATGGATATTTAAGATTATCCTGACTTGAGGGAAGAGGCAAGGTCTTTGTGTCCCTGGGCTGACCAGTCCTTGGATGTGGGCTGCTCCAAGAAGTCCCTTCGGCAGAGATCAACTTTTACTGAGGGACTCAGATGTGAGTATTCAGCAGCCAACATGCCTGGCAGCTGGGAGAACAAGTACCTCCTAAAATCGGGTTCTTTCTTCCCTGACCGAGGGCCTTTAGCATTGATTCCCATGCTTATTCCTTGATATTTTATTAAATAAGTTATCAAAGTCTTGCAAATCTTTTTTGTCAGCTCTCTCCACTCCAGTCACACTTTGTACTTGTCTCCCTGCATCATGCTGGGAGCTAACTGTCGTTATAGGTTGGGAAATGAGATAGAAAGGGCGGGTCCTGAGGAGAGTCACCTTTGCAGCACAACTATCTCAGGTGAGGTTGCTTCAGGTTTCCAGGCAAGGCAGGACCAGCTTCATCTACAAAAACCAAAGCCCTATGGGGACTGGGATACTGAGCATCATCCAAACTGTTACAACGGCTCCCTTTCCAAATCCTCATGCTCTTCCTCCCTCCCAACCACAAAATAGATCCCCTGATGCTATACATTCAACTCATCTAATCATCAGCAACTCCGAGGTCTTGTTTTAGCCATGACAGCCCTGTGGTATAAAAGATAAAAATTATTTTTAGATAATCCTGACCATGCCTTGAGCCCAAAATTTAAAAATTCTACTTTATAAGTGTGTTTTGCTGCAGCCCTGCAGAGCACTCAGAAGCAGCCAGCCGGTGTCAACATTCCTGCTAGGAGAAACGCTGGACCAATACTGCATTAACATCCAAGTAGCATGTCTGCACCATCACCGTTCACCAAAATGCAATGTCCAAAAGACAATGTTCGCAATTTCCACAGAGTTTATTTAATTCACCTTCTAGGTCAAATGACTGGTTTTCAAGATTCTGATGTACATTAGCATGCCAATAAAATACTAAGCTCTGACAGCTTTTTCACACATTCTGTTCAAACAAAAATCTACAAACAGCTTCATAGAACAATAATTACCTTAAAGATATAATTATTTTAAGTATACAATTTCCCTATAAGCATTAATTTTTTTCACATATATGCATTTTTTTAGGTATTGAGAGCAGAGAAACTTCCAGCCATTTCAAGGTAAATCCTAAACTTTAAGTATTGGCAATAACCACATAATAGAGGTCTGCTGCTAAGCAGAATGCTGGAGGAATGGGATTAAGATGAGCAGGTAGTGCCCTAACCGGTTTGGCTCATTGGATAGACTGCAACTGTGGGCAAACTACGGCCCGCGGTCCGGATCTGGCCCATTTGAAATGAATAAAACTATTGAAAAAAAAAGACCGTACCCTTTTATGTAATGATGTTTACTTTGAATTTATATTAGTTCACATAAACACTCCATCCATGCTTTTGTTCCGGCCCTCCGGTCCAGTTTAAGAACCCATTGTGGCCCTCGAGTCAAAAAGTTTGCCCACCCCTGGGATAGAGCATCAGCCCACGTACTCAAGGGTTCCAGGTTCGATTCTAGTCAAGGGCATGTACCTTGGTTGCGGGCACATACCCAGTAGGGAGTGTGCAGGAGGCAGCTGATGGATGTTTCTCTCTCGTCGATGTTTCTAACTCTCTATCCCTCTCCCTTCCTCTCTGTAAAAATCAATAAAATATATTTTTAAAAAGATTATAAAAAAGATAAGCAGGCAGTCAGTGATATGAAAAAAAAAAAACCAAAAATGTTCAAGTAACTCAAGATTAGCTTAAGAAAGAAAAGAGAATTAAAGAAAAAAACTGATGTACCAAGATATAGTGATTTCATTGCATTTAGAGACAGGCCTACATGGATAATTTTTATTTATTAGATTCCCACCATCTTTATAAGAAAAGGATTTAGGCATTGAACGCCACACAGCAACTGCGTAACTGCGTAACTTTAGAACCAGCACTGACAGCAGCTCTCTCTTTAGAGAAAAGCTTTTCTGTACAGTTACAGGGCACTGGCATTGCTGACACTAAGTTTGATTAGGAGAAGGTGGTACTGTTTTGGAGTATATCATATCCTATAATTTTATGTGACTAGGTTTTTCCACAATTTAAAATAACTGTGTTTCTAGATAAGTAGTCCCTAGATAAAAGTAAGTTGGGATTTCTTACTTAAATGAGAGAAAACTTTGGAAAGAATTCCTTTGCTGACTGGCGAAGCTTCTGGACAAAGTGTTTTCAAGGAACAATGTATATGCAGAGGATATTTTCCAAAATATTTTAGAAATCAAGGTTGAGTGCCAGCATCCAACGTTAATGGTTGAACTAAAACTGCTTTTGAAATAATGATCATAACTTGCTATATAAAAAGTAACATAAAGATACTTTAAACCGCCATGTAAAATATTTCAGACAGGATTTCAAGTGGATAACTAAAAAATGAAAATAAAAACTAGGAAAGCACTATCATAAACCACTTCTAAATATTCTTTAGTTCTCTAAAGGCCCCAGACTTGTCTTCAATCTATACCTACAGGGGTTAAGAACAGATGTCAGACACGCATTTTTATTCTTATATATGCATACAGCTCTGGTGGGCAGAGAAAGGACTGTCTTGGAGTTGAACAAAGCCTTGGGGACCCCAGCCGACTGCATTAACTGTCTTTGTGAACAAGAAGGATATGTGTAGTGTGCCACACGAAACTTAAAAGCGAGCGTTAGGAAAGCCTGTTCTTAAATATCTTTTGTCATCGATAGTGTTCAGTCACGCCATGTCTGTCTCTTCGTCTTTTGGCTCCTTCCCTCAAATCCCTGTTTCTTCCGAGTGCACCACCACTCCACCATCTCTTTATTTTTACTGCACCCAAGCTCTCCTATTCCACCCCAATCTATTACACAAATGATTTCCCTAATAAGAACACTTTTCTTTTTAGCAGAAATTCCTACTGCCAGTGGTTACGATCACTTCTTCACTCCACTCCCCAAGCAAAAATCTACAGCCCGCAGACAGATCTGCCTAACTGAGGTCCAGATCTCTGGGCATCGAAGATTTTCCTGATCCTCAAGTAGACAGGCTCGGAGGAGGGGTCTGCTCAGGGCTGCTTCTGGCCTGACCTTGTGATCTCTATTCTCGGCTTCTCCTCTTCAGTGTCCCAAATGGGCCATTACCGAATGTGTCACATCTTTGGGTTGGGCATCATATACCACCTATGGAGAAATACCTTTCAGCCATTATTAATGCAGCTTGGTGTTTTTTTGGGGGGAAAGTCTGTATTCAGTATGTCTGGAGCCCTACAGGGCCAGAACCTGCGAGGTTCCGGTCTGGTCTGCTAATTCCCACCTGCAAATGCTCCCTGTGGGAACGGCCAGGAGGGCTCCGGCAGGGGCGTTTCTCTCTGAGGCCCCGCTAGTCACAGCCCACAGATGGCTGCAGGCACTGGTAAGAGGAGGGCAACTTACAGGTGAGTGCTTCTTCAGAACCTCCTCTCCCTTCTAAGAAGCCCTGTGACTGTAGCCTGTGAAGCATTACTATTGTCCTCCCACCTGCAAGACCCTGGAGATCCTTGACTTAAGCAGAAATAAATATCAGCAACATGCTCAAAGACAACCATCAAGGGTAGCAATGTTCCAGAGAGATTGCTAGAAGATACCACCGGGTGGGGAAAAACAAAAACAAAGCAAACGAAACACCAGCCTATAAATTTTATATTTGTATCATGGAGAAGAGTTGAAATAAAAGCCATTTTCAGAGCAAAAATCTTCCCGTAGTTACTTTTCCCACTAAATTTAATTCCAATATAGTTATCTAAGCACCTCCTTCAAAATATTTAAGTTCTGCAAACTAAAACAATGAATCAAACATGACGTTTTTAACAGTGATAACAGCCAAATTTAACTTCTTCACAAGCCAACTCTCAGATACTTACAACATTAACCTCAGGTTCTGATATATATAGTAAATTAAAAGCCCATTTTGTAAGCCGCCCTAGGCAAAGGATACAAATGTCTGGGTTTTTCCACAGAGAGACGCAACTTACAAACAACTTTACAATGTTTAGTCTTACATTCTTTGATCTATAGGCTCTGCCATCAGTTATGTGTTTAGTGCCTATTTGCCAAGGCACTAAAGACATGCTCAGAAGAAAGTATCCAGGAACATACTATTTATTAAACTGAAAAGGAATTATGGGAGAGTCACTTTTTCAAAAATAGCCATTGTACATCTGACCTTTACCAGTGAACAAAAGGGTTTCATTTGGAACATAATGACATGACCTAAACCACGTGCACTTTGCGCAATGCCCTTCACATTTTATTCTTCGTAAAATAGGCTGAAAGTTCCCAGCTTAAATAAGCAAACTGAGAAGCATGTGCGAGTCCACATTTACGGATGCCCTTTAAAGTGCTCATAGAACTGAATCGGATATAGAGCAGTTTCAGCTTCTTTCCCCTCTGACTGACTCAGGTCCTTTTTTATGTTTCTGGGAAGTGTCCCTCTCTCTCCACCTCAGATCTCAGTCTGCATTTCTAGGGCACTGATGCCAGACTCCTCCCTTCCCAATGGTCTCCAGCTGCTCATCCTCTGCCTCCCCACCTCTCACACCCTGACAGCTCACAACCGAGCATACTTCTCCCCAAAGGACATTTTCTCTAGGAAGACATCTACCTAAGGACACACACACACACACACACACACACAGGATTTGACCTGAAATCTCAAGTCACTTACCTGGGATCATTCACCTGACTCCAATGTCCCCCACCAGTAACAGGTCCACCACGCCTACCCATTCACCTCAGACCCCAATTACACCCAAACTAGCATTCCAGTCAATTCCCACCGGTTCTTCCTACAAAAATTCCCCAAGGCCTTTTAAGATACACTTGCTTATCACTTATTTTGGCATATCTGTCTTAACTCTCCTGGACAGATATAGAAACTCCTCATCCATCCTCCCCATAATCCCCCATACACATGACTATCCACTGCTGTGATTATTGTTGTTCTGAGTGCTTTCTAGAAGCAGGTCTGCCTCCCTGTTATGTTATAAACTATAGGACAGCAGGGACCGGGCCTAATTATCTTTTGTGCTTCCATGCATCCACTTCATTGGGAAACACAATTTTACTTGATGTCTAATACGTAGGCCCTAGCAGGGAGCTAATTCTCTCAAGTGATAATGAATAAGAAAAATAGTTCTGCTTTGAGGCCCAACGTGCCTGTATATATCTATTAGTATATAAAGAATATGTAAGTGCAGGGAGAGAGGCAGGGGGAAAATAGAAAATAAATGGCACTAAGTGGTTGAATGAGCCATTAAAGTCCCACACAAATTATGACTTATTTTGGAGGGGTCTTTGGAGTTTTACTAATAGATATCCTCTCAGGAAAAGGGAGGAGGGATGGGAAATATCTGTAATATTATGAACAATAAAAATATATTTTAAAAAAGAAAAAGGGTCTGCTTGTACACATGAACATAAACACACACACACACACACACACACACACACACACACACACACACACCTTCAAGACAGTTTTAGGAGGTCTTTTGCCTTTGAAATGCATCCCTGAATTCCAGTAGAGAGCTTTTGGGCTGGTATCCTCAGACCATAGATTAAGGACACTGAGCTTTTGAAAATGGTGTGAGAGGAGAACACCCTGTCCTCCAATAAAGACGACAGTTTTAGGGGAAGTGAAAGGAAACAATGGGAGACACAGACAGTGTCCCTTTGGACCACTCTGGCTCAAATAGCTTTTGCCCAGCCTTTGTTTGACTTTTATTTTAAGCTGTATCTGGCTTATAATTACAACTAGCTGTGGAGGCAGCATGGTTTTTGTTGCAATTGTTGCTGTTTCTTTAGGAAACTAAAAGATCCAACTGATTAAAGGCCTCTATCCTTTTCACCTCGGAAGGTAAAAGAGCTGAGATCTTTAGGAGCAAGTTGTTCTGGGGGGAAATGTCTAATGTGTAGGGTGGGGAACTGGAAGAAAGGAAGGTAATGGCTTGCAGAGGAGAAAGATGAGGAGTTAAGCTTGTTTTCACCATTTAATTCCAAACTTGGAGGAGATTTGCAACCCTTAAAACTTGTCAATAGAAGTAGGATTGAGTAGGAGCAAGCAAACATGATGAAATATGGGGGGGGGGGGTAGGAAAAAAGAAAAACCAACAAACACAGCAAATGAGATACAGGAAAATGTTAAAATTATATGAAAGGCTTAATAGAAGAAAGCACTACTTAGAGGGAATGCGACATGCTAGCAGTTAGAAATAAAAAGTACGCTGTGTCTCCAGACTACAGGAACCACTGCAAAGAGTAGAATGCTTTGATCGGAGTCACTGTAATTCAGCAAGCCCAGGGTTTCTTTTTGGTCCCATATAGCCTGCCAGGACACAACATTTCTTCCTGGAGCCTTCCAAAGATTCTGCGTGACTTTCACCACTTAACAACCTAAACAATAGCAGGGTGTATCGTCTATTTAGCACTCCCACTGTGCCAAACACTGAGCCTTACACACAATTGCCCTCAAGCCTCACAACTATTCCATGAGGCAGGTGCTCAGGGAAAATGGAGGATAAGCAAAGGTTACCTTTCTCAAAGTCAAACAGCTGGTGAATGCAGAGATGAAAGGATTTCTTCTCCCAGCACTCATGGACCTGGAATGCACTGCAGCCTGAACTAACTTGTTAGCTGGTTAAACGGAGACATGAAGTGTGGAGTGTAAAATGAATTTCCTAGCACTATGGCAGGCCAGACAATGAGAACAGTCCAGCAACCAAAAGACCTTTCGAAGTAACGTGGATTCTGTATTTGAGTAATGCCTCTTAAGCTCCCATTTCCTCCCACCCACTTCCTTACCATCCGGCAGCTGCTCTGCTCCTTCCTTCCACTCACTACCTAAAAAACCTTCTTTTTCAGTCCTTGCCACCCTCTCTCTGGGATCTTTCCTTTTTCTTCTCTTGGTCAGACTTTTTATAATTCTCCTGATTTTGAATCACGAAAGCCAACTACACAGAACCTCTGTGACAGCAGGATAAGCATGCCACCCTGGATGGACCAGCACCTCCTAAGATCAGTCACATCAGTCACGCCTGGGGGCTGCGCACCCGAGGAAGCTCAGGCCCACTCTCCTTCCTGCCCCAGGTGACTTTGGGAAACCTCCACTCTCCTTCCTGCCCCAGGTGACTTTGGGAAACCTCCATTCTCCTTCCTGTCCCAGGTGACTTTGGGAAACCTCCATTCTCCTTCCTGTCCCAGGGGACTTTGGGAAACCTCCAATCTACAGCACTGCCCAGCAGCTGTCACAGGACACTGGAAGAACTCTCCTGAAAAGTAAAAGGAGTCTGGCCAGCGTGGCTCCGTCGTTGAGCATCAACCTATGAACTAGGAGGTCACAGTTTTTTTTCCCAGTCAGAGCACTTGCCCAGGTTGTGGGCTCAATCCCCAGTGTGGGACCTAGAGGAGGCAGTCAATCAATGATTGACGTTTCTAACTCTCTCTCCCTCTCCCATGCTCTCTGAAATAAATGCAAATATATTTTTTAAAAAGGAAAAAAAAACCTGCAGAGGGGCTGGGGGGCAGACCACTCTTCAGCTGGCAGGGAGAAGAAAGAGCCTAAGAGCTCCCATAAAGGAGTCGCTTTGGTTCTGTGATATTTGTTGTTTCCTTCAACTGGCCTTGCATCACTCCCCGCCCCCACGCAGTGTACCGTCCGCCTGGAGCAGAGGTAGCCAGTTCCCCACTGCCAATGGAAGGCGGGTGAGCAGGAACTTCAGCACCATGTCAGTAGACTGTAAATCCACATACAAGATGGCAGAAGACATGTGTTTAAAAAAAATATTTGAGGCAATGTTTTCAAGAAGAAGGTCCTTATGTACCACAAAATTATTACAAACTCAATCTGGATACCTGCACTTCCTCCAGGACTAATTGCTCTCTCCTCTCCCCTACCTCCTATCCCCTTGGTATCTACTGATTCACAAAAGGAAAGGAGAGATTGACTTGTTCTGAGGAAGCTACAGAAAGAAAAACAGGACCAGTGACATTTAAACTGAATTTTGGTAAAACAAACAAACAAACAAAAAAACCCTAAGATTTTACTTAGTTATCTAGAATTAGAATATCATAAAATATTAACTCCCTACTGGATTTTTGAGCGCCTTATTCTGTGTGGGATGCTACTATTCATCTACCCTTATAATCAGTACTAGAGGCCCAGTGCACAAATTCACGCATGGGTGGGGTCCACCTGGCCCACCCCAATGGGGGTCGATCAGGGCCAGGCTGGCGGGACAGTGGGGATGCAGGAGGTTGGCTGGCTGGCCCTGCCCCCAATCAGGCCAGTTGGCTGGCCACAGTCCAGTCGTTCCACTCATTCCAGCATTCTGGTTGCTGGCTTTTTATATATATAGATTATCTCCACCCATAATCAGCTAAGAGGTAGCACTGCTATTCTTCAATACAATAAGTCAATAATTTTGCTCTCTTTGCCTTCCCATTCTTGGGAACACTAGTTTTGGTCCAAGAGGGGAGGAGAACCCTGAATGTGACTCATGAGCTCATGTCTTTCCCTGCTGTCTTTCCATACAGACACAGGTTAGTTTCCCCAAGAAGCTGACTCTGAGAAAGGAGGATTAGCAGAAGGAGAAGTTGAGCTGTTTTGCAGGCTTAATAAACAACTTTATCTGATCTTGTGGGGAGTTCTGGAGACAATGGCCTTTCCAAGTTGTCCCATATTGTGCTGAAATGACTGAGCCTTTATATACCAGTCAGTGAATGTGGGCCACCCCAGGAAGAATATGCACTTAAGTCAGGCAACAACGCCTACAACATAGGAACACTTTCAAGACAACAGTATCTGTAGTCTAGCTTCTCACCACCCCCAGCAGGCCTTCCTTGCAGGGGCATCTGAGTGATGCGTTTTCATGTCAATCACATATACCTCCTGGTCTTGTGGAGGCTGTACTGTTTTGAACACTTGCTGGATCTGGTACCCAAAGAATCCAAGCACCAGCATTGTGACTGCCCCGTGCTAACAGAACGCCTTCAGCAGTCTGTAGTCCAGAAGAGTACTGCCTTCCTCCCAGTTCTTTTCAAGCCTGTAGGCATCAAGTGGGTGATTATCATGAAGTACTGTTTATTCTGGAGTAACATCTAGCTGCAGGTTGTACCAGCCCTTTTCCACCTTCTGCCCCTGTGTCCATTCTACTGTTCTCTTCATTTAACCATATTTTTGTTTTCTGCAACATTTGTTCCCAGTAAGAGCTGAAAATTCTCTATTTGAGGCTGTTGCTATATACACTCCTATGGTCACATTTAGCTCCAGCATATTCATGCACCATTCTTTTATGCTCATGGACACCACTCAAACATTAGGTTGCAACAAGTTGTGTACAGATGATTGGGTCAAATGGACTATGAAAGGAAGGGAGAATCTTGTGTCCACTTGACAGGTTTAGCTATTTTAGGCAGAGTTCACCTTTCTATTTTTATTTCACTGGACTGTCTGTCAGTAGAATGTTGGATAGGTTAAATTCCACTGGGAACACTATTTTATAAGGCATTCCCTTATAAAATATAAGGGAATATTTTATAAGGCATTCCCAGAGATTCAAACTTAAGATATATATCAATAATGTGCTGGCGAAACTGGTACTTTAGGAGAATTGTTTCCCTAGGCAGACCTTTAATGCTACTCATTACCCAACTTCTAATCCCAGTTTTTCATCTGGAGGGTGCTTTCCTCCACTTCCTTTGATGCCTCTCCAATGGCAGGGGCTGGGAACTGGAGGTGAGGAGGATAATGATCTTCACTAGGAGGCATCTTGGGCTCTGAGTGTGGGCATTGAGGAATATCAAGCACAGGGGTTTCCAGATTGGGGGATTTTAAAGGCCAGAAAATTTTCCCAAATTAGAACACCAAGATAAAACTGCCTTTTAATTTTGCCAATAAGAATATTAAAATAAAAACTTCTACATACTAATGTTATTTCATAAAATACAGGACATTTTAATATCAACATAAAACAAAAAACAATGTTTAAAGGCCCGGTCCCCTCCTTAAGAAGGGTGGGGGGGCCCAAACCCTGGCACAGATTATCACTGTTACACATAGGTCAGTGTGGAAACCACAAATCAAAATAATACAGATCACCTTCCCTTCCCAGGGGAGAAATGCCACAGATTTTACCTCAGTAACATGAAATCATCTCCCTGCCCCCCCACACACACCCTTATCCTGCACTGCCAGCATTATAGTGAAGGCTTCTTATGACTTCTATCTTGGAGAACTTATTTAAACAAGGGTGGAAAAGATGTGTAACTTTCCTGAGCCCTTGTTAAAAGGATGAACCACAGATATTACAAGCCTGCACTGGGGCGGTCACTCCAGCTAAAGAAGGATTAGAGGAACCTCAGTTTCTGTTCTGCTACCCTGGTGACTAGCTAGTTTGTCAATATTAATGATAGGAAAGGGATCGGAGGCAGCTTCACTAGGAAGCCGAACTTCGCACTCCCCAGGAACCACTGGTCCATTCCCTGCAAATCACTGGGGGAGGGGCCAACAAGTGGGAAGATGGACACATGCAGCAAAGTTCGGGTGATGTAGGGAAGGTGCGTTCCTGTCAGTCTAACCTGGGGAAATAATTGGCTAGAGGGGTGGAGCCAATGCAAGTGCACAAAATCTGAAGGATTCATTGGTTAAACTCCTGGTTAAAATTCCCAGACAAAGAGCTCTCCCTCGCTTGTTCCTCTTGCTTTGCTCCTGCTTCCTTGCACTGGCCTGCTCCATGACACACACTAGCCCGCCATGTAGCCCTAGTCCACACAATAGACTGCAGCTGGGAACAAACTAAGCTAGCCAGAGGCTGGACTGGAGTGGATTTTGATCTGGAGTAGAAACTCGGCAGTGGCTTTGATTCTAGCTCTGCTAAAGACAAAATGGGGATTTTTCCATGGAGGGTCAGAGGGAGACAGGACCTTGGAAGGAGGCTGCCTTAATGTTACATCACCAATAAATCTTCACACGCTACCTCACCCGCCTGTGAGGGCCTCAGGAGATCTTTGTCCCTGGGGCACCCCAAGAAGCCCACTTCCACCAGCAACAGGTAGGGATGCAGAGGAAGGACACCCCATGATAACAGTCCACATGTAAGGGGCCTGGAAGTCACCATGTTGTCCTAACGATAAACAAAAAGCTAAACAGACTGAAAAATGAACATTTTTGGATCCATAAGAGAAAAGATGTCACAGGACAAACTGCTGCTCCCAGGGTTGGAGAAACAGGTGAATAGAGGGAGTTTTGGGACCCAGTGCGGGGTTAGGAACACCTGAACAGTAATGGACTGTTGCTGGAGGCTCAGTGTGAATAAGGCTGCGTTAAAATCTCCAAGGGACCGAGTCAGGGGGTGGGGTGGGGGGAACAATATTGTGAGATTCATTTCCAGGAGTTTGACCAGACTCCCACATAAATATCAAAGGAAACTTCCCTCTTCCCAGGAGGGGCAGGGGAAAGGCACCACTTAGAAATATGCCAGAGCACCTTGATCTTAACAAGGCCCGCCCTCAGGGGGATCCAGTTAACCAGAGGTTAATCTGCTGGGATTGTATCAGAGCATAACTGACTCTAGGAAGGGAAATACCAACTCCAGCCCACTCTGGCCATCCTGCCCCATCAGAAGGAGGAGAAAACACTGACGTTCACAGTCGGAAGTCACAGTCTCACTAAAAGACTGAAACCTAATCATAAAACATTATGAATACTTCCCCTCCCCCCACACCTCACTGTCACATGATTAAAGCCTC
Source organism: Myotis nattereri (assembly GCF_964212035.1). Lineage (NCBI taxonomy): Eukaryota > Metazoa > Chordata > Mammalia > Chiroptera > Vespertilionidae > Myotis > Myotis nattereri. The sequence goes on along the minus strand of NC_138079.1, from coordinate 45,728,028 downwards.
TTTACAGCAGTCCCTGGGACCTGGCACATCATGTCTGGCTATTAATTAAAAATTACAAGGCATACCAAAAGGCAAAACCACAGTGTGAGTAGACAGAGCAAGCACTAAAACTAGACATGGCAGGGATGTGGGGATTATCAGACTGGACATTTAAGACAACTGTGATTCATATGCTAAGACTCCGATAGATAACGTAGACATCATTCGAGAACAGATGGGCCATGGAAGCAAACACACGGAAATCCTGAGAAAGAGCCAGATAGGAATGCCACAGATAAAACGCACTGGAGCAGAAATGAAGAATGCCTTTGATGGGCTTATTGGTAGACTGGACATGGCTGAGGGAAGAATCTGAGCTAGAGGACATATCCACTGAATCCTCAAAAACTGAAAAGCAAAATTAACAAAGATCCCCAAGAAAGAAAGAAAGAAAGCAGAATACCCAAGGACAGTTGGACAACTACAAAAGGTGTAACATACACATAATGGCGATACCAGGAGAAGAAAGAAAAACGATATTTGACTATAATAGAAAGATAAGGGATTGCTAAAAGTGAGGGAAGGGGATGAATGGCAGGTGAATAGCAGAGCACAGAGGATTTTTAGGGCAGTGAGAATACTCTGTATAATTGCCTGGGTCTGTTCTGGCTGCTGTAACAAAATATTACTCCCTGACCAATTTGGCTCAGTGGATAGAGTGTCGGCCTGTGGACTGAAGGGTCCCAGGTTCGATTCTGGTCAAGGGCATGTACCTTGGTTGCGGGCACATCCCTGGTGGGGTGGGGGGGGAGGGGCGCGGGCAGGAGGCAGCTGATTGATGTTTCTCTGTCATCGATGTTTCTAACTCTCTATCCCTTTCCCTTCCTCTCTGTAAAAAAATCAATAAAATATATTTTTTTAAAAAATTACAGACTGGGCAGCTTATAAACAACAAAAATTTCTCTCTGGAGGCTGGCAATCTGAGATCAGGGTGCCAGAAAGTACAAGAGCGAATCCTAAGGTAAACTATGGACTTTTTTATAACAATGATGTGCCAGTGTAGATTCATCCTTTGGAAATATATACCATTCTGGTGAGTGATGTTGATAATGGGAGACACTATTTATGTATTGGAGCAAGGGGTAGATGGGAAACTACCTCCCTCTTAATTTTGTTATAAACCTAAAAACTGCTTTAAAAATATTAAGCTTGCCCAGCCAGCGTGGCTCAGTGGTTGAGCATCACCCTATGAATCAGGAAGTCATGGTTTGATTCTGGGTCAGGGCACATGCCAAGGTTTCCAGTTCAATCCCCAGTAGGGGACATGCAGGAGGAAGCTGATCAAGGATTCACTCTCATCATTAATGTTTCTATCTCTCCCTGCCTGTTCTACCTTCCTCTCTGAAATCAATCAATATATATATATATATGAAAGATATTAAGCCTTTTAAAACAAAAATTTGTTGTTTTTTAAAAGAAGGATTTAGAGTCCATCTTCATCTCTCCCTGCAGGAGAAACCACAGAGAACAGAGCAGAACATGTCCCCATTTGTGCCACCTAGTGGCTCTGCCTCTGAATGACAACCTCTTAGTCAGAGAAGGAAAATCTGGCTGAGTCAAGTGGCTCTACCCTGAAAAAACACGACAGCTCTCCTAACTCCCCAGAAGAGTTCAGCAGTGCTCCAGTTTAAGAACCAAGTAGATTAAAATACATTTGTCTGTTTATTTTTTGTTTGTTTTTTTCTTTTTTAAAACATATATTTTATTGATTTCAGAGAGGAAGAGAGACGGAGAGAGAAAAACATCAATGATGAGAGAGAATCATTGATTAGCTGCCTCCTGCACACCTCCCCTGGGGATGGAGCCTGCAACCTGGGCATGTGCCCTGACCGGGAATCGAACCGTGATCTCCTAGTTCATAGGTCGACACTCAACCACTGAGCCATGCCGGCCGGGCTGGAGTTGTTATTCTTTTTTTTTTTTTTTTAAATTTATTGCTTAAAGTATTACAAAGGGTATTACATATGTGTCCATTTTATCCCCCCGCCCTAGACAGTCCCCTAGCCTCCATTTGACTGTTTGTAGAGGATTTATCTGGATTCAGCAAAACCTGCTTCTCATCCGCAGGCTGTTCCTCAGCATGAGAAAGACAATTAAGGAGCCAGCCATCCTCCATGGCACCATCTTGCAGAGCGGTGGGAGGCCCCCTTCATAATGAAGCTTCAGGCAAAATAGCTGCTGTCTTCATGGAGGCTGGTTCCTTGGGAAAGAACTGAGAAACAGACTCCGTCTTAAATCTTCCTGCAACCATGTTGACTCGGCTAGTTGGTATCCTCTTTGTGCTTTGCTAAATGGAGAAACTACAGCATTGCATATATTATCTCACTAAATTCAATCCTCATAACAACTCTAGAAGGTAGGTCTTTTCATTTCCTATTTTGGTCAGTGAGAGGGCAAAGGCTCAGAGAGGCTAAATAAAACTCGCCCTACTTACAGCTAGGAAGTGGCATTGTTGGCACCTGATGCTTCGTCTCTTTGGCTTCAGGAGCACATTTTTCTTTCTTATCACATTTATCTAGATCGTAGTTTTAATAAGCTAACTGATAGTCTTTGTTTTGACTCCCTCCCCCAGTATATATTCTGGGTTCATTGCCTCAGGGGAGGGATGTGGCAAAACAGAAAGCTGAAAGCTCCAGAAAATATTTGGGATTTGTATCCAAAAAGTCTGAGTAGGGAAGTTAGAGGATCAGGGCATCGATAAAGACTATAGGAGGAGTGCCAGGAACCGCGGTGGAGGGAAATGGGTCTAACATTGTCTCATGACTGCAGAGGTGAGATAAAGATGAAACAGGAGACGCAGGTCTTGAGAAAAGAGGCCCCAAAGCCCTCTTCCCTTGCAGAGCCATCACGGCAATGATACACTCAGTGTGGAAATGTCCAGACACGTCACCAGGGGTACATGAGTGTAAGAGGCCTGTCTGGGACCCTCATGGCCTGTGGAGGCTGGAAACTGCTAGAGCCATCAGAGCTGCAGAAGCCGGGGCACCAAAACTGGGCTGGAGAGACGTGCACACCTTGTAGCTGACACAGCCCTGGGGGCAGAGTGGGGTGGGGCGGGGGGGTGGTAAATTACCTGGGTTTGTCTGTCTTCACCCCCTTGAAGAACTGAAGCACAAAATAAATGTCATTTTCAATTACAAAACCGTAAAATTATACTTAATACAGCCTTGTATTAGTTTCCCAGGGTTGCCACAATGAATTATCACAAAATGGGTGGCTTGAAACAACAGAAATTTATTCTCTCAGTTCTGGAGGCTAGAAGCACAAAATGAAGGCGGCAGCCAGGCTATGCTCCCTCCAGAAACCCGAGGGAAAACCCCTTCTGTGCCTCCCCCCGTCTCTGGAGGTTGCCTGCATGCTTGGCCCTGCCCCACTGCAGCCTCTGCCTCCCTCGGCCTCCCCGTGGCCATCTTCTCTCTGTGTCTCTCTGAGTCCTCTCCTCTTATAAGGACATCCATCCGTCACTGACTTAGGACCCACCCGAATCCAACAGGACCTCATCTCTACTTGACTAAACCAGAAAAGATCCTATTTCCAATAAATTCATATTCACTGTCACCAGGGATTAGGACTTGAACATTTCTTTCTGAAGGGATACGATGCAACCCACTGCACACCTGAATCTGCAGTCTTGAGGGAGGCAGTTAGGCAGACGTGAGCAGAGCAAGGACGATGGGCTAGGAACAGAGGGCACCAGGGAAGAAAACCCCAGCAATGGGCAGAACCAGGAGAGCAGGGACCTCACCCCCAGGTTGACCTTTCCTCCCCTAGGATACCCCTGGCCATGTGGTTTAGACCCCTTGACCTTTCATGTCACCGGTGTTCGCACACTCCCTGACCTTTCCTTCCCTGGCAAGTTGCTAGTCATTCAGTAGACCCCCTTGGAGGAGGAAAAAGGGGCCAAAGAATGGCCTCATGAGATTCCCATTCTTGCCCTTCCGGACAACTCCCTTAAGCATTAACCCTGTAGGGATAACATCTATTCCTCCAGTTTGTTTCGGCTGTGGGCAGCAAAACCAGACAAGGGATGCCAGGTCGGCCTTCAGGACCAGCTGCATTGACTAATGACCCCCTGCCCTGGTGCTGAGCGATCAGTGGAGACCATGACCCTGAAAGGACACACCTGGAAAGCTGATGAATACTCTATTGCAGCGGTCGCCAACCTTTCGGACATCACGGACCACTGGTTGGTGACCGTTGCTCTATTGAGATCCTCCCCTGGGGCCTCCTCTAAAATCCCTTAGGAGGGATGGAGGGCCCAGCCTGGTGTACTCTAGCTCATGCTCTCTCTCTCTTCCCCTCCCCTTCACTTCCCACCATCCCCTTTCTGGAAGGCTCTCTTTTTGGAACAGGCCCAACCTTTCCCCACCCCCTTTGCCCAGACACATTTTCCTTGCCTCTCTCTTTCTCCTAAGCTCCAAGAGCTCTTCTTTTGCCTCTGTAACTTGTTTCCTAAGCCTGTTTCTTCCATGGCTCACTTCTACCTCTGTGACTTTCTAAATAAACTTTCTCTTATAGTTTGAGTATTAGCTCTGAATTCTTTCCTAGCCAGAACTCAAGTACCAAGGTTTGCTGGACGAGTCTGGTCTGACTCCACCAGTCTAACACCTGGTGCCATTTGGCTGCCAACAGTCTGGGATTTATACCCCCCACACACGTGGGGTTGGTGGGGAAGAGGTGACACTTGCAGGGTTAAGATCACTGGTATCAGGATGGCTGGTCCTGTGCAAATGCTAAGGGGATGTGGGACCTTGAGCAAGGCAATTAGCCTCTCGTCTTGATTTCCTCATCTCCACAGGGGCTGGGATGTTGCCTATGATGGTTTCTAGCACTGATATTTAAGGGTCCTACCAGCCCTGAGTGAAGGACTAGATGATTCTCCCCTCTCCCCCCTCCCATTCCCCCCCCATTCCCCGCCCCCCCCCCCCCCCCCCAGTGTGGTTTAAGAGCTATCACAAGATTCTGTGATCTGAAAACACTATCCAGCCACCTGGGGCCACTTCCTTCCCTCCCAGCCTGCTCTTCTCACCATTAGAATCAAAAAGGTATTAAATAACACACAGACAAATACATTGTCTCCTGAGGCCACTGCAAGGATAATCTGATTCTGAATTACAAGCAATTATATTGACAACAGGGTTCAGTTTTGAAATGCTAAAACTGCAGGTAGGCCTGCTTCGGAGGAAGAGGGGGAGTGGGAAACTAGGACATGATTTAGAGGAGGACATGCTAAAGACATAACACAGGGCTTAGAGTCTGCATGATTTTCTTTGTTATAATTACAAATGCATCCTAGAAAGAAAGCAATGACAGAGAGCCAAAAGCCAGGGAACAAAGGCTGGCCCAGGCACCCGCCATTCATCTCCAGAGAGAGCTAGAGAGCTGCTAACGTGACTGGACCCAGCCTGCACCAGGAGGCCACAGAGGGGTCTCACTCCAATAAGGAGACAGTCTCAAGGACTCCCACTGCGGACGGTTTCAGAGGCGGAGTTCTGGCTGAAATCTGGGTTGCTTTTCAATGCCTATCAGCTGTGAGTAAGAAAGCGCAGCCACTGACAATGAGGATCGAACTCAGGATCACAGAGCTGTGGCAGAAGCTTTGTGCCCTGGAGACAGACAAGCAGCCTGGATGCCACACTCACTAACTGTGACTTCAGATGCGTTATTATCTCTGCTAAGCCTCAGATAAAATGAAGATTATTATTTTACCATCTACCTAGAGGTGTAGTTGTGAGATTAAATGAGATGGTGCAGGTCAAGTGTTCCACCGAGCGCTTGGCTCAAGAGAAGTACCTGTAAATGTTACTTATGTTACAGATGCAGAGCCAACGCTGAGAGATACTCAGTATGAAGTGGCACTAAAACTACACAGTAAACACCTCTGGGGCAAGACTCCAGGTTCCTCACTCCTCAGTTCCTTCACAGAACAATAGAGAAACTAGCCAGAAATAAGCCAGGAATGCTGTATTTACAAACAGCTATCTTGTTTGCCCTGTGCCAGGCCCTACTCTAGGCACTTTATTAATACCAAGCCATTTAAGTCTCATAGCAACCAAAGAGGCAGGCACTATATCGTCACCATTTTATAAAAGAGGAAAATGAAGACAAAGAAGGTAAGTGACTTGCCCAGGGTCACTCGGGGTCAGCAGTACTATGTTGTGTCTAGGGGTTCTGAAGCAATTTACTCTGAAGCGTGAGAGTATCATGTTACTTAGACCATTTCTATAGAAATTCGTTAGCTAAAACATAACGTTATTTTTAGTACATATTTTAATTCTCAAGACATACAATAGTCTAGATCTGTGGTCGGCAAACTGCGGTTCGCGAGCCACATGCGGCTCTTTGGCCCCTTGAGTGTGGCTCTTCCTAAGCCTTAGGAGTACCCTAATTAAGTTAATAACAATGTACCTACCTATATAGTTTAAGTTTAAAAAAATTTGGCTCTCAAAAGAAATTTCAATCATTGTACTGTTGATATTTGGCTCTGTTGACTAATGAGTTTGCCGACCACTGGTCTAGATGGTGTGCAAAAATCTAAGCCTCCCAGTTATCCATGACTAAGAAAAGAGCCTACAATTTCATCCTATGTAGCATAAATTGATAGTCTATCCAGTTAGTAGCAGTTTCATAAATAGTACAGTTCTATGAGATGATAACTATTTTCCATAAGACAGCCTCACAAAATTTACTTAATAACCCACCTCAATAGTCTCCAAATTTCTATAGTTTCCTAGACATTACTTAAAAATTAATCATAAATGTCCCAAGCATCTAAAATAAAGTATAGAGAAAATAAATTAATATTTATTTGATCTTGCCTGTGAATCTCTATATCTACCCTATGCTGAGATATAATGACATTTCATGGTTCACAGCCCTTACACCCTCAAATATCCTGGGGCTCCAGAACTATGCATTTGGCCCAGGGCAAAGCAAAGATCATCAGCTAGCAAAAAAAATGTACACTCATAAAGTTTAAAGTCTGAGCAAAAGATGAACTGCTAAAGCCTGATGTTTTAAAATGAGAGGGAAGAATCAGGGTTATTGCCAAGTGCCTGGCAAGAGTTACAGGTGGGAGAATGGGGGTAGAAAATGGTGTCCTTTGCTGAAAAGGAGACCTTTAGAAGAGGGGGCAGGTTAGCACACAGCATAAAAGTAGTTCAGTTTCAGACGTACTAAATTTGAAAATCCTTCAGTCATCTAAGAGGAGATCACAAGTAAATCGTTAGATCTATGTCAGAAAGCTGAGAAGTGGGGCCTGGACTGGAAATATAAATATGAAAGTTTCCAGCATATTGTGACAACAATTAGTTTGAATGAGATCTCCTACATAGAGGTTGTCGAGTGAGGAGGGAAGAACACCTAGATCTCCCATGGGAGGAGCTGAGAAACTCCAATATTAAAGTGTGGGTAAAGGAGAATTAAGTCAACAAAAATTACTGAGAAAAAAACTTGATCACAGAGGTAGAAGGAATACCAAGAGCATAGGGTATGAAAGCCAAAGACAGAAAGTGGTCAACTGTGTCAAATGCGGCTAAAGTAGAGATAAAGTAGGATAAGGCCAAAAAGGATCCACGGAAGTACCACCATGGAAGTCCCTGGTGATCCTTGCAAAAGTGTTTTCAATGGAGCAGGAGGATGGAAATTATATTACAGTTCTAGAGGCCCAGTGCATGAAATTTTTGTGGGGGGAGGGAGGTGTCCCTCAGCCAGAATTGTGCCCTCTCATAGTCCGGGAGCCCTCGGGATATGTCCAACTGCCAACTTAGGCGCTGGCAGTCAGACATCCTTAGTGCTCCCATGGAGGCAGGAGAGGCTCCCACCACCGCTGCTGTGCTTGGGAGCCATGAGCCCGGCTTCTGGCAGAGCAGCACTCACCTTGTGGGAGCGCACTGACCACCAGAGAGCAGCTCCTGCATTGAGTGTCTGCCTCCTGGTGGTCAGTGTGCATTAGAGCGACCAGTCATTCTGCCGTTCGGTCGATTTGCATATTAGCCTTTTATTATATAGGAAGTTGAAGAGAAAAGGGAGACAGTTGGCATAGTATCATACCGGCTAATGCTATGACTGAAACTATTACAAGAACTAAATGTACGTCTATAAAATATTATAAAATATAAGTCACACAAAAATATACAAAACCACTGCTTGAGCCTGGAGAACCAACAATACAGACGCTGTAACCCCTGTGAGAAGAGATCATACACAACGCGCTCCACATTAGCCCTGGCTTTTTCCCTAAGGTAGGTTTCCATGTCCAAACACGGGGAAACAGAGCCGACGCGGAGTGTGACTGAAGCAAATTTTGAAGTGTGAGAGAAATTCAGGAAAGGAGCCCAGAAAGAGACGAACATATTCCCCACAAGTTGTTGGACAATGCCTAAGCTGCACATGAGTCAGGTGAAACACCACAAACCCAGATGAAAACAGCAGCTGGAAAGCTAAAAGCTGATCACGGATTTCAGCAGCATGCAGCCCTAAGACAGAGGCTAGAGTTTAATCCCTACCAAAGAGGAGATGCTCCAGTCAACATCACAAAATTGTAGCCAAAATCTCAGATGGGGCATGTCCTAGGAACAGAGGAAACCCGAAAGGAGTAAGATCTGCACAAGAAGGTCAATTAAGGTAAAACAAATTAATAGTCTCGCCCTAACAAAGCCTAAATTCACACCTCAGCAGGATCTATCTGCCTGCCAAAAAAATACATAAACAAAAAGGACTAGCTCTTTTTGAAAGAAATCAACAGAGCCTCTACAGTGTGTTTTTTTAAATCCACAATATCCAAACTTATGAAGCTTGCTCATGCATAGAATGCGCTAAGCTAGCGGTTCTCAACCTGTGGGTCACGACCCCTTTGGCGGTCGAACGACCCTTTCACAGGAGTCGCCTAAGACCACCCTGCCTATCAGATATTTACATTACGATTCATAACAGTAGCAACACTACAGTTGTGAAGTAGCAACGAAAATAATTTTATGGTTGGGTCACAACATGAGGAACTGTATTTAAAGGGCGAGAAGGTTGAGAACCACTGCACTAGGCTTACTGAAAACCAAGAGTGGTGGGGGAAAAGATCCACGGGTGATTCAGATATTAGGGGAAAATATGGTTGAAGCGTAGAAAATATTAAATAAGCAAAAATTGGAATCTATAAAAATCAAATGGGCATTTTAGAATGAAAAAAAATACAATATTTGAAATTAAGAAATCATTGGATGGGTTTTACAACAAACTGAATACAGTTAGAAGACTGGATTGGTGAACTGGAAAACAGAAACAGAAAAACAAAGGGGAAATGAAGTAGAAAGTAAGAGACATGTAAGGCACAGTCAGAAGACATAAGTGGTATAATTGCAGTACCTGAAGGAGAGGAGGGGGGATGGGAGAGAAGCAATATTTGAAGAGATAATGATCTGGGCTACAATATTTTCTCCCTATTTCTGCAGTCATCTTTGTATCCTGAAATGACGTTTTTTGCTCAAAGTCTGATATCTGGAAAACAGCCTCTTGTATTTTTGAATACCTGCTGTCTTAGTCCGCTTGAGCTGCTATAACAAAAGGCCATAGACTGGGTGGCTTGAAACACAGACATTTCTTTCTCACCGTCTTGGCTGCTGGGAAGTCTAAGATCAGTTCCTGCTGAGGGTCCTTTTCCAGCTTGCAGCTAGATGGCTGCCTTCTCACTGTGTCCTCACGTGGTGGAGAGAACGAGAGCTCTGGTCTCTCTTCCTCTTCTTATAAGGACACTCATCCCATACGGGGTAGGGTTTCACCCTGATGGCTGCATTAAACCGCCCAGGTACCATCACTTTTGGAATTAAGACTTTAACATGGGTTTTTTTGGAGGGGGGCACACAAACATTCATTTCAGAATATTTGCCATGTGCACTGGGAGAGCTGAGCTTAAGGCCAGGTCTGTCTCATGTCATATTAATGATTGCTCTTTCTCCTGTGCTTTGATGCACCCTTCTCACATATTGATGGCCCCAGCTCCCAAGCCAATATATTCTCTATGTTCTATCATAAGGGTAAGCAAACTACAGCCTGTCACAATTGGTCTTCCATGTCATCATTCCCTCTCTCTTTCCTACCCAATGAATAGCTAGGGTCTCCCAGAGATTTCTGGTGAATGAGATTTTCACAAGTCCTGTCTTCTAAGCAATCATTAAACAAAATATTACAACAAAGCTTGTAATCCGAGTTAGCACCTAAAAGCTAGAGACTGATGTCAGGCCACTAGGGTGACCGAGTAGTGTGGAACAGCAAGTTTAGATATTCTATTTATATCAAAATCTCAAGTTACCAAAAAAAAAAATCACTAGTTGATATTCCCCATTTGTATTAGAGCTGGTTGTTCAGTCAAAATTGTTTTTTTCCCCCCTTCCTTCTAGGGTATAATTAGGTTCTTTATGCCTTATTTCTATAAGTATAATAAAAATACATTAACCGTATCCATACACAGCTTCCTGGCTCCAGACCAGGTCTGAATGCAGAAATTGGCACCGCAATCATAACAATTACCAACAGCAAAGTCTTTTTCAAAGTTTTTCTTATATATTTCCCTTTCATTACACAAAGGATTAAATAACAAAAAAATTTTCTATGCTCTAATAAAATCATCCATTTTTAGCCTTTTAACTGATGGGAAAAAATTGTTTTCTTCTTAGTGAAAATAGAAAGCATAGATGCTAGCAAATGAATTCATATCTAATTATCCACTTCTCAGTGTGCAGAAAAGCAATCCCAGGATATTTAAGTTGCAATATTCTGCCTAGAAATCAATGTAATAGAAGCTTGATTTTCTATAGAAAATATTTCTTATTGCTTTGAATCATATTCCAAATTTCCAAGTGTAAATGTCCACATCAGCTCGGTTTCAGTATTTAAATATGGTGCTGGCAGAACTGCAGGGCTCTCACAACAAAAATGTATGTTGACTCTTAGAACAATTAAATTCTTGCCGATACTAACTTAGTGTGTTCCCTTTCCTAGCTTTCAGATTTGAAACAACTTATCTGGTTTAGTGAAAAATAAGCAAGATTTGTTCAAAGCACCATATAGGGTTCACATACTTCTTGGACTTTGAGTCTCCCAGAAGTAATCTATTCTGAAACCTGTCCCAGTTTTTCAACCAATCAGATCAGAAATAACAGAGTTGAGTGCTAGGAAAAGGCAAAGGAAATTATAGACCCTTCAAATTTGTATTCACACAACTTCCAATGTTATGCATAGTGTGCCAGGATGGTGGCATATTGCTTTAGCTCTTAAGGACCTGGCACAGGAATGGAGAAAGGACACAATAATTTGTATGAATTGCCTTTCTGTGAGACACTCTTCTGTAAAAGTCCATACAACATACAAACAGCCATTCTGGGTCATAAAAACCATGTGTGTGGAATTGTCTAGTTCCACCAAGATAGAGAAATGGAGATTTACTCTTTTGTCTTAAACAACCACCCTCCCCAGAAAAAAAAAGAGATAAAATATATAAAACGGTGGATTTTAGATATTGAACAGCAGGCAGCACTAGACAGCAATTCCTCAAAAGAGGAGAAACAAATGAAGCAAAAAATGCCTTTCCATCTGTATAGCTGAAAAGTAGAAATAACTCACAATCTTCAATCATTCTTCTTTCATTTTTTAATGAAATTTTAAGAAGTGGAAAAGCATCCACTTATTCAGCAAATGTGTATTGAGTCCTAGTATGTTACAGTTATAGGCATTCAGGACTAGTAAGGGAGACAAGCAAGGAACAATTAAACCATAAAATAAGTAATATAATTTCAGCTGATAAAGATTGTAAAAGTAAAACATAAAGAAGGATGAAAGACAAGTTTGTGCCTGTCTTAATGTGATAATCATGAAAGTCATTTTTAGGAGGATGTTTGAGTGAGAGATCTGAGCATTGAGGTGTGCAGATCTAGAAAAAGAACATTTCTAAAGCAGAAAACGTTGCCTATAAAGGCCATGCCAGAAGAATAAGATCAAGGTAGAAAAGCATTGTCTGGTAGACAATGAGTCCAGAATGGCAGGTAAGGGCCGGATCACGGAGGGCCTTGGGGCTATGGGAAAGCTTAGTATTTTATTTCAAGTAGATTTACTTTAAATCTTGGAAAGTTTTGAGCAGGTGAATGACATGACTAAATTTTTATAAAAAATAATTCCCCTGGACTTGAGTGTGGAGAATGTATAGTATTGGGCTGCAGGTAAGTGCATAAAGACTAAAGAGAAGACAGTTTTAGGAGCAGAGCAAGAAGAGATAGGGGACCAGAATGGTGGCTCTAGTTGTGGTAAGAAGCAACTTATTTCAGGAGACATGCTCATATTTATACTAAAATATATACTACATTGCCAATACTGTGTGCTAAGTACATTCATGCAATGGCTTGTTTAATAACACAGCAACCATATGAGATAGGCATTATAAGTAGTATGCCCATTTTACAGATGAGGAAACTAAAAGACAGAATGGTTAAGTACTTAAATATTATAAGCTATTAAGACGTGAGGCCTGGATTTGACCTCATGAGTCTAGCTCTAGAGCTCTAAGCTCTTAACCATTATATCCGCGCTGTAGAGCCCACAGGAACTGCCAATTTCTCACCTCAGTCACACAGGCTGTCTTTTGGTTTATCCAACATGATGTGTAGCTCTTGTTGAAAACAAAATACTGGAGGTTAGGGTTCTCAAGCCCCTACAAGGATATTAATGGGCTAGAACTGGATTTTGTTGCCAATGCCCCAAGTTGCAAAACAGAAGCTGAGAAAGGTGTAAATGCTGTTAATTTCATAGCGGTATGACATACCTGTACTGGGAAAATGCACGCTGCAGGACTCTGGAGTCTTTCCTGCAACTCAAAGAGGTGTGTTTACCAACAGCTATTAATTAGACCATGCTTTCAGAAATCTGCACATTTTTTCTGCTCTTGTACAAGATGTATCATTATAAGGGATTCTACTACAGGATCCAAGGCATCAGATGAACAATTTTAGAAGCAAAAACCAGAAAGGAAATTGAGATAGAGATAGAGATAGAGATAGAGATAGAGATAGAGATAGAGATAGAGATAGAGATAGAGAATTTATATTATATCAGTGCCTATTTATCATATGACCTATATTATATGTTACACTAGAGGCCCGATGGGGTCCCTCAGCCTGTGGGATAGGGCCGAAATTGGCTCTCCAACGTCCCCTGAGGGATCCTGATTGCGAGAGGGTGCAGGCCAGGCCGAGGGATCCCACCGGTGCACAATCAGGGTTGGGGAGGGACATGGGAGGTTGGCCAGCTGGGGAGGGACCACAGTAGGGATCCAGGGTGTGTCTGGCCCTTCTTGCTCAGTCCCAATTGGCTGGTCCCCAGCAACAAGCTAACCTACTGGTTGGAGCATCTGCCCCCTGGTGGTCAGTACATGTCATAGCAAGCAGTTGAGTGGCCTTAGCATATCATTAGCATATTACATTTTGATTGGTTGAACAGACGACCAGACACTTAACACATTAGACTTTTATTATATAGGATATTTAGGTACATTTACCAAAGGGTGTATATACAAAGTTTTGGTGATATGAATCCCATTGTTCTAATGAGACTTTTTTCCCATTAAAAAAAACAAGTGATCAAATTTTATAAGATAACATTCCCTTTGAAATTAAAATACATTTCATATTCTTTTCAAAGAGTCACCATTTCCATTGAGGTTTTTGTTTGCAATCTCAGAGTATTAATTCAGTAAAGAAAATTAAATATTAATACGAATGTGGGATAGATCATTTTCTTTCTTTCTTGGGTTTAGAGCTTTGTTCTGCTTTTCATGCTGAGTACATGAGGTGAATGTAGATGAGCCAAATAAAATTAGACATATTAGCATGTCACAATTAATACCAAATGACAAAAAATAATTTCTGCACGCCAACTTGAAATGAGATTTTTTGGACCCATTTTAATTATCAGTAGTTTCAGTTTTATTATTAATTACCAACTGCTGGAGCTGACTACAGTTGGCTTCATTTGCATTTTAAATAATTAGTGTTTAATAATGTATTATGCATTACACAGATATTCATAGAGAACCCAAGTTTCAATTACCTGTCACTTCAAATTATAGGCTCCCAGGAATTGGCTTCTGCCACATAACCCATAATGGAACTGACCAAAGTTAATAGAAAGTGGGAATAAAACTATATAGCCAGTTAGGCATGAGTAGATTTCAAAATTAAGCAATTCACATACCTTTTAATATATTTCTCTGCAGGAATTAAAGAGTTGTCTGGTGAACCTTTCTAAGTCTCCCTCATTTGTAATAAAAGAGATAATAAAGACAGTGTCTGTCGCATACAGATTGTTCATTATCCATATAAAGGAGTCTTGTTCCGTTGTCAGGATTTCATCAGTGATCTGCTTTAAAACTCTTTTGAGTCATGAGCTATTTCTAAAAGCAGAGATAACTAGTACATAGTATTATATGTGGAATAAAATCTGAAGTCCTCATCTGACCTATGAGGCCTTGAGAGTGGGGACCGTGGAGGTGGGGTGGAGGGGAGGGATGGAGGTGCTTAGCCTGAGAATGCTTTGTAAGTTTGCCAGATGTGGCCAGGTTTGAGAGCACCACCACACATGATCATGTCCAGAGCTGTAAAGCCTGCAAAGTTATTAGAAATGCACATCCCAAGGCCCCACACAAGACCTACTGAATCCGAAACCGGGAGCAGAGCACAGTGTCTGTGTTCATTAGTAAGCACTCTGGCAGATTGTGATGCCCACTGCCGTGTGAGAACCAGCGCCCCAAGATGTTGAGATTCACAATGTGTTTTACCTGCAGCAACATCAGCATCGCCTGGTGGCTTGTCAGACATGCAGAACCCCAGACCCATCCCAGACCTCCTGAAGTCAAATCTGCAGTTTAACAGAATCCCCAGGTGACTGGCAGGTACGTTGAAGTTTCGAAGCACTGTGCTAAGACAGTGGTTCTCAATCTTGGCTGCAAACTGAAGTACTTGGAGGGGCTGCAAAAATGCAGATGCCTGGTGAGCTGAGCAGGCAGCTCCTGGTTCTCCCCACTTCAACACAGAGAACCCCACTTTTATCCACTTTATATACCTGTGTTTGAGATAAGCTTTCATGGTATGAAGGGCTCTACTTCCACTAACCACATTTGGCTTCAGCGACTGCCCTTTTCACCGGAACAACCTCAGAGAAAATCACAGTCGCTGAAATAACTTAATGAGTCTGACTCTTGCCTCTTTAGAGCTCACAGCGTCCTTAGCTCCCAAAGTAGCCTCTGCTCCTTTCTGGGTGTCTCCACATTCCCTCTACTGCTGGGATATGTTCCCTGCAGCCCGCACAGTGCCAGAGCCACTCTACTTGCCCCGCCTCTCCCCTTACCTACTGGTCACTTTTTGTCCCTTTGTCCTAAAACACAGCACTGCATCGCCTTGGTTTTGGAGTCTCTAATAAAAATAGTTCCTCCAGCTTCTGCCTCAAGTGACAGAGTAGGTGGGGTATGTCCTCTCACTTCCTCACCATAAAAACAAACCAGGAAAGCCATTCCCTTAGTGCAGTGGTCGGCAAACCGTGGCTTGCGAGCCACATGCGGCTCTTTGGCCCCTTGAGTGTGGCTCTTCCACAAAATGCCACGTGCAGGTGCGCACATACAGTGCGATTGAAACTTCGTGGCCCATGCGCAGAAGTCGGTTTTCGGCCTGGGCGAGTCTATTTTGAAGAAGTGGCGTTAGAAGAAGTCGGGGTACCTTCGCTGAGGTCGACCCCTCAGATTGAGGATGTTTTTAGCAAAGACCAGCTTAGGAGTACCCTAATTACGTTAATAACAATGCACCTACCTATATAGTTTAAGTTTAAAAAATTTGGCTCTCAAAAGAAATTTCAGTCGTTGTACTGTTGATATTTGGCTCTGTTGACTAATGAGTTTGCTGACCACTGCCTTAGTGTTAGTGAAATGAAAACACCCACAGGAATGTGCTCACAAAACACGCTTCCTGAGAATCATCTCTTCATGCTGTATCAGACATACCAGAGCTAACCACCACTTAGGTCCTGTTGGAACCTGCTGCATTATGTGAGCAAACTGAGTCTCACAGGGACCGAGTCTCAAGAAGCCCCTTAGACAGTAGATGGAGATACAGGGGCCTGGTTCTATGAGTCCTGATTCAGGCAGATCTGCTTTCACCACATGCAATCTGCCTCTATTGTCTGTGATCTGGCATCACTCCCCGCCCCCACACAGTGTACCGTCCGCCTGGAGCAAAGGTAGCCAGTTCCCCACTGCCAATGGAAGGCGGGAGAGCAGGAACATCAGCACCATGTCAGTAGACTGTAAATCTACATGCAAGATGGCAGAAGACGTGTGTTTAAAAGAAATATTTGAGGCAATGTTTTCAAGAAGAAAGTCCTTATGTACCACAAAATCATTGCAAGCTACTTGCTGCTTGAACACAGATCTTCCTTTTTACCCCCAAACATTTATTTCCATTCCAAACTTACACGTTATTTCTTGTTTCCAACAAAGTTTGCTTTATGAAATGTCGTTCATCCTGAGGCAAAAAAGTGAATGTATAGTATTTTCAGGTGTAGGATATTCTTGAATCATGTGTGGACAGTTGAAAACTTTGATGTTTCAGGAGCAACAACTAAAAACCACCAGAGCCTTGTCTCATTGTGGTGACAATGTAATAATGTCTTAAATGAATCCAATAAATTAAGTGGACTAGTTCCTGGACTATAGTTCCTGCTCAAAAACTATTTGTGGACAAATGAAAAAATGAGTTTAGCAATAAATGAAAAAATTAGTGCAAAAACAAGGAAGTTTGTGCTTTTACATTAGTTGCCTAACTCTGGATATCAAAGGTTGTGAAAACTTGGAGCACATTATTTCCATATTTTTTTCTGCTACACTTTCTTTGAAAGCAAAAAGGTGGATACTTAATCTCTACATTGATTTCAAAAATTCACATATTCACACACTTGCATAAACATTCTCAGGACACATGATAAAAGCATACCAGTGACTGCTATGAATGCTGTAATGGGGGCTGTATTGGCTAATTTCACACAATAATTTCTCGATATTTGGACCAAGTTAAATGGCTGCATGAAAATTTGCTACATATTTTCCAATTCTGTTCTGATGGAAAATATCTACTTTGCTTAAATAGGCGAGAGTGAAAGTCACAATGTACTGACATCCAGCATGAAATGATGCTGACATTCACTCTGACTCTGCAGGCTCAGGTAGACATCAATTGCAATTGTATTTTTCTAAACACTCTCTTGTCTGATGTTCTAGAGACTCCAGTAGTCAGTATAATTTTCATCTGCTAAGCCATTCAGCCTCTGACGTAGGTGACAGACAAGTGTGGATGGCATCTTTCTGGAGCAGAGTGGTGAGACATGGACAAATGCCTCCTCCCCTTTTTTTTTGTCCTCTGCTTCTGATGCTGCTCATTAGTAGACCTGCCCAATGAATATAACGTAACTGGTACTTGATCGCACCTGTGGCAAGGTTAGTTTCAGTTTGGTGTTATTAACTTCATCCCACTGACCTCCATTTCAACAGGCTCTCTCTCTAGCTAAGGCAGTGGTTCTCAACCTTCCTAATGCCACGACCCTTTAATACAGTTCCTCATGTTGTGGTGACCCCCAATTTCATTGTTACAAATTGAACATAATTAAAGCATAGTGATTAATCACAAAAACAATATGTAATTATATATGTGTTTTCCGATGGTCTTAGGCGACCCCTGTGAACAGGTTGAGAACCACTGAGCTAAGGAGTATCAACCAAATATATTAACAAGTCCAAAGTCAGACTTGCTGGGTGTACATCCTACTGTATGCACTAAGATTTCATTGTAATCTTGTGTATCTGTTTCTTCATCAGTAAATAGGAATGCCAATAAAATCAACATGAATAATAAGACCGGTGATTGAGTCATTCCATGAGCAATTATTTATCAAGTGCCTGCTGCATGCCAGGCACTATTGCAGGTTGGGAACATGGCGATGATCAAAACAGGGGAGTCCCTGAGCTTATCAGTGATGGTGAACCTTTTGAGCTCGGCATGTCAGCATTTTGAAAAACTCTAACTTAACTCTGGTGCCGTGTCACATATAGAAATTTTTTGATACAGTATTTGCAACCATAGAAAAGCAAAGGCATATTTTTGATATTTATTTTATATATTTACATGCCATTTAACAAAGAAAAATCAACCAAAAAATGCGTTTGCGTGTCACCTCTGACACGCGTGTCATAGGTTCACCATCACTGGCTTACATTCTTGTGAAAAGAAACAGAGGGCAATCCACGTATGAGCTTGACCGGCACACGATAAACTGTGCCTTCTACACACAGTTACTGAGCTCTCTGCGACCGCGTGGGTTAAAAATAGTCATCTCAAGGTGATATTCTCTTGAACATTTGTTTTCCTACTTGTGATTTCTGTATTTTCCAACACAATTACAATGAACAGGGTCACTTTGGTGAGATAGTCACAAAAACAACAAAAGAGCCACGACTTAAACTAACCAATACCTAAAAGTGTTTCCATGGTGTCTCATAGACGTGTGGTTCAGGGAATGACTCAGTAGACATTACCTTTCATGCTGTTTTCAGCCTGGAAGCGTATTTTCCAGCCTTAGCACGTGGCCCGTTCATTCTCAGTTATTTCAGCATCTCTCATTCTTTGGTCCAGTCTCTCTCCTGAAACTTCTCCTTAGTGGATGGACCTGACCATTATTGTTGTGTTTCCAAACCCTCATTTAATGAAAAATTATTCTATTTTTTTCATCTTTATACAATCAAACTCTCAAGCAAACATTATTGCTAATGAGCTTCACCTATTTCTTGGCTTTTCAGGTAAACTGTCTTCTCTTTTTTAGCATTGAATGCTTTGTAGTTTTCCCTAACTCTGTATGCAAAATGTTATAATTAATGTTTTTCTTCTTTCCTCTTTTCATAATCAGAGCATCGCCAAATCCCGATGCCTGCTTTTTAATGACATGTCTGGCTCTACATAGATTAGCATAGCTTCTAAACATCCCAGAAAGTCTTCTTCCTTTCCTAAATCCTTTTCCAAAACCATGGTATTATTGTATTACTGTCATTCTTCTGAAATTACTTGGCTAATTTTCTTCCATTTATTTTGCTGGATTACTTTTTTTTTTTGCTTGCTTATGATATTTATTTTTAAATTCCCAAATTACTATTTTTGCCATGCATATCCTTATACAAAATGAAAGTATCTGTTAATTTACCTCATATTTTAAGAAGAGACTCAAAATTAAAAGTCAAAAGTATTACCATATGTTAAGCATGGAAGATATTACTTAAAACAAAGCTTTATGAAAGACAGATATTCTCAAATTTAGTTTTAAGAAATTGCACTTCCCTTTAGGGCTGAAACAATATTCCCAAGACCACTTGTTACTTGACAAAAAATACATATGAAAATTTCTGCAGACTCCTTTCCCCAAACATTCCTGGCACATGGCCCTGTTCCATAAATCTACCTTGCATGTCACTCTGTCCCCAGCCAGCCTTCTGGTGCCAGGTATATGATCACATCACACTATCTGTACTGGGCTTGCTAAGACTACTGCTGATCTCTCTACCTCTCCACCCTTCCCCAATGGGGGCATGGCCCGCCTCTTAATTCTGGAAAGCTCAGTTAAGTCTTACCAAAACTATCCTGAAGACATGAGGAATCATAAAGCATAGCCAAGCAGCACTTTAAAACTGTACAGTTTCTTGGCCTATGGCAGACTCTGTAGGCTCCTCCCCAGATCTCTATGAGAGGTTTCTCTCAATTTCCGCACATCTGCCATCATGTTACTGAAGCCAGCTTCTCTCCTCAACAGAGGAAGGCCCTTCTGCCAATATTTTCCATTCCTTGGAATCAAGATCCCAGAAAAAATAAAGAGAATATTTTAAAGTAAAAGTTTACTCTAAAAATATAGCATTTTTTTTTAAGAGAAGAGAATAACATCTACTTCGTAATGCAGAACAGCTCAGCTCCTTCTTTTACAAATTCCTTCCAAAGTAGGATCTTGATCTTAAACTTGTATAACTTAAGGATCCCCTGGAACAGCTCCCCCATAAACAAAGGGGGGAAACCTTCCCTGAAAGATAAAGGCACACCTCTATCTAGAGAAACTAAACAGGCTGGCTGCTTCCAAATATCAATCTCCCTTCCCTCACTTCCCACTTTCCCCACCTATAGCCATAAAGTTTCAAAACTCTTGAGGTTCAGTCCCAGAGAAACGTGTTATGCACATGTATAACTTGACTCCAACTCTTTGCTCCTAATTATGAAACAAGGATTGAAAACTGAACTTGACTGTGATCTCAAGCTGAGGAGTACCACATTTTATTTTGGAAACGTGAGCCAGAGAACACAGCCTCAGGACCAACCAGTCTGCAGTATGGCTCTGTTTATGCGAAGCTGAGGCTGCAATAATCACCTGTTTAGAGTTTAGTGGCTGTAAGGAAGGAACTAAAGACCTGACCTCATAAAACACACAATACGATGCTACGGAAGAAACCCAAGGGAACCAATGTAGAACTTCTAGACTGTAATGTAGCTTGCCCTTCCTATGATTGATATGAACTGAGTTGATCCCAAAATGTCTCTGAAAAAGGCATCCATAAACACTTTATCAATTTGGAATCCAGCAGGAAACAGGTGACGCAATCAAATTGGATAAATTGAAGAGAGCACAATAAAGGGACTGTTCACAGAGGCAGGCAGCTTAGGGAAATCACAATTTATAGGGCAGCACCCTTGGGCCAATAACAGTGGAGAGCTCTTACTACCCCAGATCTGAAGGGTCAAGGTGAGAGAGCAGTGGTGCAACCAGGAGGCAGAGAGGTCTATGTGGAGATGGGGGCCTGCTAGGAGCTAATGATGTTGCTGTAGGGATAGAAGCATCACATGGCAGTCCCACAGGATTGCGAGGGAGCCAAGGGGACACACACCACCGTCACTCGTCTCTTGCTCTGATCTCCTGCCTGGCTTGCTCCCCATGGCTGAACCCAATAGGAGCAATCTACACAGTCAGTCCACGGGCACAGGCAGGAGGAGAAGGGTGGAGAGAGTATCTGGAGAGGCAAATGTCCCACTCAATAGCATTTCTGGCCTTCCATTTCTGCCTTGTATGAGGGGCGCCTGACTTTGGATCAGAGAATGAATAGGAAGCCAAACTAATCTGAGAGAAAAACTAAAACTTAAACTTAATGGCTGATTTATTTAGGATTACTAAATCAATTTCTCCATTCATCTTAAGCACACGATGCCTAGAATAGATGATCTCCCTCTGCCTCCAAAATATTTTGCTATGCATACAGAATTAAATTTTATTTTGTAGGCAATAGGTTCTGATAAATTCTGACCTGGAGAATGGCAGGCCCTTTTGCATATTAGTTCAAAAGATTATATTTCTACGTGGATCTAGAATATTACTATATTAATAATATACCAGATATTAAAGAGAGTGGACTAGAGAGAAGATGATGGCTGTGAGAATCTTGGAAGTACAATTAATAGAATTTGGTGGTTGATTGAATATTGGCATTAAATTAGAAGTCCAGAATGACTTTTAGACTCCTAGATTTTTTTTAATGTGTAGATGGTTAGGAAGAGGTTCAGATAATCGTTCAATTTGGAACATACAGAGTTCAATGTAACTGTGAAATCCAACAACTGAATATATACCCATCACACAAAAGAAAGAGATATGGAAGTTACCACAAGGTAGAAAGTGGTTAAGGCCATGGTTATGAAGGGACCAGGTAATGATGGAGAGCAGAACAAAGAGATGGCCAATAATGAAGGCTTTAGCAACAACATTTTGAGAAATCCGCTCTCTTCTTGTTTTAGTGCCATTGCTAATTTTTCCCATTAGACTATAAGAGCCATTAAGGACAAGGACTTGGCCTATTCTATATAATAAAAGGCTAATATGCAAATCGACCAAACAGTGGAACAACAGGTCATTATGACACACACTGACCACCAAGGGGCAGACCCTCAATGCAGGAGCTGCCCCCTGGTGGTCAGTGCGCTCCCACAGAGGGGAGTGCCGCTCAGACAGAAGCCATGAACCAGGCTCACGGCTGACAAGCTCAGCAGCAGTGGAGGGAGCCTCTCCTGCCTCCATGGCAGTGCTAAGGATGTCCGACTGACAGCAGGCCCATGTCCAAGGTCCTGAGCCATCAGTCAGACATCCCCCGAGGGCTCCCGGACTGCATGAGGGCACAGGCCAGGCTAAGGGAACCCCCATACCCCAAGTGCACGAATCTTGTGCACTGGGCCTCTAGTCTTGTTTATAACAGATATTTTTTAAAGTGTTTGCAGAGTGTCTGGCACATGGTAAGTACTCACTATATATTACTAAATGAACAGTGAGTTCAATCTGGCTAATGGGAGAGGGTGATTGGATTTAGGAAATGGCGTTATTTAGAGATCAATTCTCTCCCAAGGATTATCCCACCTACACCTCTCTCAGGGCTCCCCATTGAATCTGAAGTTCTTTTTCCTGGTTGACTGTTGCTGGGAATTTATAATATATCTTTTTTACTTCTATTTCTTAATTTTCAAATGTGTCTTGATTCTTGCATTTCAAACTTTCTTTCAGGTCTAGAAGTAAGAAACGAAACATTTTAATCATGCTGTTGTATCCCGTTTTCCCCACAGAAAAGCTTTTCTGACGTGGAAAACCAGAGGCCCATTCTAAGTTTGGAAAGCAATCACCGCCAACTGAGAGAACACATGCTTATAAATGCAGATAGGTAAGATACTAAAAATCTGAGAGTACTTTAAGGACTGTGTATCTTAAAGCAGTGGTCTCCAAAGCAGGGTTGCTTACCCTTGGAATACCCCAAACTCTCCAAGGGGCACATGGGCTCATAAAGGGAAGCAATGTTTAATGGATGATAGTAGTATTCAAATCATTATGGTAATTAGATTCCACTGAGTGTATTTGTAAGACTGATATTACATGTTAATTTTAGAATGACAATATTTAAAATATACCCCCAAATGACATCCTTTACAATTGTCTAACTTTATGATGAAAACATTTTTGGTTGACAACTTAAAAATAATGGAAATTTTATTTTAGAGCAAACACTTTAAACAATCATTTAAGAATTACTGCCTTAAGACATCACTTTTAATCTTCAACAGGGACGATTAGATGGAACTCTGAGTTAAATTCCAATTTAAAGCCAGCATTTGCTTATTCTGTAAACACCTCAACAAAAACCATTTTTGTTCTTGTTTGGCATTTGCTCTCTCTTGTCCAGCTGGGATCCAAGCATACAGAAATGAGTAATAATGGGGAAAGATTATACCATCTTGAATGACTCATTCAAAGAACTTGATAAACTTTCCATTTAGGCTTGTTTTAGAAAAGACTTACTGGGTGAATTCTGGTTTGTTTAGCAAATGGCAATTGCAGCACAATAAAAAGAGGATGCACACATATCAGCACAAAAGTATCACTGTGGGCCTTTTACTTCACTGCATTTGTAATATTAGGAAAGAGAAACACATTAAAAGATGTTAAAGTTATCATTGAAGCTACATGATAACATTTTCTTGCCTTCATCTAAAATACATTTTCTCCTGTGGATCCTTTTCTTGGCAGGTATTCATGTACAGGTAATGCACAAAATCAACTCTGAAATTCTGTGCAACCTATTACATTTTTTTCTGTCCATTTCCCAACTCCATAACTTTATTTTACATGTTTTATGATTTCTGGGCTTTTAGCTCAAAGCTAATCCAGTTCCTACTTCCTGCACAGTATTGAAAATTCAGTTAAGATTGGCAAAGGTCCACTGGTTATCACATTAAAATGATGTGCCCTTCCCTATACAATCTCTCTTACCTCTTCTCCATATCTGTTGCCCTGAAAGGTCACCTCTTCTTAAATAGCCACCTATGTAGTAGGGGCACATTCTCCCCCCTCCCCCCCATATGCAACCCTGCTTTTAGACATGAATAGAAAGCCACCTCCAGCTGACTTCGAGTAGTGCAGGTCTCCTTAAACTTCTCACTCTGTCCAGTATTCTGGGTGATGGAACATCTCACAGTCTGTATTATTTGCACCTAAAGCAATAAATATTTGCTTAATGAAATTATTAACATGCAAATTCTTATATATTCTTTTGGGTAATTTCTGCTTCCAGTTCTGTGTAAAAGATATGACAGGTTGCACATGGAAAGGACAAGCTCAGCAAGGAAAAGATTTTCTGAATCTATTCCTGCCCCACTCTCCTTACACCTTTGACATTCCCAGAAAGAAACCTTGATATAAGTTTCAACTCACCTTTGTCCTTTATATCTTCTGTACAACTGCGAAGCATATAA
This sequence comes from Myotis nattereri, assembly GCF_964212035.1. Lineage (NCBI taxonomy): Eukaryota > Metazoa > Chordata > Mammalia > Chiroptera > Vespertilionidae > Myotis > Myotis nattereri. The sequence goes on along the minus strand of NC_138079.1, from coordinate 45,703,600 downwards.
TAGATTTGTTCTTCCAAGTTATCAATAAAGATACTGAATAGAATTGGCTGTAAAATAAATCCCACGGGTTGTATCCAGTATAAAAATTTATGTAGGCATAGACCTACATCTCCAGGGCCTAGTACAGTACCTGGCACATAGTAAGTACATAATAAATAGTAAATGAATGAAAAATGAAGGAATGGTGGATAGGAACTTGACATCTTCTGATCATTATTTAGATATGATCTTCTAACCAGTCAATTTACCTCCTAAATGTATAATAATTGGAAACAATATATTTTATATTTTTCTTGAGAATGTCATGCAGGCTATAAAGATTACCTGCATCCACTTCAAAGTAATTATTAAGTTTGGACAATGACTTGGGTTGTCTACACTTGATCCCTCATCAATCAGAGTAATGGCACATCCCCCAAAGGCTTATTGGGAGACCATGCACATAAAACACTCAACCTGGTTCGTGGAAAGCATTTGGTAAATCTGAGCTATCACTTCTCCTTCTGCACATGTCTTTAATACTTGAGATTAATGCATAGGTGTGGAGATGTAAACAGTATTGGAATCATTATGTCAATTTTTGCAGTGACATATACAATCATCTCTCTGTTAGCCACAAAATCATTTCATGTTAGCAGCTTGTACTCGTGATGGAACCAGAATGTAAAAATGTTGGTGCACATCAGGATTTAAAGTTGTAAATAACCAGACCAGTCACAGAATAGTAAAAGAAGGACTTTAGGTTTCTTTGGTGAAACAAAAGCAGGTATAAAAAGTTACAAAGTTTTTAGATTTTCATTCACAAAAAAAACACACACAATCATTCACATTTTACACTATACATGGTATAATATAAATACAGGAAGTATTATGTGCATTGCAATAAAAGAGGGGAAAGTAAAACCTAATAGGGCCACACACGGTTGCTCTGTGCTCTGGAACACTTGGTGGTGGACTACAGTTAATGCAACAACCAGGGAACTTGCTCAAAGACACTGTGAATGGTTGTAGCCACTGTGCTACCTTCTCAACAAAAGAAGGTTTCGTGAAAAGAATCAATGTCGGGGCTGTTCTTTTGCTATCTGCATTTCCTACGTTGTCTACTTTTCTTAAGATTATTCTTACTGAAATTAGGGAAAGACTCCTAAATGCCTTCTTTTCATGACAGATGTTTATTTAAGCATTAAATTAAGTGGATAATAGTTCAAAGTCATCTTCGGCAGTCAGTTTATTCAAATAAAGGGGAGAAAATGAGTGGGAGGTGATAGGAAGACATTTTAACACATACACCTAACTATGTCTATATATATATATATATATATGTTCCTTGCTTAGAATCGGCAAACACCATTTGCTGAAAGCTATACACTTTTCCACTCTTTTCATAATAGACACTTGATGCATTCTATCCATCACATTATTGAATCAGGGACAAAGTACCTAAGATTATATGGTTCCAAACTGTGTGAGAGAAGCACAAAGGCTAACACTGAAAAATAACTAGCACGCTATGTCAATTTTCAGGTTTGGGGGAAAATAACATCCAATAAATTAAATCAGTATGGCTTACTTCATTTATTTATGTATGCTTCACAGCTGCAGCATTCATACATGAACATTCAAAACTTTATAAAAGATTAAAATGGTTATATATACAAAATTTCTTTCTTTGAACGTGTGTTGTTTTAACAATCCCCCACCCTCCAGAGCCCTGGGTCTATATCCATTTGAAATGTGTTGATCTGGAACCTTGCAAGTTAGTGTTACGAAAGCCATTAAAAAGTAGACCTGGTTGAGTTAATAATTAGCACTTTGACCCCTAAAAATGCTCCTGATCAGAGAAAAGTCCTCCATTCAGGCCTTTCTTGTAAGTGAAGAAAAAGGAATGCAGCAAAGAAGAGTTCCACATTGCAGTCCTTCATCCCATCAGGTCCCGTTAGCCAGGCTTCAGCAGCACGTGAAGCCAACTGCAGCTAAGGCCGAGATGGTGCAGTGTGGCCTACAAGACTCTGTGTTTGTTAGTTGTCCAGGAAGAGCCGTCCTCAGTCTTGCTGATAGTCAAAGGGCACGTGAAACCATTTCCAGCCTAAACAAACTACCCAAAGCAGCCAAACCAATGATTAAAGACCGCGGAGGCTCCATAATCATCATTAAATATGCCAGGACTCAGTGTGACTTCTTATTTTATATACAGGATTAAAATCAACATTAAATCATCTTATTTACATTGCCATTGGTGCTGAAATGGAGCTTTTTAAATAGTACAGTAGGCTGGTATACATTATAAAATGGTCTGCACTGGAGGCAAACAGAAAACTGAAGACATCAGATAGGCTGTAAATGGTTTCTCTCTGCCCTTGTTTTCTTTCATCTCATTTGCTCTCTTTTTGAATGCCAATGCTTTCTTTTAAGATGTTTGGGGAGCGCAGCAACCCCCAACTGACTGAACGGTGGTCCATAAATCCAGACCAACGGATAATACTTCTCGAGGTGATAGGAAAGGCACAGGAAGTTAGGACTTTGGCTGAAATGATGAAAACACATGTTCGCCATTATAGGGATCAGCGCCTGGACTCCTGCCACCTTCGGCTCCAACGGTGATCATGTTTTGATGTATTTATTGAATTGTCCTTTGATGAGGAGGAATTTTTTAAGTATTTCTTAGAATAAGTCCTTTGGTATGCAGATGCTACATGGAAGGAAAAGAAAGAAAGAAAGAAAACACAACAATATTACTTGCTCCATACCCTAAACTACCAGTACCGCAGCTGTAAAATGGTGTCTAGTAGCTGTTATAGCACGGTTGTCCATTCCTTCTAAAGTACCACTTACGGTTCATGCAGGTAATTTTAGGCATAGCCCAATTTCCATTCCCTAGGCAACGAATAGTTGGAAGGTGGCGTTGAATGAAACCATCTTTGCAGTGATATCTAATCAGGGAGTTGATTTCATAACGAGGTTTCATCTTTCCAAAGGTCTTGGCATTTTCTACAACAGGGGGCTGGCCGCAAGCAACTAAAGAAAAGTAAATCAAGTTATTTCCAAAGAATCTAAATATTTCTATCAGTATGAGCCTCTTTTTATCTCTTTTGCTACTTATGAAACCAATCTAGCACCATCATAAAAAGCAATCAGAACTCACAAATTGAAAATATTCAAGAAAAAAAAGGTAAATAATGAGGCTCTGGGCCCAATTTGACTCCCAGATTATGTCATCTTGGATTGCATTTTATTAAAGAACCATTTGGCTAATGGTCATTTTTTCTGGAAAAATTCCAAATTAAAAAGTACCAGTTTCATGTAGCCAGGTGGTATTGTCTTAATCACTAACTCAGTTTTTATTTATTCCCCATTTTCACTTGGAACAATAATAAATTTGTGAAAATTAACTATTACTGTAACTTTCCTGAAAACACTTAAAATCTAAAACAACATCATAGATTCAAAATATGGGTAAAACATGGCCAAATTGATACTCTTAAGTATCGAGAAAATATCTCTGCTTCTATTTACTCTTTTTTGACTTCTCTATGAGACAAAGGGAAAGTCGGGACTTCATATTCGTGCTTGATTTTGTAATTATCTTAAAATTTAAACTCTTGAGAAGGGTAATGAAGGTAAATTTTGGAAAATTTATAATTTTTAATTTACAATAAAAATTCTAAATATCAACAAACTTAGCAATAGTAAAAAAAAAAAAAAAAAAAAAAGTAAAAGAAACCTTGCAATCCAGAAATTCAAGAGGCTGGGCAAATTGATTCAACTGAATTTGAACTTAAAGTTTTATTCAACGTGGTGTACTTGTTCTAAATGATATGCTTTAAAAATTAACATTTGTAATTAGCAAAAGAAGTTATCTTTAATGAAACATGAGCCAAGCATCTCTTTTCACTCACATAAGACTTGTCACTCAGATAGACATAACCTAAAAATAGATTATAAAATCACACTATATATAAGAAATTAGAAATATTTGTACATGTATTTTATCTTCACAAATTCCTAAAGCAGAGATTTCTATAATAACATATCATTTTCAATTAATAAACTACACAGTGTATGTGGTTCAGTGATAACTCAATCTGGATACCTGCACTTCTCTTGTTATACTATAAAAAGCCTATACCAAAGTCTAGATACTAGCAAGTATAAGATAGAATGAGACCAAACTTACACAGAAGGTTAAAAATTATGAACTAGATAGTTCATTATACTTAATTCTGTGCTATGTTGACAAATTAGAAATTATCTTTATAATTGTGGGGAAAGTAATGTTGAGATTTCTTCAAAAACTAGTTATATATGAATACCTATATGAAAGCTAAAATAGTTCAGTGAATATGGTACTGGCAACAACAGCGGATAGACCAGAAGTAGATCCACACATGTATGCATGATATTTGACAGAAGCGACATGGCAAAGCAGTGAGGAAAAGTAGCTTTTGCATTTGGACAATTGGGTATTTTTGCGGAAAAAGTTTACTTGGTTTCTTACCTCGGAGAATACAAGGAAAATCAATTCTAGATGGATTAAATATATAAATATAAAACACAAAACTCTAAAACACTTAGTAAACAACATAGAATATCTTTGTGATTTTAGGGTAGTAAAGGTTTCTTGAGATGAAAAATGGTTTAAACCATAAAGGAAAATGTTACGAATTGAAGAATTCTGTTCATCAAAAAATGGCATAGGGTAAGAGTAAAGACAAGCTACAAACTGGGAGAAGATATTTTCAAAATATTCAATTATCAAGATATTCATAATCAGAATATAAAAAGAACTACAAATCAATATATAAAAGAGAAGCAAACGTTTTTAAAAAATAAGTAAAAGACATGAACAGAAACTTTATAGAAGAAAATCCATGAAAATAACCTATAAGTGTATGAAACAATATTAAGGGAAAAGTATCCAAGAAAATGCAAATTAAATAACAAGAAATAACATTTTATACCCACCAGACTGGCAAAAATTTCAAAGTCCAAAAATAACAAATGTTGGCGAAGATGTGGAGTAACAGGACCTTCACACATTGCTGGTGGGAGTGCAAACTGGTACAACCACTTTGGAAAATAATTTGGCTGTTTTCTAGTAAATTTTATGGTACATATATCCTATGACTCAGCACTTGACTCCTGGAAAAATACCCTATGAAAGCTCACAAAAGTCTACCTGGAACAAGTTCAAAAATGTCCACAGAAACATTGCTTACAACAGCAAAAATACTTACTATAGCCCAAATGTCCACTGGCAGGAGAAATGATAAATACGATGTTATATAGTCATACAGTGAAATACCATACAGCAGCAAAAATGAAGAAATACAGCTACATGCATCAACATGGATAAATCTCACAAACATAATACTGAACCAAAAAAAAGAGCAAGGCACAAAATACATACAGTATGATTTCACTTATATAAATTTTAAAAATTTGCAAAACTAAATAATGTGTTGTTTACACATACAAACATATGGGGTAATACTAAAAAGAAAAATAAGGAACTAAGTCATCATCGATGGTTGGAATTGGGAAGTAAATAGATGGGACTGGAAGGAACCTACAGGATCTCCAGTGGATAGCATTCACTGAGGTGTTCTTTTAAATATACATATGCCTTTTGTATATAGTATAGTCCTCCTTTATGGGTATTTAATTAAAAGTAGAACTATTTTGGTCTGTATGTTTTAAGATGCCTAAATTATCAGAAAGGAGAAATGAGTATGCCTTTATAAAAGTCTATAGACAGTTATAAAATTCACATAATTCCCCAGAGAACTAATTAACAAAGAATTAAATCCACATAAATAAAAACCAGACAATAGGGAGATAAAATACAAAGATCATTTTGTTTTGTTTGTTTTCTCCTTTAATGAGGTAGAGCCAAAATGTTATGAATCTCTTTCCCCATTGGGAAATGTAAATTGTGATGCTGGTTTTGGGAATCCTTTTTAGTTATAGGACAGTGGTTTTCAACCTGGAGTAGTTTTCTTCCTCCCCCTCCACAGGAACAGTTGCAACTCCTAGAGGCATTTTTAGTTGTCACAAAGCAGAGGAGAGGGGCGCGTAGTGGGGAGAATGCTACTAGCCTTCTGTGCATAGAAGGCAGAGAAGATGCCAAACATTCTGCAATGCCCAGGACAGCCCCTCACAACTAAGAATTATTGGACCCAAAAGGTCAATAGTGCTGGTGCTGAGAAACCTGCTACAGGAAAAATTAACATAGCATATAAGAATGTTAGCATCATAAAATGAAAAGCATGACTCCAAGGACCATTTGGAGATCTGAGAATGCAAACATGACATTTGGATAAAGACAAACAGTTCATTAAAGGCTTCTTACATTACAAGCAGGGAAAACAGACACTTGGTTTGCTATTTTCACAAGTCCCATTGCAGACGTGCTGAGGCAATGCACAAAATCAGGAAAGCGGCTCATGTCGAAAGGATATTCACAATAAATTCTACTTTAGATCAGAGAAGAGCAAAGTAATCACAAATAACAATTGAGTTTTATCTGAGCTTTGTGTATCTTAACGTTCTCTTTGTTCTAATAGCATTTCTCATTTTTGAAGTTTCCTGAAATATTTACAGTTTTAATTTGTATTTTTATTATTTTTCTATTTTAAAAAATCAAATGGATTTTACATTTTGCATGTGTACTTTGAACTCTTACTTGAGGTCTAGCTCTAGGGACTAAATATTCATGCTTTAACACCATTGCAAACAGGTTAAGAATGTTTATGGAATTACTATTTGTTTAAGGAAGAAGTCTATACAGCTTGCCTTAGAAATTTAAACATACTGGTCAGTGATAAACACAACACATTTTTAAAAAATCAGCATTCTTAACTTTATCTGTTTAATGTCAACTAAGCAATTCTCCTCATTATGGGGCTTATATTACAACTGTTTTTACTTGATTGCATCTTGAGGACATTCAACCACTTCACGGTTTATAAGCATTACAATAAGCTTCTAAGGAAATGATTGAAAAACTCAAAGTCTGCAGAGACCAGGCCTTTAAAAACAGGGAGGACTGAATAAGGACCGCAATGGACTGAAGACCACGGCGCCCGCTGAGGAGAGCGGAGGCTTTCAGCTCCAGTGCTTCAAACCAGGGACACATTTGAAAGGGTCAAATGGGTACCAGTTGTTCTTTTCTTTCAAGTAAAAAGAAAATCTATAATATTTTATGATTTAACAATTTTGAAATGTTGACAACCAATTCTTTAATGCTTTCTTCATCAAAATAAACAGGTCTTCAACCCTTGTGCCGGCTGGGGGGTGTGTGTGTGTGTGTGTGTGTGTGTGTGTGTGTGTGTGTGTGTGTTTAAAGGTACTTGGAGGTAATTTTTCTGCATAAATACTACATTGTTATCTTAAGCACCTGAAATCTATGGTGTCAACATTACAGAAAACAAACTTTTCAATTGCATGGAAAGAATGAAATATTGCAGAGCAACAGGAGATGATGCACATGACATATGCAGCTCGTGTCTTAACGAATGAAGCTTGGTCTTACTGAGTTTACCTGATAATGAATAGGTGGGTTCAGTAGACATTATTAATGGGGTAATGATTACCTGTTCCTTTCTTGCAAGTATAGGTGAGATGGTAATTGCAGGGAACATCATTCCACTCGCCGTTCTCGTGCCAAATGATGACAACACAATCTTCTCCAGAAGAAAAGAAGCTGTCTGGCTGGTTGGGCCTCCAGTTCTCATATTGCTACAAAAGTGGAGAGAAAAAATGACTCCTTGATAGTAGCATATTACAAGCATGATAGTGGCATTGAGTCACAATCAAATTAGAATGGACTAAACAGTTTCGATTTAACCATTAGCTAAAATGATTTTGGTGGTAAAGAAAAAGACTTTTATACTTGAATGGATAATATATGTATGTATCTCAATGTCTCTCTTCAACAATTATGTATTTTTCCTTTGGCAATGAGATATAGCTGAGGAATTTTATTCTACATTTCTAAATAGATAATCAGTACTCAATTTAAGAACTTAATCGTGTTATTATTATTGTTAATTATAGCAGCATTAATGAAAGTGGAACAAATAAAAAGATCATAATCTTATCCCTCTGATCCCTCCACCTTTATGTGCACATAGAATTTATATGATTGTGATTATAGTAGAGTCAAATTTGTATGCTCTCTTTTTTATGTTAGCACTAAAAAGTATCTTTCTTTGTCTTTTTTTAAGTGATTGTTTTATCCAAATTCATTTATTTGGTTAAAAATTGAGACATTTGATGTATATATTTTATGTATTACCTGCTATACCTGTACACATCATTTTATAATTAAACTTTCTGAGTTACTCTGTTTTAGATGTGATCTTATGTGCACCATACAGTTGAGTTTTGCTTTATGATTTAATCTGGAAGTTGTTTTCCTCTTAATAAGAAACATTTACCACGTGTATACATGTTGACAAGATAAGCATTTAAAAATGTATCTTGCTATATGCCTGGCCAGAGTGGCTCAGTGGTTAAGCATCGACCTATGAACCAGGAGGTCTTGGTTCGATTTCCTGATCAGATTGTGGGCTCGATCTGATCCCCTGTGTAGGGCATGCAGGAAGCAGCCAATCATTAATTTTCTCTCATCATTGATGTTTCTATCTCCCGCTCCCTCTCCCTTCCTCTTTGAAATCAATACAAAAATATATTTTAAAAAGCAAATATATCTTGCTATAAATACGTTTGGGGTTTTTTATATAATGTATGTTCAGAAACTAATTGAAAATAATTTTATTGATTTGATGTTTTTCTACTGGTACCCTTATATCTCTGTCTTTAGGTGGTATCTATCAATTCCCCATTCTGAGCAATGATATATAACTGGGAATCTATTTTGCCTTGATCATAATAATAAATGCCGTTTATTCAGCACATATGATGAATGAAGCCCTCTTCTAAATACTTGTTATGCATTATCTCTTTCATCGTTCTAACAGGATTGAGAGTAATTTCAACCTTACAGATATTAAGCACCCAGGGACTCTTTGGTTTATGTTCAATTCTTTGTTACTTTAAAATACTGCCTCCATATCAACCAATAATTATATGAAAAACACAGCCCCTATCCGTATCCAAAAATAACAAGCATTGATGAGATGAAAATATTATTGGACTAAAAATAAGAGTTCACTTTGCTAGTCCCGAGTCTCTTAACTAGAATGTGGAATGGGACAATTTTGTTTGTTCAATGTCTTCCTCACTCAACTTAAGTATCACTTTCCTACTATGCTTTGCCTACTGTGGTTTAACACAAATCTAACGCTGAAGAGACTGTGGACAAACTTCTTTCCTATGGTAGAAGTAGCTTTATTCCTTTAATAAATAATAGACAGGGAGCAACAAAGAAGAGATACAAAAGTCATATTCAGTCTGTTGCTGATGTATAACTAATTTGTTTAACAGATTAAGATAGAATAAAAATAATAAATAAAAAAATCGAAATGTCTTAAAAATAATAAAAATCTATGATTAATTCCTTTTATGATCAAAGATTCCAGACCTACTTAAATATTTAATTTGAATTTTGAGCTCAATACTTTCTAGCTTGCTTTTTTTTAAAAAAAATATATATATATTTTATTGATTTTTGACAGAGAGGAAGGGAGAGAGATAGAGAGTTAGAAACATCGATGAGAGAGAAACATCGGTCAGCTGCCTCCTGCACATCTCCCACTGGGGATGTGCCCGCAACCCAGGTACATGCCCTTGACCGGAATCGAACCCGGGACCCTTCGGTCCGCAGGCCGACGCTCTATCCACTGAGCCAAACCGGTTTCGGCTCTAGCTTGCTTTTTAATGAACTTCTTACAAGCAACCAGAAAATGTCCTCAGAGGTGGAAAATGTCCCAAATCCTAAAAGTATCTGTGCGATGCTTCCCCTTTCTTGTCCCTACCCACACTGCCCATCTCCCTTTCTTCATTTTTCTTCATAACACTTATCGTCTAACATCCCACATGATTTACTCATTTATCTTATTTTTTCTCACTAATAGATTATAAGCTCATTGAGGACAGGAATTTAGGGTTCTTTTATTTAATACTATACCCTCGGTGCCAAGAACTATGCTAGACACATACAGGTGTTTTTTAATAAATAATCTGACACTTATAAGTAAGAAACCACAGAGTGTGTTGCATTCTCCCCTATCTACACCCACCCCGAATCGAAGATGTTGCTTGCTGCTGGCTAATAATGGGTGAAACAGGCAATCACAGATACAACAGGTGGAAGTAAATAACTTCTCTGGAAGACAGCTGGCAATCCATATCAAGAGCCTCAAAAAGTTCCTACCCGTGGACCCCATAATTTCACTTCTAAAATTCCATCCTAAGGTAATTTTAGCTGAACAACACTTTATCTAAAACACTGTTTATACTACCAGTAAATGGGAAACAACAACCTATAGCGTGAACACATATTCAGTCAATTGGGGTATAGCCAGACAAATGGAATATTGTATAACCCAGGGGTGGGCAAACTTTTTGACTCGAGGGCCACAATGGGTTCTTAAACTGGACCGGAGGGCCGGAACAAAAGCATGGATGGAGTGTTTGTGTGAACTAATATAAATTCAAAGTAAACATCATTACATAAAAGGGTATGGTCTTTTTTTTTTTTTTTTTTTTTTTTTTAGTTTTATTCATTTCAAACGGGCCGGATCCGGCCCGTGGGCCGTAGTTTGCCCACGGCTGGTATAACCATTAAATATCCTGTCCTTGAAGAATATATAAGGGGATGGTAAATACTAAAGTGTTAAGTTAAAATTCAAAAGCAAAACACTAAAAACATACAATGATCCAAATTTGACACATACCCTCTGATGCGGGTGCGGGTGTGTGTGTGTGTGTGTGTGTGTGTGTGTGTGTGTGTGTGTGTAAAAGGCCAAAACGAAATGCCGTAAGATGTTATAAAGTTTATATCTGGGTGATCTGAGATTGAAATTATATCATATTTTTTGTATCCTTACATACTTTCCTACTTCCCTAGAGTGAGCGTGAATTATTTTTCTAATCATTTAAAATGAGCACTGTAAAAGGATCTCTGCACTATCAGAAAGGAGTTACAGGTTTCTTAGCTAGCCCTTTTCCAATCGAACCTCAACAAATATCACTTCAAGTTACAGGCATTGGCTGCCCTGGATTTTGCAGCTGACATTTCCTCCTGATCTGAACAATAACCATCTCATTTTCACACTGAAATGAGATTCAGATTCTCAGGGTGCAAGCTGCCCAGACTCAGACCTCTGGTAAAAGATTTAATTGTTTTTGGTGGGAATTACATTTGGCTTGCAACGGTGATTTAAAACGTGTGTTCTGTGTTGTTGCTTGGCAGAGCTGTGGCTTAATGGTGCAGGACCAAATTTTAGGTCTGTGGTTTTTACAAGAATGTCTGATACCCACAAGCATGTCACACTATTACCTCATATCTGATAGCTCCATTGTGCGGATTTATTTTGGCTGGGATGCTTTGATTCTGCTCCATGTTATTGCCAAATGGAGTTAGCAAAGGAAACTCCAGTTTTCTGAACAACTTTCTTTGTTCCCTTATAAATGCTTTACAGCCTTATTTAACATCACTTGTAGGGAGAAAGAGCATAAAAAAATAAATCTTTGACTTTAGGTTTAATAATGTGTGTGTCTGTGTGTGTGTGTATGTTTTCACAACAGTTAAATGTGAGGGAGTGATCTCTCCTCAGGAAAGCAGTTCTGAGTTAGAAGAATGTAATAGAGCCTCTTTTACACACACAGGGCTTCATGCACAGAGAAATAAAGATTCTTGGAATGAGCAGAGAAAAATTCATCACTCCTATATGGATGTTTTCCCCTTCACTTGGGATTGTAAGCATACATCCTGGGTGATCTAGTCTGGATTGGTCCTCTTCTAGGGCTGGATGGGCAAACTAAGAATTGTTCCAGAAAACTAGCATGATTTGGGGAGAATTCATTTTAACTTCATTGAAAAAATAAATGCTGATCAGACTTTCCCCCTGTTTGTCTGTGTCTCAGAGACTCATGTTACCCACCCAGAACCCTGAACTCTTGCTGTCTCCCCCAGAGACCAGGATTAGATCAATACGACACCAGAAAGAGGACCCTAAATTACTTTCCATCTCCAATTTCTTCTGATGTAGAGAAAACTATGGCATGAAACTCGAATAGTTGATTAGAGAAAAGCCAACTAAAATGGAACATTTTCTACAGGTTCTGTGACAAACTAGCATCTATTAAGAGGCAATATGTGATAAAGTTACTTTTCTTTAAAGTTCCAATTAAATGACTACCATTTTCTACCTGTAAAAAAAAAGTGGCAAAAGAGACAATCATTTCAAATTGTATTTAGTAACTTCTCAGTTATTGTTTTCTCCCTTCCCTCCCTATTGGATTCAAGTAAGTCAGCTGCCAAAAGCATAAAATGACTAAAAAAAAAAAAAACCTAGCCAAAATCAAACATCTAAGTACAGTTTTCTCACATGAAAACTGTCTCCATAAACCTGAGAACCCATTTTGAACCATTCCTACTACTGAGAAAAACTCAGAGTACACTGAAGTTATTCATCAAATTTTATTCCACTTTATAAATGCTTAGGTTACTCCAAGTGATCCATATTTTATTGTCAAAAATGTATTCCTGTCTTACATTAATATAAGAATGCAGAGTTACTGTGCAGGTCTACGGGAGCACACAGCACTTCCCTGCCGGCCACATTCTTCACTCTCAGAGAGTGGCTAGTTCCAGAGATCTCACAGGGAATTTACTAATTTTTCTCAAGCAGAATAGCAAGAGAGCTATTCTCTCCTTCCTGGCTCTTCACAAATCTCCAACTTGATTCAATTAACATACTACAGGAGCCCTGACTGTTTTGCTCAGTGGATAGAGTATCGGCCTGTGGACTGAAGGGTCCCAGGTTTGATTCTGGTCAAGGGCATGTACCTTGGTTGTGGGCACATCCCCAGTAGGAAGTGTCTAGGAGGCAGCTGAACTGATGTTTCTCTCTCATCGATGTTTCTAACTCTCTATCCCTCTCCCTTCCTCTTTGTAAAAAATAAATAAAATATATATTTTTTTAAAAAAATAAACATACTACAGGAAAAGTGTGTGTAGGGGTGGGATCTCTGCTTTTGAAAGTTATGGGCAATCTACTAAAGACAAACAGGTTTACATCCTTTCAAGGTGAACTCAGATTATATAGTGTCTAGGAGTCCCAGCTGTGATTCAGAGATACCAGACATCTTTTATCTTTAAAATACACACCACATAGCCATGATCAATGGCCCTAAACTCACCTCAGATAACTAGCATTACAAGTAAGAACAAAACAAACTGATGATAAAGTGTAATGTAACTAATTGACCTTTTCCTTATGCAGCAATAGATAACTGCCTTTTCATACAGTTAAGAAAGCATTATTTCAGAAACATTCAAGAGTTAGAAATAAACCAGGAGCTTTCTTTGCTTTACTTTGGAAAAAAAAAAAAAAGGTGTTTGCTTGGGTTCAGTTTTGAGCTCTGCTTTCAGTTAAAGGAAACACGACTGACCAGTATCAGTCAGTTACTGCTGTAACAGTCACATCCCAGCTGCCCCTTTAGGTGATACAGATATAAGCAAATTAATTTATGAGGAAATATGCAAACAGCTGGGTGGTGAAAATGAAAGGGTGGAGCAAGGAAGGTTCTTGAAGCAAAGAATGGCTTTTTCTTATCTGTCCATGCAACATCCCAAAACAGTGCTCACTTTTCCACATAAAGCTTTTTTTAAAGTCTTTGCAAATATTATGCTAAGCGAAATAAGCCAGTCAGAGAAAGACAAGTAACACATGATCTCACTTATATGTGGAATCTAATGAACCAAAAAACCAAAAACAAACAAACAAACAAAAAAACAACCTGATGAACAAAAAAGATCCAGAGATATTGAAGCCTGCAACAGACAAATGTATTTAAGAGGAAAGAGGTGGGGAAGTGGAAAGAGATTAACCAAAGAATTTATATGTATATATGCATAGCCTATGGACAGAGAATAGTGTGAGGAAGGCCTGGGCTTGGGACTGAGTTGGGCAAAGGGATCAATGAGGGTGCGGGGAGGGAGCGTGACATCTGTAATGCTTTCAATAATAAAGATAAAAAATTTTAAAGTCTTTGAAAAAGAATGTCAATTCAAAAATAAAAACCTTAAAGATACAAGGTCATGCTTCAACCTCTACCAGAGAAAGAATTCCCAGAACATTAAATGGTCTTATTTTAAAATTCCTTTTATCAGCATCTTAAAACTAAGAAGTTTTCAATCCAAACATAATAATTAGCCCTTCTTCATAATATTTGACCCATTTCAAATCCTTTTCATTGCAATTTTTATCATTTCTTAACTTTATCAAATAACTCCTATATAATAAAAGCCTAATATGCTTATGCTAAGTGTCTGGTCAACTGGTTGGCCATTCAACCAATCAAAGCGTAATATGCTAATAATAAGCTAAGGCTGTTCAGCCCCTAGCTATGGCATGCACTGACCACCAGGAGTCAGAGAGTTGACTAGTCGACCTGTTGCTATGATGTGCACTGACCACCAGGGGGCAGACGCTCTGACCGATAGGTTAGCTTGCTGCTGGGGTCTGGACAAGACAGACCAGGACTGAGCGAGACAGACCAGACACACTCTGGAGACCTCCTGTGGTCCCTCCCCAGCTGGCCAACCTCCCGCGTCCCTCCCCAGCACTGATCGTACACTGGTGGGGTCCCTCAGACTGGCCTGTGCCCTCTCGCAATCCGGGACCCCTTGGGGGATGTCAGAGAGCCGGTTTGGGCCCGATCCCGCAAGCCAGGCCAAGGGACCCCACTGGTGTACAAATTCGTGCACCGGGCCTCTAGCCTATATAATAAAAGCCTAAGCCACTGTTATGGTGGAATGACCAGAATGACTGATCCCTGTGATGTGCACTGACCACTAGGGAGCAGGTGCTCAATGCAGGAGCTGCCCCCTGGTGGTCAGTGCGCTCCCACAGGGGGAGTGCGGCTCAGCCAGAAGCTGGGCTCATGACTGGCGAGCACAGCTGCCATGGCAGGAGGCTCTCCCAACTCCGCAGCAGCAGGTGCAGTGGGCCAGGATGAGCGTGAGTGGCGCTCAGCCCCCAGCCCCAATTCAGGCTCCTCCCTGGCCTTCTGCCACTTGGCACACTGCTACATCCCCCTGAGGGGTCCCAGACTGCGAGAGGGTGCAGACCGGGCTGAGGGATTCCCCCCACCACCCCAGTGCACAAGTTTTGTGTACTGGGCCTCTAGTAAGGAATAATCAGTAGGCACTAACTAGTTCTTCTAAAGAGACATTCTGTTTAGAATCTCTTAGTTTCTTTTCCTCTACTAAAAGGAAAAAAGAGTTTTCACAGACACTAGATAAAATGAAAGGTCATCCTTTTGTATGTCATAAATTTAAGATTTACCACCATCTCTCTCTCTCTCTCTCTCTCTCTCTCTCTCTCTCTCTCTCTCTCTCACACACACACACACACACACACACAACCTGTGTAGTAGATAAGTTCCCACCATAAATATAATAGAGAATATGCAAATGGTTAATGATTAGCATAGTAGACTGCAACAGAGCCCTTGAGATGGGAAAACTAAGCTATTCATTAGACCAGCTGTGGGCAAACTACAGCCCGCGGGCCAGATCCAGCCCGTTTTAAATGAATAAAACTAAAAAAAAAAAAAAAAAAAGACCGTACCCTTTTATGTAATGATGTTTACTTTGAATTTATATTAGTTCACACAAACACTCCATCCATGCTTTTGTTCCGGCCCTCCGGTCCAGTTTAAGAACCCATTGTGGCCCTCGAGTCAAAAAGTTTGCCCACCCCTGCATTAGACAGATTTGATAGCTAATCAAGCAGTTCTTACACACTAGCAGCCATTGGGTTCCAGCCTGAGAAAAAGGTACAAATCATCTCATATTGTAGCTCTTCAGGGGCTCTAATACATAACTGAAACTGCAAGTCTTGAACTCCATCTACCTATGCATCACCTACCTGTCCTAAGTATATTTAAATATAGTTTTTCAGCTGAGATGGAGTCACCTTTTACTCTTTAAAATTCACTATAATTTAGGGAACCTTTGATGGCCAATTAAAGACTCTATATTTTAGAACTGTTATGAATATTGTCAAGCACATTTGAACAATTAATCACGCACATTCCATTGAAAACAACATTCTTGACATTTGCTCGGGGAAGCTAGTCTATGATATAATATATTATTGTAATTTGGGGGAGAATTTACTAAAGCATCAAGTAAGAATTTGGGTGTGTTGTTTTTTTTCCATGAGCTGTCCAGTCACCATTTTCACCTACTCTGCCTTCCCCCAAACACTGCTAATTTAATTCATTGTAAAACATTTTCATAAGAAAACCAGAATAGAACTCTAGGTTCGCATACCAAGGGAACTAGCCAAGGAAAACTTTTCACTGGTTTATTATTGTGTATAAAGTAAAGATACGGGAAAGACTAGTGCTAATATTTGCCTCAGTTGCTAGGATTTTACTAAGCACGTGACTCCATGTGTTTGCTTCATGCTGCACTTGAAAAATCATCTTTTTTACATTTAACTTTCAAGTTCACAATATCAAGCAATTTGTGCTAGAATTTTTAAACTCTAAGCTATAAGAACTTAATTCACAGAGACTATTATTCCTGCATAGATTTAGTTGGCGGTCTGGGAATGTGAAGTTTTGGAACGCAAAATACAATATGGCCACTAGGTGGAGATAGCCATCCATCAATCTATTATGAATTACCAACTCGCTGTTAGCAAAACATAATTTAGAATACAGCCCCAGAAATCATGTTCATTTACTCCACGTGGCAAAGAAAGATGAAAGGATCATCTGTGATATGTCGTCTCAGATGTGAGGGAAAGCATGAAGGAAACACGGCTGGAAGAGGGGCCTCAGCCAGATCCTATTTGCCAACCTGATTGCATTCGATTCTGTTCGAGGCCATTGTGGCTAGAATCAGAATTTTCTATTTGACTAAAATGTTCATCTACAACAGCTTATTTTCCTGCATTTGGCCTTTTTAAAGTATCCATGGTGTACATCAGTGGTGAAATCGTATCAGAAGCAAAGCCAAATCTATAGTATCCGCCTAAATAAAATCCTTAGAACAGGGCAGGCCATCCACACCTCTGCACACCAATGAACGTCGGCAGTGTGATTCACATTTAGTTTGGCGTTAGGCACAAACTTATCTGAAGTAGCTGTGAAAACATGACACCTGTACTAAAAGCTGACTTCTCTTGTGTGCAAACTCCTATCACCTGTGCTCCCACAGCTACAAATGACATCCCAAAGCAGTCCATGCCAGGGGTAAGCAGATAACCACCAAAGTATAAAAGCAAACTCCAAAAAAAAACTACTTTGCCAAGAGGCCAGCTTACTCGTTTGAAACACACGCTGATAAGGACCCACCTCTTCCCTAAATAAGGAACTCAGAATGACCACGCTGGGCCACCCCCGGCCTTTCAGAACACAGGTCAAACGTTTATCTGAAAGAAAGCTCGGGGGAGCACTTATTACAGAAACCAAAACATTTGGGAACTTTAAAATGCCCTTTTCCCCCTTCGATGGCTGTGGGACACAATAGACGTTTGTTTGCAGTCTGTGGAGGGTACATTAAACTTTGTTTTATTTAACTTGTTTGGGGCAAATGACCTCCCTGCAAGGTAGGGATAGACCCTCTACTGATCCTTCTAGTTGCATAAGGTTACTCTGGCCTGGGTCCTTATTTATTTATGTTTTAAGGGAGGTTATGATTCTGCTGTTGTCTTTTAGTTGAACAACCGAAAGGAAAAGAGCAGCTTTGTTTCAAAGGAGAAAGACACATTTGTTTTGGTGTCACTGCCCTAGGTTGGCAGCCTAGAGACAGATCTTGCAAACATGAATATGCTGAAGGGAAGAAAAACGAACTTGGGGTCTCCTGATAGTTGTTAAAGTGGCAGTGTGCCCATTATTTTCCTAGCTGGCAAATCTCTGTGTGGGAGAGCCTATCTGCCAGCTCTTGAGCACAGCACTAATCTTGTGTAATAGCGTGAGCTCACTGCCCTACAAAGGCAGTAATTATCAACAGCATTTTCCAAAGGATGTGAGTTCCTCCCACTGTGAGACCACTGGAGACAGGGCCCCAGGCAGAGCCCCTCTGAGCCACTTGCTTTCATTCAATCCCCACCGTGAATGGGTGGGTGCCAGTGGCTCCTTCCCCCCAGGCTTGTTTGCACAGGTCTTCAGTCAGGAAGTGCTCAGGATCCAAATGCAACTGAAAGTGCCAAAACTCATCCAACATTTTTCTTCTGCCTTTTTTATGGTTATTCATTGCCTTAGCCTTATTAGCCATGAAATTTTGATGTCTGTATGTGACTTTAAAGTTTCAGGGAGCATGCTGGAAGAGCATCTGTGAGAAGGAACGGCAATGCATTGATCATTTACTTATAATCTTCTCAATTGGGAAATGATGTTCCGGGGATGGGTAAATGTTGTTCTTTCAGTGTTTGACCCGTCACTAGCCATCTGCACCCAAGGAAAGGCAAGGTGGAGATGAAGGTTTTATGTTCCAGAGCTACTCTATCGCACCTCACATTTCCCGTGTAGAATCAGAAGGACCAGTGCTTGGTTTCAAACCAAACTGAGCTGCAGCACAATGAAAAATTGTCATTAAGAGCTCGGTGGTCTTCTGCAGAAAAGAAACTGAGAGTTCTACTAATGAGGAATGTGTTAGAGGCTGAGGAAACTGCATACGTTTTCCTTGGCGTTTAGGTTAATATAATGAAGCCTGTGAGGTTTGACATAATTAAATTAACACCGATATGCAGAGTGGCTTGTTCACAGAGAAGTGGCATTTGGAGCTAAAACCCACAGCACAGCTGACACACACCCATCTGCAAATACTTTCTAGAAAGTCTTAGATTTTCAGGTGGTAAGAGGAAAACTTAAGTTTTGGGTTTGAAGGTTTGTTTTGCATTATTGTTCTGCTAAAGCATGTGTAATCCTTTCAAACAAGCAGAAACCTACAAGCAAGCTTAGAAAACACCAGGAATTAGTTAATTCTCCTGATTCTCTTTTCAATGTCCAAGACATCTGGGAGAGGGAGGAGGCCAAAGCCTTTGTGTTTATAAAGGATAATGATGATCCATTCCTGCAAAAAAGAGCAATAGTTTATGGCCTGCAATTTGTTACTCCTTTTCTCTGCCCCTTTTAAGTGTCTCTTCCTGGGTTAAGGGCTATTTCTTCATTGTTTCTACCTTTTTCAAAGCTGGTTTTTCTCACAGTACTTTGCTTGACAGACTGATGTGTTTATTTATGAAAGAAGAAAAGGCACTCTGGATTTAAAGTCAAACCCACAACCAATCTGGCTATTCTTACACGTCAACTCCAACCAGTAGGGAGAGTGGGTGCCCCAAATTCTAGGTGTGCCAGCTCGACAATGTTGAACCATGCTTATTAAATGAAATAAAAATTCCGTTATGTTCTAGAAATATTTTAAAGTAGGACTTTTTTTAAGTAGCAAAGGCTATCAATTAGCTTTTTTGTAATCTATTTCGTAAGTATCAAGGGACAAGATGAGTTGGCTAGACATTGATGGATCTGTGAGTTAGCCACTTGTTCAAGATTACTAATCCAGGAGATTCAGACCCGTGCAGAGGAGAAGGGGTCTGTGTGGACAGGGAGAGCGAGGAGGAGGAAGTCATGACTACTTCCTAGGAAGCCCTGAAGCCAGCAGCCTTGCAGGGGTCAGCTTAAGTGCGAACAAAGTGAGATGACTGAAGGGAAAATGTGCAAGAGATGCAGAAAATGTCGAAGAATAAATTCAGGATTTGGTGAGGTTTTTTTTAACCAAACACATCAAACTTTCCTAAAGCTCCTCAGCATTTTAAACAGGGAACTAACTGGGCTGTCAGTTCTATTCAATCCTCCACCTCTGGACAATGCTACCAAAGGTGGCATTTTTCTTTCAAGTCGCTGTGTCTGATCCATGAAGCATCAGGTCTCCCGTGGTGACGGGTTAGCTTTGAAGGTGCTGGGGAACTCAGGGAAGGGATGAGAGGAAGGAATTGCCTCTTGAAGCCTCATTCCTGGGGGTCAGAAGCAGGAGGGAGCAGGATGGTAACAGCTTTAAATCTCTGCTGTCCATGGGTTGATTTTAAAGAGGTAAGTAGTGTGATTAAAGCACCCAACTGTTTCTAATATCTCCCTGATTGTGGTGTCCATGGACACACTGTAGTCTATAGTTCAAGGAAAGCTGTAAAAATGAATTTGCTAGAAAGTAAAAATGCTTCCATAGTGTTTCCTGATGTCTGTGCTTAAAAGGACAGTCACAGACAGTGGATGAATAAATGAAGCTCTGTCCAACCTTAGGCAACAATTCATCCTTGGTCAAACCTGCAGAGGGGCCGTGGTGGAAATGTTTGTTTTCCATCTTTCCTTTCCAAAGCTTGTTGTAAATGTATTCTTGGGACAACCATGGACACAACTGTTATCATTCCCAGTGGGAACACCTATGTCCTTTGCGTTAATAACTTTTGTAAGACACATTATGCTTGCCTATAACTTTCTGCTTGTGAGGAACATTGTTTTCTTGTCACCACATTTTGAAATCTTACCTATTATGTTTTAATGTTTTTCATCTTGGTACAACTTTAAATAAAATAGTTAATTTAGGTTAAGCAAGAATAGCCACAAAGAGAATCAGCCAAAAGACTTACTTGCTCATTTCAGGATTCAGAAGATAACAGTGAGTTGTTTGAACAATTTATGGATATTGATTACCATTCAAAAAACATTTGTTAGGTCTCTATTTTTGTCAACAACTCTGCTAGGTGTTGAATGAATAGAGATGAAAGTTAATCCCTGCCTCAGAGAGCACAGTGTCAGGAAATTTACACCACAGGGGTCTGTGGTAGGATGGGAAGAGGCACAAGGAACCGCAGGAACACAAAAGATGAATGAGCATTTAGTCACACCCAGCTTGGAGGGCTTCCTGGAAGAAGACCTTTAGCTAAGCAAGGTATTGAAATGCTTATTAAATAAAATGTAGTAAGGGGCATGAACATCCTAAGCACTAGGGCAAGTGTGTGCAAAGAGCTGCAGGAGTGAGGGGTGCTGGCTTATTCTTTGAGATGGGATTGCTTAGGAAGTGGCAGGTGGAGTGCATGGACTTGGTATGCCATGCTCAACATTAGAGCTTTTACTGAAGGCAATAGGAAGACACTGAAGAATGTTAAGAAGGGAGTAACAAGAGTTTAAGGCAAGGAGAAAGGAAGGTCACAGGCACCGCAAAACAGATCTGGGGGGAAACACTTCAGACTAGTCATTCATTTAACAATTAGTTAAGGCTAGAACTTAAAAGTCAGATAATAGTATAGAAGCTAGATAAGAAATATTTGCTTAAGTTTGCCAGCTTTAATGTGTATTTAACTTGGATGGTTTAACTTAGTGTCTTTGAAGACATTACTTGGGTGACAAGTGAAGTAATTCATTATTGAGGTTATTTGTCAAGGTTTCCAACAAAGCACTTGGGGCATTTCACTGTTAGAGATCAATAGTCGAGTTAAAGAGTAACTGGTAGTAGAAATACCTTCTGGTAGAAATAACGTAGTAGAAACCCAAGTGACAAAGTGGAAATGTCAATGTGTTAAGAGAAAATAACCTCCATAGAAATCACAAGGGGAAGCCTATAACCAATTTTATCCATGAGCATTCTTTTGTGAAATTTATTGGGCAAATGCATCAAATAAATATTTTTTTAAAATATAACAAAAGCAAGAGTTTTGCACTTTGTTAATTATATCAACATCCTATTATAGAGGCCAGTAATGTGGAGTGAATTGACCAGGGTCTGAAGAAGAGAGGCAATTTAGGTAACTTGGACAAGAAACATTGTTAAATTAGTCTAAGCATGTAATTGAATTAGTCTAGCTGTAAAGCATGTTAAATATGATATAATTATGCTGCAAGTTGGAAGCAAAGTTTAATTATTTCGAGAGAAGAAATTATTGAAATTGAGACCTAATATAAGCTTGTTTTTACTGAATATTAGACTGAGTAACCAAAGATAATATACGGTAAATATCAAAGGTTCTTTTTGTTTTAATACTGCTCTACCTCCCAAGAAGGATAAGCAATGATAAATCTTTCAAACAAAAAGTGGGGGAGGGAAGGGGGGGCAATCACTCTAAAACATAAACAAAGTCCTTAAAATTACACACAGTCAAGTTAACACCATTTCCAAGGGTAAGCAGATACTGCTTTCTCCGATGAAGAGTTTACTACTAAGGGTATTTTCAAAAGCAAGACACTTGGAGTAAACAGCGAAACAAAGGAGAACTATTTTATTCAGAGGCCGGTGCACATATGGAACCTGTTAAGGGGATGGTGGCTGCAGAAAGAACTGTAAACGAGGGTGAGACACCTAGCCTGTCTCAGAAAGGAAGGGATGGAGGCAAGGGTGGTTTCAAAAGCAGAAAGTGGGCCAGAGATCAGTCAGATGGGAGGGAGACAGGCTGTTGGGCAGATGGTCTTTTCTGTTCCAAAATGTTCAAAGTTAAGGGACACACCTTACCACACTTTTATTTCACACAAAGAATGAATTAAGAGGAAACTGAGGGCCAGTCAGAGTTTTTTCTGGAGTTACTTGTGTCATTTCTTTGATAAACTTTGCTTGCCAGTGTAATTCATCTTCTGCCTTCTTCAAACCAAGGCCCTCACTTGGTGTGCTCTCCATCACCCTTAGCTTTCAATTAAAAATGTGAATTAATTAGAGTAAGGTTCCTGTTTACAATGTACAGTTATCAATGGTAGGTTATCTTCCTCTGGAAATTCCTGGGAAAGATCAATATTTTTCGACAAAGTGCAATGATTGCTTATTTACCAAGTTTAGACTATGAAAATGATCATTTCACAATCCACTGAAAATTAACAGACACAGGCAAAAAAAATGGGTAAGTTGGCTTGCTTTGGCTTAGTGGAATAATGGCATCTGATGAGCCAAGTGAACTGGAATGGCACCTGACAGGGAAGATAAATTCCCTAAGATATTTTACAGGTCTTACATGCCTGCCAGGTATGTCAATATTCAGTCTCATTGAGCAAGCTCACAGAACTTCTAGGACCTTATCACAGAAACCATGAGAAATAAAAAGCAAGCAAGAGAAACACTTCTTTGAAGAGCTGAACTGCCAATGGAGAGATCAGAATAAACACGTAGGAACATGCAAAAATGGTAAGAATGAAGACATACAAATCAGTTCTATGTAACCAATGAGAAATTGCACATAGTCAGGGACTTGGCCTAATCAGGTGAGCATGTATGTTGCAAATGACAGGCTTTACATATACTCCACCCAGCCAGCTGCAGCTCTTCTAGGCTCAGGGCCAGCACATACAGGGAGACTATGTGGTCTGGCTCTGCAGGGCACGAGTAAGTACCAACCTGAATGGCCACCTGCATCCTTGGCATCCTGGCTTCTGTAATATAGTTGGAAGCTCACAACTCCCTGCACTTTTCACTGCGCTATTTATAAAGGAAAGTTTGTGAAAGGAAGACCCATTGGTGGGTATCCTATAAACCCAGTTTATCCCAAAGAAAGCAGTATGCATCCAATAAGCGAAAACACATTAAATGCCTATACTATATAATCTGCATTAAGAGAATTATGGAAACAGTTTTAACTATTGTAATACACAGAAAAATGTCATTTTAATTTTTATGTATTCACTTACAAATGAGTAAAAACAAGTCTCTCTTCCATTAAAATGAATATATAAGGACTTATGTCATACCAATAATAATCTAATTGACCAAATTGATCCCCTTAGGTACAACAAAAAGAAAACATACAGATGCAAAAACTGCACATACACCACTGAGCAAGGACAATTAGAAGACAAGACTAATTGACCCAAGAGGTGTGGTTCATATATCTTAGAGCAGTGGTTCCCAACCTTCCTCATGCCACGACCCTTTCATACAGTTCCTCATGTTGTGGTGACCCCCAATTTCATTGTTACAAATTGAACATAATTAAAGCATAGCGATTAATCACAAAAACAATATGTAATTATATGTGTTTTCCGATGGTCTTAGGCGACCCCTGTGCAAGGGTCGTTCGACTCCCAAAGGGGTTGCGACCCATAGGTTGAGAACCGCTGTCTTACAGGAATATGTTTTATGGACAATCTACTTTCCCTATTACCTCTGAATCCTGCCAAAGAACCTACTTATGAACTTGAACGACAAACAGTATTGATTAAACATAAGGGGTCATGACAGAGGGCAAGCTTTATTGCAGGATTGCTAAAGGAGTTCTGTGGCTTTGGAAACAGGTCTAAGTTCAAATACTGGCTTCACCACTTACTAGCATTGTGACTATGGGCAAATATCCCAACCTACTGACTCTCCCTGTCTTTACCTATAAAACACCTAATGCCCCCTGAGAGGTTATTGTGGGGCAAAAACAAATGCAAAGTGCTTAGTAAGAGATCGACACAGATGAACTAGGGAGTATATCCACAAGGGCACCAAGAAGCTTCCCTGAACAGAGTACAGCTTCCAGAAACAGATTACTCTGGCATTTGTCCTAGAGCAGTGATGGCGAACCTTTTGAGCTCAGCGTGTCAGCGTTTTGAAAAACCCTAACTTAACTCTGGTGCCATGTCACATATAGAAATTTTTTGATACTTGCAAACATAATAAAACAAAGATTTATATTTTTGATATTTATTTTATATATTTAAATGCCATTTAACAAAGAAAAATCAACCAAAAAAATGAGTTCGAGTGTCACCTCTGACATGCATGTCATAGGTTCGCCATCATTGTTCTAGATGAACCTTACATTTTGCCAAGCTCTTTAGATATAGGTGAATGGCAGGTACTGAATGAAATATAAGCAGCTAAGTGGTTCACACCCAAGAAAGAGCTTAACAACTATTTTCAATTTTTCTTCTTATTTATTTACTAGGTAAATTAGAATTAAATTTACACTTACTGTAGCCAGTGGATCCCAACTTTGTCTGCACTTTAGAATCAGGGGTTCTACTGTAATGACTTTGAGCTGAGGCCTAGGCACTGGTTGTTTAATTGCAGTCTCCTGGCGATTCTAACAGCCAGGGCCTAGAACCACTAGTATAGCTAACCACCCTGGAACTATTTCTAAAAAGCACCTTTGCCAATCCTAACTCAGGAACCTTAGTACAGCCTACTCAAGACTGTTGCCAGTATAACCACTCCTTTTTTTTTTATGAAGCAGAGAAAGCTAAAAAGCATATAATTAGTCAGCAGAGTTTGAGTGGAAGGAAATTCATAAGATCATCATTCAAAAAAATTTTTAAGATGAAAAAATAGGGCATTTTGCTTGGATAAAAATGAGCCATGCCTTATAGCAGATTTCCAGTGCAATTATTTAATAGAGAAAGGTATCTTTTAAAGGCATTTTATTTTACAGTTATTCTTTCCCTTTTTATCTTGAAGCTATGCAAAGCCAACATAACTATCTGAAAGACAGACTTGAGGCAATTCTGATTATGTGGCTTCCCAGTTCAATGGAAATGTGATCCAGTCCTCTTATCAAGAGAGCCACAGTGACTGCAGGACTGGTGGTTGGATCGATTCTCATGGAACTCTACACTAAATCCCTTTTATTTCACTGAGTGACCCTGAGCAAGTCACTGAACTGGTCTCCAGTCTAATGCGCCCCCCACACAATGCAATCAGCACACAGTACCAAGTTCCTAGGAATCCTTTTCATCAGCAGCTTACCAGTGTGCTGCCATCAGTCCAACGGAAGTCGTGCTCAAACATCTTGTCATTGAGGCCTATCCACTGGTAGTCATGGCCCAAACCTGAAAGATGGTAAATAACATGGATATTTTTATTACCTTCGCAATATATGGATGAAACATACAAAAAATATTTTCAGAATGAATCGTGCATCCTCTTTTCTGGATGGATTTTTGTTGTTATTCGTAAAAATTTTTCATAGTCTGTCTTTTGTCCTTTTGCCCAATGTGCTTTAAACTAAAAAGCTAATTTTCAAACACTATAAAACATTAAAACATGAGACATAGACATTATTTTTCTAGCAGTTTACAATTATTTAATTGTTTTCTTCATCCTTACTCTGATAGAAACTTTTGATTTATTCTTTTTATTAAGTTATGCTATTGGTGGCCAGGCTGAGAGGCTCAGTGGTTGAGCATTGACCTATGAACCAGGAGGTCACAGTTCAATTCCTGGTCAAGGCGCATGTCGAGGTTTTGGGCTCGATCCCCATTAGGGGGCATGCAGGAGGCAGACAATTGATGATGTTTCTCTCTCATCATTGATGTTTCTATCTTTCTATCCTTCTCCCTTTCTCTCTGAAATCAATAATATATATATATATATATGTTTTAAAGTTACAACATTGGCAAAAATTCAGTGACCCAATAAAACATGACAGATCTTACCCATGCTAACCTCACTTTGAAAGCCACATGTTTCTTCTCAAAGCAGTTTAGACAGTGAATATCAGGACCAAACAGTCCTGCAAAATTTCCTCAAAATTAATTGTTTTCACCATAAGATGAGTCATTGGCAAGCATACCATGCAAAAAAGTTAAGTGAACCTCTATCCAAATTGCAAATTAACAATCACATTTCTAAAAGATAGGAAGCATCATGAGAACATATTTAATTGAGCATAAAATAATGTTTCATGAGCAAAAACAATTCTACATATTTGTTACATGAAAGCTAGCTTGCCCTCCTCTTTGCTATAGTTTAAAGAGTAAGTAAACAGCTTTGGTAATAAGTTGCATTAGTATTGTCTCTGTCTATTCATGATCTTAATATGAAGTCCACTTGCTATGGTCTAAAATAATAGAATTTTGGATGAGAACTAATTATGCACAGGAGATAAGAATAGGGTTCTATTAGCAATTCAGTTTCAATTACTGGGACAAAAATAACTGAAAGCAACTTTCTCTTTAATTCAGACAACATATGCATGTATTCTAAATAGACTATGAAGGTAACCATCAGAAGAATTAGATTGAACCCTAAGATGCAGCCATTTTTGTAAGTAAAAAGCTGATCAAATACTATGCTGTTTCACCTCTTATTGCAGGCCATCCAAGAAATGCCTTCCTATGTTATAGTTGAATATTCCCCCAAATGGGGGACTCATACCAGATATATGATTTTAAGTAGTCCATAGATGAAGGATTTAATAAGTGGAATGACAACTGAGAAAGTACTTGTTCTTTTTAATTAGACGGGAGAGAAAGCTAAGAAGGTGGTGAGAATGAAGGAAGCTTCAGGAAACCAGTGTATATTTGGTACATACGATTCACAAACATTTGTTCTTCGTGAGACAGAATGCTGGTGAGATGGGCACCCTGCAGACGGCATTCCCGTTCGGCTGCATCCCACGTGCGTCGATGGGCAAAGTACTTGTAACACTGTCCTTGGAATTTGTGCCAGCCATAGTCACATGTCTCTGTGTCTGGGAAGAAATAAGGCAGAGGCTTCTTAAACACATCTACGTCATCTAAACTTGGCTCACTGATCCAAGTGCTAACTGAAGACCCAAGACAATATTAATGCAACATCCCTGCAGTAACGGATCCATAAAATGTGGCATGATGACAAAAATATTATGATAAAGAGAGGCCAAATGATTCCTGCCAAATGGATGGCTGTACTGCAGGTCCTCAAATAAGATCTTGTTGTTCCATTCAACTTCATTTTATTATAACATAGATGGGATGCTATTGGAACTTAACTGTTGTTTATAACCGTCAGCCTATGGTTAGACACAGGCCTGACACACTAACCTGAAATAAAGACATCATTTCACTTAAAGTCTCAGAACCTATGGAGGATGTTAAGTGAGAACTTACTGTGCATCTTTGGACTGAAAAGCCAGCATCTAACTGCAGTGTCCTCAATTAGAGCCAGCGTTAGCAGGATAGAAGACTGGAAGAGAGGCCAGCCAAACCTCTTAAGCTGCAGTGTCTACTGACTTACTGGTGAAATAGTTGGAGCTAATTCCTTACCAATGAAACTTTTAGTGATAAAAATTTGGCTAATAGGATTCTGGATGCTTGCTTGAGTACTTCAAAGGTCTGGAAGTAGGAGTAGTCCTTTCCCACTTCCCAGAGAGATAGCTGGTGGCCAGTCTCTTGACAGGTAAGATTTACAAAGAGAAAAAAATTCTTCATTGGTAGCAGCTTCTGGGATACAGCTAAGGCTGTGTGCCTTCTTCCCAAAAGGAGCAGGAATATAGGTAACTGTAAGTGCAAATGCATCTGGATTTTAAGTTTATTAAGAATTATAAAACCTGAGTTCTTTAACTTCATTCCCAGTATTCCACTAAGCCCATTTTATATATAAATATATATAAAATAGAGGTCCAGTGCACGAAATTCGTGCATGGGGAGAGGGGGTGTGGTCCCTCAGCCCAGCCTGCACCCTCTCCAATCCGGGACCCTTCAGGGGATGTCCAACTGCCACTTTAGGCCCGATCCTGCAGGGTCTCGCAATCTGGGACCGCTGGCTCCTAACCGCTCACCTGCCTGCCTGCCTGATCGCCCCTAACCACTCTGCCTGCTTGCCTGATTGCCCCTAACCACTCTGCATGCCTGCCTGATACCCCTAACTGCTCCCCTGTCTGCCTAATTCCCCTAACTGCTCTCCCCTGCCAGCCTGATCACCCTAACGGCTCTCCCCTATGGCCTGATTGCCCCTAACTGCCTCTGCCTTGGCCCCACCACCATGGCTTTGTCCGGAAGGACATCTGGAAGATGTCTGGTCTAATTAGCATATAACCCTTTAATTAGTATAGATATATATTATTTTTTTTTCCTCTTTCACAACAAGCAGACTGTAACCAGTATTCTGGTAGGATGAAAACATTTCTTCAATATATCTAAATTATATACTGGCAGTGAGTGTCAGCTATACTTTCTAGATTGCCAGTTTTGATGTGTTTTCATAGGAAAGCAGCCTTACTCATAGCACTGCATTTTCAGTGGTAATATTCCCTCAGACTCACCCACTGACAAATGAGGTTAAATTCTGTATTTAATAATAGTTAATTGAAATAATTTTTTATTTCTACAAAGCAATTCTCACAAATATATGTAGTTACATGCAAAAACTAGCAAAACTGTAAAGTTCATAGCATTTTAAGCACCAAGAAAACTTTCTAGATTACCTAATGACCATCCATTCCTCCCCTTACTTTACTGATCTATGAAGAAAACAAAACCCTACTCCATGAAATAAATGCTTGTTTTATGTACCAGACTTGGTGGCCAAATTGAAAGTCAGATTGCCTCCCGACTGTCACTCCATTTACTCCTCTTTCCACAATTGTGGGAAAGCCTGTGGCCTGAGAGATTAAATTTATTTTCCCCTGGCTTCAGTGATTTAGGCCATACTCATATGACAGATGCAACTGATCTCTAAGAACAGTCTTTAGTTCAGTTTAGTCTAACTGGCCTGTTGTTTAGCTACAGCCAGCTGACTAATTGATTTAAATCATGTGCACTGGAAGCTTTGCGTTCTAGTAAAGTGCTGTATGGAGACCACTAGATCTCACGGGAAAGGACACAGGACACAGCTTGCTCACTTGGTATAAAAGTAGCACTCAGTGCCCAAGAATGAAGCATATTTTGTTACTTGGATGCAGTAATTTTCTTTTTGAGGAATTCTCAGGGAAGAACTCAGAGCTGAGCTATGAGAGGTGGGGAAGAAACCAATCTTCATATATGAGGGGGTTGGTTTACATGGGAGGACAACTGGAAAAATTTTTAGAACATTCTTGCTGCCAAAGTCAATAATGTGATATTATAATAGCATAGTGTTCCTTATCCTTGGAAATTATAATTTATTTTAAGACACATGGCTTAAAATTCTGGAAGATCCTTAATTTATTTATTTTTTTGTGAATAATGCATCACAAAAAAAGTCTTCTATAACAGTCTTTCTTATCTTCTATTAACCCAAGTGATTTTTGTCTGGTTTTATCTTTCATCATTAAAATAGATTACCACTATATTTCCTTTACCGCCCCCCCCCCCAAAAAATACATGATCATACTCTTCTGAACGTAGGTATCAGAAGCAGTCTGTTTGTTTATCCCATCTTACCTAAAAATAATGTAACACACATTTCATTTCTCAAAAGGCAACTCTTTTGGGTGACACAGCCTTAGAATACATCTGACCTGAAAATACGTCTTATGTTTTAAAACTCCTATAATGCATAGGTTGCATTACAAAGTCCCAGATTTTGTTGTGCCTGTGCATGTTGGGATTGGGTTGGGGGAGGGTATGACACTCCTGCTCATGGTCACGGAAAATGAAACTGTCATTCAAACAATCTCACACAAAAAAATCGATTCGCCTTATGATATGCAGGCAACATTTTCAGCACCTCTGACATATAGCTGTCAACTCTTAAGTTGTCAACACTTGGGCACTTCTCACCGACAAGCTATGTCCCTGACTTTAGTGGGGGCCATCTATGTGTCTCTCCACTGTTCTAAGACCCTCTTCCAGATCTCAAATCTGTTATAATTCCACCAAATTGCAGCCCCTATTCCAGAGTTACTCGGACTTGGGATGTTACTAAAGAGAGAACAGAAAAGGTCAGCTGAAGAAACAACAACACAGTCATCACTGAATTTGGACAGAAAACTGTTTAGACAACAATGCTGCTGTGAATGAAGAAAACATTTGCTCTTAGGCAACCTGAAAAGAGCAGAAAAACTCCTTCAGAGTCCTGCCAATAAATCACAGGAGCACAGCTGCATTTGGTAAACAGACCGGGATGAATGTTGCTCATCATGTGGATGAAAGTCTAACTCACTGTAAAAAAAAAAAAAAAATAGAGAATGCACCTGAAAGTTAGGTGGCACCGGAAATGAGAGAAAAACCCAAAATCTTTTCTTTCTGATTTTCCTTTAAAGAGATGGAAAAGGTAACTGGCCCCAAAGTCCCTCTCAAGGATGTGTTACCGCATCAGGTACAGACATAAATAAAATGCTTATCTGTCAGAGTTACTTTAGAAGGGTGAAGATGTTGAGAAAAACCTAGGCTTTCAAAGGCAGCTTAGGTTCATTTTCCCCACACTCGCATTTTCTAGCTGTGTGACCTTTAACACATACACACTTGTTTCTCGCTGAGCCTCAATTTCTAACCCATTTACTCATAGAAATACTGTGTCAACCAAATGAAATGATGTACCTGGAAGCATTTGATAAACTATAAAGTATCCCACAAGTAGTATCTCTCTTTATTCTCTGCCAAAAATTATGCTGAGTCGCCAAGATCAAGGCTGTGTTTGTGTTGTTCAGAGCTCTATCTCCAGTGCCCAGGACAGGGCCTTGAAAACAGTAGGTGTGCCATAAACACCTGTTGAACAAATGATTTTTGAATTGATCCTTGTAATTGGAATAAGTGTGATTTTTGAATTGCTCCTTGTATGTGGAATAAGTGGAGCAAGAATCATTTAAACAAATTTTAATAACTCAAGTATATTACCCTATGTTTTCTTTAACAAATAGCATTTTTCTCACTGTTTTCATTTAAGAAGGGAAACAGTGAGAAATTGCTTGGTCAATTTTCATATTTACCTTTTAAAATTCTAAAGCAAATAGATTCCTCCTTTGCAATAAAGAGAAAAGGAAAAAAATCTAAAAACTCAGCCATCAGCCATCCCCTTCGATTGGCAATTTAATACAGGCTCCTTTTAGTTTTGTTTTTTAATTGTGGTGATGTTTGGATTAATGCTAAAAAGTAAAATGTAGGGCTAGACCAATGTATTCTGAGTGTAATACATTTTCCTTTTGTCTGGTGGAAGGGAAGTTTGGCACTAGGCACTTTTGTCAAAGCCAAATCACTGTATGACTTTAAGTAGAGGAAATTGGCGTTCCAAAGCTTAGCGTGCTGAGCATGTGATCTGTTTCTGATGCATGGACTAAGAAATGTTACCATTAACCACCTAACATGTACTCTCACGTGGGCCATAAAATGCAAATTACAGGGATCAGGAGATTTAAGCCATCGTGAACATAGGCCTTTCTTTCATTCAGAAAAAGTAAATGCTTCTGCAGTAGGAAAATTCCCTGTTGAGCAGATTCACAATATCTTTTACGTAGTGTTTGCCAAGTCCAAGTCAATGCGTTCTAACAACTATATAAACTCATTCTCCAGAGATGATTGACTAAGAAAAATAAGTCCCTTGAGTCTCAAGTGCGCAGGGGGAGAAAATAAAGGCAACTAACATTGAATTCAATGCTACCTGGAACAAACCATGAACATGGATTAAGGTCTATTCCTAATTTGTCCTTTGGAGGAATACATGTAACAATGTTCCTTTTGTTGGCTAGATGGTTTTAAATTTGCTCAGTGTGCCTGTCTGCAATTGCATCCTATCAGTGAAATAAAAACGATCAAGTCAACGCTATTTTTCAGATGTTGTGAACTATGGACACATGAGGAACCCTCAAGTACTTAGGAACCTGTGGATTTCCTCTGCAGGAAAGAATATGTAGTATGGCCAAAGGACTAAAAATACCCAAGTCATTATGACAAAAGACTCTCCAGAAGTAACATTCAAAATGAAGTATCAATAAAGTTCATCCTACAAATGTTGCAATAGCTCTTACCTTGCTCACAAAGTGCACCAACATAGCTGGGAAGACAGAGGCAGCTGAACGTATTAAAGCCGTCAACACACGTGGCTCCATTGCGACAGGGGTTAGAGTGACATTCATCGAATTCTGAAATAAAATCATAAAAGGCCACAAAAGAACTTTCAAAAACAATCAAAGGATTCTAGTTACTGTGAGGTTGCTAGATAAAATACAAGATAGCCAGTTGAATTTGAATTTCAGATTTAAAAGAAAAAAACTTTTAGTATATGTATGTCCCATTTTATATTTAGGACATACTTAGAGTGAAAAATTATTCTTTTTTTAAATCTAAGATTAAAATTTAACTGCCCTTCTTATATTTTTATTTGCTAAATATCTGGAAACCCTAAGAACATTTCAACAATTTAGAGGAGGATCACTGTGTCCATTTCTTTTAGATGAGTCAATGAGCCCTAAAATGGATCAAGTTTTAGTCTAGCCTACCCACTCCCAATCCTGGCTCATGCTCCGCTTTCCTCACTCCTGAAATACTGAAAATACCTGGCAGGCCTCCCAAGCCCTGGGCCCTTCCCTGTCCAATATCTCCTCCATTCTGCCGATGGTCGCCTTCTTTGGACACAGTCATAATTTTACTCCTTGGCTTTCAAACATTCCATAGATCCCAGCTGTCCAGGACAGTTGTCCTTAGAGTGTGGTCCTGGGACCAGCGACAGCAGCATCACCTGAGAATGGTAGAAATGCACACCCCAGGCCCACCCCAGATTTGTCTACTGAATCAGATACTGGGGCTGGGGTAACAACAATCTGTATTTACCCGGCCCTCCAGGTGCCTCTGATGCACACTGAAGTCTCAGAACCACTCAACTAGAGCATGAGGCACAACTACTGAGCTATTATCTTGAGACAAGCACTCTTTCAATATGAATGTTAGGGATTTTATCCCAATATTTCCATGAGCCTTCTTTACTCAATCATTAAGAGAAAAGCATCCTGGTGCCTCTAAAAGAAGCACCCGACCGTTATTATATTCCATCATTTCTTTCATCAGAGATAAGGTCTACAATTAGGCAAATTTAAAATGGAGTCTTGCCCTAACTGGTTTGGCTCAGGGGATAGAGCATCAGCCTGGGGACTGAAGGGTCCCAGGTTTGATTCTGGTCAAGGGCACATGCCTGGGTAGTGGGTTCAATCCCCACTGGGTGGAGTGCAGGAGGCAGTCAATCAATGATTCTTTCTCATCATTGATGTTTCTCTCTCTCTCTCTCTCTCTCTCTCTCTCTCTCTCTCTCTTCCCCCTTCCTCTCTGAAATCAATAAAAATATACATTTTTTAAAATGGAGTGTTTTTTTTTTTAAGAAAAGGAAATCTAAATAAGAATGAGAACAAAAGGAACTGATTCCGTAAGAACACAGTTACATTCTTCGGAACTAGAAAGTGAGGAGGAGGCCTGCAATCCATACCTGCTGGAGGTGAAGGCGGGTGAGGCTGGCTGCTGGGGACAGCCAGGCAAGGCTTTCTCCCACTTTACAGCAGAGGAGCAAGTATCTCAAAATGTTACAGCTAAGCCCCCTCGTTTTAAAATATAGCTTTGAGAAAATTTGCTGTATTTAAATTGATCATTTATTGATATTCACATTTGGGGGATAGACTAAAAAAGTTTGTTAATATTTATGCAACTTTACATTTGTAGAAAGCCTATCTGTAAAATCCACAAAAAGACATAGCTGACCTGAGTAAGCTTCACTGAGTCTTAGGTATATTAACAAAATTCAGTAACCAAATGACCCCATTTCCCACAATCTACTTGTCACTCTATGACTTTAACTTCATTGAACATATAATTCATCTACACATGGATTTCTCTGAAATCCTCTGATTGATTCAAGCAGTATAAATACCCGCCCCACCAATATCTCTTTTGTAAAAGCACTGCACCCTTTCAGGCAAGGACATCTTACCAAGTTCACACTGGTCCCCAGTGAATCCCGGCACACAGGTGCACACATAGGAAGTTTCAGTAGCATAGCAGGTGCCTCCATTGAGGCACGGATTCGTTTTGCAACGATCGGGTCCTATCGTGTTCAGGAAAATAAGAAAAGCAATTAGGCCCATCTCTAACTTTCAATGTATTTTAGCATAAAATGCCACTTATTGCTACCATGATGTATAAGTTGTACCGTAGCAATTTAGATATACTACACACAAAAATTAACATTAACTTTACTCTCTGGAGTGTTTCTTGGCATAACTGATTATTACAAATTGGATCTATTCATTTCTGGGATTCAATCATCATTATTTTCAACAATATTTTGCACAATATCTGGCAACTAATATATTCTACTGCAGATTTAGTTGGCATGATAATGGCAATTGATTTTAGTCAAAAATGATTACACATATGTGCACAGTGAATGGAAATGTATTCTTTTACACGAGGTTAGTTCATGTGAAATGGTTGGATACACAGAACATGCATTCTTTTTAGCAGATTGGCTTGTTACCATCATTTGAATTATTATTGCCTTTTACCACTTAATGCTCAGAAACTGTTTTTCTTCGAAAGTGTGCACTGAAGTCTCTTCTGCTACATTAATATGCTTTTTCCAAAAACACGTTCCAAATGTACTCCTTTAAACTATACTTGAAGAAAAGCAACACATGGATTAAACTCTACTGTATAAAAACAAACCCAAACACAAAAACCTCACCTAACATGAAACCCCCAATTTTTATTGCAATTTTTCTCATTAAAACACAAATAAAATCAGCACTCCTAGCAGATAAATATAAAGGCCAGAGCCACAAATTTATGAGGAGAAACAGCTTAAAATATGTTTTTAAATGGCAAATGCAAATACTTTTACACTGTTTGAAGCACATATATTATCCTATAACAATTCTTGGATAATTGTCTTTATATTAATAGCTTACATTTATTAGAGTTTGAGTATTTTTCTAGAGATGCCTGTTTCAAAATGTTCAAGAATCCACATAACAGTTTAAAGTTTTACAAAATAATTGTGATAAATAGGCTATATATGGGCTACAACTTATGTTCAAGAATCTTAAGACCCAAAACCCTGAAATAATTAAACATGAGAAGAAGACCGTCTACTTATGAAACCTGAACTTAAGGAACATTCGGATAAAGAAGGTACTGCTAGTAGAAGATTACAGTCTTTTTCATATCGGAAAGTCAAACAAACTTTCTGAGTGTTAATAAATCCTAGACTACCAGAAAGACTTGACAAATTCATATTTGCATGTGTGGGATCAATTTTAGGTTAATTCAGATGCTTACACCGACTTCAAAAACTACCCCAACTCTTCTAAGATTCTTTCTCATGTAGTCCTAAAAATATTTAAAACCTCCCTAGCCGTCTTAGCTTTCTGCCTCTCAAAGTACTCTGCCTAGATGATGAAGCTACAGTCAACAGCACATCTGCACACTGGCCTCAGCACAAAATCAACATGACACTCAGGAGAAGGCGTTTGGTGAAACTGTGATGTGCCATATAAATGCGATGCACTATTATTGTTCCCTCCACAGACACCAGATACCACACTGAGAGTATGGGACAAGGACGTGACAAAAAAGTGGGTCTTTCTGTGAACACAAAGTAGCTTAAATTAGAAAAAAAATATGTTTATAATTTTTATTCTTCTGTACACAGTTTGAATTAACCTCTGAAAGTTAAATCTGCAACAGATAGACCAGGCAATGCAATACGAGCGTCCAGTTACTGAATTAACCTAATATGATGATCTGTTTTGCAATGAAGACGCAACATCTAATTCTAGGTAAACATTGTGGACTGGATAACTGGTACACATTTATTATTCATTTGTCAAACTTAATTCTCTCTCAATATTACCAATGATTCCTATATCATATTTTCACCAACCTGAAGTATATTGTAACTAAATTACAAATGGACAAATCTTGGCCAGATTACATGCTTATCATTTACAGATTAAATATAGGATGATAACAAAAAGTATTCATCAGCCACCTTTGATCAATTTTATTCATAAAATAGTTCAAGTCATTTATAAAAAGTTGCATGTTATGACTATTTTACTCTATCTGAAGCACAACAAACTGAAGTGGTACAAAAGATAATATTGAAATGTTCAGAAGGATAATTCTAAGTGAGGCCATGCTGTAAAGCATATTCATTACAATAAAACTTATTTTGAACCAACACAGCCCTTAAAGTACTGATTTTTTTTTTTGTAGGTAGTAGCTAGGTGGTGATGGTTACTTTTGGATTCCATTGAAAATATTATTCAAATGATGTTCCAGAAAACACCATTACAGCAGACTTCTCAACATTATTAGGCTTGAGTAAAATGAAAATAAGTTCTACAAAATGAATAGTCTAAGATTTCTGGTTTACATATAATAAACTATCAATTATCCACTTTTGTGTTATAATAATAGGAAACCAGCTAAGAACAGTGAAAAGACCATGGACTTTGAGTAGGGCTGATCTCAGTTCAAATCCCACTTTTCCATAATGTGTGTGGCTGTGCAACCCTTAGCAAATTACAGAACCTCTCTTAAAAACAGGGAGAGCTGTACATGCTGTATAGCCTTTTCATGAAGATCAAATGAGACAGTCTATATGACCTAGCATAAAATTCATGCTTCCTGTTCATTCAGTACAAAAACAGAAATCCTCTCTTGACTGACGGAGCTCGAATAAACACTAAATGAATACCCACTGAGTTAGAAGCATTGTGTGGACTACCTGAAGCAAGAAAATTGAATAAAAGTATAAATGGATAACGTATATTGCACGAGCTATGTGAAATGTTTATTAGAGCTATCTACTACTGTCAAATTTTAAAGGCCTGACAAATTTTGATATTATCATAATAGCACTTATCAATAAGAGATTTTTAAGAATATATTTGTTTTCTGTGTGACTATGGTACATATGACAAAACAATACTTGTGAGTAAAACGACAATGAATTTTTATACCACTAACATGCAATTTTTCCTTGGTGCGATTATACATTGTTTCTAAAACCCAGAAAAATAAAAGGAACATCTATAAAGCTCGGAAATGATCGATACTTGCTTCCTTTGCCTCTCATTATGGACTCAATACTGTGTGCTTATCTACTGTTATGTGAACAATAGAGAAATCTCCACTGATTTAACATCACAATAAAAATTATACAGATATACATATGTTAGGACCAAGGGACTGTTTCCACATGTGGAAACAGATTTATCAATGTCGTGACCTTACCTGGTAAATAGACTGCTGTGCCTTCCACTGACTCTTCATTCATGTCAATCAGGAAGCCGGTTTCATTAGAAGTTTCCAGAAGGTAAAGTGGTGGTGTTGGAAGTGAAATCTTTAACTCTGCAGTGCGTACTGTTGCCTGATTATTGGAATCAAGAATTCTTGCTGACACTTGCTGTCCCCATGCTGCCACTGTGGAATCCTGCCCTCTGGTCAAAGCTGCCTGCGTTTCAGAGTTTATTTCCAGAGAAGGAACCGTGGACTTCTCAGAAGTCTGTGGGCTGGGCTGAGGCACCACACCTGCCCCAGTCCCAGTGGTTGCAGAAGCGGAAGTAGGGTGTGGCCCCAGTGTAGCACCTTCTGACTTAATTTCACCTGCAGCTGTGACAAGGGTTTCAACCTCAGAGGTTCTCATACTAGAAAATACTTTGGTTGTTTCTCCAGAAAGTTGAACATTGGTTTTGTTTGGGGAATCTTGGAGAATCTCAGATCCTTCTTCAACAATGAATTCTGTGGGAAAAGCTTCCATTTGTTCTAAAAAGTTAGGTTTAGTTTCGTCTTCTGAAGATTCTGACTCTGTGTCAAGAGGTAAGAATGGAGGCCCAGTTATGTGAATGTACTCTTCACTTGATGGTTGGAAAGTCACCTCAATATTTGCAAATTTTCCTGGGGACGTTTGAGATGTGCCAGCATCTACACCAGGCAGAGCACTTGGCTGAAGGCTCTCTGTGTGTTCAGATGCTCCACTGCCTAAGGGCACAGTGAACGGAGATGATGTCTCAGGAGACAGCTTCACAAAGGCCAAAACTGGTGATGTTGTATCCGTGTAATCTGGGGGATTCGATCTTTCCATCACATGAGGTACTTCTGTTAAACTCTGAGCCGTAAGATGGACAGTACCAGTACTTACGTGGGGTGTAGAATCTATTAGTGTAGAATCTATTAGTGCCTCCCCAGCTCCTGAAGAGGATTCTGGCTGAAAAGAAGGACCAACATATTTCTTTTCCTCATACTCTTCCTGTGTCTTTTCCAAATGACCCACTGTTGATATTACTTCACTTTGGTCTGCAATAGCTTGACCATCAGACAAAGTGCTTGACTCAAAGATGTCTTCCAGGGCTTTGGCTTCAGTTTTTGGTTCTTCGATATTTGGGTGAACTGTGACAGACTTACTAGGAATGGGCAGAGATGTTGCTGTGGGAAGAAAAATATCTAATTCTGTTTCTGTGCTTGGGATGGGGATCCCAGTTGTGAAGATAAAGCCCATGTGATTGAACTGGCTTCTGTCTTCAGAAGTCATGGATTTGTTATGTGCGGCCTGAGTGTAGCCCGCCAGAAGAGCATCACCAGAACTTTCAAAGTGTTCCCCAGTTAAGGAAAGGTTGGCATCTGCCTCATGTTTCTCTTGAATTTGAGCGCTGTCTTCATTATTGACCTGTGGTCCTGACGGTGTCTCTGGGTCTATGTCTGTTTGCATTCCAAGGATGTCTTCATACATGGGTTTAGTGTGATCAATATCTATGATAGTATTTTTATCTGATGTCAGCTCAGGTAGAATTTCAAGTATGGTACTCTCTGTAATTGTCAATAACAAATCCTTGTCCTCTTTGTCCAGATCTATAATAATATTTTCAGTGGCTTTTTTTCTGTCAGGTTTTAAGGTGGAATCCTCAAATCCCCCCAAGTGGTGGTGGAAACTATCGGCACCCTCGGTGGACCTCTTATATGACACTGTGTTGGACACTGTGATGGTTGGATCTGGGGAGCTTTCATTCGGCTCTAGATGAAGAGGTGGCACCATTGAAACTGTTGGGAACCCGTCAA
The DNA here is from genome assembly GCF_964212035.1 of Myotis nattereri. Taxonomy (NCBI): domain Eukaryota; kingdom Metazoa; phylum Chordata; class Mammalia; order Chiroptera; family Vespertilionidae; genus Myotis; species Myotis nattereri. The sequence continues at coordinate 45,663,784 of NC_138079.1, read as the reverse complement.
CAGTAAAGCTTTTAGCACTTGGATCCTCAGGATGTTTCTCCAGGGGCCTATTAGGAACAAATGTGGTGCTTCCTTTTCTGGTTGCCTGAGTAGTTCCAGAAGTGTGGACTAAATCAACTACATCCAGTTCCCCAGATCCTTCTCCGGAATATTCATGAAACAAGTCAGATGGTTTTGTTGTGGATGTAACAGATCCTTTGGCCATTCCAATACCAGAAGTTCTAGCCAGAAAGTCAGTAGAAGATGCTGCTGCTTCTTTAGTTTCTGCTACTGAAGAATTCTTGTTAGAGACTTGCTCAGTGGTAGGTTGTGGTTGACTACTCTGAGTTTCTTCTTTCCAACTCTGAGTCTGATTTTGAGGCTGTTCAGTGTCTGTGGAGAAGGTGAGAGTTGCTAAAGACGGTCCTTCTGTCCTGGTGTCACTTAAAATTTCTAGTAAAGTTGTGCTGGATGCTGTCTCACTATGTTCAGAGGTGCTGTCTGTTTCAGAAATGAGTGGTCCAACTTCATTTGCCACATTTTCCATTCCCTCATAGTCTTCAGTGGTATCACTTGAGATGCTAGTTTCTAAGCTGTCCACTTGAGAAGTCTTGGGATATAATGTGCTAATGATTTGTTCCATTTCAGTAAAATTCACTGACACTGTGGTAGGCAAAACTTCTTCTCCTGATCCCAGGCCAGAGAATAAATTAGTATCTGACTCTTTAATTATTGGCTTCATAACTTTGGGGAAGAGTTTTATATTTTCTTCCTCTTTGATTGGTGAATCTGTAACTATACTTCCAGCTAGTATAGATTCAGTCCCTGAGGTAGTAGCCAAGAAAAAATGAGATTTTTCAGTAACTTCGGGGAGAGTAGTGAGGGGTTCCAAACCCTTTGCTCCTGGATCTGGAGTAGACATGTCAACTAAGGAAATGCCTTCCTTTCCCATTTCCTCATCAGCACCATACATTCTCTCTGTTGTTAGTATAGAGTAACCTGTGGTTTGAAATCCATTTTCATAAAAAATTGTTTGTTCTGGTGCAACAGAGCTTTGGGGGGATTCAACAGATTTTTGTTCTTGAATCTTTTCCTCTGATGCTGTTTTGATTTCAATTTCTTGTCCTACAGTATTGACTCCTTGGCTGGACCACAGCTTGGTTGGCTCTATCGTCTGGGAAAAGTCCACTGAAACTGTGCCATTGACCTTCACGTCCCCCTTTCCTGTTGGAGCTTCAGTACCTTCAGCTTCTGCTCTTGGTAAACTGGTGGTTCTCTTATCAGCTTCTTGGATAGTGCCTTCTTCTCCCAATACTTGGTCAATAAATGGAGATTCTGTACCAGAAACATTTCCCACAGCACCGGGAAACACTTGGTCAGCAGAGCTGCTGGGTAAGACCACTTGCCCACCTGAGCCCTCACCTGAGGCTGTGAACTCTTCCCAAGGGAAGGCTGAAGTGCTGACAAAGGTGCTCCCAGGTCCTTCCGAGTCAGCTGTGTGATTGATGTGGCCTGAAGTAGGGATTAACAATGGTGAGATCTGGGTGTCTTTAAATGCTGCATCCCCAGAGCCTTCCATCATTACTGTTTCTTCTTTCGTTACGATTTTAGATACTGTTGAGTATTCTCTGAAGTCACCACTGAAATCTTCCTCCAAAGGAAAATCTGTAGAGAAGCCCTTTATTTCTGTCCCATGATTTGATTCTACTGATGCCTCTGATATAAGGCTTTCCTTGGATGTTTGGCTTATAACTTCAGTAACCTCTCTGTCCATTACATTACTCAAATCTAGTCCTGGTGGCTCAAAGGGGAATATAGTTTCCACACGGGGAGACATAGTACTAGCTATTTCCTTTTTAATTTGAATTTCAGACTCTACTTTTAATGAAAATGAAGAAACAGCGGTGGTTGCTGGGTCAGTGGCAGCTTCTCTTGAGCCCTGCTCCATAGAGAGAGAGACGGGGCTACCTGGCACAGTGGCCTGCCCTTCCTGAACTCCAGGTTGACTGCTACTGCTGGGCTTGGTGGTCTGTGGCCCCAGATTGTCTAAAACATCTGTCTCCGGAAAGAAAGGATTAGAACTGGTCATTTCCCTTTCAGCCTGTGTGGATGTTGTTAAGGACACAACGCTGCTCCTGGTAGCAGATGTTGAATCACTAGCTGTAGCTTCATTTGAGTTTTCTAACGCAGAGGATAAAATTAACTGGTCTGATCTCTGTGTAGGCATATGTAGCTGAACTGTAGAAGCTGTGGTTCCCTCCTCCTCACCTTCCCTTTGCTTTCCCTCAAGAGACGTACTGAAAGCCCACTCAAATGTGTCTGTTTCCTCTACAAATTTTGTGGGCACTATTTCTGTAGAAGGTTGTTCAGAAACCAAGGAAACAGCAGTTGCAGGAACATCAGAAAGGTTGTCTGTGATCATTATCTTGCCAGTGTCTAAAGTAACCAGTGTATCTGTAGTATTTCTCTGTGATGAATGGGTTACCACGGTGAACATTTGATCTTTATCTTCTTCTTCCCCAGAGCCTTCTGGAATCAGAACTGAAGAATTCCCAGAGAGCTCTACAATTTGTCCGGGGGTTATTCCCACCCAGTTCTCCACAGTGGCCAATGGGTCAGCAGGCCTGGGGGTTCCTGTTAACGTGACTGATACTTCCTCCAACACATTTGCTGACATAGAACTTGGAACTGTACTTGGAGTAGAGGTGATAGAAGTACTTTTTTCTGCCTCTTCACCAAGTGTTACTTCCGTGGTCCTTGAAATGATCGTTTCTGGGGATTCTTGGTTGATGTCAGCATCTCCTGAAGACTCTTCAGGAGAGAGGGGTACAGGTTCAGTATGTTCAAGCACCAGACTATCACGCGCAGGCTCAGGACCTTTATCCGAGACTGATTCTTGTCCCTCTGTGGCTCGGCCTTTGTGTGATGGGACTGTGGGGAAAATATCAGGCTCACCACTTGAAAAATGTTCTGGTGTTTCAGGGTAAGTCTCAGGCTTCCATGTCATTTCAAGCAATTCCGTTGTTTCGTTAGATTCACTTGGTTGCACAGCAGTAGATGATTCTGTTTCAGACATTGGGAACTCAGGGGTGTCACTCTCACTGCTGTCTGAAAAATTCTGAGAAGGTGCAACACTTTCAAACTGGCCACGCCTAGCTTCTGCCGCCTCTGGGTCCTTGGGCACAGTGGTGACCAGGTGCTTCCCATTTATGTACTGCACTGATGGGGTGGTCGTGACGTCAGTAGCATTTGCACAGTCTTCGTCTTCCTCCTCGTCTTCCTCACTGTGGTATATATCTATGTCAATTAACTCAGGTAAAATGGCAGCAATTAGGTCGTGCTCTGAATCTGTTTCTTCACTACAAGGTTCATCTTCTTTAGATTCTGAATCTATTGGATGACCAATTACACTCAAATCACTCATTCGACCTGAAAAAAACAAAGAGTTTTCACAATACTTAAATAGAACAGTTGGCAGCGTATGACAGAAGAAACTGATAGCAAGGCTGGCAGTCACTCACATACAAGGGAGGATTCAAATCTTTTCACATTAAGTACAATCATCCTTCTACACATAATTATCAGTCTTCCGATTTTCTGTTTTACATTAACAATGGGAAAAATAAATCCAATTTAAGATGATAGAAACAGGGTATGAAAACTCTTTAACACGTTTAACAAAGCAGCGTCATAAAATGAGACAAGAAAGCACATATATACATTGTAATCGTGACGTGGGAATTCATCTTTGTGTGAACTGAAAAAAATGAAAAATTTCACCAAATCATACAGAAAAAGTTATTGATTATTGTCCTTCATGTAAAGGGGATGCACAGACACTCTTACTCAATAAGGAAATGAGAAGAGATTACTTCTGGCCTCTTGTCATGATTTGTCCTAAAGAAGACTTTCTAGAAAAGTGGAGGCGAGGTTTCTTTCTAGCCCTTTCACAGCAGTGACCACCCCTCCCACAGCAAGTGAAACTAGCCTTAGCTGCCTAAGTTGCAGCCACCTCCCCGACACAAAGGCAGAAAGCTTGGATGGGGCTTTGTGTGATGCACAGATTGTTTCCAAAGCACAAGAGAGGAAGAGCTGTCCCACGTTTACACCTTTATCCCTCATGACATGATGGATAATGGGTCGATTATAGCTCTTTTTAAAACATTTCCTCCAAAGGAAGTTTAAGAGTCACATCTAAACATTTGAACTTGCATATTTTAATAACAGATGTCCTTAGAACATTCCCTAGATCACAAATTGCCACGAGGCACAAACTGCTCAGCCTGATTGACTTTCCTGCCTCCAGAAATACACCAGCAAAGATCCTTGTCTGGGCACCAGGAAGGAGGAAATTCTGGGCCCTCACTCTCATTAGAGTGGAATTTAGTTGTCCTGGGAAAGGGTCCTGTCCCTACAGCTGCCCTGCTCCTAGCATCACAGTCACGTGCAAAGGTGCCCATGGGTGCATTGTCCCATGAAGAAGGCAGAGTAAAGCAAGGATTGCACAGTCTCACTTCCAACCCCCAGAAATACTGTTGCAAAATTATTTTCAGCCTAGCCCTGATCCATGCCACAAATGCGCAAGCTGAAGCTGAGAAGCTTACAGGGGGAAAAATGATGATGGAGCCACACCTGTCCCCATCAGTAATAAGATGGTTCCTGTTGTAACACGCTGCTCCCTTCTACATATGAAAGATCAACATCTAGCATTTACTGACAGTCAGAAAAGAAAAGCCCAATTGAGAGGGAACCAGTCTTTACACATCAACATAAACACAGATATATATGAACCATCAATAAAAACTCTATAAAATTTCTTCTGTTTTTAACTATGGTTTGTTAAAACAAACAAACAAAAAAGCTCAAGACCGTTATGTAACTAGAAGACATCTACTATATTTACATTTATCCCTTTCACTCTAATAAAAGCAAAAAGAAAACTTCTCTGTGTCCCATCTTCACTGTATTACCTCCATAAAATACTACTGTGTAGGTCTGGCTTACTCTTACCCCAATTACACATCCTTCCTCATTAACTGTCACATATTACAGTTCTACAGTTCATTTCTTATATCTCAATCCCATTCCACACCATACATCCAGCCTTTCAACTATATAAATGAAGGCTTATGGTTATTCAAATAAACGAAAAAACATTTCATCCATAGGAGAAGTGAAGTCAATGTACAACGCCAGCATATAATAAAAATATAAAAGGAATACTGATGGTTTCTGCCACTGTTGCAACTACTCTTCACTGCCAAACAAGAAAATGACTAAATGTCTTACCTTTTTCCAAAAAGCATAATTAAATGAGTAAGATCATTCAATATTTCATCACTAATGTTACAGTGATCTCATAGTGCCTCATATGTATATGTTTTAAAAGAGGACACAATAAAATGTTCAGGTAATAACACTTTAAATGACTGTGGTAAAGCCTACCTTTTCACTATAAAAAACAGAATGGGAGAGAAATATGCACACATGTGAGAAAGAATACATTTTAAATGCCTTTTGTAGAAATTAATCTCTTGAAATATCACATCAATAATTTTATTTAATCATCAAATTAAGTAGTCTCTCACTGCTAATACTATTTGAACATAGTTGAATTACACTATTTTGTACTTTATAGATTAAATTGGAGCCTCAAAAACATGCCTGTCTTCATGTTTATACCTTCAACCCTGTCTTCATGTTTATACCTTTATTTAGGAATAAATAAAGCTAGAATTCGCATTCAGTATCACACCACAGACAATAAATTCACACAGTAACTTTCATTTGAATACAGAAAGAATTTTAAATAAGAAACATGCATCTGTGTCAAGAATACAAAGAATCCCCACCACATTCTGTACTTTTTTATCAATTAAGGAGATAAAACTAACCAGCCAAGCTACTCCAGCCAAATGCTAGGATCAATAAGGAAATAATTGTTCAATATTGTTTATTTATAAACTCTTGGGCCAGGAAAAGGAAAACTCATTATAGAACTTATTATAGAAACTTATTACAGAATTTATACGGGTTTCTAAATAAATTCCTTACATTTAAAAATAATATTTAAGAAAACAAAACACATAAACTTATACCATGAACGTCTTGGTGAATAATTATAGAGGAGGTTCCATCAACTATGATGTTGGTAGCTCTAAACAGTAAGTAGAGTGGAGAAAAGCAGAGAGGAGATACTAAGGTGGCCAGTGTGTCAAATGTCAACTTGTCAAAGAAACTGACACATTACGATGTTTGCCTAAATGTTTTACCAAAGAATGAATAACTTAAAAACAAAGTGTTTTTCTAGAAGAACTCTAATTGAGAATATACACCTTATATAATAGTTTGATTGGCTATCAACTCTTATTAATTCAACTAAATAAAGACCCTGGCATTCTCTTTACATTCTCTAGTTTTAGTTCCAATGAACAAAGTATAACATTCCTTGAGTCCATATTCCACTTGGATAATGAATCCTAACATTTCTTACTACTCATAAAACTATAAAGATTTCCCCTAACATGTTAAACCATCACATCAGAATATTTCACCAAAGACTCAACTGTTAGGTGCAGTATATTCCATTTCCTAATCTAAATAAATATCACAATATTTCAATCACAGCAATATAAACATTGCACATTGTTCATAAACACACTCAGCTTCATACTGGTTTTGCACATGAATTTTAATTCACTACCAAAACCATGCATGCCACCCAATTGTATTATCTCTTCAGAGCCCATTCATTGCACAGAATTTATTGAGTACCTCTTATCTACCAGATGGTATAGCAGACACTTGCCTACCAACTTTATAGAGACCTAAGACTTCCAAGGTATCGTCCAAGTATCTTCCAACTCTCTCTCTCTCTGCTCTCTCAGGAACAAATGCTCTTGCCAATAGGTTAGAGAAACTCTTTTCACACTATTTTAAAAGGGAACGTTTGAGTGCACCTATTGCAAATGCTCCAAACATTACATTTAAATTATAATTTCTTTTTCCATCTGCTTCCAAAATATCGGATCTCACTTGCCTTTACAATAGTAGAAAACACTGAATCATTTTAAGCTCTTTTATCTTATTCTTCTCATTCTACCATGAAGCTGGCAATGACCAAAGAACTATCAGCACATCGTAATAGTGATTGAAGAGAAAAGATTTATTTTAAAAAGTGCTCATTTGATATGTTACAAAAATGTTCCGTTTAGAAGTTCTTAAATAAAACAAAGAGGTAAAATGAGAGTTGAAATTATTTTGTGTCCTTTTTCTTAAAGGAATATTCTCACAATTAAGCAACAAGTATTCATGATTTCAGTACATTTTGTCAACTTCCAAATGGTTCCATTGGATTTCTTAATATCGGTTTGAGGGTGCGGGAAATGTTGATTGCCTAGGGCCGTGGTCGGCAAACTGCGGCTCGCTAGCCACATGCGGCTCTTTGGCCCCTTCAATGTGGCTCTTCCACAAAATACCACGTGTGGGCGCGCACGTACAGTGTGATTGAAACTTCATGGCCCATGCCCAGAAGTAGGTATTTTGTGGAAGAGCTGGTATTTTGTGGAAGAGCCACACTGAAGGGGCCAAAGAGCGCATGTGGCTCGAGAGCCACGGTTTGCCCAGCCGCAGTTTGCCGACCACTGGCCTAGGGTTTTGAAGTTAATTTTTTTCTGCCAACAGATTCTCTACAGATCAATTTACATATTATTATCTCAGTATAGCCAATTTGTTCTCATACTTTTAAAATTTTAAAATTATGAAATCTGTCTAGTGGAGACAGGTGAATTCTTTCTGCCACTGGTCTCCTGTCATTGCCACCTTACATCTATCCCCTAATCCTATTTAGTCCCCTTTGTTTATTCAGCTGCTGAAATTACTTCTTCATCCCCCTATTTTATCACCACCCCTTCCACCCACCACACACATTATCCGAAAGCTGCAAGAGCTATAGTTATTGCAAACTAGCAAAGTTTCTTTGTAGGATGTGGCAGTGGAGAGGGGGACACCTGTGATATTGTAAAAGCAGGTATATCATTCCAAAATTGTGATCTGCTCTTCGTTGTACTAACAGTGCACCCTAATGGAGTAATTAACGTTCCCACCTCTTGGGTGAACAAGTCCTTATAAAAGACTGCTGTATTTTAGAATTTTATTCTAAGAGTAATATAACTTTTATTTAGATTTCAAGAGTTAAACCACAGAACTCTACACAGTGTATGTATAATCTTTTCTATGTTTATACGAGTGTATTTTAACAGCTTGACTTGAATATACTGGTACCACGGTTAATAGATTTTTTTAGTGGCCTTTCACACAAAGCTTATTGCTAGCTGACCTCAAATTATTCAGCAAGTATTTTGAAGTACTTCACGGTAGAGTTTTGTAGACATAGCACAAGTCTCCCAGTCATACTGTTAGCAGACACAAAACATAGTTGCTAAGATGCACAGGCAGCTGGCTAAAGTTCATGTTCTCTTCAGGGAATTTTACAACTTAAGTTTAAGAGCTTTCAATTAAATGTAAGCACATAACAATCTATTTAGCAGAAATATATTAGTATCACATTTCTTTATTAAAATTGATTTTATTTTAATGAGCAACAAAAAAGATTTTGTTTCCTTATTTTAAAAATACAACAAACAGCCATACTGCAGGGTGTGAGAAATACTCACAGCATCTAAATAGAAACAGCTTGAAGTTCTTTAGTAAGTTTAGGTTTTCTGATACACACCTATAGATCCAGAAACCAGCCTGAAACAAATGCTTCTATTTCATTCATCTTTGAGATGCTCTTAATGAAAATACAAAGCGAACTGGCTTCGTATGAAGCAAAGAAAACCACTAATGTGAATTTCAACCAGGTTACCGCAGACATCCTTTCCTCAACATTTGCAAAATTTGAGACACTAAAAATGGCGCCAACTCAGAATAATAATAAAAAAATTTGACCTTAGTAATCAAGATATAAATACCCTCCCAAAATTTTATCAGATATTTTTGCACCTTTAATTACCATAATGATTGGAAATTATGTGGTACTTTAGCAATACTCAATCTCCCCAGCAGTGAGAGAGAGAGAGAGACTGAACTATAGGTTGGGAGATCAATAGTGGATTATGCGACCCAGCTCTCTCTATTACCTCTGCTGGCCAAGGTACGCTTGGTGTGCCACCCAGGCATGTTATCTTACACTGGCAGCTCCCTTCTTGCTGAGTGAGAAGCTCAATATTTCTCCATTTATCAGGAATTACACCCAGAACGGGCAAAATATAAGTATGAGCAATATAAGCATTTCTGATGACCTTATTCTTACGAGGCAAACCTATTATGGGGATGATAAACGGGAATCCTCCCTTTTCCCAACTTCAGATAATTCTCTAATAATGCTGTTCCCTCAAGAGGAAAGAATGTGTTTAGATACCGCCATCTGGTCTAAGTGTGCTTAAGGAGATATCTCTGAGTGTGAGCTTGGGCTTATAGGAAAGGCCCAAGCCACTTCATAACTCCCAATTAAAGAGTAAGGGCTTTGCTGGAGAGCATAATCCAGTAATTTTGTGACCTTCAAGCATTTCTGAACAACAGGATAAAGAGCTACATGAAAGGGAAGTGAGCCACATTATTTGGTTTTTAAATGTTTCCTTAAAAGCAGAACAAATAAAACATAATCAAGGGCAGTACTTTTAAAATCTTTTTCACTTTAGTTATCTAGCATTGTCAAAGCTGGTTATAGTTGATAGATAGATAGATAGATAGATAGATAGATAGATAGATGATAGATAGATAGATAGATAGATAGATAGATAGATAGATAGATAGATAATTGATAATTACCAGATATCCTAACACCAGAAAAATGCTTTGGTCAGATTCATGGATTTATAATTTAAATAAAAACTGTGACTAATATAAAATAACTGCCTCTAATAAACAAATACGGGGGGGGGGCTAAGTAGTTTATAGTTGTGAGTACAAAAAACACAGTTTATCAATGTATTATTACTTATTATTATATTTTCTATAGGAACAACTGTAAACCTATTTTTGCCCCATCAGGTATATATACTTCTTTTCTAAGCCTCCAAAATTATGGCTACTAAGTTAAACTTAACCAAACACCATTTTATTTTTTAATGATGCCACTTCTTTCTTCAAAAATTAGCAGTAGTTTCTGGTCACCTCTACCATCTGACTTCTTCAAAAGAGTGTTCAAACATCTCCATTAACTACCCACATTTATCCTCTTCCTTCAGTTCTCTGTGATTCTGCTTCTCTGCCCTGGAGACCAGCAGCTCCATGTCCCTATCTCAACATCCTCATTCCCATCTCAGACTTCCACTCAGGAAGAGCCCCCTGCCCCGACTTGGAATGCTTTCTCAGTCCTCCTGTGAACTTCTCCCGCACACTGAGTATGAAAGATCCAGCTACAGTCCACCCTTCTCCAACATATCTTCTCTAACACTTCTCTAACAGCCCTAACTGGTGCTGTTTTTTATTTGTACGCCAAAGGACTCTGACATATTGTTTCTTATTTATAAATCCCCTCATTGTCAATGGGGCGAAAAAGAGACACATGTAAAACTTTCAACAACAAAGAATTTTTTTTAAATCCCCTAGTTTTTATATTTTTATCTCACCTCCCTTACTTACTTCTATATTCTATAACTAAAGTAAAAGGATCCTTTAAACATGTAGTGCTCCTTAGACTCTGACCACTTAGCCCTTCTTTGGGGAATTTTGTTGGAAGAATGTCTACACAGTTATTTATCATCAAGAATGAAAATTTTCATTCTATACTTGTTTGATGCTCCCTTTCAAAGATTTACATTTTAGCCTGAAGAAATGGTTGTTCTTCGGCTGTAGTAACAGCCCCAATTCGAAACTATAACTAAAGAACCATACAGACAACTCAAACACTAAAAACTCCGAGAGTTATAAAAATCCAGGTAATCTAAAGGCGCAGGCACAGTCTCAATATTTGTAATCATTGATTTTCTTTCCAAATCCGGCATTCTCTATAGGTTGATATCGGGGTGATAATCCCTGTTTTCCTCAAATTAAAATACATACTTGTATACTATAGACATCAATACAGTCAAAAGAATCCTTAAGCCAAAGCATACATAGTTCCTTTTAATTTCCACGTTGATAGAGAGAAGGTAACATGGATACAGCCAAGTGAGGTATGCAGTTCTGGGTAATTCGAGATACATTCTCCACCCTTCGATATTACTTTGACCCAATTACAGTTAATCCTGAAACTTTAAAAACATATGTCAATGATATATGAAATATGTTTCACATATTCCTCACTTACAGATGCCAAGATTCATTTAACATTTGTGACAAAAGCTACACTTCCCCAAATATGCTCAAAGACCACTATTTCGTTCAGACATAATTTTTTCCTCCTTAAAATTGGTCAAGTACATTTTAAACTGGCAGAGGCTTAGAGCAGCCCCCACCTCAGGAATTTTGGTATTTCAGCCACTGCCTGTAGGTAGAAAGCCTTCAGCTTATCAGTGGTTTTGAACCCTCACTGTGCATCACAATCTCATGGGGCACATTAAGAAAGACAGATACTAATTTAAAAATGAAGCAAAATTAAGAAAAATAGCAATGCCTGAGCTCCACCACTAGAAATTCGGATTCAAGCTGTCTGATGGGAGGTCGGGTGGAGGGTATTTTTATTTGGGGGTTTGCTGGTTATTTTGTGAGACAGCTATGGTTGAAAAGCAGTGTGGGCAATACTGATGCCCTGGGTGATTCCCTGGTGTCTCTCACACCCCAGCATGGATGGGGCATCCAGGTTGGTGACATGGAGCCTGGCTGCTGCAGCTCTGGGGCCTCCCAGGTAAACTGTGTGGTTGCCTAGTAAGGGGACAAATGGTCAGAGTTTCCTGGGAGACCAATTCTGAGACTTTGCCTGCTAAAGATGCTTTTCATATTACTTAGTTCATATTACCTCTATTTTTCCTTTTACTAAAGCAAGCAATTTTCCTTTACTACATACTCTTTTGCTTACTAATTATTTCAAGTTGCCTTCTCAACTAATCTATAGATTGTATTATTTTCTTTACCCTAGCCACACAGTCGTTTGACTGAATGATTATTTCAATAACCCTCTAAAATATTTCCTTGAGGGTGGGTATGAAGAGATAGGCAGAGAACGTTTTCTCTTCAGATAGTAAAATGACTCCCCTACAGAGCAGAGTAAGGGTGAGATTGCAAAATACTGAAATATGACAATTACGCTATATTCCATTAAAGTCCACAGGTTATACATTAGTACATTTCCTTTTCCTGTTCTCAGTTTAGAAAAATCAACTTTCGGAAACCTAGTGTATGCATCATATGGTCAAAGCAGCAGAACTGTCCTGTGAGATACTGGGAATACTGTGGTAAAGCCAAGCAATGAGGACACTAGAAGCCAGCCGAGGTGGTGTATACCGATCATACGTGTGCACAAGCAAGTCCGGGTATAATACCATGACACAGTATGTTAAATGTTCATAGACACAGGTGCTGAATCATAATTAAACTCTCCCTCTCCCTCCAGGGATTCTTTCCAGTTTAAAATCTCATACTTTAAATTATAGCAAGTATTTAGAAGGTTCTTCATGATTTATTTTCTTCTCAAGAATCAAATTACTCTTTTAAAAAATAAGTATAGTCTTCTTGTCAATAGCTAGATGTTTCCCTCCTAATTCACACTCAAAAGTCTAAACACTGGCATATCTCTCTAAGGAACACCATTTTTAATGCAATAAAGTAGATTTTCAGTTGTCCACATGATGCCTTAGGATGAATGTTTTACAGTTTTCTATCGCTTCAATTATGTTGTAAAAAAATTCGGAGTACTTCAATATGAATGAAAAAATGTACAACAGTTTTCACCAAAACACATCGCCATCCCTACTGCCCCCAACTAGGGTTATTCTTATAATCCTTCCATTCATAAAACCACTGAATAACCAATTCTTCTTTTTGTACCTGACAAACTGGTCTCATTGAGGTGTAAGCTGACAAAAATAATCACTTTTTTAAAAGACACAAAATTTTCAGCTTTACCTTATTAAAATGAAACCTCAGAGAGCATTCCTTTTATCCCTATTGCTCCTCTCCCCAGGCACGTCTGTCCCCTTAGCTACGCCCACCAGCCCACCCCGCGCCAAAAAAGTGCTGACCACGGTCTGGGCCTGTGAATACATTTTTTATTCATTGCACAAATGAATGATCTAAGAGCTATTAAGAAAGAAGAATGTAATCCCTGTGTAGAGAACTAGAGGGTTTCCTTGACAACAACAAAAAGACAGCAGGGAATGCCCATGTGTTCTATGAATATGCAAGGAGAGGCTGGGCCCAGTACCTGCAAAAATTCATAAAGAATTCGGAAAAAGCTCTTTTTCTCTGAAAAAAATAAAAAGGAATTGGTAGTTACTAAAATCATAAGCCCAATTTCCACACATGGAAAAGCTAATGAATTGTATGTGTGGGTCCTACAGAATCAAAACTATATTTAAATACTATATTATAATAAGGGCTGCAGCTGCTTCTGATCTGCACCCTCCTGGCATCACCCAAACAGACACTGTCCATAGAGGATTAAAATGCTAACAAGCGCCTGCAGTCAAGCAGATACTGCAGTATAATTACCGTTGGCTCCCCGAGGTATAAAGCATCTTGGGTTTTAACTCGGTTTTTACCTATTTAGTACAAGACAGTCTAAATCTTCCTATATTTAGAAGTTCAGCATAAAATAATTCCTAAAGCTGAGAGGGGGTTCATTTGTGCTACGTGGTTCTCTTGTGCCAAGCACTGTACTTGTAGCAGCATTCTCATGGGAGTCACTTCTGAATGATGTAAGCAATATGTAAGCATAATTTTCAATAAGGAAACCAAGCAAAGTAAGTTCAAATTTAGAGGCAAAATTATCTTACTTAATATCTCATTGATTTTTAATATCCATTACATTAATAATTTTATATCTCTTGACATTTATATCATTTTAGTTTAGTATTGGCTTTACACTTCTTGCCTTGCACTCAGATTTAGAATGATATAAATGATAAAATAAGCAAAAAAAAAAAATCTGACAAGACAAATAACATCAAGCTGGCCTGACAAATATTATGTAGTTTATATGAACTTGTTTAAAAAAAAAAACAAAAACACTAATAAGCCACCTATTTTAAGGCTATAATTGTGAGCATTTGCATAAAAATGTTTGCATATTTCCAAGGTATTCTTTGATGTAAAGGTACCAGTATATCATTGTTTTAAAAAAACAGTCACAGTTCTGTTACACCAACTTGTGACATTTCAGATGATTTAGAAAAAATGCATTCTTTAAAAAATAAAATAAAAGCCCAGAATTGAAGGAACTCTTCCTACACCATTAAACCCTGTAAACTTCATACATGTTCACAAAGAAAACCTTTTAATAATTTTCCAGAATGCAGGTGTGCAAATTACTCCTGAAATAGACAGGAGTCATGTTTTCAGTATCCCCCAAACCACTGTTAAATACACCCCATAGCATTTTTCAGCTCATAAAACTTTTATGAGCTGAAAAGTTCCTTCAGATTTTTTAACTGCTAACTCTAGCTGCCCTCTGGCAACAGCACCCTAAGTTGCTATTAAGATCCATTTGAACAAATATAACATAAACATGTCCTGAGTAGCATGTTTTGTTTAATAGTAGTAAAAAAATATATAAAGATTTATAAGATTTGCTGAGTGTAGAAAAAAATATGAATGTCTTGGTTTAGTGTAGCATGGGTGGTATTTTTGCTTACTTGGATATACAGTATACATAGAGGTTGAGTCTATGTTTGTGAAAAGATTTATACAAGTTTATACATATACCAAGGATTTTCCAGTCTGGAAAAATGTGCCTTGATACATAAAAAGGTTGCTGTTTTAGGCACATACGTATTTTTTTCTTTGTTAATGTACACCTGCCTTAGAACTCATTAATTTAACATCTGCTTTAGGGCTTTCCCTTGCCAAAGTTCAAAATGCTTGAAAAATTAAGTTTCTCACAGGAAACAAGTAAAAGTAAGCAGTTGTATCTGAGCTAACCTCATTGTCTTAATAAGGCAATAAATAATGCTTTTAGTCATAAAGAGAATGGTATATACAAACTATACAAAAATAATAAAGAGGGGGGCGGGATGAGGGAGAGGAGGAGAGAGAGAAAGATGGAGGGAGGAAACTAGGTAGATACAGGCTCACCCCACGCACTCACCCACCCATGCCAGCCCTGAAACCCTGTCCTGATGAAGATAACCAAATAATCTCTTTCCCCAGAGTTTTCTGACCACTTGTTCTCAGTGCTGAACAAAAATTAATTTTAAGACAAATCTTGGTCCCATGCTTTAAAAGTGGAAGAAAGAAAAGGAACACCAAGTCATGTCTCCTGGATCCAGCTAAGTTAAGTTCACTAGTCAAATATAAATACGCACCTCTGTATAAATGGCTGCTGGTGAGGTTACTAGACCCTCCATTTCGAATAACTGTTTATAGACTTAGATTTTTTTTTTTTTTCTGCAACTGCCAATTCTTCCAGGGAGATGGGGTTTCACTTTTCCATTTTTGTAATTTGATCACTCTAACTTTAACAGTTTCCCATGTAGAAGACTTTTTAAATGTGGAACATTCTTTACTGTTTTCTAGATTATTTGATTCAACTTAATATCTACACTAACAAAAGAGGAATATAAATTGGGAAAAACTCCTGTGTAGTCAGTCATTCACTAAGTGTTGGCAGTAGCTCCTTCTCATTTCTCTTCACTTCTTCTTCCTAGTTATACCTTCTTTTCAGTTTTCCAAGCCTACTAACAGCAATCCTCATTCCCACTACTTGACAACTCATCTTCTCTCTCCAACTCCAGTTCCCAGAGGCAGGAAAGGAATGTAGGAAATAAGCTATGGCCTCCAAGAAACAGCATTGTCAGTAGGAAAATAATGCTCCAATCTTGGCCTCTTCCAACTGTATTAGAAAGTGAAGATTAACTTCAATACTCTGGGAATGTATTCCCTTCTCTTCTATTTACGGCCCCGGCAAGAGCTTGCACACTGAGAAAATTCTGGACAGCAGAGCTGTGAAGACAGTAGAGCTGTGAAATCTCCATCTACAGAGCTGGAGGCCAACTGATATGACAACAGAGTTACCTGTTTGTTCCCAAAAAGTGCCCTCCTGGGAAGTCTAATGACGATAGAGTAACTTTTAAGAAAAATAACACTCTGAGGGGCCTATCTCAACAGTAAGAGAGAACACACCACATTCTTCTAGCCCGTCTTCCCAGAGCCGTGTCAAGGAAAAATGAGTAGCCGTTCATTTAATTCACATATTAACACTAGAATATAGCACCTTAATTAAAATCAAGGATCTTGACTCCTAACTTAGAAAGAGACAAACAAACTTGATCTATTGAACTATGTAGTCTAAACTCAGCTTACCAAAATTAAAAGATGGTGTGGTTTTTAGAAAGGAGCACAGTATGTTTGATAATGAAAATTGCAAGTATTAATCAATGTAAAAAAAAAACACAGCTTTTAAACATTTCACCAGAGAGATAAATAAGCAAAATATAAAGCATTCCTACAGATGAAACAACGAAACCATAAAATAATAACATGATAACCTGGTTTTAGGAAAGAGAGATAATGCTGACATAGCCATCTTCTGAAATGATATTGGATGCAATGAATTACAGCAATTCCTAGAACTGAGCTAGATTGTATTTGTCCTAAATATTTAAAGCCTCATTAAAATACCCAAGGAAAACAACTTAAAAACATTTGGAACTTGCATGAAATAACATTTAAGCAGCAGACTATAACTCACCCACAAGTCATATAATAAAAACAAAACAAAAAAAGACCATAGCAAACCTTTAGATGTCTTTTTGTCAGCCCTAGGAATGTGAAAAGGGTTTTAGCTGTCCACAATGTAAGTACTGAAGGTTAATAGTTAAAGACCAATGGAATGTTAACACAGTCTAGTACTACACTGAGTAGTAATGCATGGAAAGACATTGAAATTAACACACTTTGTTCTGCATGTTCTGAAGTGATGTAACGGGATGATTTGGTTATATTAGATGACAAAGCAGGGCTTCTTATAACCTTTAAAATAAAACTGTATCTAACATTCTTCCAAATTCTTTAACATATTCTTCCAGTGCTTGTACAAATATGTGAAGCTAAAACACAGAACTTTTTCACACTCCAGATATCTTCTAATGGCAGCATTTGGTAAGTTCACTTTTTTTCCAAAAGAAATTTTCAAGATAAAATGCTGATTGCCTTGACTGGTATGTCTAAAAAGCAAAGACTTACCTGTCTTGTTTTCTCTGACCTCAATAATATAAATATTTATGTCAGGGTGGAATTTTGTCCCCGTCGGGGGTTCTGGAGTGGAAAGTGCCTGAGGACGGAAGGCCTCTTTGCCTTCTACAGTGGGCGGTCTTGCTGGCTGTGTGACAGGAGGAGGACTTGAAGTTGTGAAATACTCTCTATCGATACCGGTTTCCATTTCCTTATCCTCAAGGGTAGTGGGAGGAACATGCGATGTTGATTCTGCAATGATTACCATGTCACTGGTTGTCTCTTCAACGTGTTCTCTGTCAATGAGGGGAGGTTTCTCTGTGGGTGCTAAAGAGGGCTTGAAGGCTGAAGTTGTGTGAAGTCTGTCTGCTGAACTGAAGGCGGTAGTCATCTCACTTGGAACTGTGGCTTTAATTGTTGAAAATTCTGGGAGTTCTGTGACTTTGGGCTTTTCGAATAATCCTGAACCTAACTCAATATAATCTAAGGATGTTTTCTCTCTTTCCTCAGTAGTGGTTTCTTCTATAAGCTGGGTAACACTGGTGCTTAAAGGCGATACAACTCCCCTTGGACTAGTACCTTCTCTTTCATATTTTTGTTCAGCCCCCGGACTTAAAAATACTGTTGGCCCCGTGCTTGGTGTTAGCCTTACAACTTCATCTATTTTTGCTTTGTGCTCAGTGACAGCACCAGGTAGATAAGACAGAGTATGCCCAACTTTTCCAATTGGAGTTGTTTCTAAAATTGGGACTCTCTCAGAACTCGTCACCCATCTGTCTTCAGAAACAGTATATGCTGACCCATCACTGTCATGTTCATCCAAAGGAAGTGCTGCTTCCTTGGCTGTGCCAGCTGTAGAACCAAGGGCAGGAACTATTTTTTCTGGAGTCTGATCTTTCCAAGGAAATTCTTCCTGAGTTGTTCTCTTTGCAATTTCTGTTGTTGTTCTTATAGTTTCAGGAGAAATTGTTGCTTCCAGGTGAGTCTGATCAATGGCATGTATGTCTTGAGAGGGTTCACCTAGAACTTCACCTTCTGATGGAGCAGAAGGTACCAACACTCCCCATTCTGTCTTGGGAATTACAGAAAGAGGAACGGTATGGGAAGTGCTTACATAAGTAGACTCCTGGGTGCTACTATAATTAACGAATGTTGATCCTTCCATATCTGAAGTGTGTGCAAATTGAGGGACAGTAGACACAGGCTCAGAGACATCCATATCTTCTGCTTTATCCAAAGCACTTCCTTCTACAGTTGCATGAGCAGCTCGATCTTCCATGCTTGTGACAGGGGGGACTCTTTCTTCAGCTGTAGAATCCCTCAAAGTTGACTTTTCTGTAATGCCAGTTGATGTAGTTGGCTGAAATCTAATTGTGAATTTCCCGTGGTCTGTTGAGTCTTCTTCAGTAAACTTCTCTAATGGCATTTGAGTACTATCTGGGATAAGAGCAATGTCCTCTCCTCCATCCTGAGTGAAACCTGGGATTTCTTCATCCTTTCCACTCACTCCTGTAGTGGTGAGTAAGGCCAGGGGCAATTTTGGAGAACGTGCATGTTCTGTGGACTCCAACGGCTTTGAGGTTATACTATCTTCATCCCATGACCATTTTGATACAGTGACTACCTCCACACTTAAAGTGCTGTGGGTTGAATGCACTGTTGTAATACCCTCATCATACTTTGTAGTGCCTTGATAGCCATCTGTTCCTAATCCAACTGGAGTTCTTGTAAAGTCTTCCTCCACATCTCTTGCCACTGTTGGCACAACGCTTAGCTTTGTTGTTGTCAGTGCTGGTGAATCAAAGGATTTGGTCGTTTCCACCAAAGACTCTGAGGAAGCTGTAGAGAACTTCATTCCAGAGAAGTCCTCTTCCTCTATTTTTTCTATAAATGGGTTGACGGTGACCTTTTCCTGTATTTCATCCTTGGTATAAGTATCCGTTCTCAATGCTGGTATTAGTTGACTGGGGGTGGTATCTTCTGAAGTCTTAGACACTGTAATGACTTCGGGTATTTGGCTGAAGACCAAGGTGCTCTGGCCAGATCTAACTGTAGATGTTCTGTCTTCACCACCATCGCCAGCTTCTCTCAAGGTGAAATAGCGGGTTGTTGTCACTAAATCAGAAGTAGTGCTTACTCTTTTCTTTTCAGTTTTGGATTCCAGGGTCATTGTTGTAGATACAAAAGGTGTTTCAGTTACAGAGAATTCTGTGGAAGGAATGTGCTTTGATATTTCCATAGATGTTACCAAGGGACCCACTTCTATTTGTTCAACTTGTGTAACTGATTCTTGTGTTGGCATGTATTCCATGACACCATTCCACGAATCAGTAGCATGACGGGAGGTGACAGTTGTACTTTGGGGCACTTCTTCCCTAATTTCAGATATGGTACTCCCAGGAGGTGTGGGTGAATCAGTGGCTAATCTGTGTGTGACCACTGGAGACTGAACTGTGGATTTCTGTTCAAAATTGGCTATGTTTCCCACAGCAGGGGACTTTGTTGTAATGACAGGTAAGTCAGTAGTTAAAGGGGTGATTGGTGTAGTTCTGTCAGGTACCATTTGTAGTTCTTTGGATAAACTGTGTGATGCAGTTTCTGTAAGGATATTCAGATCGATGGTTGTAGTCTCTGATATATTCTGTTTGGCTAGAAAATAATTTCAAAGAGTTGATTAGACAAGGCACTAATAAAAAGTTGCACGTCCAGTGTTTGTTAAATGCTGCTGTGTATTTTGGGGTGACCCAAATGTGTTTTGTGATGTATGGGAATCTAAAAACTACTTAAATTAACCCAAAGGCAACTGAACATTTAATAGTCACCAATTGATCACTTGTTTTATAGTGTAAGGGTTATCATTGCTTTTACCCATTGGTGTGAATGACTGTTCCTGGTTAAGGAAAATGAGTATTATCTAGTTTTAAAATACGGAGATGTCCAAAAATATATATGAATGCAGAGTTTGGAAGTAGTAGATAGGTGATTTATCAGAAACTACAGCAGCAACTTGAAGCCTAGTAGGAGAACGTAATGTTACTCTTCTGGAAGCTTCTGTACCCTGCCTCTAGGTTTCTCTCTCCTTCTCAAGCTGCACAGTGACTCAGGGGAGAGGGAGTGCCTTAGATTGCAAAACAACCAAAAGCCACATCAAATGTCCCCAAGTTACACATAAACGATTACATTGTCCATAATGCGGAGGGGCTTCATAAAAACAGGATATTAAACTTTTAAAAACCACTCTTCACTGATTCCAGGTGTTGGGCATTTGTCTTCCTCCTCCTTTCAACTCTAGTGGAGCCTCGTTCTAATAAACAATAAAATGTTTTTGGCAGAGGCTACTTGGCATTTGTTGTATTTCTACATTTTGTTCTAATGTTCTACACAATGTGCTTGTAGCTCTTAAAGGTCTTGGTTCCAGGGTTACTTTAGCATGAGACGCAAATGTAGAACAGGAAGTAAAGTACCCACATGATATATTTTAGGTCTGTAATTACAAATCACTGGAAACAACTCTGAGCATCAGAAAGAATAGGCTCAGGCAATAAAAAGTAACATGTCATCAGAAAACACTACATTAGAAGGCATCCAGATTTACAGAGAATGGCTTGGCCTGTTTAAAGACATTTAAATTGTGTGTAACAACGACAGTGTTGGAGACAAGATTCCTTCTCAACATAGGGGGGGAAAGCAGCAGCTTAGTACAGAAAGATTCTGAGTTGCCCTAGCCCGTTTGGCTCAGTGGATAGGGTGTCAGCCTGTAGGTTCGATTCCAGTCAAGGTCACATGCTTGGTTTGGGGACTCCATCCCCAGTAGGGGGCATGCAGGAGGCAGCCAATCAATGATTCTCTCTCATCATTGATATTTCTATCTCTCTTTCCCTCTCCCTTCTTCTCTGAAATCAATAAAAATATTTTTTTTAAAAAAAAAAAGAAATATTAGATTCTGGGTTATTTGTGTGCTGTTTGTTTTTTCAAATTCAGACTTTCAAAAATCAAAAATTAGTTGCCACTAAACTCAGAAGGAAATGTTCTGCGGAAACCTTAGTCGTTGCTTTGCTGTATCTTGTACAACTTAAAATTAGTTGTATGGGTAATGCCTGTTCCCCCTGATAAGAGTTGTAGTATCTGTAGTATTTATAATATCTTGTGTCTTACTCTTAATCCCAAAACAGAAGTCCTTGGAAAATAAAATTGCATACCTTTGGGCTCCATCTAGTCTGTCAAAATGTAATGATGTTAGATCAGTGAAACTGTTCTAATACTAGAATGGTAAATACATGTCATTATATATTTGTCCAAACTATAAAATGTACAGCACAGAAAGTGAACTTTACTGTAAACTATAGACTGTGATTGATTACGACGTGACATGTGGGTCTGCAAATGTAACAAATGTAAGGGGAATGCTAATAACAGGGGAGGCGGTGCCTATGGGGACAGGGGATATATGGGAAATCACTCAATTTTGCTGTGAACCTAAAACTGCTCTAAAAGTAAATTCTATTTTAAAAATGTAATGATAAAATGATGTCATTTTGTTGTAAATCAGAGTTGAGCTATAATAGCCCAGATTAATCAACTTTATAATAAAAACTTGGTGAATATATTACAGTGCATTTAAACAATCTTTAAAGTCTGTCACTATTTATCCTTCTTTAGTAAAACAAAACTAAATTTAAAAACAGAATTGAACTCTTCAAAATATATAAAATATCCTTTTTCTCCTTTTCTTATTTTTTAAAGAAAAGCTCTTTCTACATTCATTTATTGGAAGAAGCTTTAATCTATTTTGATTGACATGAGCAACTTAAGGAGCCAAATTGTGGTTGACTGTTTTTCTTTTAATTCAATTCTCTATAGCCTCTGAAATTCCATCACTGTTACCTCATTTAACTGCCAAATATCATTTTTGTCTTATAACCGCATTCTTTGGGAAAACAGTAAAATGTACATTCAAAGAAAGTTACCATGGAAACATAATATAAACACTACACTGCATATTATAAAAAATTATTCATTATTATTAACAACAAAAAAGGTAATTTTGCTTTTTCCCTCTGAGTATTTCATAGCTGATGAGATTAATTTAACAAGAGGTGATAACTGTATTAGGGCCAAACAGAGCCTGTGAATCAGGTATCCTTAGGTTCCAAGCCCATTTCTGTGCTAGCAACTTCTACAAGGCTATGCAAACACTTGACGGTGTTTGAAAATTAAGGACTCATTTAAAACACTAACTATGTCATTGTCAATTATTACGAGACCATTTGGTGTTGGCTTCATCTAGTCCTGGAACATAGTGAAGTGACCGTAATGTGAGTCTGAGAGGATCTCCCTTACAAAGCCAGGATTTGTGTGAGATATATATATATTTTAAAAAAAGGTTTTCAATAATTTTAGAGCCCTGTTAAAATGTCTGCTCATAATTAACTTAATTAATTATACTACTTGGAATGAAAAACCTCAAACTTCCTTTTTGGGGTTGGGTAGATTTTTCATCAATGTAACAGCCGATTCCCATCATAACTCAGCATAGCTCCTCTTCTGGGCCATTTGTTTCAACCACTTGCCCCACCCCGAAAAATCTTTTTTAAAAAATACAAATATCTTTGAAGAGGGTTGTGAGTGTCACTGTATTAATGGTGATTATTATGAAGGTGAGAACACAACTCTAGGCTATTCTATAGGTGTCATTCCAGAAGCACTCATATGGAGAAGTTTATGTCTTGGAAAACTACCAGTGTCCCCTCAGCTTCATTGCCGAGGGAGCCAACAGAAATCAGCATGCTCCTTTTCCCACAAAAGCTACTTCCAACCTTGCAGCTGTCTACCACACAGATGTTTCACATCACTGTCCTTATGGCATTTTATGTTCTACGGACTATCTTCTCCATGCTTCTGTTGGGAGACATCTGGCAGATTTTTCTAATAAAACATAAAAACCCAATTACCAGTGTGATAGTCGATTTAACTCATACCCATTAGCCTACATTATAAGGAAATGACTAACTTCCAATTAGTTCTTCTAGTTTAAATGTTTTATACATAAATAACTGTAAACATTGGAATCACAAATAAAGTGGATTCTCAGTAAGTTGATTCTATGTAATAGTTGGGGGGAAAGTAAGATTGAAACAGTGAGATTAAAATGCAAAACTTTTAACATAGTTTTATAAGTGAGTGAATGTTAACATATTCAAATTCAATAAACAGAAAACATTTAAAAAATACCAATAAGGGAAGAATAAATGTTGGTGCCTATACTCAGATTATGATCTAGGTCATACAAAAAATAAACTGACCAAAGGTTAGAAGGGCAGGCCAAATTTAAAAGTAAACAAATATGGCCCTAGCTGGTTTTGCTCAGTGGTTGGAGTGTCTGCCAGTGGACCGAAGGGTTATAGGTTCAATACCTGGTCAAGAGCACATACCTGGGTTGCAGGCTCAATCCCAGGTCCCCAGTCGGTGTACATATGGGAGGCGACCAATCTATGTTTTTCTCACATCGATGTTTTCTCTCTCTCTCTCTCCCACTCCTCCCTTCCCCTCTGTTCTCTCTAAAAAGGTCAATGAAAAAAATATCCTTGGGTGAGTATTTATAAAAATAAAAGTAAACAAATATGGATGAAATAGCATATAAAGTGGTGAGTACTTATTTAGCCTTCTTTAGGCCACTATTTTAAGTTCCATAATTAATCAAACAGAGAGATATAAAAAAAAAAGGAGGGCTCAAAGCAAGATCAGATAGATGATTAAAGGCTTAGGCATTGAAATTTCAAAACAAGGAAATTATTTCAGTTAAGGAAGACATTGAGGGACAACTGAACAACTGTGTTCAATAAGAGAAACAGCTGTTATTTAGATTTTGATCTCTAACTTAAAAAGGAAAAATGGGCTCCAATTCTAATCCAATGGGTTTATATAATTAGAAAAACTATCTGGGTGACAGTAATAAGGTATTAGAATGGGTTTTCTAGGAAACATGTTCTACTACCTGTCTTGAGATCATTAATAACATCAAATGAGAGATTACCATGAGTCTTGAATGCTTTTGATTCACTTAAGTTTGGGGGTGTATTGGGTGAGCTTTCAAAGCCCTGTATAACCCTCTAACTTTCACAGAACTCACTTAAGTCTGAGGTCAGAGAAAAATCAAAAGTGCATAGTTTAGTTTAATTAATTTACTGGTTTTTAAAATTTATTTGACAAGAATAGATTCTAATTATATTTATCACCAGCCATTATTAATGTTCTATTTAATGATTTTTAAAGGAAAAGGGAATTATAGCAAAGTAAGATTGGGTACTATTCATTCACCAGGAAATAACTATAAAAACACTTTCTACATTTGGTAAAAGCAAACGAGAAAAATATGGTGATATTTCTACATTCCTCTACTTTACCAACCAATTGTACATCTCTGAAATCATTTTTTGAACTGTCACTAGGGCCACAACTCCTACAAAATTTACCCTATAGAATTTAGTCATTACTCAATTATGTGGGGAAAGTGAATGACAGTCAAGTCATTTGAGAATATTTTTCAAATTATTATATACATATGTGTGTGTGTGTGAACACATCTATATACAGGGTGGGGCAAAAGTAGGTTTACAGCTGTTCATATGGAAAATAATACAATGATTAATAAATAATAATACAAGAATAAACTATGTTCAAGTGCTCACAACGGTAAACCTACTTTTGCTATACCGTGTATATTAAAATAATTTTTAAAAAATAAATCAGCAATTTGGGGAAGCTGTTGGCATTTCATGTGCTTTAAAAAAGGTTTTTATGTTGACTCAACATTCTAAGCTTTTTATGCACTGAATAAATTTTGAATGATAGGTTCTTAAAGGTAGGGAAGAAATAAAGAAGAATCTAGCCTTTAGTTTAGGTGGGACAAAACCCAAAATTTGAACCATTATATTTGCAAGTTATATATATATTCATTTGAATTAGAAAGAAAATAATAGACCTAAACTTTCCAATTTTTCAAAGATTTTCATGTAGAGTTTTAGTAGGTGGTGTTTATATTTGAATCCAAGTAGCTTGTTATTTCATACATTCATGTGAATTCCTCATTTAAACAAATAATTTAAAACACATAGGATGGATTATTTGTGTCTACAGACAAGCTTTGATTTAAATTTTACCTTCAGGGAGAAAAAATGTTTAAAAGTTTTCTAGTGCCACAAGAAATATATATAATCAAGGGATGTAGTGAAGTTGAAGAATTCTACTCTTTCCCTAATTTAACCTCTCTAACCCCTTCGTCCCAACATACACCAAATCCAATTTTATTCCTTAATCCTATCAGTCACAATGTAAAACTGATCATTGAGCCTGAACTACTCGAAAATCACTGTTATGAGAATGTGACTTAAAAGAATGTTTATCTTTCCACTTTTAGGAATAGGTTTTGTCATTGTTGTTTGTTTTCCCAAAAATTAGCAAGAAAGACTTTCCTATTGTTTCAGGGTTTAGAAACAAAAGCTAGTATTTTCAATGGCTGTTTATTGCCCATTTGCATCGTGCTAATACACAACATGTGGCTTTAACACTCAGGAAGTTGAGTTGTTGGGAGGAGATCCAAGCAGAGGCCTCATAGTGGGAGGCAGCAATGTGTGAAATAACACCTTTCCGGTGTACTAATATCTATTCTGCTGACCAGTCAGATCCTAGCTTTGTCTTTTTGGTTGATGAAGAATGCCTGTACATTTCACTTTAGAAACCAATTACATTAGCTATTTTCTACTCATTTCAGTTACATGTTGCAATAACAAGATGTATTAGAAGCTTGGTAAAAACTTTTCACTATATTTCAATATAAAATGGCTCTAACTTAAACATAACTCAAGGTCACCCAAAATTTTGGGAGATCTTTGTTTAGCTGTCACAACATAGACCTGACAGTAAATAACACCAGACTCTGGATTATTTGCTTGTTTAATTAAACATTCTACAAGTATTATATCATGAGACTACTATTGATAAAGTCACTTAAGGTCAGTTGAAAATTTTAAATAAATATATCATGAATGTTGAAAATTGTTATTTAACACCAATTTAAGTAGCAAACCTAATGAAGATAGCAAAAAGCATATATTGTATGTCAATATGATTCTAGAGAATTATTATAAGACACATTTCCATTACTTGAAACAAAATGGGATAAAAGAAGATTTTAATTTATAGCATGAATCATTTTTAGGTATTAATTGAATGCTATGATTATCTATGTCAGTTCCAAGTACTCACCTGCAATTACTGAGATTTCAGTTCTCCACCATTTCAAAGAAAGACATACCAAACAAAGACAAAATAAATAGACTCAAGGTCTCAACTCAGCCACAGTTGACCTTGGCATTATAGCACCAACTATCTAATTGCATTTAAGTACTGAAATTAATATAAAATAATGACTCATATATATGTTTTGTGGTGCAGTGGGGCACCATTAAAACCTTAACTTGACATTTCTTCATCCCCTTTAAAAAACCATTTGTCAAACTTCACGCAGTTATAACCATATCACTGCTGTTCCATCTGCATGCTTTTGAAAGTTACTGTACTGTTTCCACTCCGTGCACAGACTGCAAGTTATGGGATCCTTCCCAATCGCTAGGTGAACATCAATGCATGCCTTCGAAGTATTTTTGTTTTAAATCTGTAACTTTTAAAAAGGTATCAAACACTTACGTTTGAAGCAGTAGGCATCAAATCTGCTATCAGGGGAAGGGAAGCCTGTCTGGTTCTCAAAGCGATACAGGGTTCTCACCCCAAGCAAACCACCTCCACACTGGGCCTTGGCCACAGTCACAGGGTGGCGGACGCTGGCGTCCATCAGCCACCCGTAATCACACTGGTCAAAGCCGTTCCTCCAAGCCGCGTGGAGCTCCCCCACCGTCGCCAGTCGGGCATCCTGGTTTTCACACTCTTCTTCGGCCTCCTCATAGGAGAATCTATTGGGAGCAGTGATGTGGAACACATCACCTGAAATAAGAAAAGGAGAGAAAGCCCTAAGTTTTATTATTCATCCCTTTACAGTTTGGGGTGATGGGGGGAAGCATGTGATACTTTTTCATGGCACGGTAGCAGCTTCTGACACTTTAAAGCAGCAGACATAACGGTTACTTAATTATGTTACTATTCGTGCATGATAAGATATAGCACATACCAGAAAAGTGTCATATGTAAACTTGCTGATCAAATGACTGCTTCTATGGCCTATGGGTATATAGAAGCAGGTGTCTGACAACAATGTCATGATAATTAAGATGAACAAACCTTTCCAAGTGAACCTTTGGATTGTTGTCTAGGAAACGAGTTTCCTCTTTAATGAAAGAGCCAGTGATGTACTTACTAACATTGCACGCTGGGAAGGGAAAGCTGTATGGAACCGACACTGAGGCTATTTCACTCTGTTTATCCTACAATCAAACAGTAACTCTCTGACCCTCCTTTTCATGTACCACTACCATCAAAATGGATTAGCTCCCATCAACTCAAATAACAAAATAAGAAAACCTCCAGGGTTTGAAGTCAGGAAGGGAGGGAAGCAGAGTGGAGTGCCCTTGCCTGCCCTCCTGTCCCAGACTCAGAGCTGCTGGGATTGGCATGCGGGTCATGGCCTGCACATGGTCAGGACCAAGAATGAATGGGGACCATCAGCTCCCACTCAACCAACCAAAGGCACCAGAGTACCCCCGGGAGGAAGGGGGCCTTTTTCCAGCTTGCTCTGTGCAGGGTAAGTACCTTTTGCAACCCGTCTGCCCAGACGACTCCTTTCTCCAGTTTTCACACAGACCCTACATGTTCTAGCTGTCAGGGGCTCTCGCGAAGTTTGAGAGCCTCTTATATGTGTTTATTGACCAACAAAGAAAGGCTGAACATTTGCTTTGCTCATCACCAGGCCCATTTAATGAGGGACATGTTCATTATCATTTAACGTGCATTAATAAAATACTCTGGAAACGCCAGTTTGTTATATTGGAATTCTCCTTGGGTAAACTAACAAAACAATTGGCTGAAATGAATTCAATGCAAATTAAACGATGCTTTCCAGACGTGAACACACGTGGCCTTTTAAAAGACAGAGGCAAAGTTAGAGAATACCGAAGCAAACACAGCAGGCAGGAGGGAGAACATGAAATGAAAGGGAGAAGGAGCTAAAATATTGATAGCCCATCATTGTCGCCACTGCGGGTCCTGTTTCCCTCTCACTGAGGCCGCTGGCTGCGTCTGTGAGATATTGGACAATTGGGACTTCAGAGCTCTCACAGTTTGGATTGTTACAGAACTTCGATGTAACAAGCTGTTGTTTAAAATGAATAGAGCCATCACTCTCTCTCTCTGTGACAGCTTTATAAAACAAGAAAAATTAGTCATAGGAAAAATAGCCAAATCATACACATCCGCTTTTCTCACTATAAATCTAAAATTGCTACTGATGAAATTTGGTCAAATCCAAATAGGAGCTCTTTGAAGAAGAGAAAGAAAAATGACTTTTAGCTGACTGAAAAAAATAAGGTGGGAGGTGAATAGGTTTGTCCTTAATGATCTAGTCTAGCAAAGGACAGTCATCGCAAATTCAAAAATACACCAGCGGCCTGCTGTCGCAGTGACTGAGCATCGACCTATGAACCAGGAGGTCACAGTTCAATTCCCGGTCAGGGCATATGCGGGGGTCATGGTCTCCATCAGGGGGGTGGGGGTGGGGGTAAACGGGGGAGGAGGCAGCCAACCAATGATTCTCTCTCATCACTGATGTTTCTATCTCCCTCCCTTTCCCTTCCTCTCTGAAATCAATAAAAATATATTGTATCAATAAATAAATAAAAATGCACTATAAGAATATAAGTTCCTCCTGCCTGCCTTCAATGTCACTCTCCCTAGTAAGTTTTAAAAGCATGAGGGTCACAATACCAGTCACAGAGTATGCATTCCGTCATTTTTGTTAAAATAAGTGCCATTTCAAGTTCTTGTTAAGGAACAAGGTGCTCTTTTTCTCCCCTCCTTCCCAGGCAGCACATTAACGAACGCTAATCCTGCGGTGGGGCTGTGGGGAGCTGCTGTCTGGACAGGTGATTGATCTCACCTATGGGTTTGGCTCAAAGCTACAGGGGGAAAAGGCAGCCGGCGAGGCTGGAGGCTGGTCTGAGCTGCCGGCGCAGCCTCATTCACTCCGCCCTGCACTTGCAGTAAGCCTGGAAGGAATGCCAGTGTGAGAGGGCAGCATGCCAGCCCGCTTCCCTCCCCTCCCCTCCGAGGTGGAACACTTGCGTTTGTTATTACAGCTGGCATATCGTTTGTGTTGCCTTAGTTTCCCGCAGTGCGAGGTGCTTCTACTCTGAGGTAAAACTACTGTTCCTCTGAGGTAACAGGAATGATCAGCCAACCAGAGCAGGGCAACGAAACATAATTAATTGAGTAAAACTGCTTCTCCAAACAGCTATGTTAGTCGATCCGTTAGGGGAAATCAACGTCTCCAAATGCGGCCAGACCAAAGAGCTAATGAAGAAAAATGACGGCATGATTTCACGGGTAACTGGTTTCCCTGTCTCGAACAGCATACGTGTTCGGGGTATTAAAGGAAAGAAAGGTTTCAGAAGGTGATGGCAGGTTAAAAAGAGAATTCTCTTATTATTATTAAATCATAAAAATCTACTTATGAAGCTATATAGAAACTCATGTTAAATCTGATTTTATGTCAAAATAGTAATTATATAATTCATTTTTTGGAGGATACAATTTCTGTCTACTTATCCAATACCCATAAACTAAAAATTTTATTTATTTGATTAAATTCTGTTATTCCCTAAGGCCACCTATTTTTCTTTTTATTTATATGTAGGAATTTTTCAAACAAGAAAAATGAAATTTTAAAAATATATATTGAAAGATACATCACCAGTGGGTTTCATGTATCTCAGACAAAAAAAAAAAAGGAAGATTTAACTGACACTGAGTTTACTTTAAGGTGAGAATTACTATATGCCATAATTGTTGTTTTATTTCAAAAGAAAAAGAAAAATTTTCTTTAACTCAACTCCAGAAAAAATAAATATCTAAAACTCCTAAATCATAATTGCTTAACATAAACATTACCTTGCCCACTTCAAAAAAACCAATGATATAGTGAGGCATCCACATTATAGAATTAACTTACTATATATTGATACTCCTATGATTAACAGTGAATCCATATGCAAAGTGATAAGTCAAGTGCCCAAACTATTATAGCCAGGACACTTTGTACTTTTCTAAAATATGCCAGACTATCCTGGCATCAGTTTCATTCTAAAACCCAACCCCCACCACACACACACACACACACACACACACACACACACACACACACACACAAACACAAAGGTAAATCAATGAGTAATGCACAGATAGCAGTAACTGAACTAATTTATATTACTAAGAGTTCTGGATTTCTAAGGCATCTATAATTTTCTGTCAAGTTTTTGTGTGTGTGTGTGTGTTTTCTTATTCATTAGATGCCTGGACTTAATTAGATAACCCATTTGACGTTGTATGACTTTTATCTAACATAATACAAATGTAGATGACCCGCTGTTTAAATCAGAATTAATCTATTAAAAACTTGTTGAAGATGTGGATCAGGAATATTGTTAACTTACAGTTTAAATTCTAAGAACATAACTTCCAAAAATGTCTTCCACAGAAAACTGGTGAGCTTTGAGATGTGACTAGGTATTCCAGAGAGAAGAGTTCCATGCATAATCGCATTTAGAAAAACAAATACAGGTCATTTGACAAGTTTCATTTCTGCAAAACTTCTCAGAGCATTTAATGTTACAGTATCTATTGGGAGACGCATACCATTTGACCATATAATTCTTTTTTCACAGAATACTACTTCATAGTCCATGGATCTGTCTCACGGAGTAGTTTGAAAACATTGCTCTAGAAGAGACATATGTGTTTCAATGAAGAGGAACCTCACTTGATCCATAACTCTAACTTAGTATTAAGTTTCTGGTTGCCTATTTGTCAACCTGCTCAAGATAGGAGCAGAGTAAGTGGATCAGGTAACCACACAGAATCAAAGCAGGAGCCAAATAACTAAAGGGAGTACAAAGCAAAGGGCATATTAAGTCCATTGCCACCCAGGGTTGCTTCAAAGACTGCAAGTGAGCAAAGCAGGGGGCGGGGCACTGGGGCAGAGTGGTGATGAAGTCTCTAAGAAAGTTTTAAAGCCAAACACAGAAGGAGCTCATTTCCTAAAAAGATCTTTTTGTAAAAATTAAAACAAGATACAGCCAATAAAAGCATTAGACTTTCTCCTCTATAATAAACCATTGGCACATCTTTATTTTTTTTAATTTTTTAAATATATTTTATTGATTTTTTACAGAGAAGAAGGGAGAGGGATAGAGAGTTAGAAACTTCGATGGGAGAGAAACATCGATCAGCTGCCTCCTGCACACCTCCTACTGGGGATGTGCCCGCAACCAAGGTACATGCCCTTGGCCGGAATCGAACCCAGGACCTTTCAGTCCGCAGGCCAATGCTCTATCCACTGAGCCAAACCGGCTAGGGCTGGCACATCTTTCCATACCAAATCTCACAGAAAAACGCAGGTCATGGGCTAAATACTGACTGCTTTTGTACTGAGAAAGCAGTCAAAATATTAAGATTTTCAAAAATTTTATTGATCTACTTTCAGTGTTTAAGTCTATAGTTAGGAATTATCTACAGATCAAATTATATGTTCTAAACTACAGCCCAGTGGAATGAAATTAGACAGACATTAAGTCTGGGTCGGTAACAATAAAGTAACTCCAGTCCTGGTCCAAAAATGAATGATCACAAGAGGATGCACCAAGAAATAAAAATCTAAGGTCCAGAGGCACAGCCAATTCAGGAACCAATGAATAAAAGAGAAAGAGAAAGCAAACATCTGAGAAGCAAGCAAAGCAACTCACCACCTTTGCTTAGTTTCTCTCCAACATGACTTAATTGGCCATGTTGTGTAAGTTCCTACCCTGAGGCCATCTTAAAGGCACCTTTTTGCCTCTGATGTAGGCAATAAAAGTTCCCTCTGAGTTTTTATCCCAGTACCACCTGCAGAGGGGAGAAGAGGGAACATTCTGTGAGAGAATATCCTACTTTATTAGCACAGGACAAGGCTGTGTTCTGTGTCTACACCTGAATACTTGTAACTAAACAATTTCATGTTATTTTGGATTTACTAGACAATTGCCTTTCTGGAAGGCAAGCAACGCTTTTATTAGTTGAACCCACCATTAAGTTCCAGAAGTGCCCTTGTCAAAGCAGCTGCACCTACAGGACACTTTTATGAAATCTGTAACTAGAGTACAGATGTGGAACATGTCTCTAAATGTTACCTACCTATGAGACAATATTCCATTTTTCTCTGGATACAGAGAGCAAATAAAATGTCAGAAAAGAAATACATAAAGTATCTTTTATAAGTAAGAATTCATCCAAGTGTATACGTATGCATTCACATTAAAATACATAAAATATAATGTAGAACAGAAGCTTTCACACACAAATTTGCATATTTCATATCAAACATATATGCAGTCTTCTTAACTCATACTTTTCCAAATTTTCCAGTTAAATACTGTGACTCTGAATTATTCCTGATATTTCAACTGCCCAGGCATGTCCTGGAAGAAACTGGAAGACATTGCTGGTGAGACTTTAATATCCGTTGATACTCCACAAACTCAATTCATCTTAATCATAGGAATTAATATAATCAGAATTATTAAGAAAAAAAGACACATTTTAATTTGACAACTAACTGCTCTAAGACCCCCTAGAAATTTGA
The DNA here is from genome assembly GCF_964212035.1 of Myotis nattereri. Classification (NCBI taxonomy): domain Eukaryota; kingdom Metazoa; phylum Chordata; class Mammalia; order Chiroptera; family Vespertilionidae; genus Myotis; species Myotis nattereri. Next base: position 45,630,633 of record NC_138079.1, on the reverse strand, counting down.
CCATGCATATTCTTTTTCATCACTTCTGATTGCTAAATGAAAAGCTGTTACCTGGCTAACTCAAAAATTACACCTACTGAAAGGGCAAGCAATGATAATAACAAATCAAAACATAAAAAAATGATGCACACTGTTCAAAAGCTAGAGTTTATAGCCAGGAGTAACTCAGAAAGATTAACAAGACAGGCTATAGCAAAGGTGGGATAGGCTCTCTCTCCCGTGCTGACAATTCCTTGTGGTCACTAAGGTGAAAAGGGAAGTTGACATCAGCAGATCACAGATAATACTCAATTCTTCCCTAGACTGAAGCTGATAGGCTGCTTTCTTTGGCAGTCTAACTTGAGACCTCACCAGTTTTCCAGCTGGATATATTTGCTGGGTAGTGTAATAAATGTTTATGCTTCTTCTGTTTACCTGGGCTCATAGCCATCTTTCCTGAACTATCTGGTCTGAAAATTAGTTCTTAAAAACTAATCATGATTCCCTTTGTCCATCTGAGAACAGGAATCCCTGATTTTTTTTTCCAATATACGGAAGTTCAAGATTTGTACATTTCCTTGCTATTTGGATCAAAAGGGTATATAATTTAATAAATGTGTGCAAAAGTGGATATATGGGGTGAGCTGCAAGTAGTCACATGTAATGAGTTTCTAAATGCCATGCAGTAAAACCACTTACAGTATATGGCAAGTACCATGGTGATAAAAACAATTCAACATAATTATTATTTGCTTTGAAGTTTTGGACTTTTAAGTTTTTTCAAAGGAGGTTTCCTTTTCTTTTCTTCCTCTTTCTCTCTCTCTGTCTCGTTTTTGCCTGAGTTGACATACACAGATCAAAGCAATGAACGCTAATGCTCATTATCCTCTGGATCATGAAACCCATCCGCTGTACATGCTTGGTGAACACCTAACACACACGCTTTCAAGGGCCAATATTTGTAGATGACTCAAGAGCATGTCAATGCCCCTCAGATTTGATCTTCTACCTTCACAGAGAACACCAACCTTCTGTTAACAATCACAAGAAAACCTCCAGGTTCCCTCCCTTTCTGGTGTTGGGTTGGTGATGTCTCTGATTTGAGGAGCAATGAGACTGGACAGCCAGGCCAGCACCTATCCACCTTCTCCTCGCCTTAGGCTGAAGTAGAAGCTATGTGGCTGAAAGTGTAGACTTTGAGTTCTGAAATTTGTAACCTCTAATTAATTATTGGAGAATTGTCATTAGTCAACTTTGATCGCCAGTTAACATTATCTACATCAGATAACATTCATGGGGAAAGGGATTCATGTATTTGTCAATGTGCTACTACACAAGAGCTCATGTGCATCAATTTGAAGGGCTGAAAGACACGGGAAAGCCCCAGTAAAATTTAAACATACCTGTATTTGTATGGTTTTCAGGATGTTATCTCATTCTTTCCCATTGACAGAGCAGTAAGATTTTAATTAAAGTGACAAAGAAGTTCTAAAAGATTTCTGGGTGTCTGAGTCTTCAAAGTATATAAGAGATTGAATGTGTTATTTGGTCTGACAGGCACAGTATGGCTGCAGGACAGCACAGGAGGATCAGCCTAGTTTTATGTTTTTGTGTGTGTTATGTGTTTTTTTAAAGTTTCACAGTTGAGAGGTAAATAGCCACTGTATTTCCAAAGAAGCTCGTTGAATTCAGAACTCCAGGAGACCTTGACATCAAAACCTTAAAGCAAATGACTGTCATATGCTTCAAGGAGTTTATGTCAAGCATTTATACTTTTTTAAATGTAACATTATAAAATGGAAAAAAAATTATTGTACAAAGTTCCAAGGATTCCATTAAAGAACTATTAGAACTAATAAATTCAGCAAGGTTGCAAGATACAATATCAATATATAAAAATCAATTGTATTCCTACACTTGCAAAAAACAAACAGAAAAATAAAGAAAGAAAAACTCATTGACATTTGCATCAAAAAGCTGAAATTTTTAGGACTAAATTTAATAAAAATACTACAAAACTTATACTCTGAAAGCTAAAAACATCATTGAAATAAATGAAAGAAGATTTAATAAAAATAGAAAAACAGCCAAGGCTGGTTTGGCTCAGTGGATAGAGTGTCGGCCTGCGGACTGAAAGGTCCCAGGTTCGATTCCGGTCAGGGGCATGTACCTGGTTTGCGGGCACATCCCCAGTAGGAGATGTGCAGGAGGCAGCTGATCGATGTTTCTCTCTCATCGATGTTTCTGACTCTCTATCTCTCTCCCTTCCTCTCTGTGAAAAATCAATAAAATATATTAAAAAAATAGAAAAACATCTCATATTCATAGATCTAAAGAATTAATATTGGTGAGATAGCAATACATCTCAAATGGACCTAGAAATTCAATACAATCCCTATTAGAATCGCAGCTGGCTTCTTTGTAGAAATCAACAAGCTAATTCTAAAATTAATATAGGAACTCAAGGAACCAAGAATAGCTAAAACAATTTTGAAAAGAAAAGAACAGGAAAACCAAGATGACGGCATAGGTAAACACCGGAGATTGTTGCCTCGCACAACCACTTCAAAAATACAACTAAAAGACAGAATGGACATCACCCAGAACCACAGGAAGGCTGGCTGAGGGGAAATTCTACAACTAGAAGGAAAGAGAAAAGCATACCGAGACTCAGAAGAGGTGCTGTGCGGAAGTAAAATGCGGAGGTGCGTGTGGAGTGGGCTGGCGGCTGAGGGCGCTGTTGTCTGTTTCAATCGGGAGGGAGTCTCAGGCTCTGAGCTCCAGTTCCTGGCGAGTCTCTGGGGAATCAGACTCAAACGGGAGAAGCGGGACTGTCTGGCATGGGTCGGAACTCGAGGACAGCTTTCTCTCCGAGGTACTTGCAGCGGTTGCTGGGACACTGAGAGGCAGAGCCTCTGGGGACGGGACTGAGAGCAGCCATAACTGCTTGCTCCGCCTGCCCTGTTGATCCCCTGGGACCCGCCCTGCCCAAGCCCTGCACAGAGGCATTTGCTGCATAGCCTCAGGAAAAGGCTAGATTAGCACGTCCCTAGAGGACAGAAGTTCTCCCACTGCAGACACAGCTGATTCTCACAGTCAGTTGGCCTGGAGGTCAAATCCCCCTCAGTGTTACCTACAACAATCAAGGCTTAACTACAACAAGCCTGTGCACAAAGACCACTAGGTGGTGCACCAAGAAAGCATAAAAAATGCAGAGACAAAGAAATAGGACACAAATGACAGAAATGGAGGAAAGCAAAATGCTGGATATAGAATTCAAAACCACACTTTTAAGGTCTCTCAAGAACTGTCTAGAAGCCGCTGATAAATTTAGTAAGGCCCTCGAAAAGACTGGTGAGACCGCCGATAAATATAGTGAGGTCCTCAAGAAATCCAATGAGACCCTCGATGTTGTGATAAAGGACCAACTGGAAATTAAGCATACACTGACTGAAATAAAGAATATTATACAGACTCCCAACAACGGACCAGAGGAGCGCAAGAATCAAGTCAAAGATTTGAAATGCGAAGAGGCAAAAAACACCCAACCAGAAAAGCAAAATGAAAAAAGAATCCGAAAATATGAAGATAGTGTAAGGAGCCTCTGGGACAGCTTCAAGCGTACCAACATCAGAATCATAGGGGTGCCAGAAGATGAGAGAGAGCAAGATATTGAAAACCTATTTGAAGAAATAATGACAGAAAACTTCCCCTACCTGGTGAAAGAAATAGACTTACAAGTCCAGGAAGCGCAGAGAACCGCAAACAAAAGGAATCCAAAGAGGACCACACCAAGACACATCATAATTAAAATGCCAAGAGCAAAAGACAAACAGAGAATCTTAAAAGCAGCAAGAGAAAGAAACTCAGTTACCTACAAGAGAATACCCATACGACTGTCAGCTGATTTCTCAACAGAAACTTTGCAGGCTAGAAGGGAGTGGCAAGAAATATTCAAAGTGATGAATACCAAGAACCTACAACCAAGATTACTCTATCCAGCAAAGCTATCATTCAGAATTGAAGGTTAGATAAAGAGCTTCACAGATAAGGAAAAGCTAAAGGAGTTCATCACCACCAAACCAGGATTATATGAAATGTTGAAAGGTATCCTTTAAGAAGAGGAAGAAGAAGAAAAAGGTAAAGATACAAATTATGAACAACAAATACGCATCTATCAACAAGTGAATCTAAGAATCAAGTGAATAAATAATCTGATGAACAGAATGAACTGGAGATTATAATAGAATCAGGGACATAGAAAGGGAATGGACTGACTATTCTTGGGGGGGAAAGGGGTGTGGGTGGTTTGGGAAGAGACTGGACAAAAATCGTGCACCTATGGATGAGGACAGTGGGTGGGGAGTGAGGGCGGAGGGTGGGGTGGGAACTGGGTGGAGGGGAGTTATGGGGGGGGAAAGAGGAACAAATGTAATAATCTGAACAATAAAGATTTAATTTAAAAAAATAAAAATAAATAAAAGAAAAGAACACAATTGGTAGTCTCACATTTTTCAATTTCAAAATGTACTACAAAGCAATAGTAATCAAGACAATATGGTACTGACATAGAGATCAATGGAGTGGAATGGAGAGTTCAGAAATAAAACCATATATCTATGATCAATTGATTTTCAAGGATGTGGCCATTAAATGGGAAATAAATAATCTTTTCAACAGATGGTGTTGGGATAAGTGGATATATACAGGCAAAAGAACGAATTTGAACTTTTACCTCACACCATGTATAAAAATTAACTCAAAGTAGATTAAAATAAAAGTAAAATTTAAATGTCATGAAACTTTAGAAGAAAATACAAAAGTAAGTTTTCATGACTGGGGATTTGACAATGTTTTCTTAGATATGACACCAAAAGCACAAAGAAACATTTTATAAACTGGATTTCATCCAAATTAGAATTTTTTGTGTTTCAAAGGGCCTATTGAGAAAGCAAAAAGACAACTCACAGAATGGGAGAAAATATTTGTAAATAATATACAGTATCTGAAAAGTCACTTGAATCTGTAGTATATAAAGAACTCTTAAAACTCAATAATAAAAGGGAAAATAACCCAATTAAAAATGGGCAAACATTCCAAAAAGACATTTATCTGAGAAAATATATAAATAGCCAAAAGAGCACATAAAAACTTGCTCAAATCATTAGCAAACAGGGAAATACAAATTGAAACCACAATCAGATATTATTGCATATATTATTGCATACTCATTAGAATGTCTATGATTAAAAAAAAAAAAAGTCAGATAAAAGCAAGTGTTGGCAAGAACATGAAACAAGCAGGACCCCAAAATCTTGCTGATGAACAGTTAAAGTGGTGTAGCCACCTTGGACAACAGTCTCTAGCAGTTCCTCAAAAGGTTAAAAAGAGAGTTACATTTAACCAACAATTCCAATTATTGTAGTCAAATCAGTAAGGCAATCATTACTCAAAAAAGAATTTGCATAGTTCCATCTGATAAGTCAGAGATCTGGGGGAGCTGTGGAGCACTGTGCTTTTCCTGGTTTGTAAGGCTGCCTTGCTGCTCTGCCGGGGAACCTTTGGTGGCCCTGAGAGTTCACTGCAGTGGAACAGAAAAAGGGGCACATCCAACCACTTAACCTCTCCGGTGCCTCAGTTTCCTTATTTTCAAAAAGTAGGGGGTTTTTAAAGAATGCCTGACAAGCAGCCATATAATAAGTAGTTTCCTTCCTTACTCTACCTATGGCTACCTCACAGTCAATCTATTGAAGTAGCTGTACTGAATGAAGATGTCGTCTACCAGAGGTGCTTTAGGGTGCCCTGCCTGCTGGCCTTCATCAGTGGCTCTTTGCTAGACCAAACACTTAACAGAAACAACGCCCGGTTCAGTTTCAAACCCTAACAAGTTATGTTGGTCTCCAAAGCCTATTTAAGAAGCATAGCCCTAGCTGTGATCTATGATTCTGTGAGGTCTACAGAGAGTAGCTAGAACGTTTGCAGCATCTTCTGGTACCAACCTCAATCAATGCGGAGCGGTTCTGTAATCCAGAATCAATATTTGAATCCTCTGCTGACCCATGGTGCGCAGGAAGCTCTTCCAGCTAACTTAGGGCTCTTCAACTCAATAAGCCCAGTATTACTTATTCTTAAATAACTCCCATCAGTGAAATATTCTGTAGATTGCATGCTACAAATTCTATTAAAATCAAAAGTCAATCTGAGAATCTACAGGCAGGAAACCACATAATTTCCAGATTTGATATCTAATTTTAGTCCAATTAAACGTTCCAAAAAGGCCAGAGCTAAGCCCTGCTCTGAGACCTATTCAACAACATTCAGGCCTTTACCTAAAGTTTCGCTTTTCACATCTACACGAGCTCGTATAATAACAAAACAAAAAGGTTATATTTTATTCCAGGTCAGACACGTGGATGAGATGGAAGCATTAGACAAGTCATGGAGGAGACAAAGCTATTCTGGATTTTGACACAAGGAAGAAGTAGAAAAATTAACCTGTAATTTGTGAGTAGGTACAAAGGAACCAATCCCAGAGCAGACAGCACAAGAAAGGGAAATTATTGTGAGAGGCTGGAAAGGAGGAAAGAGTATTTCTAGGAAGGGATTCTTTCTGAGACATCACAGAAAAGAGTGAGAGGAGATATTTAAAGAGAAAAATTAGTATCATGGTGATACAATAAAAGTGAAAAAAATGCTTAGTAAATTTGGTGAACATAGCTTGGCATTTTTTCGAGATATTAAAGAAATGGAAGAGTGGTGGAGGCATTCTCAAAAAAGACAGTTTGGGGAAATACCGCAATTACCACCAAGTATTTCTTGAGTAATTATTATGTATCTATTACTGGAATAGGTCCTTCATTGTGGTTGAAAGTTATAGAGGACGTTTCTGGCCAGGAGTTTACAGAAGTTTTGCAGAAATAAAACTAGTAGGTAATATTTTGTATCTGATGACTATGAAGCAATTAGGGGATAATTAAAGACCAAAAATATGTGGAACTAGGTCTAAGAAAAGTGGGAGTTCCGAGCCAGGAAATCTCTGTGTGAGCTGGGAGAGCCAAGGATGGGTTCTTGGAACCAATGTTTACAGGCACAGGGACAAGCAGAATGTTGGGAAGCCCAGGGGCATGAGTTCTCTGAGGACCAAAGCAGAGGTGCGGGAGGGAGCAAGCACTGAGTCTGTAAAGGATATTGTACTCATATGCATAACTGTGTTATAATCACCACCTCAGAGTAAGAACCAGATTCACTTTTCTCTTTTATAAAGAAATACATGTCAGGATGAATATGGTATTATAAAACAAGAAATAAGGGGGGAAAAAACAAAACAGAAGGTTGACATCCTGTCAACTAAATATCTTTGATGATAAATAACTACATTAAAACAAAATTAATTTTCTTTTTGAACTAGATTTCATTTTATACTTCACTGGGTTTTTCATTAGACCATCTGGAATAATATATCTTCCAATTTGAAATAATTGTACCTTGTTCATAACTGTGTCCATGTTCCATGACACACATTCTGAATACATCAATATCTCTCATCTTTACTGCCCTCACCACCTCTCTCACTCACACCTGGCTGTCAAAATATAATAAAATATAGGTGGGAATTATAATACCCATGAATATAGCAATTAATATATCTTAGGAAGAATTTTGGCTTACTTCAAATAATCTTATACCAATCTGGCACTGAAATACCAGATATAATTTTATATTGTTAATTTTCCACAAGAATGTTTATCAATTCACAATTTAGCCAGTGGTCTTTACTTCAGAGGGAAGACACACACACTTCAGTAAAGGAAGGAGAGAGGCATTACAAGAATGATCTTGTAAGTGACTCATTAACCTCCCCACTCCACCCCTCACCACCAGTCCAATTTCAAGTTAAGAGAGAAAAGCCCAGTGACCCAAAATTTGCTAATTATTCCAAAGGACAGAAAACAAGGATGAAAAAATTTCCAGCACAATGTCATTGTAAACATACTGAATATCTCCCAACTTTGTTGAGTTCCTTCTACAAAACAAATAAAAACTTGGTCACTCTTCTGGTACAAACTTCAGTCAGTGCTTGAATTAGTAATTATACTGATTCTTTTATCTTTCTCTTCCAACTTTTGTGGGTTAAAACAAAAAGGTTCAAATTCTGTTGCTTTGGTATAAATACCCAAACTAAATGTATGCTATATTGCACATATAAATTTTCAGTCATCAAATATGTGGAACATCTGTCCCAAGTAATTGTATAAAATACAGCTGGGTTACGTTGTGTCATAGATTGGTTTTACAAATTACAGTTGCCTTCAAAGTGCTGTTTATGGAGGTGGAAAAGGACTTCTGAAGACTAGTAAATCCTTCTGTTTGCAGTGTATATGCACACTCTCAGAGCTACTCTTCCCACAGAGCCCAGTTCTCCTCACACACTAGTTGCAATATCTGAGCAGACAATGGGGAAGCCACATCTCAATTGTTCAGGGTGGCTAAAGATCCCCAGTGGTCCTGCCAAAAGTACCTCAAACCATATATTTGTAGAGGGCATGGAATTTCTAGGACTCCTGGAGAAACAGGAAGTCCTCTGGTCTTGGAAAAAATGTAAGGACTCTGTAGCCTTAGAAAGTGGGGTTTCGGTTGTTCCATCAGGATAAGACTGAAGAACAGACACCCAGAGGGGCCTTTAGGCAATCCATCTGGTAGCACTGTGAGTACATAAGCCTGTTTCTCCATCAAGTAGGCTGGCTTGTGATAATGTTTTTAAATATATTTTTACTTATTTCAGAGAGGAAGGGAGAAAGAGAGAGAGAGAAACATCAATGAGAGAGAATCATTAATTGGCTGCCTCCTTCACGCCCCCCGCTGGGGATTGAGCCCACAACTTGGGCATGTGCTCAGACCTGAAATGGAACTGTGACCTCCGGGTTCATAGGCCAATGCTCAACCATGGAGCCAGGCCAGCCAGGCTTGTGATGATTATTCATATTTGGATCAGGCCATGAATTTGTACCTGAAAGCCACCATTTCAATGATGTTTGGTAAAGCTGTTTTAGGTAATTAGAACTTATGTATACTTTTTCAAAACTACCTTTGATTCAGTTCTAGTTTTATCAGAACTCCAGAAATTTTTATAATTATCACTCTGATAGATACTATTCTAAATTAAAACAACAGTGATATAAAAATTCCACATTACTGAATTTCTATACAAATTTCTATCTTACTGAAATAGCAATAGCCAAATTCATTTCCTAGAACTAGATTCTCCTACCAACTCTCTCCTATTAAATGAAACTTAAAGTAAAGGAAGAAAAAAAAACTATGTCATAGTTTGGACTTTACATGTATTTTTTCCCCTTTGTCCCTACACAAAAAGGGAATTGCTAGTATCTGAAGTTCTGGTTTAGAAAATACATTACCAGTCTGAAATGAGAGTTACAATAAGAATGTTAAGATGCTAGGGAAACACACCTCAAAAGCCTTCTTGTAGGCAGCCCCTCTGATTCAAAATTAGTCAGGAAAATATAAGCTGCTTCTTTCCTAGCTCTCAGTCTCTGAGGTTGTTTATTCAATTCATAAAATCATAGAATTATAATATTGGAAGAGACCATGTCAATTGCCTAGTCCAATCTCCTAATTTTACAGATAAGAACAAAGAGATTATTGTTTTTATGTGTACCCAGACAAAATTAAATGTACAACTCAAGTCAATACTTCTATTTATATATTTGGGCTTCTAAGATATCTGTTGATATAAATGAAACTCCATTTCTAAAGTCACAGAAACTTGTATTCCATATGTTTAATAATAAAACTTCATTGCATCCCTCAGATAATGTTGCCACTATTGAACTAGCCCTTGTCTTTAGGAAGCTCTAACTCATGCTAAGTGAGATGTGATCATCTAAAATCAGTCAGACTCTAAGCATCTTTAAAGCAAGGCTTATAACTTACCTGGCTTCACATCCCTAACAACTAGTAGAGTACCTATCACAAAGTAGTTGGCTTTTTTAATATGTTGACTGGCCAAATGAATGAATGATTGCTCTGAATATCTGGGTAGCAAAATAAACAGAAGTGCAACATGACCACCCTCCTGGGCTAGCTAAGGTTGTTTGGTTGTGCTCTAGGGTGTTTATCAGCACTTGGATTCACCATGGTTTGTCATCACAGGATTTTACCTGAAGTTCTCACAAAAATAGGTACCACCCTGACAGCTTTCTATTCTTAATACTCTGAAAGTGTATTGGAAATAGTCCAACAGCAGCAGGACTGAAAGAAAACCTGCTATTAACTAAAGACATTTCTAAGCTGCATAACCATTTACACACTCCTCCTTCTCTTTCCACTTTAAGCTTATTTCACCACAGAATCATATGGTCATTTAAACTCAATGTTGCTGTTTGGAATTTAAGCAAGCGTGAAGACATCTTTTATTCCAACATGCTCCCTGTCTTTCCTCAATTCTCTTAGTTCAAAGGACACTAGAGAAATGTAAACATCTTACCATCCAGATGGTCCACGTAGCAATACACGTCGTAAGTTTCATGAGGAGAACGGAATCCATAGGTCCTGACACCTTCCTTCCCCATCATATCTCCATAACAGCCTTCTCGAGGAGTCCGGATGGGATATCTTGGGAAAGAAAGGACTAATAATTAGTACTTTATTCTCACTCGCAAATTGATGAATTAAAAACTGTGGCCCCCAGACATCTTACCTAACGGTCTGATCAGACAGCCAGCCTGCATCACACTGCTCAAATCCATCTTCATAGGCAGCATTGAGCTGCTCTGGACTTGCTATGACCGCCCCAACATCCAAACAAGCCTTCTGTGCATTCTCAAAATTCAGAGTGTACCTGCTGGTTGCTGCCCTGTAGTGAAATACAACCCCTGCAAAGATAGCAGCAAACAATTACTGGCATGTTCAAATCTCCCACAACAATGTGCAAAGTTTCTCACTGGAGCAGTAGATCAGATTAATTGCTAACATGGTAATAACATCATGATAATTCTTTATTTTTACTTTATGTAGCATTATGCAAAATTATGGTGATATGAGGAGCCCCGGAAATGCCATTCGCCTAGGTGTCCCACTTTGCTCCATTAGAAAGTTTCCTAGCCACAAATTCCTGTTCACACATAAACAATCTAAGATTTAAGCCACTAAATCCCAAGGGGTGCATAGTTGGCTTAATGCATGATGTATCTAGACTATCATGGGAACACTGGACAACTAAAGGGAGTAGGTATTGCAAGAGATACAAAGAGTTAAGGGGGTCACAAGACCTGCTTCTACTTCATGACTTTTCCCACAGCCAACTCAAAAAAACAAAAAACACACACGCATGGAACATTCAATAACATCACTTCATAAACACCCTAGATATACAACATGAAATATTTACTTACAGAGACAATATGTTAGGTGGAAAAGATATCACACTATGTATAAGTGAGAAGTCTTGTTTTAATTCCTAATTAGCTCCTTGATCATATACAAGTCTGTAATCATATACTGAGCCTCAATTTCCTCCCCTAAAGCGTAATTAATATTGCTTATGTTATTTGACTGATATGACATTCAACTTAGGTAAAGAATTTTAAAATGTTGGCTAGGCTACTAACTACTATTCAAATGTGTATCATGTTCACTAACTGACCAGCATAATTAGGGTCTCCCCTATTACAAATAAAATGTAGGGCTTTTATCCCAAAGAAGTCCTGAAATAAAGTTCTCCCAATTCCATGGGTAGAAGTCAGGAATCCTGGTACTTGCCTCAAATTCCATTTTGTTGTAGTTTAGGAGCTGCATAAACTAGTAGTTCTTGCTGAGGAAAGAGGGCTGAGGAAAGAACAGCTGGGGGTGGAGCTGTGAGTCCTCTCCTCCCACTTCAGCAAGAGCATCTCCATTTTTTAAAAATATGTTTTCATTGATTTTTAGAGAGGAATGGAGAGGGAGAGAGAGAGAGAGAAACATCAATGATGAGAGAGAATCATTGACCGGCTGCCTCCTGCATGCCATACACTGGGGGTCGAGCCTGCAATCTGGGCATGTATCCTGACCAGGAATCGAACTTGACCTCCTGGTTCATAGGTTGATGCTTAACCACTGAGCCACACTAGCTGGGTGAGCATCTCCGTTTTTAACTGGAGTAAATATGGTGACTTATTTCTATAAGTCTGCAAAGTGACTCAAGCTAATGTGCCTGAGAAGTCACTGGAAAATAGAAATCGGGGCAGCTGGGTCTCATGGATAAGATTTTATTGAGTCACATCACAGAATGCATTTTGGTTTCTGAACTATCTTCCACTCTCCTTTTATTCCTAATAGTTTACTGGGGTTGACAAGAGTCTATCGTTCCCATTCTGACTTCTTTTTATAAGAATCTCCGATATGCTCATCCTTAGATTCTCTCTCTGAGGCGTGTGCCAATAAAATAACTATGGGGCAACAGACTAGCCATGTCATAGATAAGGACACCGGATCAGGACCAACACAAAAAGACCTGCGTAGATGCACTGACATCTAACATTTGTTTTTCCATTTCTAATATTGTAAAAAGAAAAAGTCATCAAATGCCTTTCAGGAAATTTGTACCTTTATAGAACTAATCTGAAATTGCCAAGAAGTATATATGGTGGCATTGGGGAAGTATGAGACATAGTTTGTAATAATCCCTAAGGCTTAAGCAAGAATTTGAACAGTTTTGGATTAGTCTTATGTTGATGGACATTCAAATAGTCTTCTTGCTAATTAAAAATCTTCCGTGCGCACTGACGATTGGCAGTAAGGGCGCACAAAGGGGCCTCCATGACCAAGGCAGGGAATAGCAGCCTGTACAAGTATCTGCAATTGTTGGGAGAATTTGAAGATCTCATGGGGCTAAGGAGATTAAGCAGAGGATTTTCATTGTTTCAGAAGGGCAAGGGGCAAATCCATTGCTAATTCTTTAATGATGAAAATTGTAAGAAGTTGTTAAACTCCTTTGTGGATTTTCAATATATGTATATTAATATATTTATATTTATATAGTATATATTTATATACATTGTTGTATAAATTTATATATAGTGTGCATCTTACACTATTACCCATCTATCTAGAGAAACAGTAATAGAACAAAACAATTCTATGCTAACTAAAATAAATGATAAAAAGCTTAAAAGATGGACGAGTCCACAGTATTTAGTCTATGCCTGGTTAACATAAAAATAGATTTATGGGAGAGAGCTATAGAATCTGATTGTAAAAGGATGTCCAGAAAATTAACTTGTTGCATCTGAAATTTAAAGTATTTCCTTTTGGCTACACAAGAAAGAGTTTTAATAAAGCCCTTTGTATATGTTCCTGAAAGGTAAATATAGGGAAATGGAAGGTTGGAAGAAAACTATGTTCCATCATGTCTGGGTTCGAGAATTTTGCTTAGTAACTTGCCAAAATATTCTTCTTCCAAGAGCTATGGCATTATGAATGTACCCAATTAAAGCAATTTTTCTTTGCCTTGTCTCCTAACTTAAATTCAAATGACATATAAACCACTACTGAAAGAAGGCTAAAATCCAAATGTTTCATTGCAGGACTTAATGGCTAACTAGTGTATTAACCTTAAAAAAATTCACTGAGTTCTTGTTTTGATCCAATTCAAATATTTATTGAGTCCTTTTAGGCACTGTGATATGTACCATGGTACTTATTAAGTGCCTTCTATCTTCAATGTAAATTAAGATAAAATTTATATTTCTTACAGGTGAACTCAAAGATTTTAAATAATGTTAGGAGTGTGAGAAAAAAAGAAGTAAAGGGGATTTTATCGTGTGTGTATATACATGGATATGTGTATATGCATATGTGTGTATATGTATATGTGCATACACACACGTAAAAATTAAAATAAAATAGATTAGCATGTACAGTCTTAAAAAGCTATCATTGATAGGTCTCAGAAACAAAGTAATGATCTTGAACTATATACCATGTCTTCATATTCATTATTTCCAGAGTATAATGAATCATTGTACATTATTTACAGACTACATTGAATCATTGAAGTTGCTGTGCAAAAAGTCACCTCCCTGGCTCCCCTACCCCCAATAAATATCAGTTCATTTCGGTGAAAGACGTGGACTGTTGGAGTGACTGATAGTTTTCCACTTGTCCAAACCCCAAACAAGAGTTACTGTTGAGTTACTGTTCCACAACACCTCTGAACCAGGCATCATGTTTTACTACCTTCTTATAGATTCCAAAAGCCTTACCATCCACCGTCAGTGGCACTGTCTCCTGTGTGTCTTCAATCCCATACATGACATCGCAGCGGTAGAGGCCCGCGTCACTGGCAAGCAGTTTGACCACGGTGAGTGAGGCATCACCCACATCCTCGGGATGTGTAGGCACAGACACTCTCCCCTTATAGTCCTGGCCAATCTTGATATTCCCATCTTGAGCCACAAGAACAGTAGTCTCCTTTAAATCCTTTCCACTCTTGTCCAATTCAATCCTAGACCATTTGATTCGGAGAAAGTCGCTGGTGTTATAACTGGGTGGTAAGGTAGGCATGGTTGAGAAATGACAAGGTAGGTTGACTTTTCCAGAGAGGGAGCCCTTCACAGGTGGGCTTTTTTCCACTTTGACTAGAAGAAAGAGAAAATACCAAATTAACATTCCTAAAAAAGCCCAAACTGAGTCTATTTAATATGTGAGTGGAAAAGAAACTCTTATCCATATCCTATATAATAAAAGCCTAATATGCTAAGTGTCCGGTTGTCCAGTCATCCGTTCAACCAATCAAAGCATAATATGCTAATGATATGCTAAGGCCACTCAACCACTCACTATGACATGCACTGACCACCAGGAGGCAGACAGTCAACCGGTTGACCAGTCGCTATGACGTGCACTAACCACCAGGGGGCATATGCTCTAACCAGTAGGTTAGCTTGCTGCTGGGGTCTGGATTATCAGGACTGAGCAAGACAGGCTGGACAAGCCCTGGAGCCTTCCCACAGTCCCTCCTCAGCTGGCCAACCTCCTGTGTCCCTCCCCGGCTCTGATCGTGCACCCATGGGGTCCCTTGGCCTAGGCTCCACCCTCTCACAATCCAGGACCCATTGGGGGATGTTGGAGAGCTGGTTTTGGCCTGATTCTGCAGGCATTAAAGGCTAATATGCAAACTGACTGAATGGCAGAATGACCGGTCGCTATGACACGCACTGACCACCAGGGGGCAGATGCTCAACACAGGAGCTGGCCCCTGGTGGTCAATGCACTCCCACAGGGGGAGCACCACTCAGCCAGAAGCCCTGAGCCAAGCTCACGGGTGGCCAGCGCAGCGGCGGTGGTGGCGGGAGCCTCTCCTGCCTCCACAGTAGTGCGAAGAATGTCCTGCAAGGAGCAGGCCTAAGCTGGCAGTTGTACATCCCCTGAGGGCTCCTGGACTGAGAGAGGGCACAGGTCATGCTGAGGTAACGCGCCCCCCCCCCCCACCCAGTGCATGAATTTCATGCCCCAGGCCTCTAGTACGAAATAATGAGAATGATTTTCTACATAGAGAATAGTATATAATTTCAATAATGTTCATAACAAAGACAGGGATAAATAATGTTCATTTACGACATTAATTTTAAATTATTTGCAATTCAGTGTTTAACATGAACAAATAAGTAATACTATAAGGCAAGTATAGGACAGCAAGTAATCAAGGCCAAAATAAGATTAGAATCAGCCATGCAGGTTGAAAGGACTAAAACAATACTAGAAAGAGCAGTTAAAAGGTAAATTTATGTCACAGGTCAGAAGATGAAAAATGTTTGTTAAGATAACTGCCACATTACCTTCAAGGAAATGAAAATAAAACTCAAAGAGGAAGTGAAAATTAAAAAACTACTTCTGGAGACTGGAGCGGGGCAAGTCTAACACTTGGAGGGACCCTTTTTGGTTCAGGGTTTGAACCAAAGGCTTTCATCATAATGACAAATCCAGCTGCAATCACTTTGCAGTGAAACATTACCTCTAGATTATATCCTGGGGGAAAGTTGGCAGCTGTTCACATAACCGTCCTAAAGTATTAATCAGCACAATGTCTTTCTGTTTAAGCCTTTAAACTTTTAATGAGAAAGAAGGCATTGGCTACAATTTAACACTATTACATGCAAAAGAAATTTTCGTTCACTCCCTCCTCACCCTAGCCCCATCTTCCAGTGTCTACTAATTGGCCAGACAATATTTTGGTAATAATAGAAATTATTATTAATATACAAGCAACTTACACTTAATGAAAATATGATGAACAAGTTAATAGTAGCCACTAGGTGGAGTGAAATAATGATTTTTAATTAACCAAATGATGTATATCTAACACTTAGTATGTTAATGGTCAAAGGTGTTGGTAACACACATGTGAATATGGACATGCATCAGAAATTATATAGCTATCAATATAGCCCTGTGGATTCAGTTGGGGATAAGTCATTTTGAAAATTGCAGGAAGATGTGAAGATATGATCTTTAAGAAAAAAATACTCCCTATTGCCAGAGATTGAAATTTAACTTCAGAAGGACTGGCCTATAAAATCCTTCATGTGATACAATTAAATGTAAAATAACTAATACAGTTTTATATTTACTGTATTGATTATAGAAACCAGTAACCATTCCAAATTTATAATAATCATTGCTGTCATAAATTTCTTTATCACTTTATCAAATTATATTAAGCTTGTTCAAAACAGGATTTAAAGCACTCAAGATCAAATAAACATTAAATGAAGTGTGCTATTAGCTGAACTAAGTTAATCTTTAAAATGTTACAAACACTATTAATATTTTAGAATCTAATAGCAATGGAATAATTCTATTTTTAATGGCCTCCTTGACTTACAAAATAAATTCTCTTACTTAAAGCTCATCCTGAGTGAAAATGGTCCAATCCTTCACTAAGGATGCTCCTCTAAGAGGAAGTGACACTCGAGATCCCAGCTGGCTGGTGACACACCTGGGCCAGAACACAGATCTCCTTACACCTAATCAAGGAATCTTCCAGCTTTGGTATCTATTAGGATCTTCCTTAGTCCCTGAATTAGTTTTGTTTCATTTCCAGAGTCTGTACCTAGCCTATTTCTAATCCATCCTGTTTTTTAAATTACTTTCTGAACTGAAAACTGTTAGCAATTCCATGATCTTTAAAATAAATCTATAAAGTCCACAGAAGACTCCCAGAGAGAAACTACTACCTGGTACATAGTCCACTAATTCAGAACCCTCTAGGGAGATAATGACTACACTATTTATTTATTTATTTATTTATTTATTTATTTATTCATTCAGCCAAGAATAGGGGTCCTGAGAAGGGAAGAGGTGAGAATTCTATGACCTAAGAATCTCCTAATTGACATTTATCATTATGTTCTAGAAAATCTTATCTTCCTTCCTGAAGAATTATTTATATGATTGACTTCACCAGAAATAAAGTATTGCTTTTTATAATGGAGAATAAATATCATCAACCTCAATGATGGTATAAATTATAAGACTCTTTATCACCTCCTTAAAAATGATTCTAGGGCAGTGGTCGGCAAACTGCGGCCCCTTGAGTGTGGCTCTTCCACAAAATACCACGTGCGGGCGTGCACGTACAGTGCAATTGAAACTTTGTGGTCACACTCAAGGGGCCAAAGAGCTGCATGTGGCTCGCGAGCCGCAGTTTGCCGACCACTGTTCTAGGGTAAGTGACTTCCAGTTTCTTAATATTTATTACTAAATGATAGTTCTTTTCATAGTTTTAGATGTGTAGGGGCAGAAATGAGATTCAGCCCAATCTATCCAATCGGGAGGTTTCAGAAACTTAGAGCATTTCTTAATAACTCTGTGGTAATGAAAAGACATATTGGAACAAAATGATGTCAAAAGGAAAACTTTCCAAGGGCTGTGTATTGTCCTGGATGTTTATAGGTACAAGAAAAGTAAAAGCTTTGGTTAGCTAGATATAAATATATATTCCATATAGAATCCAGGATTAACAAAAAGCTGTGTGGTCAGCTCTTTTGTGTATGAAATCGTGGGTCTTAATGTACTGGGTCACAAAAACTAAGTTCACTAAATCTAAATATTTTAAGAAAGAAATTAAGTAGTTCAGAGGATAATGTTTATAGACTATTCCTGTTTAAAAAAGAAAAATGCTACCTGCAAGAACTTGTCTGAAATTCTGACAATCCAAGTAATAAAAATGAATGCTAAAAAAAAGTTCACTGTTCCCACCAGATGGTTAGTGATCTAAATGAATACAGTAAGAGAGAAATAAATAATGAATAACCAATTATCTTTCATTCTCTGTTAGTAAAATTGTAGAAGAAGGCTGATGTGAATTCCATCTACATCATTTGATCAAACACACATATAAACACAGAGACCTTGGCCAAAAACATGTCAGATTGAGAGTATGGGAATTTATCTCTTTCTCAGGTGATAAACATTATTCTTTTGTTTATTTATTTGTGGAGAGCGGCTCCCAGGTGGCTAAGTGATACAGGCTGCCTGAGATGCAACAAGTAAACAAAGCTTGATCAGGTGCATGTAACTGAATAGATTCGAAACCCATGAGAATGTTGTAAATATCTTGACCACCCCTTACTTTGCTTCGTGGAATCTGGATATAAAATAAAGATTCGGCTTGCAGGCAGCGCTGTCTCTCCATCAGAGAGGGTAGCATCCCATCAAGACCCAGCTTTATTCTCTTGTCTGTCTTTTCTTAATCCCTCACTGCCCCCTCTCAGGCTCAGCGAACCTGGCTGTGCTGGCATGGCACATTTATTTACTCATGACTATGCATGACTCCATTTATTAATATTAGAAGAATATTCAAATAACTAGATCAGTGCTAGATAATCAATATAATGGGT
The DNA here is from genome assembly GCF_964212035.1 of Myotis nattereri. Taxonomy (NCBI): domain Eukaryota; kingdom Metazoa; phylum Chordata; class Mammalia; order Chiroptera; family Vespertilionidae; genus Myotis; species Myotis nattereri. The sequence goes on along the minus strand of NC_138079.1, from coordinate 45,611,758 downwards.
ATTGTTAAAGCAAAGAGCTCTTTGTGTATTAAAATAAAGCCAATAACCCGTATGCAAGATGTTCCTTAATGTTAGTTATTGACTTTTTAAAGGCCTAAGAATAAACAGGAAAAAAACTCAAGATGTAAGTACTTGTGTTGACTCACAACTAGGTACTGCTGTGTGCCTAAATATAAACTTGGTAAATCTGTTTTATGCGGATTTTATGTTTTCAACTTTGCCTCTCATATAAAAAAGTAAATTCTTCTGAAATTAGCCCCAACTAATTGCATCTCTTAATTATGATCATAGTTTTAGTTTTTAAAAAAACCCTTATTTTTGGAGTAAAGTATATAATACAGTGATAGATATACTGTATATGAATGGATGGGGTGGATGGATGAATAAATAGGTGGATGGATGGATGGATGGGTGGATGGATGGATGAATGGATGGATGGAGTGATACTTAAACTTTGAATATTAAAGAATGAGTTGAAGTAGAACTGTATAAGAACAAGAGAATGGACTACCAAGCAGAAAAAATTACTTGTGAAAAGACATGTAATATGAAAGTGTGATGGAATTATAGATTAGTTCAGAGAGTCTGAAGTGTAGAATGAGTTGAGAAAAAAGTGGAAGTTGACTCTGGAGAGGTACACTAGACAGGAGTAGATCACTGAAGTTCAAGGCAGTAACATTCTTCATGGACCATAGTCCACAAATTTGGAATTATAAAACATTCATTTGATGGATATGTAATTTAAAGCTAAGAAAAAAAAGTGCATGTGAACTTATCCAGTTATAGAGGGAAGGCAGGAGAGAGGGAGAGAGGGAGGGAGGGGGGGAGGGAGAGTAGGAGGGAGAGAAAGAGAGAGAGAGAGAGGGAAGAAAGGGAGGTAGGGGCAAATACTTGGCTCTCAGTCTTCTCTTTATTTTCTTGGTTTTCCTCAAAATCTAGTCTCCTGAGAGTTTGATAGTCTTTCTTTTATTTTTTTAAGGAGGAAAGTCTTTGAGTAATATTGAAGAAGATGGAAAAATTGCCCAATGACATATATAGTTGGCCCTCTGTAACTGTAGGTTCTGCATCCACAGACTCAACCAACTGAAAATTGAAATTTTTTAAATCTTATGTTGTTGCTGATGTGTACTATGTGGTTAAATTTAGATGGTTGCCTCTATACTGAACATGTACAGACTTTTTTTCCTTGTCATTATTCCCTAAACCATACAGTACAACTATTTACACAGCATTCACATTATATTATACTAGGGGCCCAGTGCACGAAATTCGTGCACTGGGTGTGGGGGGTGGGGGGAGAGTGTCCCTCAGCCCAGCCTTCCACCTCTCACATACTGGGAGCCCTCAGGCGTTGACCCCCATCACCCTCCGATCGCCTGATCGGCCCCTTGCCCAGGCCTGACGCCTCCGCCAGAGGTGTCAGGCTTGGACAGGGGACCTCCATCTCCCCCCGATCACTGGCTCAGGCCCCCGCCCAGGCCTGAGGCCTCTGGCCCAGGAATCATGCCTGGGCAGGGGACCCCCATCTCCCTCTGATCGCTTGCTCCACCCCCCGCCCAAGCCTGACGCCTCTGACCCAGGCTTCAGGCCTGGGCAAGGGGACCATCATATCCCCCCAATCCCCGGCTCCGCCCCCCGCCCAGGCCTGATGCCTCAGCCAGAGGAGTTGACCCTCATCACCCTCCGATCACCAATCACCGGATCGGCCCCTTGACCAGGCCCGAGGCCTCCGGCAGAGGTGTCAGGCCTGGGCAGGGGACCCCCAGCTCCCCGCGGTTGCAGGCTCCGCCCCTGCCCAGGCCTAACGCCTCTGGCCTAGGCGTCCGGCCCAGGCAGCGGGGACCTGCAGTGGCAGCGGGGGGCGCCGCGATCGTGGGCTTCGCTTTAGGCCCAGGCAAGGGACCCCTAGCTCCTGGGACTGCCAGCTTCGACCGTGCCCAGCTCCCATCGCTGGCTCCACCCCTACTTCCTGCTATCACTGGCCAGGGTGGCAAAGGCGCCTGATTCTCCGATCATGGCTGGGGGGCAGGGCAAAGGCGGCCCCAGGGCCGCCTTTGCCCTGCCCCCCAGCTCTTAGCTCCCCCCTGGGTTTCAGATCACTGTCAGTGGCAGGGGGCTTCTTCCTGCTTTCCCTTTCGCCTCCCTGCATTGTGCCTACATATGCAAATTAGCCGCCATCTTGTTGGCAGTTAACTGCCAATCTTAGTTGGCAGTTAATTTGCATATAGCCCTGATTAGCCAATGAAAACAGTATCGCCGTACACCAATTACCATTTTTCTCTTTTATTAGTGTAGATTAGGCATTACAAATAATCTATACATGATTTAAAGTATATGGGAGGATGCACATAGGTTATATGCAAATATGCCATCCTATGTAATAAAACGATAATATGCAAATTGACCTTAATGGTGGGATGACCGGAGATGACCGGTCACTATGACGCACACTGACCACCAGGGGGCAGACGCTCAACGCAGGAGCTGCCCCCTGGTGATCAGTGTGCTTCCATAGGGGGGAGCGCCACTCAGCCAAAAGCTGGCTCATGGCTGGCCAGCGCAGCAGCAGTGGTGGTGGGAGCCTCTCCCGCCTCCATGTCAGCACTAAGGATGTCCGACTAACGGCTTAGGCCTGCTAAACCGTTAGTCGGATATCCCCCAAGGGACTCTGGGCTGACAGAGGGATGTCTGACTGCCAGCTTAAACCTGATCCCCCAGGGAGCAGGCCTAAGCCATCAGTCGAACGTCCCCCAAGGGGTCCTGGACTGCGAGAGGGTGCAGGCCGGGCTGAGGGACCCCTCCAAAGTACACGAATTTTCATTCACTGGGCCTCTAGTGACATATAAGTGAATTGAACATTCTCAGATTTTGGTATCTGTGGAGGGTCCTGAAACCAATCTCCTGTGATACCAAAGGATGGTTGTAGGAGCCTTTTTGCATAGCCTGGAAGTAATCTGGGAAGTTACTGAAAGCCCTCCTGTTTCTTTTGGCATCTTGTTCATTATTTTGTTTTGATTGATTGATTGATTGATTGAAGACCAGTTTTCAGCCTAATAATATTTTAACTAAACATTTTCAGCACTAAATAGATTTAAAAAAATCATCCTTTATTCTAGTGATTCCATATTGCCATTTCATGCCCCAATACTCAAATTTTTATTTTGCTTAGCAACAAGGAAATTATTACCAGACACTCACCTTTGCGTAGTGCATGGGTTGCTATTAAGGTAGAGCACATCCATAAGATGCTCTTTATATTAATCAACATCTTGTCCTGAAAATGAAGAAAAATACAAAGTAAATCATAAGCATTCAGGCTTATGGTGGGCCATAAATCACATGCTATTTGTACACTACGCGTATATGGAATCAAAGTAAAAGAAGCAGCTCCTTTTGGATTGTAAAATCAGGAGAGAAATTATAATTGGAGAGGCTGTCCTAGCACTTTAATGTTTAGTTTGACTCTCCCAATGGAGTAATTACCAAAATAATTCCAGAACCTGATTTGGGGGACATAACAACATGAATGTGTGGGACAACCACAACTGGGTAGGCTGTAGGAAGAACAGTCAGGACCACAGCCTTCTTCCTGGTGGCTAGGAACTGGCACAAGAGAGAGGGTTGACCACAAAGTCTGCTTGGAAACAGGAAATTGGTCATAGATGGAGTGAGAGAAGATAGGGAAGCAATAGGGAGAGATGTTGAAAGAGGATTTGCATCCAATGTGAGGTAAGAAGAAGCCTGGTGGTTCATGCACATGATATCAAAACAGAGATTAAAGACTTCAGCAGGTTTTTTTTTAAAGAACAGACTCAATTTAGTTTCTAGGAAGCTGCACAAACAAAATAAATGTATTATGAGAAACTGTTAATTACCAAGAAAAAAAAAAAAAAGGCAGTGCTTGCCAGGACTTTTAAAGCCATTCTAATAGTTCTAAAGTTGGAAGGGTAACGAACGAAAGGAAACACCCTGTTCTGAGTCAAGAAACCTGCCCTTGCTTTGCCATTAATTTACTGTGTGACTTTGGGGAAGTCGTTTCAACAGACTCAAATGGTCTCTTCCAGCTCAAATTTCTAAGAAGCTGTAATTATGAGGAGGGTAAGTACTAGTGCTGGGGACCATCTAGAAATCAAAGAGCCAATCTCTGAAGGATTTTGAAGATTATTTGATCTCCACAGTCATGCCCTTCCAGCCACATTTAGACTATTCTATAGTAGGCAATGTTGGTCGGCTACAAGTAGCCATGTCTCTTTCTCCTTTCCAACAATACTCTGCTTCCATTCTAGTATCTACCCTCCTTCACACAGACATATATTTTAGAGGACCCTGGTCAAACCCCAGCCAAGGGGTGTTCCCGACTGTCCTTAAGGAAATCCAATTCCTGTCACCAGTGATCAGTTTTGAAATAAATGTATAGTGCGATTTTGGCCACTGAAATGTGAGGAGATCTCTGCAGGGATGTGAGCAGGTGCTCCTGGGAAAGGTATATTCATCTTAAGAGAACAAAAAGAAAAGATGGTTGCTTTTCTTCACTGCACATTATCATGATAGGATAATTCTTCTCAAGCTGTTGTAGCCATCTTTCATCCATGAGTGTGTAAGATAGCCTCAGGGGGTGAAGCTCAGAAAGACTCAGGAGAAACAGAGCTTAAGCCTAGAGTGAGCCATTCCTTTGAACTTTCTTTTATATGAGAAATAAATTCCTTTCTTATTTAAGCCCAGTAAAATCAGGGAATTTTGTTACTTGTAGCTGAAGGCATCTGACTGACACATATTTGAGTTGGTGTCCTAAATAATTTCCTAACTCTTTCCTTACAAATTATCTAAAATCTGTATTATTTAGGAAACCTAGATTGAAAACCAAATGCTATAAGAATCTAAGTCCAATTTAAGCTCAGTTTCAATCTCATAATTTATGCCAGCTATTTATTTTTCCTAGATGTTATTCTCCATTTGATTGCTTTATTTTATATATCTTGAAATAAGTGTGAAAACAAAATTATAAGATTCCAGATATTTCCTAAAGAGCATTTTTTTTTATATTTTATTGATTTTTTACAGAGAGGAAGGGAGAGGGATCGAGAGCCAGAAACATTGATGAGAGATAAACATTGATCAGCTGCCTCCTGCACACTCACCACTGTGTATGTGCCCACAACCAAGGCACATGCCCTTGACCGGAATCGAACCTGGAATCTTTCAGTCCGCAGGCCGATGCTCTATCCACTGAGCCAAACGGGTCAGGGCAAGAGCATTTTTTAACTTAACACATTACATGTGTATTTTTCATCTATAGGCCATTTGACAACTCACAGTGAACAGTTGATGATCTTAATGTAACCTTGACAATTAAATTTACAATTTAGCATATAATTGCTGGGATATGCTAATAAACAGTGTTTAACACTAACTGAGAAATTAGATTTCTACATTTTTTGAATTATTATAAGATACCACAGCAAACAGAAAGTATACATCTATATCTCAATGCCATTACAATATTTCAGGTAAAAATAAAGACATCAATTTCACACACTCTATAGTTAAAAGTTTCCATAAAAATGAAATTTTAAATTATATCATAAAATGCTATCAAAGAAAATGCATTCTATGAATATTAACTGAATCTAAATAAGAAAACTTTCTATAAATGTACTTATAAACAATAATATCCTATCATCCTGAATGTTTATAAGCATATTGTTAAAAATCTGGACTCCATGGTCAAGTAGCCCTGAATTCAAGTTCTGAATCCTGTACTTATACTCTGTGATTACTAATTCTTTCATTTTCAGTAGCTAATTAATCGTTAAAAGTAGTATTTAATATCCCTAGCCAATTTGGCTCAGTGGCTACAACGATGGAAGGGTCCCAGGTTCAATTCCCCTTTAAGGGCACATGCACGGGTTGTGGGCTCAATACCAGTAGGGGGCCTACAGGAAGCAGCCAATCAATGATTCTCATCATTGATGTTGCTATCTCTCTCTGCCTCTCCCTTCCTCTCTGAAATAAATAAAAATACATTTTTTAAAAAGTAGTAATTATTGGAGTGATTGTAAGAATTGATAAAATAATGCATATGACATATAGCTCAGTGATACACGGTGTACTCAGTACTCAATATTTGTTATTGAACTTACTCGTTCAGTCTTTCTCAGGTGTTCTTTTCCTGGTTTCATATAACTAATAGTAAAATTAAAAGTATTTGAAGCTCTTATATTTGATCATTATAAGCTGGGCTACTACTATAGGGGATGTGTGCAATTCTGTGCTTACAATGAATTATCTGATGTGCTTTGAATCAGTACTTGTAAACATGTTTTATCTCCTCTGTAGACCTAGCTCTAGCAGGCAGAGCTAGTACCATATTCAACTTACTAATCCCCACAATAGTTCCACAGTGCCAGGTTTAGAGGAGACCCCTGAAGGAGATTCATACACCAGCCAAATGCATAACTAATGCTTCCATATTCTATTCAGAAACACACTTTTAAGCAGCAAAGTGACAATAATCCTTTATGAATATGGGCAAGTAGGCTAATTAATACCTGAAGTAGATTTAAATCAGTCTAGATGGTTATTCACCATGACACAATAATATCTGATGTTTGTCAATATCTAGACCAGCCGTGGGCAAACTACGGCCCGCGGGCCAGATCCAGCCCGTTTGAAATGAATAAAACTAAAAAAAAAAAAAAAGGCCGTACCCTTTTATGTAATGATGTTTACTTTGAATTTATATTAGTTCACACAAACACTCCATCCATGCTTTTGTTCCAGCCCTCCAGTCCAGTGTAAGAACCCATTGTGGCCCTCGAGTCAAAAAGTTTGCCCGCCCCTGACTATTGGATCTCATAACAAACCCAGAGTAGAGATGTGATTCTGCCCCAGGAATGGATCTCCTGCATCCTCATCTCCTCCAAGACAGAAACTCGAAGTCTAACTCCATGTACCAGACTTCATCCTTAATGTAACAAGTATTCTCACCACTTGCCTTAAAATTGCCCTTAAGACAAGGATAAGGAATGAAGCCAGTATATTGAAAATATAAGGGAGAGATACATTGGTCACATTTTAACTACATTTGTAAAATTATGTTTAAATAAGTTGCCAACATGTAAAACTTTGAGTTTTCATACTAAGTCTCACATCTCTGACTTTAAAAAAAAAAAAGTTCAGATCTAGCAGCTGTAGGTTCATCTTAGAGCCAGTCACTAGCTCGAAGTAATCAGCAGCCTCTCAGCTTGGCTCTGTGTGCTCAAGGTTATCACTGACTCCACTGGGCTCCTCATCCATTTCTACTACATGCCTGTTCCTTGTAGGCACCCAAATTTACAACCCCGTGATCTAAAGGATGTTCATTATCTCTTTAGTAAATATCTCAGAGTGGTTTACTGAGCTTAGTTGCCTGAGACCATGGGCATTCATTCATTTCTCTAATTTTCTTAAGGCTATGTCCAAGTGCATGGTTATTAAGGCACACTATTTCCCTTCTTGATACTACTAAGTGAGAAACTTCTTTTTTGTTTTGTTTTTTCAGCACCACTCAAACCCCCATTTCTATTTCTCTGCTCTTCCTGTCAGGCTTGTAAGCATAATCTATTAGTGATAACGAGTCTGTCTACATAGAAAGACCTGGGAGATAGGAGAACCCGTGCCTATATTTAGCATTCTGCTCCAGTAAAGTCAATGAGAAGAGGAGAAAGTCTTTGAACAATCAAGACACAGCTGACTGTGGCTGTCTAATTGCCAGGGAGACACAAGAGACAAGGTCAACCAGACTCCTATCCATGAGAAATGACTGCAGAGAGAATAAAGGTCACTCCAGGAATGGGCTGCCTCAGAGAAAGAGAGCGCCAAAGTTCTAGCAAACAGACTTTTAATATTCTCCCTTGATCTTGGGGAAGCCTCACTGAGCAAAGGGTGACTTAAGGACACAAATAGTGGTTTTGTCTTCCGGTCTTTGAATTAGTTACCTCAGACAACCAACTGTCTAGGACAGTGGTCGGCAAACCGCGGCTCGAGAGCCACATGTGGCTCTTTGGCCCCTGGAGTGTGGCTATTCCACAAAATACCACGTGCGGGCGCCCACGTACAGTGCGAAGTTGACTTAAAACTTTAAGTAAAGTTTATTAAGTTAATTTTAGGGAACATCGTGGCGTGAAAGAAGATGTAGTGTCGAGGATTGAGAAAGGTATGTTGAGATGGTTTGGACATATAAGAGGATGAACGAAAGGAGATAGACGAAACAAGTATACAAGATGAGTGTGGATGGGAGAGTTGGAAGGGGTTGACCTCAGCGAATGTACCTCAATCAGATTGAGGACGTTTTTAGCAAAGGCCAGCTTAGGAGTACCCTAATGAAGCTAATAACAATGTACCTACCTATATAGTTTAAGTTTTAAAAATTTGGCTCTCAAAAGAAATTTCAGTCGTTGTACTGTTGATATTTGGCTCTGTTGACTAATGAGTCTGCCGACCACTGGGCTAGGACACCTCAGCCACGAAGTGGATGTAATGAGCATTGCCTATTACATTGATCCTGATGCTTTCTTACAGGAGGAATTGTCGTAGTACAGAGAGAAATCGCTCATGGTTTAAACATGAACTCTCATGAATTTACTTAATAGGAGTAATGTCACCATGTGAATTTATCCTGTGACTGGATTCCTGAACCTGGACTTGGCTAAGCTTTTTCATGTCATTGCCCCTTAGTACTGCTCTGTTCTCCGCCTGGATAACTTTTTCATCAGTCTCTGGAAAACATACAGCGCTTTCTATCCCGTTTCCTATGCTCGAGTTTCATCATTGCCCTTTATCAACATTTTTAGGTATGTATTTGGAAATTGCCTTTCTCTCCCCACCTTAATATAAGCTCCAGGAGAGCAGTCTTTGGTGTTTGTGTTTACATACACTATTTGGTATATTACTTCCTTTACTTAATATTCAGTGTATCTTGCAGTCAGCAAATATAGTCTTCCTATGTTATTTTCAGCTACATAGTATTTCATTAGATAAATGTAGCATCTTTTGTTTCACCAATTCCATGATGATCCTTTAAGGTGTTTCCAACTTTTTGTTACTAGGAAAAGTACTGCACAGGGCAACCTTGCCCATTTATCTTGGGTGACATTTGTTCCAATAGCTATATGATAATATCTAGAAGAGGAATTGCTGGGTCAAAGGTTATATGCATTTTTTTCAAAATTTGATAGCTATTACCAAATTATTTTCTAAAAAGATGGCCCTATTTACATTGCCACAGTACTGTATGAGATCCAATTGTCCCACAACCTGGTCAACACAAACTTCCATCAAACTTTTTATTTTTAATGCTCTGACTGATGAAAAATGTAGCATGTCATTGTAGTTTTAATTGCTGTTTCTTTAATTATGAATGAAGCTGAGCAATTTCTCATAATTAAAAAAAAAATTTATGCATATTTCTGTTTCTTCCAATTGCCCATACCTAATTGCCTTTATGTTACAGATAGTTTCCAAATGTGCTATTTGTTTTAGTGTAAATAATTTGTTATGTAGTCAGACTTGTCAATTCTTTTTAGAATTGCTTCTGGGTTTTATCTTTTGTTTAGAACAGATTTATCCACTCCTTGCTTATTATTTTAAAAATCCCATGATTTCCTCTAGTTCTTTTCTTTGAATGTAATTCTGCACGTTTCATATTTGATCCATCTTAACTTTATTTTAGGATAAGAAATGAGGTAGAAATTGACTCAGACTTTGAGTGAGCTGATCAATTGTCCCCATACCATTTTTTTTTTAAAATATATTTTATTGATTTTTTACAGAGAGGAAGGGAGAGAGATAGAGAGTTAGAAACATCGATGAGAGAGAAACATCGATAAGCTGCCTGCTGCACATCTCCCACTGGGGGCGTGCCCGCAACCCAGGTACATGCCCTTGACCGGAATCGAACCTGGGACCCTTCAGTCCACAGGCCGACACTCTATCCACTGAGCCAAACCGGTTTCGGCCCCATACCATTTATTGAATAATCCTTTTCCACTTAATTTTCATGTCTATTTCAGTGTATTTCTGGAATCTGTCTTCTGTTCAATGAAACTTGACAGTTCTTAAAACAATATACCTCTATCTAACTCATTTTATATATTTAGTAGGAAATACACAATTTATGGAATACCGTCATTATTAAAGTTATAGAATCAGATCAATCTGAGTCCCCCATACATACCATAGTAACACCACTTATTTGTATAGTTTTTCTTTTGCAAAAGCCTTTCCACAGGTATTCATCCTTTTAATGTCTATAACTGTATATTCACTTAATTGATTCTGACACTAAAGGTCTAGAAATTCTGTCTTAATCTGGTTTTCTCAGTCTACTGCTCATCCCACTACACCAAAGGTAATATCAACTCAGTGATCTATACTAATAAAAGGGCAATATGCAAATTAGTCAGCATGCCCTCATGCTCCGACCAAACAGCAGGGGTGACCAGGCTGGCAGGAGGGGCAGAGAGGGGCGACCAAACGACCGAACAGCAGACTGTGTGGGGCGACCAGGCCTGAAGGGGAGGGGGCAGTTAGAGGCAACCAGGCTGGCCGGGGTCAGTTAGGGGCGACCAGGCCAGAAGGGGGGGGAGGCAGTTACGGGTGATCAGGATGGCAGGCAGAGGTAGTTAGGGGTGATCAGGCTAGCAGGGGGGGCCTTTAGGGGCGATCAGGAAGGCAGGCAAGAGGTTAGGAGCCAGCGGTCCCAGATTGTGAGAGGGATGTCCCAGATTGGAGAGGGTAAAGGCTGGGCTGAGGCAACCTCCCACCCCATGCACAAATTTCATGCACTGGGCCTCTAGTTTAATAATAAAAAGATTGAAACTTACATATTATATATGTATTTATTATGTGATGTAATCTCATTTTTATAGACATAAGGACCTCTTAAAATTCTTAGAAGAATTGGGTAGAATATATATATATATATATATATATATATATATATATATATACATATATATATATATATATACATTTAAATATGTATTTATACCCTTTTATAGATGATAGAGCTATAGAGCTGTCCAGAGGAATTTCAGGAAACATAATTGACAAACAAAGGTAATTTTCACTAACCACTGAAATATAACCACTTCTGGCATATTCAGTGATAAGAACTTAGCAAAGTAAAAAAAATATATATATATCCTGGAGAACATATGCATATACATGTAATTTACCAAGTCTAGGCTACCAGAGGAAACTGGCAAAAATTCACTCATTGAAGTGGAAGTGGAGCTCAGCCAAGTCATTAATCTCTGCATCCCCTTGTTCTGATTCCAAACCAGAAAGAGCATGGGCCTGTGTTTTCTGGTAAAGTACAGACCTATGCAACAATCAGCATGTTTTCCAGACCAGAGTTAGGAACCCCCAACAAGGAGGGTTTGTGAGTCCAAACTGGTTTCTCTAGGTGGGTGGTGAAATAATAGCCTACTACAGTCATTCATTCTTTCCCTCAAATGAACCATGTGTCCTGAAAAGTTCTGCTCAGTCACAGGGTAAAATCCCGTTTTACATACAGTGTCTAGGTATGTTTGCCCATGAATAAGGTCAGCACACATGTTTAAACCCCACTAGGAAAGGAGAGCTTAGTTTTACAACTGATGGGAGCCAGCCTTGGTTGATCTTCGTGTTCTCAAAGGCTCTGATGCTCAATTAGTGACCAATCATTAACCATGAAGTACTGAAGCATAAAATGTGAGGAAAGAGAAAACAATGACTGTCTTTAATACCAATTATATTTAGCCTTAATTTAGCTCTTTAGGTCTTTTCCAAAAAGAATTTACAAGGGTGCAGATATAGATATCTTAGGATATCAGAAGCATTCCCCTCCAGTTTGTAAGTGTAGAGAAAAAGAAATCTGTATCTGTAAACATATGTAAATCTAGGAGGATTCTTTTCAAACTTCATTTTTTAAAAGCCAGAAATATAATGTAGGAATAGCTTTTTATTTCTTTTTAATCCACTAAGGAAAAACAATAACTTTGAATTTTTACATAAATTCTTAAGGATTATCTTGACTCTCATCCCTCTTCCCACCACCCACAAAGAAGATTAAGGACTGTGGACTTCCTGCTGGAGGAAGTAATTGCTCAATCACTTTGGAATCCACTGGAACCCTTTGCAGTATTAATTAGTCAAGACAGACATATGCAATTGTAAAATATTCTTTTCTTTCCTTAGAGCTCAGAACTAGAAGTCAGTCTCTGATGCCTTCTGCTTGATATGCTGACATTCCAAGTTACACATTGCCCAAACTGGGGACCGATCTTATCTCAGCAAACTCATTGTTGCTTCCATGGGTGCCTTCCTATTTTTATATTAAACTCACCACATACTTTATATGAACATTTGCAGGATAGATCTGGCATAATTGCCAAGCAGTACTTAAAATAATCTACGTCACAGCTTTTAGGAGTCAAAAAGAGAAAGAGGGTTAGATGTCAGCATGTGAGATTGAAGAGACCATTAAAACCCTGCAAAGAAACAGGAGAGATTAAAATACAGCTCTTAGTGGCAGCGACTCATCTGCGCCACATTCCCTCAAGTCACTAGTTCAGTCATTTCATAAGCATGCGCTCAGCTCCCACTACGGACCGGCGCACGGGCTAAGGCCCCTGATGCCCAGAGACCGCCCCTACACCCGCTCAGCCCCAAAGTATCTGTGTTCATGGAATTCTGTAAGTTCTGTCAAAAAATGGCAATTGCTTGTCATTCCAGACGAACTCTGTATGACAGTGATTATCCTTGTAGCAACGACAAAAAGTGGTCTTTAAACCGACCCCAACGTATTTAATGCAGGAGAGTCTCATTTTTCTGCCAAATACAAAAGAGTTTGCTTGGAGTAGGTCTTTCCTTCTTCCCAGTCGCAAAGCAAAAACTCCTCCTACCGCTCCAAAGAAACAAGAAAAAAAAAAAAAAAAAGCCAGTCTTTCAATAGGAGTGTTCAGCGCCGTCTGGATAGGAGTCGGGCTGCCTACGGCACAGCTGCCAACAACCGTAGGGCTGGGGGCGCAGACGCGGAGCTCCCACCACGTAGCTGCCCCGCCTCCCCCGCCCGCCCCGCCTCCGTCCTGCGAGGGGCGGGGGGTGGGGGCGCTCCATTGGCCTCTGGGCGGGGACCTAGGAGGCGCCCCGCCAGCCTCCAGGCTGAACTGAGGGCTGGTTCGCAGATCCGCTGTCTCGGAGCCGAGAAGTCACACCCGTCTCGGGCCGCAGCTGAAGCCCCAGCCCACGTGGCGGCGGATACTGAACGGGCGGCAAAGAGTGCGGGTCGCGGCCCCGGCCCCGGCTGAGCCCATCGGGGACCACCCCAAACCATGTGCTCTAAGAGGGCTAGCTCCTCCCCTACTCTTCCACCCTGCACGCGTTTCTTGTCGCTCGTGGGATTAAAGAACTACGTTAACAAGAGACCTGAAATTCAGACCAAAACTTAGAAACGCTTCCCATCCGCTCCCAGCTGTTGGCGCGCCTCTGCCCCATCTCCGGTCCTGCCTTCTTCCCTCCCCCCCCTCCCCCCCACTGTCCCCTTCCTTCCTCCTTTTTCCCCTGGCACCCTCCTTCCAAACTTCCATGTTCCTTGGAGGCCGTGAAGTTGAGGGGGTTTCAACTTTGGATTAGGGACCCTTCTTCTGCAATGTCCTGGGGCGGGGCCCTAGCATTGGGTTCAAATGGTCATGGGACTTAGTAACATTTCCAAAAGTTAAGCCTTCTGTATTATCTTTCTTAAAGCGACGGCCAAAACTGAGCACCAGCCCCCATCCCCCCAAAACCGGGATCCGCCGGGCTCCGTGTGTTCGTGAGCCCCGCTGCAGACTCGCCGCGTGGCCTAACTGACTCGGAAGAAGGCACTTCTGGGCTTTGCATAGGCAAGGTCTCCCTCCCGCGTCCTGCAAACACTTAGATTTATGTCGCAGGTTCTGAATAAGAACACGAACGACTGGAGGGGAAGATAAGGTCCTCCATCCTTGTGAAAACCGCTCCTTTCACTGGGTGGGTGGGTAGGAGGAAGAGACACGCTTTTTTCCCTCCACCTTGCGGGATTTCTCCAGCAGGGGGCGCCCACACCCGCCACAAAACTCCCTATTCCTAGACGTCTGGGTTCGGCAAGTCCTTTGCACGCCGCGGCGGGCAGATCCCAAGGAGCGCCGCCTCCCTCGCTCCTGGCTCCTCCCTTCTGGCCGGCCTCGGCGGCCACGAGAGGCAGGGATTTCACACTAGCCATTCATTTGTCAGCCTTGGGGGAGGGGACGCCGGAGAGAGAGAGAGAGACCGAGTAGCCGAGGCTGGGAGAGGGGGAGAGAGGCAGAGAAGATGGAGACAGAGGGAGAGACAAAGATGAGACAAGGGACCCGGTTGCCAGGCTGCCTTTCTGCCTGTGAGCGCGCGCAAGGCGGGGCAGCTCCCAGGCTCCGCGGAGCTTTCTCCTCCCTCCCGCAGCATCTCCCCGGGACCGGCCGGACTAGCTGCGGCGCAGCTGGATGCCAGAGCACATAGTTTAGGCTATGACACTATTTTTCGACCTCGTTCTCCTCTGCTTAACACGCTGTCCACTCCACGCCCAGCGACACAGACAGCGAGCCGGGACAGCCCTGATGCCCCCTAGTCCGCAAGCACCCGGGCTGCCGCCCAACAGCGCCCACGCCTCCGCAGGGCGGTGGGACGCTCAGCCGAGGGCGTCCCGCGGGGCTCCCGGCACTCGCTCTCCGCGGTCGCGGGACCCGCCAGTAAAGTTGCTCAACCAGGGCCGAGGGCTGGGAGGGGGTGGGGAGATGGAAGGAAAAGGAGGGCTGCCGTGGCCCGGGCGAGAGGGCTGGTCCTGGAGGCTCCAGATTCGAGTCCCCGCGCCACCTTTGTCTGTGGAGCGCTCCGAGCGCAGGTTTGCTCATTGAGACGGGAGCGACAGCCTCCACTCGGCTCTTCACAGTGAGATAAACTCTTGCACATCCCTGCTGGTTCAGGGCGAGCTTTTCCCGCCCAGGCGCCTCCCAGACCTCCGCGGCGCTCCAACACCCCCACCCCCATCCCCTGCTCCTTCCCGGCGGGTCGCTGCGCACCGCGCGCAGGACAAAAGAACCCGGGGGCACCGGGGGAGCCTTGACAGCCCCCAAGTCACCAAGGAGACGCAGCCCCAGGGCCCGGGACCTCCCCCGGCCGGACCTCCCCCAGACTGCCTGCGGGCGCAGGGGGGTCAGGTCCGCACAGGTCCCGGGCTGCTGGGGCGCGGGGTCCCCCTGTCAGGAGCTGCCCGGGAGCCGCTTTCCAGGAACGCAGGGAACTGACCGCACACCAGGGGCCGGGAACCAGGTGGCCCGCACCAAAGCGGCTTCGGGGACTTGTATGTGGGCAAGTCTCAGAGTCCCCATTCAAACTTTTGCCTCAGCAGGTTAACAAAAAAAGATCAAGATATACCAGGGTTCCCCCTCTCCTCTCCAGCTCAAGACCCAACGACTTTTCTAGGGGTTCTCCTCCCTTCCCCCAAATCCCCCCCAAACCCGTTAGTACTTCTACCCCCACCCCACCTCGGGCTTCTTTTGTCTGCATCTTTTTCAGCACCCCGGTCCCTCCGTACTCCTCTCTGCAGACGTCCTTCTGAAAGTTACCTGCATTTTTAAAGTGCATATATTTTCTTAACGTCGCCCCACATCTACTTCTCTTTGCCTTAAAGCCTTCTATCAATTGCAATGTATTTCTTTCTTCTACGCTTGCTTTTTTTCCATAAGTTTTTTTTAAAGGGGAACAAAAGAAACGTGATTACCTTGAAAGGCGGCTTAGTGCAGTTTGTGGGAAACAATTCACCGCAGAGCTGCGCGAATGGGCTCGGCGTGCCCGGGCGGGTCACATAGGAAGCGCGGTGGCCTGGGGAAGGGTGCGGATGGTGCGGGACGGCGCTGGAAGATGCGGGAGGATGCGGGGCTGACCACAGATCCCAGTCCCAGCGCCTGACGGCAGCACTTAATGTTCGCGGCTGTTTCGCCCGCCCGCCTGGAGTTCCTCCCCAGAAAGGCTTGGGGCAGCTCGCCTGCAAGTTCAAATGCGGGTTGTGACACCCATCGTCATCATATCACTGTACCGTCAGCACCGAGGAGGAGACTCCGCGAGGAGGAGGAGGAGGAAGAGGAGGAGGGCTCATTCACCGGCTCCTGAAGCGCTCCGCTGCTCCAGCCACTCCTAAGAGCCCAGGCTTGGAAAGCAGCGGAGGGGCGGAAGGCAGCTCCCCGCGCTCGCTGCAGGGACCGCCTGCCTCCCTCCCAGGCACTCCCACCTCTCGGCGTTTCTTCCTGACAAGTACCAATCGGCTAGGGGACAGCAGCGCTCCCCATTGAGCGACTCACTAAGGAACATCGCGCTGTGCGCCAGGAAGCCGCTGCCCTCCCACCCCGTCCCCACCCCCACCTCCCCGCCCCCGCGCTGCCAGTGCTGGGTTAGGGGGAACGAGCCCCAGGCTCCGGTGGGGCAGGCCAGTTCTAGACAATTGAGTGCCGTCAGTACTTGGGAGCAAAGGAAACTGGAAAATCTGCACAGAACTTGGCTGCAACGTGTTTACGCAGCCACAGAGCCTCCCCGTCCCATCTGAGCGAAGTGTCAGGCGCTCGGCTTCGGCCAACCTGAGACACAGAAAGGAGATCCCTCGGAAACGTGGAGGGAAAGCATAGGAATCGCCCGCTGCCTTCCGCGGGACCTGCCCAATGGGAACCCAGCGGCATTGCGCAATCCACAAAGCCCCTTGGTGGTAAGGGCTGCACAGGAAGTTCTCGTGTTGGACTCAAACAGATCCTCTTGCTCTGACACAAACCTACGTGAAATCTAGATTCTGCGTTCTTCCTTCTTCTCTCCCTCCCTCTTTCTAAGTATCCCTCGAGGTAGAGTATTTAATAATTTTTCCGAGTGACAGAGACTCCTTGGATATATCATATCAATCACCTTCCTTGTGATCAGGAAGTGAAACCATGATCGTATTGATGTGATTTTTGTTTTCAGCCAGGCCCACCCAACTACGTAAATAGCACCAACACATGGAAGAGTGGTGTGCATTGTGTTACAGAAGATTTCCAACAGGACCTTACAGAGCAAGGGGTCAACCAGTTGACACAAAGGATTTCTGCCCCTTAGAAAAAGAGGGACTTTGTGTTTGCCTTTTCTTTGAAGTCAAGTATGCCCTTATACAATGGGGACAAAATAAGTCCAAGGTGCACATCGGTTTAACACTGGGATTACTGGGAAGGACAGCCAACACTTCTTTCTGCACAGATATAGGAGCATCTTCATAATTCTCTCTGGCCTCTACTTAGGAATTTATATCAATCACAATCCCTCAGAGCAGTGATGTTTAAAGGAGAAGATCCTCTTTCACTCTGAATTCTTTGAGTAGGTTGGCTGGAGCTCATATTTTAAAATTGGAAGTAACCTAGACTCTCGTCCATGAACATTTATAATACTTCTTTTATGAGTTTCTTTTGCAAGTTGTATGAGTCCTGTGTTAACAGTTTTTAAGTAATAAAAGGTGGGTTTCAATGCTCAAAATGGACATGTTTCATTTCTTTATCGGTGAATGGCATGACTATTAATTATAGGGTGTAGAAGTCCTTTTGTTTCCACAATGATTTATTCTCATAGTTAGTACACTACCATTCCTAACACTGAAATTCCATTTCATTAAATATTTAGAACAGCAGTCACACCACAGCATTGGACTTCAGCCTTCACGTGGAACAGATCAGCAAACTAAGGCCCAGAAAGCGACTTTCCTCGAGTCACATGTTTAACAGCAGAGCTGGAACCAGAATGTAAATCCTGACTCCCGGGCCGGTGACCTTCTCAGCGCTCCTCATATCAATGTTATAATCAAGATGACTTCACTCAGAAAGGGAGAAAAATGAAACAAAAGGATTGCTATTGAAATTTATATTCCGGAATCAGTGTAGACCTTCCTCTGAAACACTTCAAGGTGTGCATTATTCTCATTCTTGAATGTGAGCAAACTTAGTTGAGTTCCAAAGAGTTTACGTTTCTTGCCCAAGGCCGCTTTCTAAGTGGTAGATCTGTCGACCTGAAAGCTCATTCTCTCTCTGGTATCCTGCTCTCCCTTCATAATACAGTTAAATAAAACATTTCTACAAAGGAGATCTACAGTAGAAACCAGCAACTAATAGCAGATTATGTCCATTTTCAGGAAAATGTTAATAGTTATCATTCATTATAAATAATGCCATCTGCACATGATGGAACATGCTGAAAAATTATGGGTCAGATACTCCTTACATCCTGAGATACTTTCCTTTATCTTGCCAAATGTGTTTCTATAGCCCTCCAACGTTTATGGTTCTCTATAGTGTCCTTCCATAGACATTACAACTCTTGTCCAATTAGTTCTACAGGGAAAAGGCATTTTCTCGGGCATACTTAAATAGTCAGAACATGGATCTTGTTGAAAAGCTTTATGCTACATGCCCTTGCTCTGACTTGTTACATTATTATTTAGAAAACCAGACACTTCTTCAGGCTGTTATATAACTGCAATGGAATGACATCCCTGAATATCCGCTTTCTTTCTCTAAGGCATATTTTCACCCCTAGCTACCTGTAATAGTGAAAAAATAAAAAGGAAGGAATACTAGGTACATTCAGAATAGAGACTACAGCTGTATTATTTCTGTGTAACTATTCTTGAGCTTCTCTCTCTCTCTCTCTCTCCTTCCCTCCCTTCTTCCCATCTTCTCTTTTATCAACTAAAGAGAATGAGAGAAGAGTTATTTCAGATTGCCCCATGTCTGAAAAATCATCAGACATTTTTGAATGGGAAAATATATTTTTTCAGCTTTTATAACCAAAAATGTGTTTGCCTACTACACCGAAGTCTGAATCAAACAGTAATTCAAATATCCTGTGACCCCCTTTATATCCTGTCCTTGTACTGGGGACGTTCCCTATGTAAACTCCACAGTCTGGGTGGAGATAAAGCAAGATCTTCACTCTTGGTGCTGGTGGCTACAAGAAACCAGAAGCCAGAAAGTATGTGCTTGCTTCCTTGCCTTGATCTTGTCTTTAGGAACTTGGCTGCGGTCAGTGGCAGCCAGCCAGTGACTTGAAGAAGAGAGGTGTAGTTGGCAGGTTTGTCTCCAGGGAATTTCATTATCTCCGTCTAAACCTCCACCTGAGGGCCTTTGGGATCGCATGTCAGTCTTCTCCTTTTTTATTGATCAGGTGAAGTGTTCTGAGACATGGTATTATTTGTTGCTGCACTAAGGATGACAAGGTTTCAGTCTCATCCACATGCAGACAGCAGAGTTCACATTTCAAGTCCCTGATCTGGCTGGTCCTAGGTACAAGCAAATATCCTCTCTGGGTGGTGAAAGAATTTGACAGGTTAAAAATGCACCTTTAATGAACTCCAAAGACCCTAGAAAAAGGAAGCCAACCCTCTAAGATTGCTTCATTTAAAAAACAAACAAACAAACAAAAAAAACCCCTTTTTTTAATTTACATATTAGGGACAGATATTTTATCCAACATTTTAAATCCACTTTGGTTTTTGAGAAAGCGCAGAAGTAATGGAAGGTTTTTGTTGTCTTCTTTAAAAATTAAAAGAAACCCTTCAAGAGGCAAAGTGTGGTGACAATCTCATTATACTTTAGCCTGAAGTCTATAAATCACTTAGAGAAATCAAACACAGGCAAATATCCTTGAAAGCCACAAAAAAATTGATTTCTTTCCCAGAAATCAGATACCGTCTTTGCTCCCCAACCCCCAAATCAAAATGTTACAGTAAAATGTTTCTTTCAAAAAAAAAAAGAGTTTTTTTTCTTCTCTGCTGTAAATGTCTTGTTCATGGTTGGGCAGATTTCTCCAGGACTTAACTGGAAGACCATCTACATCACGGCAGAACTATGCAAGCCAAAGCCAAGTTCCAACATGGAGTGATGGGAAAAAGGCTGGGCTGCTGAGAGGAGATGACTTCATTAGGGAGAAAGAGGCTCTCTGATTCTGTCCACGGGGCAGCCAAATGGTCCAGCACATCTGCACTCACCCCCGGGGAGGCTGCCTGGAGCAGAGTATCAAAAATGCCATCATTTTTTATAAAGAAAAAGATCAAGGCATAAATAAAGCAGCCCCACTAAAGTGAATCAACCTTACTCCTCTTCTTAGGCACTTTCTCAAGCTCTTTTTGCCCCTCCCCATAGCCTGAACAGTATAGGTCATGTTTTATAAAGCATTTGGCTGAACCACGACAAAAGGAAGAATCTGTTTTCTGAACACAAGGACGCGGCAGAGATCTTGGAATCTGTGTGGCAGGGCAGAACAATTAGAGACTTTCTTAAGAGGCAAAACTTTCGCAGTTGCTGTTTATTTTCAGTGAGTACCAGACTCCATTTATTTAATTAGAGTACAACGGGACGCAGAGACAAGAAGCGTAATGAAAGCACTATAGATGCTGCAAGAAGGGCCACCGTGGCATCATTGGTTTCTCTGGGGAGCAAAAGCGGAAGGCAAGACAGGAAACCAGGAAGTTCCAAAGAGTGAGAAGAATGTTTGGAAAGCTCTAATACAGGTATCGAAACAGGGCAAAGAACCAACACACAGGCGCTTCATTTTATTTCACCAGGAAAAGGAATTGCAGGACTAGTTGAATGTCAGAGACTTTATGCTCTTGCCACAAAATATGAGTGATCACATTTTAACCCTATGACTCAACGGAGATCAAATATTTGTTATAACTCAAAGAAAAAAGAAGAGAAGAATATTTATAAGACTCAGCAAATACCACAAACAGACTGTACTCAATTTTATTTATATTTTCTTTGTCCAATTCAATATTTATTGAGCACCTTCTATATGCCCTGTTTAGACCTTAGGCATTAAGGAATTATTCAATAGGTAAAATACTCCCGTCCTAAAGGAGTTTATAATCTCTATAGAAAAATTAACTTATTAGAGTAGCCAAGGTTATGATTTATCTACATAGTGACTAATGACTTTAGAGGGGAAAAGTATTTTGTGTATGAGTCCACTGGCTGGTCTAGTCAACCATTTTTTACAAACATGCCATGACTACAAATGGATTAGGGAGATGATCGCTCAACAAATCTTTCTTTACTGGGAAATCTCTTTCATGTACATATCCTACCAACATTGAATCCCAAGCATCAATCTTGTTGTATATGATGAAATTGGGTTTCTTATTTTCCCCTAATAAAAATGTTTGCTTAGATGACGTACTCAGGGTTCACTTTGTTTCCAGAAGTCTTCCAGAATTGATAAACCAAACCAAAGTTGAACGGTGGAAGGAAAGGATTAAAGTTCATCCCAACAAGAAAAGGTCAGAGGCACTGATCATTCCAAGAACACCAGAGCGAGTCTCTGCTGGGCAAGAGTATCAAATGTACCCATTAGAAACAAGAGGAAAGAACAACGTGGTAAAAATGATTACTATTCTTAGTCATCATAAAGCTGAAGTAAATTGATTAAAACATAGTATTGAATTTACTGACTTCTCTCAAAACCGCAGTTGTCAATGTATAATGGCCCTTCCTATGCCCCGTTTCTGCGACACCTTTGAGGCCTTTTTGTCTTTTTTTTTTTCCTCTTTGTTGGTAGCTGCCTTCTCCCTCCCATATCTATTTCCCCCCCTCCCCCATTTTTATTGAGATATAATTAACATGACATTGTGTAAGTTTACAGAGTATAATGTGATAATTAAATACCTGTATATATTGTGAAATGTTTACCACAATAAAAGTTGTTTACGACATCCTCTGCCTCACACAATTACCTTTTTGTTGTTGTTTTGGTGAGAATATTAAAGCTCTACTCTCAGAGCTGCTTTCAAGTACACAATACGGTATTGTTAACCGTAGTCACCATGCTGTACATGAGATCTCTGGAGCTTACTCATCTTACAACTGAAAGTTTGTACCCTTTGGTCAACATCTCCCTATTTCCCACACATCTTCAGCCCCTGACAATCACCATTCTACTCTCAACCCAATAAAAAGGCCATATATGACAAGCCCAGAGCTAAAATCATACTCAATGGTTAAAGGTTGAAGGATTACTCACAAAGATCAGAAACAAGACAAAGGCGCCCACTCTTGATAATATTAGAAGTCCTGGCCAGAGCAATTAGGGAAAAAAAAGGAAATAAAAGATGTTCAAATCAGAAAGAAAGAAAAATTGTCCTTGTTTGCTGATGACATGATCTTAAACAAAGAAAATCCTAAAGACTTCACACAAAAATTGTTCGAGCTGATAAATTCAGTACTGGTTCAAGCTACAAAATCAACATACAAAAATTATTTGCATTTCTATACAATAACAACTATCTAAAAAAGAACTAAAGACGGCAATCCCATTTACAACAGCAGTGAAACAATACAATACTTAGGAATAAATTTAACCACGTAAGTGAAAGATCTGTGTACTGAGAACTGGTAGACACCATAGAAAGAAATTGAAGAAAACACAAATAAATGGGAAGATATCTGTGTTCATAGATTGGAAAAATGACCATACTACCCAAAGCCATCTATAGATTCAATCCCTATCAAAATTCCAACGAAATTTGTCACAAAAATAGAAAAAAAAACCCATGATGTCTATCTTAGTTTGGTTTCCCACAGAGGTAAGCCCTGAGACAAGGATTTAAATGCAAGTACTGTAGTTTACTCGGGGGGTGAGTCCTAAAACATCTTCAGAGAGGTAGGAAGTGAGAGGGAAGGGAAGGAGGCTAGTGAAGGGTGCATGTCAAGCAGGTTGCCACTATGGGCAACTGGAGTTTATTCCCACTGGGGAAGGCAGGGAAACAGTGGAGAACGTGTACCTCTGGGGTTTCCCAACGGAGAGAGAGGGAGCTGGAGCATTTATACACCAGTCCTGGGTGGAAGGCTTTTCCAAGAGGTGTTTTCCCCTGCCACTTCTGCATGTGAGGGCTAGCCTGGGCTCCCGTGGCGTGAGAGAGCTCTCAGGTTATAAGATGCGGGGCTGCAGTGAGAAGGGTCAGCATGCACAGAAATGATAAAGGTGAAGGGATATGCGTGGGGCATCATCACATATGCCATAATTCCCAATCTTGTAGTCACCACCAAGACTGACTAGATTGTGGGACTGGCTACAACAGGTTTCCTACCTTAGCTGTGTGCCGAGCCAGCTCAGTCAGGTTCAGTGAGCCTGAAAGGGGGCGGTGAAGGATTGAGAAAAGACAGACAAGAGAAAAAAGCTGGGTCTGGGTGGGATGCTGTCCTCTCTGATGGAGAGCTAGCAACAGCGCCACGGCCTGTAAGCCGTGTCTTTACTTTATAGCCAGATTCCACAAGGCAAAGTAAGGGCGTGGCTACAACGTTCTCGTGGGTTTCAAATCTACTCAATTACATGCACCTGATCAAGTTTTGTTTACTTGCTGCCCCTCCTACAGCAGTGGTTCTCAACCTTGGCTGCACATTAGAATCACCTGGGAATCTTTTTTAAAATCCTGATTTCTGGGCCTCATCCTCCGGAAATTCTGTTTCTTTGTTACTAATGTTGTGGCCTCACCCCGTAACAAAGAAACAGAATTTCCGGAGGATGGGGCCCAGAAATCAGGATTTTAAAAAGATTCCCAAGTGATTCTAATGTGCAGCCAAGGTTGAGAACCACTGTCCTACAGCCTATATCACTTAGCCACATGGGACCACAGGTTCGGACCATAGGTTCAAGCTTACAACTATAGCCTTTGACTATAATTGTGCTGGGAGGGCTTTGCCCTCCAAGCTAGGACTTGCACGTGGCCATGAGAGGACTGTGCCCTCTCATTAGTCCCAGGCTTGAACCTGTCCAAACACTGTGGCCGCTCTCCACAAGTTGAGACAAGATGAGGTGGCAAATCCTAGCATATTAGGGAGGTGTGTGAACCTATTCAGTGGCTCCTCCCTCCTTCCCAGAGCATCTTCCCAGCCTCGCACCCAGTACTGCCTCTTTAGCAGGATCTTCAGCCTGAATCTCAGTGCCTCTTCTCCCACACAGATCTGGCTTGACTCCCTCACATGTGCCTCAACTCCTAGGAAGAACCAGCCAAATGAGGCTTGAAACCTCTTGTCCTGAGAATCATAAATGAATCTTAAATTTATGGAAATTAAAGAACAGAAGGGCTGTAAATGTGTCTAATGCAAAGTCATCTTACTTCAGACTTGGGGTCATTGGTGGAAGCTCCGTGATGATACATGCAGTTCCTCAGCACATGCCTAATCCAGGCTAGGAACCAAATACATATGTGTTGAATAGAAATGGAATGCCTACATCTGTCAAGTGTTTTCTATGTCCTGAGAATATCAATGGAGAATAGAGGTAGAAATAGGAATAAAACATACCTTCTGCTTCAAAAAATGTGGCAAACTCAACTGCATTACCAAGGTCATGAGGATACCATAAAAGAGTGAAACAGGCAAAGAATTAACAATAGAGAATGGTGAGGAGCGTGGTACTTAGTTCCAGCCACTGGTGAGGTGGGACTGGTGGTTCAGTGCTTCCCACTCTTAAAACATTAAATAGGCCAAACAAAACTGCTCTTTGGGCTGCATTCCACCGGAAGGACCCTAAGATTGTCCCCACACGTTTAAATGTTCAAAGGGAAGGCTGATGGCAAGCAAGCAAAAGTTCATCCCCTTTATCTACTCTTTCCTTTTCTTCTTCTTTTGTATTTCCTATCAGTAAACACCCTTATGAATCCTCAAGAGGCCAATGTGTTCTCCCAGAGGCCTAGGGAGGGGAAGAAGCCATGACAGGAAGAGCTCAAGAAAGGAAGGAGACTGGTCCATGAGAACTTCTGAAGAAACAAGGAAGGCTGAGACCAAAAGGTGGCAGACAGGCAAGAAGCCCCCTTCCTGCCCAGCTCCCTCCTCTGAGCCATCTGACCTCACCACATGCTGCCAGCAGCCCTGACTCCACGGGAGCCCCCATTACAGGGGCCAAGAAAGTCAACGTTCCCCTTGTGGTGGAGGGATCCCAATCTCCAGCATCCCAGTGGCAACAGTGGTTGCAATTGCCTAAGGGGTCTGGAACAATCGCACGGTTGACCCTGCACATCCTCCACCAGGAGGCGCCACAGAATTTGATGTCTTGCGACAATGTAGTCTGAATCTATAAGAACAATGTGAAACTGGCACATCAGGCTGTAAATAAAGTAAAAAAGAATACCTATGGTGGCAAAGTCGATTGCATTTTGGAGGGGAAAGAAGTGGGGAAGCAGATTTCAGAGTACTCACACCTGAGGAGCAGCCAGGAACTTGATAATGATTAGGAATTATTTCCTAATGTGACCCAAGTAAAATTTCAATAATCTGTGGTAGAAATTTTGATTATTGTCTTCCCCACCAGCACTCAAGATGAAGAAAGGAAGACTCCCTGGCAAGTATCTAAAAGTTGGAGAATCCACCATCCATTGGCATCAGATTTCACCTCCCACACCTCGCCCCCAGCCATTTCTTTTATAGTTTCCTAAATCAGAATAAAAGTTTGTGGTGAGGAATGTCAATTTCAACTACAGGACACAATGAACATTAAGATTTGAAATTATCTTATTAAAGATCTACTCTCAGATTGCATAAGTGTCTTTACATTTAGGTAGAACATTAGCATTTTCAAAGTTAATGTTTATCAAGTCACAAAATGACTAATCCCTAGTTGGCTTAATCCTTGAACTGTCCCTGTATAGTGTATGTGGGAAATATTAATGGGCCCTCTGGCAGAGACTTCTAGTTGCTCCCTATGTTAAAAATATACCCAGGATTTGATTTAATCAGGCTTGGTAAGATAGCAGACACGGAAATGATTATCATCTAGGGATTCACAGATCCCTAGAAATAGATGCACAGCATGCCATGTAGGGCCCTATGCGGCAGGGACAGGGACAGTGGGGGGCCAGAAGAGGCATGAAAGCAGAGCCTGACCCGGAACCTTTATTGGGGTTTGGGGGTAACCCACACCTTTGAGTTGCTGTGGACAATTACGCAAGCATCTTTCACATTTTACCGTGCACACAACCTGTGTCTTGCACAGCACAACCTCTGTACTGTACATGGCAGCCCTGAAAACAGTCCCATTTCCTAGATGAGGACAAGAACTCTCAAGGAGGTTTGGCCATACCTTTAGTATATCCTAGATCCAAAGCCCTATAAGGATTATAGAGTCGAAAGTGGATAATTTGCCAGTTTCAGTATAACATGAAATACAGTAGCACATCAACCTTCTTAGGCAAAAGGTAAAAATATGTTAAGGACTAGAATATTTACTTACTTAAAAGTAATAAATTTAAAGAAAAAGGGAGTTGGATGCAAAGGAACAGGATACAGTATCTTCTTAAATCCAACAGCCAAGTGCCAGGCCCTGCACAGGGGCAGTTACAAGCCTGTGTGTGGGTCTATCATTTGCATGCATTAGGATGGAAATTGAGCGTCCATATTTTCCTTACACGTCCCAGGGAAGTGATTGCACTTCCCAAGATCCCTTTGTACTCATAATTACTTGATTTGTGAACCAAATGTGTGGTTTGAGGATGGAAATAGGTATACAGTAACTCCAGTTGGGAGGTCCAATTTTGACCTCAATGATGAGAGATTTTTTTTTTTTTTTAATAAAAGCAAGATTAGATATAGGATTCAAATTTAGTTTATTTAAAACATTTGGTATTTTGAATTAATTTATTTTAAGGGTCCAATTTGATTTTCTGTACTTAAAATTGCTGGGAGATGCAGTTAAGTGATAATTGAAATAATTAATTTTCAATAAGAAAACAAGTACAAAGTATCATTTTTATCAGTAGGATATATCATATCAACTTTGCAGTCTTAATAAAGATAGTGTCAAAATTTTGTATTTAAGTAAATCATAACAACATTCTATTATTATCTGCTAATTGTTCTAAAACACACGTGCATAATACTAACCACTGCAAAATTGAATTATACCTCCGCAGACCTAACAGATGCTTTTTGAAAAATGCCCTGGGATTCATAGTTTAATTCACAACAGTTTTTCCATTCCTTGAAAAGTCATCCCCCCCCCCCCTTGTGCAAAGTATGTTCCATAGGAAATGGAATAGTCTTAAAAGCAAGTATTCTTTATTGATTCAGATGTTGTCCTACCCATAACTAGTGCTGTATTACTATAAACATAAACTGTTCTATCTACTATACCACACATTGTAATTAGTAGAGGGCTTTCAACTGCTCCCTTATTGCTTAAAAATTAGCTTTGCATTTGCAAGGCAGAGATGGCCCCCACCCCCCTCTGAGAGCTAGAAGTGACTCCACCTGTGGCCTGAGGCAAACACTCCTGGGTGTGCTGGGCTCCCATGGCTGCTGGTGGCTAACATGGGGCAGTACTGTGGCCATCTTGAAATAATGATTTTGGAACAATTTCAACTTAAAATGCTGGGTAAAGGTACATTCAAAAAAGTTTGCAGCCAGTCAAATTGAATAGGACAAGTGCCATTAGGTTTTTTTAAAGGATGTTCTCATTTGACAAAGTAAATGCACAAGGCTGGCCATTGAGTTCTAACTTCTATTTTGGAGACAAATCTAATCATGAAATGATCTCTCTGTTACGGAGACCAAAACATTTTGCTTCCAGGAAGCATTTATCCAAACAATACAAAAGATGCTACAATCAATCTCAAAGGTGCTTGTTTTAAACTTCTCTTTCATTCTCCAAATATGATTATGATAGCAATAAACACAATGACAATAATAGAAATAGCCACCAATTGTTGACCAAGATATGATCGATTCCCACTGCTCCTTCCCTGTACACTGTACCATATTAGTCTTGTACAGTCATCTATTGCCACGTGTTTTGGAAGAGGTAAGAGAAAGGGGCTGAGGCACAGAGAACAGGAGCCAGATTATAACACACAACCTCAGATATGTCTTATGAGAGCATTACAGTGTGGATTTAGTGTGATGAATTTTATTCTTATTGTCAGACCTGAGAGACCATCTGGTACAAAGCATGATTTCCTCTAGGACAGCGATTTCCAACCTTTTTTCTTATGGCACACATAAGCTGATTACTAAAATTCTGTGGCACACCAAAAAAGATATATTTTGTCGATCTGAAGAAAATAGGTATCATTTTGATGCACTCACACCAGACAGCAATTGTGTTGGCTGTTGTCATTTCTTTATTTGACAATCGAAGGGAAAAGAGGCCAGTGTCCCTGACTAAATAGTCAAATAATGAATTTTTAAAAATTCTTGAGGCTGAATATCACCCCTCAAGGAAAAGGTTGCTTCTGAATTTCCAAAGAATAGATTCATTGTAACTTCCCAGGGCGTTGTTTCTATTTGGGGAAGGGGCCACTTTCCTCCCCGCCCCCCCCCCCCCCCCCCCTTTGCCAAGCTGAAGCTGAACAGAACATGGACTGCCCAGCCTGCACTCTCCTAAAAACAAAACAAAGCTGGGGGTGGGGTGGTGGCAAAACTACTTACCACACTTAAGTGGCCTCAGGCTTAGTTAAGTGCTGCTCTGCAAATCCTTACCATCCCGGACGTCCTGATAAACACTGTTCTGGGGACATTTTATTTTGATTTTGATAGTTTGTCATATACCTCATGCAGCTTTACTAATGAACACAGAAAAATCAATTGCTGTTTTGTTCCATTGCTTGTTCAATGAAAAGCTTCTTTTTACCTTCCTACCCCCCCCCCCCCCCCCCTTGTTTCAAAGTAACACAACACGATAGCATCAGCCTTGGGTTTGAGCCCTCACGGAAAGAAATGTTCTTGACATCGGCTCAGTAGGACTTTGTGTAATAACTTTGACCGTGTTCTCAGACTCCTATCAGTCCCAGAGGTAGTCATAACAAACACGATCTGAAGCTTCAGAATCTTCAGGAAATTCTGGCCTTTAAGAAAAGGAAAAAAAACAACAACAACAAAAACTGTCTTTGGAGGTTTCTCTGTCTTTGGAGGTTTCTCTAAAGCCAACGCAATGTTTACAAATTGGGCCAATAATCTATAAAAATAAAACCAGGGATTATTTTAAAAGATAGCTAAGAAATCTTTGTTTATACAGTACTAAAAATTATAGAGAAAATTTTCCAACAAAAGTAAGACAGTGATTTCATTAGAATAGGACTCCTTATAGGAAACACGAACATTAAAATGTTTGCATTTCAAGTGTTCTTACATAAAGTGAAAGTGGGATTTAGAAAAGTAGTTTATTACATTTTCACAAAGTGTAAAGCTTATAAAGCATGTTTAGTAAACATTAGTTCATTTGAGGTGGTCTTGTTGCCATGTCACATTTAGCTTACCGGGAAAAGTTTAGTCCAGACCCAAATTATTTTCATTTTACTGATACACCACTTAGAGATACCATGCACTTAACAATCCTAGGTCACACACACTGTGCCCTGAAGTGTATATCGCTGCTAACCTCCTCAAGTTCATCTATTTTTGTTACTTCTAGTCCACAAAGCACGATGGGGTTTATGTTTTGTTATTCCTTGAAATTACAGTAGCCTAATGCACTCCTAATGAACACTTTTCATGTTTCAGAAATTTCCAAATCAAATATTGATGATTTTTTTTTACAATAAATTGACTTAGAACTTAATTTCCCTGTGGCTTCTACCTTTGAAAACATCTGCTGTTTTATAGCATCCTGCTTGCCTTCATATAGGTTGTTTTTATAACCTGTAAACTTCTTTCCCTGTTCCCACCTTTGTTTATCTGGGGGGGGGAAGTGACCTAAATTTCAAGACCTGGATTAAGCTTTGGTACTCCATGGAGTTTTTCTGAAGTGACCTCCCTGATGTACCCCAACCTCACCTCCTCTGCTGCCTCTCAAAAGAGGTAGCTACCGTAAATTACATGTGCTTCCATTACTACATTTATCCCAGCAATGCTACAGTTCATGGATTATATAATTACATGAGACTTTAAAATCAAGGACCATTATTTTGTTTGTTTGTTTGTTTGTTTGTTTTTTCCCCTGTACTTGTATCTCAAAATTTTGGAGCAGTGCTTGATACCTAAATATCCTAAAAAACTACTTGGTAGAAAATAAAAACGAATGATGAGAAAGAACACACCTAGTTTCTACTTCAAAGATATTTTTGTTTCCTTCTCAAAATGAAATAAAATCATTAGTGCACATATTTCATCATTAAAAAATCATTCATGATTATGCTAAGCATAATAAGCCAGTCAGAGAAAGACAGACACACATGATCTCACTCATATGTGGAATCTAAAGAACAAATATAAACTGATGAACAAAATAGATCGGGAGACACAGAAGCATGGGACAGTCTGTGGAATCTCAGAGGGAAGTGTGGGGGGGGGGGTGAGTGGATAGGTGGGTGGGTGGGAAGAGATCAACCAAAGAACTTATATGCATATATGCATAACGCTCAGGCACAGACAATAGTGTGGTGAATGCCTGGGGAGTGGGTGCAGATATGGACTAGAAGGGGTCAATGGGGAAAAAAAGAAGCCTTGTGTAATATTTTCAACAATAAAGATTAAATAAAAAATTATCCATGGACATATAAAGGTTGAAATAGCAATAGACTGCCTAGGTTTGAAATGTGGCTTCACCACTTTACTAGCTAAATAATCTGAAAAAGTGATTTAATTCTATTCTCTTCCCCAAAAGAAGTCCTCAATCTACTGATCCTTAAACTAGGGAGATTATAACACTACTTACCTATTAGGGGGGATTTAGCCCAAGGGAGCAGCTCTTGTAAATGACCAGGTATCAGGCTAGCAATCTATTCTCCTTTCAAAAAGCTGAGGAAAAATCCTCATTTTGTGGTGGTTTTCCTTCCTCCTCCTTCTTGTCCTGCTCTTCTTCCTCCCCTTCTCCTCCCCCTCCTCCTCATCCTACAGGTTTATTGAGATATGACTGACAAATATATTGATGGGTACAAAGTTGCAAGATGAAAAAAATTCTGGCGATGGTTGCATAATGATATAAATGGACTTTATGTCACTGAACTGTATAATTCAACATTATTAAAATGGTAAATTTTGTGCTATGTATATTTTACCATAATTTTGTACATTTAAAAAATATTTTAAATGACATACAATAAGCTTCACATATTAAAAGTTTACAATATATTTTGACAACTTTTGGCATATGTATACACCCATGACACCATTACCATAGTAAAAACAATGAGCATATTTATAATCTCCAAAATATTCATTGTGTCACTGTGTAATCCTGCCCTTCCTCCATCCCCACCCAGTCAACCACTAATCTTTCTGTCACTATGGATTAATGTATATTTTCTAGAATTTTACGTAAATGGAATCAATATGTACTTTATTTTGTCTGGCTTCTTTCTTGGAGATTTATCCATGCTGCTGTATCAACAGAGCATTCCTTTTTATTGCTGAGGCGTATTCCATTGTATGTATTATATCACAGTGTGTTTATCCACTCATCTCTTGATGGACATTTGGGTTGTTTCAGTGTTTTAGCCATTACAAATAAAGATGCTATGAATGGTTGCATACAAATCTTTCTAAGGACATATGTTTTCATCCTCTTGGGTAAATACCTAGGAGTGGAATGGCTGGATCTGATGGTAGGTATATGTTTAGCTTTTCTAAGTAACTGCTAAATTGTTTCCCAAAGTCACTGAGCATTTTACAAGACCACCAGCAGTGCCTGAGAGTTTCAGGTCCTCCATGGTCTGGGCAGTTGGCACCTGAGAGAAACGCTCTCCAGGCAGTGAACTGGACCCACAGTAAGGCTTAACTTATTCATTTCCTGTCCGTCGAGTGTCACTATTCTTTCCTGCCTGATGTCCAGTCACTTGAAAGCCACTGTTTCATATATTTTGTCCAGTTTTCCAGTGCTTCTGGAGGAGGATAAATCTAGGCCCTTCTATTCCATCTTGGCCACAAGTGTGAAGTCTTGCACGTCTTCATTCGTATGGTGTGAACAGTTAGATTTACCAAGTAAGCCAAGAAAGTTGTGATCGTTACATGAAATTGCAGTCATATTTCATGCCTTCTAATAGTTCGGTTTACAATGGACACCAAATGATTAGTCTACTACTTATATTGTGTTACATGTGGATGTTGGATCTCTATTACAAAGTACACTGAACATAAGAAAATGCAATTTCTCACCTATTGGTATGGGGAGAAGAGAAGCAAGGGACATAGATCACATTTGCATGGCCAGTTTGCTGATTTCATACTATTTGCACATTAGCACCAGAGAAGACAGTGGACTGTAGAGTTGCTTAGTGCTGCACCCAGTCCATTGAAAGAACTTAATAAATGAAGATGCTTGTCGATTCAGTTTGGGTAACTTAGAAACCCAATTACACCTAAGCTGAGTTGCAAAAGCTACTTCTAAGGAATTTTCACTTCACACTACTTTATCTCTGATGAGGTTCATCAAGCAACTCTCTCATTAAATTGGATTTTTAGAGAACCTGCTTGCCCTAGGAACTCTGCTGGCTGATTAAGAGATACCACCTTAAGCTTTGCATCTTTTCTGGTGTCAACGGGGTGCTTCATTTGTTAAGACAGTATTTCCTGGCTTTGAGGAGTTAGTGCAAGCTTAATGCAGTCTCCCAACAACCCAGAAGGAAGGTCAGCCCCTGACACTCTTATCTGGGGCACTGGCTATCAGTGCTTGGGAGGTCAGAGGGGATCTGAGTGTTCTAATTAGTGCACATTTTAAATGCCCATTTCCTTTCTGTTATCCACCTCTACATCATTTCAAAAGCCAATTCCGAGGAGAAAATTATTCTAGCCTGTGGGTGAAACAACTGGTGTACACACATCTGAGGTGGTGGAGGTGGGAAGTGGCAAACCTTCCGGGGAAGTGAATGGTTCCCAGAAGCTTGATCTGTCTCTGGGGGAGCCTTTCCCAGGTGGGGGGTGTCCCAAGGCAAAGACTAGGCCCGACTACAAGGTGCTCATTTACGATAAATTCCTCCAATGCAGGTTCAGACGGGGGATGAAACTGGGGAAGTGAAATACCCTCACTATGTATAAAGACCCGAAGAGAAATGTGCCCACTTCTCAAGAGCTTTAAACATTGGAGTTTTTGATGCCTACAGGCCTAAGTAAGGCAAAACAGAAATAATAGTGAAGAGTGAAAGAGGAGAGAACGCTTAAGTTGTGTAGGCCAAAGACTTTAAAAACTATCAACTCTATGTTTTATAATTATTGGAAGATCAATATTTTTCCACTTTTTATTGTGGTAAAATACACATATCATAACATTTATCATTTTAAGTATAATTCAGTGGTATTAAGTACATTCACATGATTGTGCAACCATCGCCACCATCCATCTGTGGAACTCTTTTCATCTTGCAAAACTGAAATTCTTTAAGCATTAACCATAATTTCTCATTCCTCTGTCCTAGCCCCTGGCAACCACCATTCTGTCTTCTGTCTTTATGATTTTGAGTATTCTACACACCTCAGATAATTGAAAAGTCTAGCTGTATGCCAGTACTGTACTGTTTTGATTACTGTGGCTTTGTAGTTTTTGTTTCTTTGTTTTTATTGATTTCAGAGAGGAAAGGAGAGGGAAAGGGAGCTAAAAATATCAATGATGAGAGGGAATCATTGATTGGATGCCTCCTGCACGCCCCACACTGGGGATCAAGCCTGCAACCTGGGAATGTGCCCCGGCCAGGAATCAAACTGTGACCTCCTGGTTCATAGGTCGATGTTCAACCACTGAGCCATGCCAGCTGGGCTGTAGTAATTGTCAAAATCAGAAATTATGAGTGTTCCAGCTTTGTTCTTCTTTTTCAGGATTTTTTTTTTTTCTTGGCTATCTGGGATTCCTTGAGATTCCAAGCAATTTTAGCATTGGTTTCTCTATTTCTGTAAAAAATGTCATTGGAATTTTGATAGGAATTGCCTTAAATTTGTATCTTGCTTTGGATAGAATTGACATCTTAATAATATTAAGTCTGATGGGGAACTCAAGAAGTTAAACTTTTTTAGTTGTAGATATATAGCTAACAATAGGCTTGGTAATTAATGCATAAAGAAAGCTATTGTTCCAGGGGCTGGAAGGCATGACTGGACCCGCCCAGACTTTAGCAGCCCGGAAAGCA
Source organism: Myotis nattereri (assembly GCF_964212035.1). Taxonomy (NCBI): domain Eukaryota; kingdom Metazoa; phylum Chordata; class Mammalia; order Chiroptera; family Vespertilionidae; genus Myotis; species Myotis nattereri. Next base: position 45,577,644 of record NC_138079.1, on the reverse strand, counting down.
ATTGACTTTCATCCCCAGGAGGACTGCAGGTGACTAAGGTAGCTCCAGGGAGAACATCCACAGCACAGGGTGCAGATAAAGAGTCGCCAGTCAGCAGATGAAGGGATGCTAGGAAAATCTACAAACTGCAGCTTCTATCTGATTAACCTCCTCCCTGAATTCCAAACCCTTTACCTACACTTTTCTTCTCCTTATGAAAAGGGTTGGCTTGAGATGACATGTCAGACTTCCTTTTTAGGTTGCATAACCCTCCCTCTTCTCAGATCACAGGCCATCTGAATAAAGCGCCATAAAGATTCAATCCTTGCCCTGGCTGGTTTGGCTCAGTGGATAGAGCTTGAGCCTGCAGACTGAGGGTCCCGGGTTCGATTCCAGTCAAGGGCACATATTATATATTATATATATAATATATATATAATAAATGATTCAATCCTTGTCTCTCCTTATTGGTTCTGGGAGTGACTGGCAGCAGGAACACCGACTTCTCTGGTTTCAAGTCTCCCAATTCATAAACACAAAATGTCTTCCCATTTATCTGTCTGCTTTAATTTCTTTTCAGCAATGTCTTTGATGCTTCGATGTATAAGTCCTCCACCTCCTCAGTTAAATTAATTCCTAAGTATTTTATTCTTTTTGGTGCTATTGTAAATCAATTTTTTCTTAAAAATTTTTCAGATTATTTTTTGGTAATTTAAAAACCAATTTTAATACCAAATTAGAAATAACATGAATAGCTCTGGCCATGGAAATAACTTGAATCTAAAATTAGAGTCAATTCACAGCTTATGAATTGAAGCCAACTGAAAAAAAAAAAGCAAAAAACCCTATTAGCTCCCTTAGGTATTCCAGGTTGAAATATACAAGGTGATTAGTCTGTGTTGAATAACTCCTCACTCTTTCACTTCCCAGGATTATAATGCTGGCTGGCTGGCAGGAGTGAAGACAAGCAAAAAATATCTCTACATTCAGTAGATATAAGATGCCTCATGCCCTGATAGGTTTGGCTCAGTGGATAGAGCGTCGGCCTGGGGACTGAAGGGTCCCGGGGTTTGATTCTGGTCAAGGGCATGTACCTTGGTTGCAGGCGCATCCCCAGTAGGGGGTGTGCGGGAGGCAGCTAATCGATGTTTCCCTCTCACCGATGTTTCTGACTCTCTGTCCCTCTCCCATCCTCTCTGTAAAAAATCAATAAAATGTATTTTAAAAAAGGTGCCTCAATTTTTTTTTCTTAAAACTGCTTTGTCAACCTGAAATGGCTAAATTAACCTAATCATTTCCCTTAGAGACTATTAACTAGTGCAAGCAGATGTGGATTACCATTAGAGAGAGGTGTGTATGAGATAACAATAAGAAAAACATTCTTGCCTGGTCAGTGTCTCTACAATGGTTAGAGCGTCAGCCAGGACACCAAAGGATCGCAGATTTGATTCCCCATCAAGGGCATGTACCTGGGTTCCAGTTTGTTCCCTGCCTTGATCAGGGTGCATTGTGGGAGGCAACCAATCAGTGTCTCTTTCACATAATGTTTCTCTCTCTCTCTTTCAGATTTAAATAAAAAAGCATTATTCGAGGTGCATGCCAGTACTGATGGTGTTTAACTCTTGGCTCTCTGGATTGGAGGTGTGGGATCCCTGATTTATAGTTTCCCAATTTCCATGGTCAATTTCAAGTTACTAAGATAGTGTCACTGAATGTGTACTTGGGAAGAGGCACACACAGTTGGCCCTGTGCTGGATGATACCAGCCAGGTCCGGTTCACCCAAGGGCACACCTGAACTACTGTTCCAATGTGAAATAGTTGTAACTTTTCTGTAAGAGATTCAGCTTCCCCTCTGACATCCTCATCCAAAGATGCCTGCTCTCCTAATGCCCCCAAGTTTCCTGAATCCTGGCCTTGTTTCTTATGGGTCTCTTCTGTTGCCAGGCTCTGCATCCCAGATCTAAGCCCATACTTCCCAACTTTCTAATCTTTACATGCTATCCTCTTGAAAATGATCCTTTAAAAAATATAAATATAGAATTCTTGCTTCAATACATATACTTCACAGGGAAATTAATATAATAATGAAAAAATATTACTAATTATGCCACTCTTCAGAGATAACCACTGAAAAATTTTGATGAGTAGCTTCGTAGGCATTTTTGTTTACATATTTTCACATTAATGTGTATATACACATATATTTTAATATATTTCATGTATTTACAAATGCATAAAATAACAAAAATACTACACCACATGCAATGTTTTATGATCATTTTTTAGCTTCAAAAATATCATTTCTTAACTGAGGAACATAGAATTTAAAAAGGGGAGGTTATATGGTAGAAAGCAGAGAATCCAAATTTGTTTCTCAGAGAGCTAACTCCGTTAAATATGCCTTACAAAAAGAATTCCCTGATTCTATAAACATTAAATACTAACCCTTCTTTGAAAATTCATAACATACTTTAGCATAGTCACTATTCTAAGTGTTCCTGTATGTTTTACTCAGTGTTTACTGAGTAAAATTATTAGAACCCTAAACACTAATGCTATCAATATAACAATACTAAATAAAATAATTAGAAAATAACTTCTTTTTCATGAAATACCTATTTCACAGAACATTTTTTGAAAATTTAAGTTTCTGTCTGAGTGTACAATGACTTATTAATCTAGCCCTCTACTACTGGTTATTTAGGTAGTTCCACCTGAGGTCTGCTGGCACAAAGCTGGGGTGGACAAGTTGGAAGCAAGGGAGCAAAGGTGTGCACACTTCGCGTTTCCCTCCAGAAGTTTACTCACCTAGTGCACTCTCTGAGCCCTCAGAAACAATACTTGGAATATTATTTTTAGTCTATACAATAGCGTTTATTCTCCTTCTAATGAACATTCATTTGCTTACTAGCCTCCAGATCCATCTTCAGGCTCAGGAGGTGGGAGCTTTATTTGTTATTGTCCTTGTTTGGGTTTGGTTTGATTTGTTGATTTTTTTTAGATGTATTTGCCGTAACATCTTTACTACTAGCATTTGTTAAGTAGGAATTGTTACATTCTAGAAACATAAGTCATTGATATGAAGATAGCTAGAGCAAAGAGCTTACAGCCATAGCAAAAAGCAGAAACAAAAAGTGACTGTATCCCTGCATTCTGCTTTCAAACACAATAGCTTCTTAAAAGTATTTCTAGAGCATGCTACTTATGCTTGAAAGTAGCTTAAATTACTGAAGAAACAGTAAAAACATTAGGAAGGAGTTTACTAATCTAAGCTTAATTAATATGCTTGCTAATGCAGAGATGAATGTATAAAAGCAGCTGAGTACCACCTTAAATGCTATAATGCATAATTCACCTTCGAGAAACCTAGAGCCTTTTGGAAAGCTTTAAAAGTTATTTTTTGGAAAGCAATTTTGCTTAAGACCCTAGTTCAGGCTTCTTATGCTTTATACCTATATTTTTTCTTTTTCCTGAGGGACTATTTTTCTTAAACCTATCTTACTTTTCTACTCTAAAACCATTTCATTTAATTGCTTCCTCATTTAATCCCTCAAAAATGGATAGATGCTTGGAATTTTTTTATTAAAAAGAGCCCATGTAGTTGAAATTAGTGAGACTAGATGAGTTCATGGATACCTTTAAATATCTTTGTAATCTGAAAATTGGCTACAATTATTATACTCAGTGTCTGACAAGTCAGGAAACATAACGTAAATCTATGTTTAAAGAGTGTAAAGATTATGTTTCCATATAATATGCACAATAATACTTTTTCTTAAACCTCTGGACAACTTTTTAGATGCAGTATCTCTAAATTTAAACAATGGGTCCAATTGATGATCTGTAAAAGAACTCTTAATACACTATTTTCTCTATATTTCCTGACTCAAGGACATTAAAATACTTGAAAAGCCTTCAGTTAAACACACATGCATATTGTTTAACTGAAGACTTTTCAGATCTTTTAATAACTTCTTTACGGAAAGTTCCCTGAGGTCATGGACATCATATCCCTAGCACTTCCCAAAGTACTTATCACTCATAGATGTCAATAAGTATCAGCTGGATGAATGAATAAATGAAGTTTGGGAACCAACTGAATCTGTTTGGTGCTCCACCTAGGACATAATCATAAAAATTTAACTCCAAATGAAACTTGTTTTGACACGTGAAACAACCCAATAATATAAGCATCCTTTGTAGCCTTCAAAATCCAGTGTAAGCCTCACTCCCTCTATGACTCTTTCTCTTCCTATTCTAGTTGTCATCAATCTTTCCCTCTGAAATGTTATAGCACGTTTAGTCTCTACCACAAAACTTAGCGCTGAATTATATAGTGCCTTAAAGAATTCACTACAGTATGTTTGATTTATGAGTATTTGACTTCTGGCTATGTACATACTTAGTGTTCTGTGAATTATAACTATCATATTATAACATGCATGCAGTGTGCAAATAATTCCTCTCAATTATTCTTGTTGTATGATTAATAACTGTACCCCTTTATAGGGCTAAGGTTCATTTAAAACTATTATATCATTTGGTTGCACAATGGTGTGGTGGGTATTGGTGAAATTATCCCCATTTTATAGATGGAGAAACTAAGAACCAAGTAAGTTAAGCAATGTCCCAATGATTAGATATTCATTAGATTATGAGCTAAAGCCCAGCATGCAAAGCCCTTTACTTGCTTCCCAGTCTGTTTTCTGAATTGCTCAAGGTAAGCCTTCTTCTGACATTCAGACCCATCCAGTTCTCCAGCCTTTCTATCCCAGAAACTAGTGTCTAGACCAGTGGTCAGCAAACTGCGGCCCCTTGAGTGTGGCTCTTCCACAAAATACCACGTGCGGGCGTGCTGTACAGTGCGATTGAAACTTTGTGGCCACACTCAAGGGGCCAAAGAGCTGCATGTGGCTCGCGAGCAGCAGTTTCCCAATCACTGGTCTAGACAATTAGTGATTCATGAGAAAGAAGGGGAGAGAGAGAAAGAAAGATGAAAGAGAGAAGAAAATATGAGAGATGTAGAGAAAGGGGAAGATGCTGAGAAAGAAGTAGAGACCCAGACTGAAGGCCTGGAGGGCTGGAGGCCTATCTGGCCAGCAGATGTGTTTTGTTTGGCCATCACAGAGCACTTTTTTTTTTTAAAGTGAATTCACTGCCAACTTTTAAAATGGCAAGTGTTCTCATCTATATTTCTGGCTTCTCTTGAAAATATGAAACGAATGGCAAATTAGGCTCAAATTTCTGCATGGTGACAATTGGCTCCAGCTGAGCAATGGCTGCTCCCTGAAGGTAGAATGTGTGCCCTCTAGGGTACTTCAGTCCCAACCTTCTCTCATTTAATTCCAGGTAGCTGCACTCTTCCAGCCCTTCAGGGATTTGTGGCTGTTTCTTCAGCATAAAGAAATAAGATAAGACTTATTTTATAACTATCGCTACCCTTCTACAGCTATCTTTAGCTTTAATGGGTTTATTTCAATATGCGCATCTTATTGGAGGGCTACCTGAAGCCAAACTCCTTTTTTGCTGAATAAATTCTTTCATTGAAAAAAATATTTATTGAGTGCCTACTAAGTACCTGGCATTGTTTAGGAATCAATCTCATTACTTCAAAGTTATAGCTTAGATTTCCCCTAAAATGAGAATTGATTACAGATAATATCCAGTAAAGAGTCAGCCTTATGACTAAGATACCAACACTTTTAATAATACACAATTTGGGATCCAATTTAGATAATGATTTAGTTATCAAATCTAGGCATAGCTTTAGGGATTCCAAATGATGAAGTAACACTATAGTAGATCAAAATGCTCAAAAGGGTTTATTTGAATATTCTAAAGATTTCTGATGTTGTATTCTCAACTCTGTTAAGACACAACAAACAATACAGTTCTTTAATTAGGTTTGCCTTAAGAAGCCAGAAAAACTTTGGTTTGAAGGTAAACAGATGAGTCAAAGCTTATTACCTAATTCCTTTATGTGTTACCCAGAACTTTAAATGAAGAACAAGGTGAGAGCAAAGCAGATGCACACAGGTAAGTAAGTATCTCTAAATCACATCATCATCAGACATCTCATTACAGATGCTATCACACTCTTCTTAAAAACTACTGCATTTCATTAATCCAATGTGGCTATGCCTTTAATCTCTACATTGAGGATACTCGTCATAGGATTTAAGATCTACCAGGGTAATCCAGGATAATCTCATTTTAATCCCTAAATTAATGACCTATGCAAAGATCCTTTTTTCCAAATAGGATCACATTCACAAGTTCTATAAGACATGAATATATTTTTCTTTGGGGAGGGTCCACCATTAGAGAGACTATGCCATGTTTTACTGTTTGAGCTCTTGATACACCTGGTAGAAATGTTTACACCGTACAGATGTACAATTTACACTTAATTCAATGTAGTACTCATGATTAATTCTATAAAGGGTTTAACATAAGCTTTTTGCCTTAATTCTGCCATTATTTCTATGAAAAATTTAAGTGTGATTTATGACATGCTTGCTTATCTGTTTTCCATGAATATTTAAACTATTATTTTTACCATTTAAATAATATTGTAAGCTCTGAAAACCCAAGAACTGTGACTTATATTTATTTATGTTTTCTACTCAATACTTAAAACAGCCTAATACATTTAGAAAGATATTTATTGGGTGCTTATTGATTAGTACATTCATTTTGAAATTAGCCTTCATCCATGGTCTCTGAAGAGATTTTGTTAAGAGTGTGAATGTACTGTAGGAGCAAGGGCAGCTTTTGTACTACAGTACGTTTTCGTTTGGGGACAGAGAGTAGAATTACCAAGGCTAGCACTTGGCTTGTAAGTTCTTAATTATTTCCCCCAACCAAGTCCTTCCATTTGGCTGATTGAATTGACCTACATACCTGCTTCTAGAAAACATAGGTAAGAAGAGTAAGCCTGTGGTCTGTACACAAACAGAGGTACTAGAACATGGCTTAGGGATCTTGACAGAATCTTCTGAGTGATTTAGTTAACAGTGAGGCTCTATAGAATTGCCTCTGGGAAATGTGTCTATGGAACTCATATTAACACCTTAGTGAGAACTGGGTTGAAAGATTTTCTTGGAAGGAAGAAGGAAGGAAGAAAGGAAGGAAGAAAGGAAGGAAGGAAGGAAGGAAGGAAGGAAGGAAGGAAGGAAGGAAGGCAAGGAGGTAGAAAGGAGGGAAGGAGAGAGAGATCTTTAGTTTGAATATATATTAGTATCAATAGAAGAGTTTTTTTAGGTTGAGAAAACTTCCAAAGTTTTTTGAGACATACTAAGAGGTGTCAGAGAAAGAGAAATTAAACAAAGTCTTTAGAAAAGTAAAGAACTCCTGCACTGAGTTGGTAGTTGTCAGAAACAGAAATTAAAATAGAATTGTCATGAGCTTGCTGGAGGCACTTCCTAGCAGAGGAAAAGTAATGAGAAGGGAAACTATGTTTGTGGAGCAGGCTGGAGAAATAAAGACACTCCGAGCTGCACAACACGAATATCTGGCCAATCTGAGGCTGCTGGAAGGAGTCATTAGTGCTGGTTAATGAATGTTTCTGCTGCTCAAATAATAAGGTCCCTTCGAGGCACCTGAAGCTGGGCTGAAGCTGGTAGCCATCCTCTGGATATCTCATCAATTAACTAAGACCACTTTCTCCTAGGCTCCTTTAAGCCTCCATCAACAGAACTTGAGGATTTTTTTATTTTTCAGGTGGAGAAAGAACACCTAGTTTAATCATATCCTTTTGCTCATTTTAAGTAGAGGTCAGTTAGATTCCCTTAAGTTCAGTGAAAACATCCAGGCAAAGATTCCACTTCACACTGAAATAACTCTACTAATCCAAAGCCCCAGATTAGCCTCTAAATGGTTTTCCTTTAAACAAGGAAAATTGTAAAACTTTGAGCGTGTGGTGAGGAACTGGATGAAAGGTTGGTTTCTGTGGACAATTCTGCTTAGGAGACGTGTGAACTCTACTATCCCTTTTCTGTCTGTCTAGTCAAGGCGTCTCTGAATGCTCAAGGATTGTTTTCAAACCAAATTGATAAGAGACTAAAATGTCCCAGTCTGAGTCTTCTGGACCTTATCTACTTTTTTTAAAATGCCCATCACCCTGTGATGTGAAAAAGAAATAGGTAAACATTAAATCAAACATGGTCAGAAAGACATTTCCTCTTATCACAATGAATATCTCTGAGATTTTCTGGAGAGCAAAAGCAATGACAAGGTTCAGATGTATGTCTGGTGGAGAAAGGAGAAACTATGGGTAGGAAGCATCAGCCACAGAGAACAAAGCTCCCTCTTGTTCTAGTGGGGAAGGCACTGCCCAGGAACGTGTCCACTAGGTGGCGATTCATCTCCTACATTAGTCCCATCATTGGAGACTATCTGCTAAGCATAGTGATGGGTGTAAGAAAGATAAATATGGATCATTTGCTTTTAAAATCACTTTTCTGTGAAAAAACACAGTTTTGAATAGTGGTGAGAACAATCCAGATCACTCTTTTAGGGTGAAAATTGATTACTATTATTTCAGAAGATTTCATAACCAAGGTTCTGGGTATTGAGCAGAGTTGAGCCTGAAAGTAATAATCTTAGCTATGATTCCAGTGATCATCTTTATTTAGCAGATGAGATACAAAGAACCAAGGATATCAAATCCGTGGTCTCAGATTATAGTATTAGTGAGAGGATCAGAATTAGATTCCATGTCACTTGAGTGATCCTGATCTAAGTGAAAAGCTTTCATCAATAAAGGTCTTATATGCACGTTAAATCCTAGACACAAAGCTGGATGCTGAAGTTGCAGAAACAGCATGTCTTAAATCAGCCCTCATGGTATAGTGGGAGAATCAAATAATCTAACAGGCCACAGCAATACCGAGAATGCATTGAATAGTGACCAGTCACATCTGCCCAGTGCTTAGGGCAGAATATGTTATGTGACATGGCATGGGCAGGCTCTAAGACAGTGGTTCTCAACCTTCTGGCCCTTTAAATACAGTTCCTCATGCTGTGACCCAACCATAAAATTATTTTCGTTGCCACTTCATAACTGTAATGTTGCTACTGTTATGAATCATAATGTAAATATCTGATATGCAGGATGGTCTTAGGCGACCCCTGTGAAAGGGTCGTTCGACAACCAAAGGGGTCGCGACCCACAGGTTGAGAACCGCTGCCCTAAGAGCAGTGAGGCCAACTTAAGTGTCTGGGAGAGAAGGTGAGTTCAGAAGCTGACCAGGGACTCACACAAAGGCAAAGGCTAGGTTAAGAAGCCAGGGGTTTGATTACATTAGAACACACAACGCCAGAAGTTAACAGTGAAGCTGTGCCATACCAGGCTAGCCCCAGCACCACTTGGAGTCATCTTGTGGCACACAGTGAAAGCCTGGGCAAGCGGGCAGAGACTAGGAGTTCGCAGGAGTCAATCCCAAGGGAAGCCAGAGGACCAGGCAAGGCAATGAACAGAAAACCTTGACAGGGGAGCTGAGCGGCCCTTGATCAGGTAACTGAGTAAGACACGGGAATCTGGGGTGCAAGCCCATTTTGCCCCAGTCGGGAAGCATCTGATGTGCTTCCTGCTGGAACAAGAAATCGTTGGAAGACTTGAGCAACCTGGAAGCGGCTGGCAAGCCCACACAAGAAGAGCTCAATTCATTCATTATTTCTTTTTGTTTTTCTTGATAAAGGTATGTGGAGATTGAGTTGGATCCCCTGACAATTGCGTCTAGCTATGGTGTTATCTATATCAAATGAACAAATTCAGTATGCAAAATTTCAAAAATCCATGCTCATTTGAAAACATATTCAAGAAGATTTGGCGAAAGGGAGGGCAAGAAGAGGTATTGCAGTAGGGACGCGGCGCTGGTGAAAAGAAGCTGTCTTGGAACCCATCTGTGAAGAATCTCCAGCTGTGTGTGACCTCCCACGTATGTGCTGTCAGGAATAGTTTTTAATTGAGAGGAAGCATTGGGTCCTGGGAAAGACGGAAGCAAACACACAAAGTAAATGGTCTGCGAGGAAGACAAGTTCTTCCTTTATTCTAGAAAGTGAATGCCTGAACAGGCTATTATTAATCCACTCCTACACAAATTTTGCCTCCAGACCTTACAATATTTGCCCCTTTTTTTGGTTTCTGACAGGAAATTGGCTTTTCAGAGCACGGAGAAAGCCCCTATGTAGGTCTCAGATCCTTATGGTGTAATATCACCATGAAGCAAGGCAACCCTAGGGCAAAGCTGAGTTTTCTGTTGGGCACTGACTGTATTCATCATCTCTAACTCCTGTGCTGAAATGTTTCATTCAAACCAAATATAAATCTTGGCTTATTGTTGGTTTAAATTTATCAAAATTGTTCAAATGAGCCTAGAATATGCCACTTATCTGGGACATTAATTTCTGAAGATATGATTTACAATGTTTTTGTCCTAAAACCATTATGGAATTATTTTAATAAACAATTCAATATGGCACGGACCTTGGGGAGGGCTTGTGGGTTGCCGGCATTGTCCTATTCCTTGGCCTATGTGATGGTTCTGTGGTATTTTGCTCATAATCATTTACGTCATGTTTTATACTTTTCTTCATGTCTATGTTTTTGAATTTGTGAGGCCCTTCAAGAAACACAGTGAAATGCTAGCAAACTCAATACAGTACTACTATTCCCCCTTATCTATGGCTTTGCTTTCTGCAGTCCGGAAATATTAAATGGAAAATTCCAGAAATAAACAATTCATAAGTTTTAAATTGCGTGCTGTTCTGAGTAGCGTGATGAAATCTCGTGCTGTCCCACTCTGTCCCACCCAGAATGTGAATCATCCCTTTGTTCAGTGTCTCCATGCTGTATATGCTACCTTCCTATTCATCACTTAGTAGCCATCTCAGTTATCTGGTCAGCTGAGAGAGAGAGAGAGAGAGAGAGAGAGAGAGAGAGAGAGAAAGGGAGAGAGACTATAACAGTATATTGTCATAATTGTTCTATTAGTAGTTATTTTTGTTAATCTCCTTCTGTGCCTAATTTAAAAATTAAACTTTATCGTAGGTAGGTATGTATGTATGTATGTAAAGGAAAAACATAGTATATACAGGGTTTGTTACTTTTGTGGTTTCAGGCATCCACTGGGAGTCTTGGCATGTATCCCCACAGAGAGGGGAGACTAGTATATCGGTGTTCCATGAGATCCACTGAAAAATGAAATACTGGTTTCCAGCTCTGTAATAATAATTTATTTTATAGTGCATTCTTCCACTGTCTTTTTAGTGACTTGAAAACACTTGACAAATATCTTTTTGCTTTCACTCCTGATACCTCCAGGTGAGGGGGTGTTGGCCAGTTAACCACATGGTATAACTTAAGAAAATGAGAATTCTGAAAGCAGTTGTTTCATGTGTAAACTCTATCTCTGGGGCTCTCACATCTTGGTTTTGGACTTTCTCTCCGAGGAGGAATATGTACTTGGCATAGTGCTGTATGCCACTCATTCACCTCAGGAAAGTTACCTGACCTCCAAAATCATTTGTCCTTCTGTTAACCTACTCCAGGTGTGTTAGTGACAGAACATGAGACTCAGGGGCTCCAGATCCGTGTTCACTACAACAGACTGTGTTTTAGTCCTTTCCTGAATGTTCTGCTAGTTTAAACTCGTCTTCTGCCAGCCTTTGTCAGACAGTGCCTATATGTCTCCTCCATACAACACTAGAAACAGTTCATGTGAGTCTAGCACTGCCAAGTTTAGATACAATCAAAATTTGTGGTTTCTGTTTCAAACTGATCCTGAACCTTCAGTGTTTGGGCATGTTTCATTTTGGCAAAGATTTGCTTCTTGTTTCTAAGAATGAACTATTATTAGGCTCAAAGACTTCTTGCCCATCTAATAATTCTTAGAAAGGAAATTATCATTTTTGTGAATGAATTTAGCAGGGTAAACAATTATGATAATAAAATAAAGTCTGAAAGGATCAAATAAAAACACACAAAGAAAATGTACTTGATAAAAATCATTTGTATTTAACAGAAGTCTAAAACATTTACAATAGCTTATAATTTATGTGTTCAAAATGCCAAAGAGAAAAATCAAGTCCCTGAAACTGACTTCTAAAGAGTCTTATTGTCATGAAACTCAATGAAATAACTTTTATTTAGTTTATTAAAAATGAAAGCTCAGGCTGGAAACCAAAATCTCCTTTGCCAACAATAAATAACTACATGAAACCTTTGCTACTAATTCATCTAGCTTTTTTTTCATAATAACTTAGTGCCTTTTGTTTTTTGGTACCAAAATACTTTATTGAAAAGAATGGTGCAAATGCAGGAAGAAAGGAGAGGTGCACGTTTTGGTAAAGCTTAGGGAAGTCACGAAGGTGACACAACTGTAAATGTTCTGCACTATGCACCATGGGGAGTTGTCCCTAGAGGCCATGGGGAAGCCAGCCTGGAGCTTCACTCCCATGGTCACTGTCTCCCAGGAAGTGCTTGTCCAAGATATACACTGGATGGTGGATGTCAGATCCGCTCTCTTGCACACATTTATTTACATAATCACCCATTTTAAAAATGGATTTTGCCTGCTTATTTAGATAATAAGTCTCAAGGAAGTCAAACAAATAGAAATCATTTATGTCCGTAGCTAGTTTTTCACTTCTAGCAATAACAGATCCACGTATCATCTAGGTGCTATGCACACTGCATTGTGATCAGCCTGCTTTCCTGTCATTAGGGTTGGCCTTATTGATATCCTGAGGCACATTTGTCCACCTTTTTGGTTCTGCAGTCCTAGTGTTCTTTCAGGGCACCTGCAAGTAGGATGTGGTCATCATGTCAGGTAATTAAGAGGAGGTGGCTGCTGCATGGTGTTGCAGTGATGGGACCCTTGAGCAGGTTGAGTCTAGGATATGGTGGTGAGGTGGAGGCATAGCTCTGAGCGGTTGATCAGGACCAAGCTCTAAGTTTCAGCCAAGCATGGCTGAAAGAGGAAACTCTAGTCATTCTCTGCCTCTAGCAGCTGCCCACTTACTAAAATGTTCACATGTAGTTTTCATTGAGAAGAAGATGATGGACTTCTGCTTCTGGCCATGATGGGGTAGCAAAGACCAGATACATCCTTTCATCTTAAACAACTAGAAAATATGACAAAATAAAGGAAACAATAATTTTATAACATTGGAAAGCAGGAATCACAGGGCCATTATTCCACAGAAGGGCCACAAAAGAGATTGCCTATTGCCTGGAGGCAGTTCATAAGCAATAGCACAGAGCAATGTGTAATGTACAAAGCACATCTGTTTCACTGAGTTGAGGAGATAGAGACCATGGTTTAGGGAAGCCAAGGAAGTTAGAATTCATGGGACAGTGTCAGAGGAAGGATATGTAGAGAGAAAGAGAGAGGGAAAGGGGGAGAAAGAGGAAGAGAGAGAGCAAGAACACACTCCCGGTATCTAAGACTCAGGGGGTTCCCTTGAGTCTTGGGCTGAGTACTGATCCTCACAACCATAAAAGGAAAATAGTCAGAACCAGGGAGGGAACCACTAGAAAGCAACATGTGAAACAATTGCAGGAGCTCTCACAAGGGTGGGAATATTTCTTGCTTTAACCAGTTAGAGTAGAAAGATCTTGTAGTACACAGTGCCTTGGGTAGAGTCCTCTGAAGGGCATTGCCTTAGTCATGGGGCTAAACTGGCAAATCAAGAAGGGCTCAACCCATTTCTAGTATTTTACCTGAATGCCAAAAAAAATTCTTCAAAGAAAAACAATAAAACCTAGTAAACAATCATGTAAAACTCATACCATCTGTTATCTAAGAAAAATTTTCTAATCATAACAATTTTCTAATCATAACAATTTTCTAATCATAAAAAGAAGCAATAACTTGATCAACAACTATACGAATTAATTATGGCAACAAACACATGTAACAGAGATGATGGAATTAACCTACATACAAGGACATTGCAACAGCCATTATCAATATGCTCTCAAATTCAACAAGGTGGAGAAAACATGGACATGAGAATGAATGAGAGAAAAGAAAGATATAAAAATTACCCATATAGTATTCCTAGAGCTGAAAACTAAAGTATCTGAAATAAGGTATATCATGGATGGGATTAATAGCTGATTAGATGCTGCACAAGAAAATAACAGCAAACTTGAAGTGATAGCCATAGAAACTGTCGAGAGAGAGAGAGAGAGAGAGAGAGAGAGAGAGAGAGAATGAGAGAAGAAGAGAACTAAAACTAATAATCAAAATCTTTTTAAGCTATAGGATAATATCAACAGGTCTGACACATACTGTATAGAATTATAGTCTCAGGAGAAGGGGAGAAAAGTGAACACAAAAGTATTTTAAGAAACATTGTTAACATTAAAGTCTGTTTTCAGACAAATAATTTATTATCAGAAAAACTAAAGGGAGTTCTTCAGACAGAAGGAAAATTTGGATCTGTAGAAAGGAATGCGGACTGTCAGAAACAGTGGATATACGACACATTTTTTCTCATTTTTAATATGTTAAGACAACTATTTAAAACAAAAGTAATAGGCGCTATGCTAGGTGCTATTTGTGCTAAGATAGAAAAATGAACAAAATTAAACCCAGTCTTTGGCCTTGTGGTGCTTACACTCATCTGAGGAGGATAGTCATTGTTCCAATAGTCACAATAAGTGATGTGAAGTAACAGGAGGAGAAAAGTGCTCTCCTTTTAAAGGATGTGTTCTCTAAAAGAATAGAACACAAGAACCTGAGCTAGACTGAGAGAGGCGGAAAAGGTTCCCTGAATCTGAAATCTAAAGGATGAACGGGGTTAACTAAGTGAGTGAAGAGGTTCGGTTCAGACAAACTGACAGCAGATCCAAAGACCATGTGTCAAGTGTTTCTTTAGGGACTTCAGACTAGTGCAGCTGGGAGGGAGAACTCAAGGGAGCTGATGGCAGGCAGAGGTCTGGCCGTGCAGTTTTAAATGATTTCAAGTGCTCTCATCTTCATCCTAAGAGCAACAGGAAGCAATATGCAGGGGTTTGGGGAATGAACTTCGGAGGAGGGCAGGTGGAGAGTGGCTTAAGCAGAAAGGAATTTTGAAAATGTCACCCTATCTTCACTGTGGGGAGAGTTGGACCATCGATGTAGGATGATTGGCCCGTAGAGTTTGCCAAATAGACTTGGTGGGAGGGAAAGTCTCTGTACCAAAATGTTGTAGGCTAGAATGAGAGAAATAAACTATCGTTAGAGATATTTCATAGGTAAAATTGACAGGACTTGATAAATTTGAATTGGGGGAGGTAAGGAAGAAGGAAACATCAAGGATCAATTTCAGAATTTGTCTTGCATAACCGACTGGATGATGATGCCCGCCGAAGTGGGAAACTCTACATAAGGATGAGTTCTTAGCAGATCATGAATTTAATCTTGGGTAATTTAAGTACCAGTGCCTTTGCAAAATCTAATTGGAGGTGTCAAATCAGCAATTGTATTTATAGGTCTGCAGTTTAGAGAGAGTGTTTAGTAAGATAGCTACCTAAAGTATACAGATAAAAACGGTTGGGGCTGGGGGAGTACAGAGTAAAAAGAGAGAGAGAGAAACACAATTATGGCCATGCTGGAAGAGTCTCCTTCCTCATAACCAGCACCCCAAATGCCTTACACATATAGGCATTTGCCTTAAATATTTTCCAACATAAGAAATATACGAATGAATAGTGTGTAATTTGTGGATTTTTGATCTATTTGTTTGTTACTCTAATTTTTTGAACTTGGTCCCTCAGCTAGTTGCCATTTCTATTTCCTGAGCTTCTAGGATCCTATAGAATTATAAATGGGGAGAGTACCTACTTGACTGTTGCTATGCCTCTCATTGCCCCCTGCTGCTCCCATAATGACAAAGCCATTGACTTTCATGCCCACAGTCATTCAATGGACACACCCATAAAGTAGAGAAATTCAATATAGTTCAAAACCAGGAGAAAGTGCATTATCCCCAAAATAACTGTTTGGTGTTTTTTCCATTAAACCACTCTAGTTGCCATTCTTCAAAATCCCAATGCCTGGGCTTTTCACTGCCTTCTATCCTGGAGAGATGCATAATAATTTTTTGTTAAAAATAGCCAGTTTGTTGGTACCTAATAAGGGCTATTGTTTCCTTTGGGTAGTGGAACCATTTTAGTGTTCCCCTCAGTCCTGAACAGTGTCTTGTACATGGTAGAATCTAGATAATAAACACACACACACACACACACACACACACACACACACACAGAGAGAGAGAGAGACAAATACATTTACTGTCCATGTAACACATTTCACAATAAGGACATTAATTGATCTCATTAGTTTCCTGTCTGCAAAACAGAAGGCAGTTAGGGTTGATTAATAGAAACCTCCACTATGCTTTATTTAATTGTTCTACAGAAAAGGGGTCTGTATCTCCCACTGAACCAACAATTTCTGCTTCATTAAATTCTCCTCTTGTCTTTGCACTTCAGGTACTTCGATTAGATAGCAGCTCTATTTTGAATGGCTCATTCAAGCGTGTCAAGATGCCAGTGGGTATCTGGAGAAGCAATAGAAGTAAAAGCACCCTTTACATCTGGAAGGCACTACCTCTCATGTCTTACAATACTCAAATGAACCCTGTGGTTCATAAATATTCATAAGTCTGAAAACAATATCTTAGATAAATGAACAAACATCATGGAATTCCTTGATGGGAGGCTCAACCAATACTTTGAAATTAGAAATTATTTCTACAGAAGTAAAATATTTGCCTCATCTGGCACATATGATGGGGCTTAGAGATGTGTATTTTTAATTTAAGTATGCATAGAATATTAACCTTTCAGTGATTAAATGTGACTCACAAATATATAAAGCTTGCAATATGTAAAGCTTGAAAACTTTTTATTTTCTGAAATTGAATGAGACACTGTATATTTAAATATTTTCTTTGAAATGAGTTTAATGCCACTCCATATATGAGGTATGCTTTTATATTCATATACTGACTTGAATTTACACAAATAAGGAAGTTTTAAATATGTGGGAATAAGATTTTATCTAAGTTCCTTTACCATTATCATAACTTCTCAGAGGATCAGGAGGCCTATAATTTCATTGTGAAAAAGGTAAGAATCTTAAACTTGATTCTCTTTGAGGATAATTAAATACTAAAAGTATTACTGGTTATTTTTCCATTAAGTAGTTACAACATTTTTAAGTTGTTTATATCCATGAGCCAACAAAGTCATATAAAATGATTCTTCCAACTCTTATAATTTCAGTAGACATAAGCTTTACCCAAAATGTAGCTTTCATGACTGGACGTTCGTACTCCTTAAAAAAGGAAGTCCCCATTGTCCCTAGGATTTCCTCATCACTTTCATGCTGTCTGACAAAATACTTTCTCAATTTGTTCTCTAACTAGCTGACACCAGTGCCTTGGAAATTGAGCTGGTAGTTATGGCGCTCTCTTTGCAGTTATATTTTCTCTTTCAAGATGAAAATTAGGGGCTTTTTAATCACAATTAACCAGTGGTACTGGTTAATTCCAGAAGAAATTCAATGGAAATATAAAGACTTTCAGAGATAAAATGGAAAAACCCAAAAGAGGATTGAGATGGATAGCAGCGATGCTCACAAATCCAGCCTTGACTGATGGATTTTATTATTCAAAGGCAACCTTACAATTTCACTGTCTTTCCTCTATGGCTGGGCAAATATTTTTAAGGAGAAGTGTGTCTTTACTAGTAGTTCATTTACTATCTTGCATGCACAAAAGGCCTTTGAGCTACCGGCATTTGTTTCAGGTGGTGTCTCCTTTCTTTCACAGGAGCTGCTGTTCCCCACTTCCTGCCCCTACAATACTCTCCTTAAACAAACACCCTTTTTTGTTGTTGTTGTTGTTTAAAGCAAAGAAAATCTCCTCTCTCGGTTTTTGTT
This sequence comes from Myotis nattereri, assembly GCF_964212035.1. Classification (NCBI taxonomy): domain Eukaryota; kingdom Metazoa; phylum Chordata; class Mammalia; order Chiroptera; family Vespertilionidae; genus Myotis; species Myotis nattereri. The sequence goes on along the minus strand of NC_138079.1, from coordinate 45,559,725 downwards.
TGACTTCCCACACATCACTGTTAAACTTTCCCCAAACACAGGTTAAAAACAGGCTTGGACTTTTCCATTGATGGCTTTTCCACAAGATCTCTTCTTTTTAAATATTGTGATTTACTCTTCTGAAAAGAAACTGTCCCTTTTGTGTTTTTCCCCTTACCAGGAATTGGTTGTTTGTGAACCTTAGCATTTTGGCAGAAACAGTCTCCAGTGACAAAGTACACACAGAGGGAAATGGCCAAGCGTACACAATTCATGTGTCCCTCCTTTGGCATCTCCTAAGTAAACAGAAAGGGTCAAAGATGGAAAGAGAGGAAGAGCAAAGCCACCAAGAATCTCTGATTAAAGGAAGGAGGCATACCTGCAGAGGAAGAGAATGGCCCCTTCCATTCTTTGTTATCCACAGTATCCTTGCTTTGCCAATGAGCCAAGAAGGGAGTGGGCAGTGTGCACTCAGGTGTGGAAGTATTTCATGTTACAGTTCAGCTTGTGTCTGCAGGCATGTAGTAAGGACACTGAAAATTCACATTGCCTCTTGAAAAGCAAGAAGTTTATTCTTAACTGTGAGGGGGGAGGGGACAGTTGAGGGAGGATAGACTTTATCACACAGGACAACTACTTCCAACATGAGATTATATAAGAATCTACCTAGCATGATTTCAAAATTATATAAGGCTTTTACCTAGAAAAGAAGTTTAGTGCAAGGAAGAAGTACATGGTTGAGCGAGTATCCAGAAACTTAAAGTTTATAAGAGCCTTACACTTTGGATCTGTCGCTATCAACCCATCCTGTCTTTACAAGTTTCCTTAGAATTAACTGTACGTTTTCTTCTCATGCTAAAGTTTGTCCATAGATAGATAGGTAGATTGATCTGTATAGAGAGATATGTATTATATGTTGATATATATGGAATTCAATATAGGATAGAAATTCTCTCTCTGTCTCTCTCAATATATATATGGGCTCTCAATATGTATATTGAGAGAGAGGAGGAAAAAGTTAATAAATAAAGTTTCACAGAATAAAGATTCTAATTAATTTATTCTTAAACTCCCTTTCTATAGACATGTGTGTAAGAAAGTATGGTGCACCCTATATTAGTGCTATTTTGTTCACAAAATATTTTTTTATTTCCTTCTTCCACACACAGGTAGGAGAGCCTTTCCCTGCCTCTCTGAAATGAGATGAGGCCATTGACCTGCCTGGCCAGTGAAACGTGAGCAGAAGTGGGGTGCTCCACACCCAGGTAGAGATCTTGAGAGCCACTGTTTATCTCATCACATTCCCGCTCCGTTGTTGTGGCGACCATGAAAGTACATAGTGACAGGAAGTCTCTGGCAGCCTGGGCCCTGAGTGGCCTGGATAAGCAGAGACTCCTGACAGCGGCTTGGGCTTGAAGCGCCAGCAGGAAGTACAGCGTGGCTGGGTAGGACCACCGAGACGTGAGCATTGTTACCACAGCATAACCTAGTCCAGGGATTATCATAATTTTTTTTAAGTCCAGATAGTAAATTTCTCTGTTCTTTTATTTTTTAACAAAACTTTAAAAACAAATTTCTTAGCTTCCAGACTGTACAAAAGCAAGTGCAGACCAGATTTAGCCTGTGGGCCGCAGTCTTCCATTGCCCCGACCTAGCCTATGCCGGGTGTTAAAGTTATCTTCTCTCTGCATCACTTTCTTTAACTATGAAATAGAATCCAACTGCCCTGATTATCCTACCAGAGTTTCCCAGACAGGAAAAAGAAGAAATGGAGATAAAATTATTTAGAAAAAAATTTGTTACATGCTATGCAACTTAAATTATTTCAACTTAAGTAATGATTCAAAGCAATACTTCCAAACAAAAATTGTTAAAATGTTTTCTCCTATCATATTCTCTTCCTTTTCATGTAGATAACCTATTTCAAATGAAGCTCTTCCCTGTCATACCTGTATGCTTTCTAGAGTATTGCTTCTCTAAGATCACACACACACACACACACACACACACACACACACACACGCTCACGCAGTTCTTTGGATAAATAAATTGAGGCAATTGCACATCTTGTGTCCATGGAATACTTTTTAACAATACCTATCAATGTCCAGTGGAATTTCTATCCATCCAACACACTCTGGGTGGCCTTGTATTGCCTCTTACTTGGTACTGTGGTCTTTGAACTCATCATTGCTAACTTGACTGATCAAAGTCTAAACTTCCCCTCCTTCCCTAAGTTCTGCATTTGCCCAATCCTATGGCCCAGCTCTAGTTTTATGGCATCCCTGGACGATTTGCCTGTCATGGTTGGGCTTGAACACCAGTTGTTGGCAATGGTAAAAATTAATTTCTCATTAAGGTCTGAAAATGCAACAAATGCCAGTTATCTTGGTTTTAAAAGAAAAAAAAACTCAGAAGAAAGCATTGGATGGCAAAGGCAGAGGAAAGATTTTTGGTTATTTGAGTTTTTAACCTTTCTAGACTAATTATTTTATAAGATCAAGAGAATTTGCAGTAGCATTCTCTGAGAACTTCAGACTTTTAGAAGCAACAGATAGAGCTCTATAGAGACCTTGTCATGTGTGATTGAGAATATGGTACATGCATTAGGTTACTTTGCTCTCATGCATGCTAATCATCTTTATTTGCTTTGCTATTCGAACCTAATTCAGTATGTAAGAAATGTTTCTCATTTAGAACTACATTAGAATACTTTAAGTTAGCAAACCCCAGGGAGGGGGAATTATCTATAATAATAAAAGTGTTATATGCAAATCGACCGGCCAAACAGCAGAACGACTGTCAGACTACCACACTACGACACCCACTGGTGCCAGGCCAGCCAAGGTGGGTGCAATGCAATTGGTCAGGGGTCTGGCCATCGCCCCATGGTCTTCCAGCAGAGGGAGGCCCAGACTACCTGTCAGCGGGCTGTGGCGGGTGGGCGGGGCCTCCCTCTGCAGGGACAATCCATGAGGGGCTCCCAGACTATGAGAGGGTGCAGGCTGGGCTGAGGGACACACCTCTCCCAGAGTGCACAAATTTCCTGCACCAGGCCTCTAGTGAGACAATAAAAAAATTAGAATATAAATTAAATATGCTTCAGATATGCAGTATATCTCTATATATTTATATTATAAATGTTTCCATATATATCTACACATACTTTTATTATGTGACTGGAAAAAACTTGAGACGTATATTAGTTGGGCCAGAATAGATATTTCTACTTCAAACTACAGAATTATAGAATATGATGATTTTAGTGGTGTTCCATGAGATACAAAAGGAAGAAACAAGTGATAGAGTGTCATGTTTAAGGCAGTAAATAATGTCTATTCCTTGAATGAAAATTGCCTCCAACTGAAATGATGTGGAGTTCTTCATGCATCTCCATCCTTTTTGCTTTGAATCACCCAAATCAAAGTGCCAGGGTAACAGCACTGGAAATGGGTCCAAGGACCTCAGCTCAAGTAAGAATTTTCTAGCAAGTAACAGTGTGACATAGGTAAGTTACTTAACCACACTGAACTTTTACTTACTCACCTAGAAAGTGTGAATTATGATATCCCTCTCCTTGAATTTGCTGTGAAGTTACAGATAATCTATATGAAAGCTCCTACATTGCGGCTGACATGTGTTATATTATGTGCTTAATAAATGTGGATATGAATCTGGGTCAGTTAGTGTGTCTGAACCAAAATGTCAGTGATTCAAAAAGCCCATGTCTTAATTACCCCTTTAAAACCAGGACTATAGGGCAGGTTCTGAGGGGGTGAAAATGTGTTTCCTAGCTGTGTTTGGGCTGCAAATTAACCAAAAGCCAGACTCAAACAAGCTTAAACTATGATAAAATGTAGCTTTCTTTTTTCTTTAAGAGGAAGTGTAGATGTCAGGGCTGGTTGTTTCAGCAACTCAAGAATGTCATTAAATGTCCAGGTCCTTTCCCTTTCTCCTCTGTTGTACATGGTGTTAACTTCATCCAGTGGGAGTGAAGGTAGCACCTTTCAACCATGGATGCCTTCCACTGAGTCTTATTGGGCCAATTTAAGTCACACATTCCTGAGCGAATGACAGCCATGGGGATGTCATTGTGTTTGGATGGGGTTAAGCACTGATTCCTCAAACAATTTGGCAAGGAAGATGGGATTGTCCTATGAGCTAAGTCATGTTAGTACCTATCTCTGGAATTAGGGCTACCTCCTAAATCACATGGCTGATGATTTTTCAGGGCCAACCACACTAACTCCATAACCAGCTTTTTCTAGAAGGCACATACAAATTGTTTTAATTAGTCTCGTAACAGTCACCACATCACCTTCAAAAGACAATAGTTCACTCAATTTTGAGTCAAGAATTCAAAATGTCATTCTAAAAATCATTTCTTCTTACTACTAGTCATGCCGTTGGCCCAGGCCATGCAATCAGGAGAGAAATTCAGCTTAGTTTGAGAGGAACCAAGTTATAGGAAAGAAGGAATTTTTTTTCCTATTTAGGGATTATATTCCAGTACTGTATTCCAAGACAGGGTCTACATCACCAACTGATGTACCATAAGTTTGATGTTGATAAATAGAAAAACCTTCGGCCATGTAACAATTTTATCTGATGGTATTTTAGGGTAGAAACCTGAGGTTTAAGACTTGGTTCTTCCACTTTCTACCTTTGTGACCTTCATCTTGTTACTTCACTGCTCTGTAGCTCACTTTCGTGCAAAGTGAAATGGAGGCAAAAATAGTACCTACCTCATGGGATTGACATGAGAATTAAGTGATTTAATATGTGTAAAAGTTTTAGTACATGACAGGCATGTGAAAATCAGATAGAAGTATTTGCTATTATTATCATGTTACTGTAACTATTTTTTTTCTTCTATTTCAAATCAGTGAGCTGTCTACTGAGGATGTTTCCGGGTAGACAAGAAAAATAGAAGTGGAGATGTCAATATCTTTTTAAGATTGTTATTAAGAATTTGCTTTAAACCAAAGTATACAGCATTTAGATAACTGATAAGATTTGTGGAAAACACAAACCTGGAGAGACATATTTAATGCAAAATGATGGAAGCTCAAGACTTCATTTTGTGTGTATCCTGAGGCTGTAAAACTCCCCAGGCCATGCTCCTATAAGGCCCAAAGCATAAGAAAGAATCCAGTGTGTTTTAAATAGCAATTGGGTGTCATTTAATTGTCAGTTGTTCATAAATTTAGCTTGACTTTGAAAAATAAAAAAATTATCTGGAATCTCTTCTTCAACTTATTATAGAATAACTGTCCTCAGATGATTGCTATTTTGGGAATCATCCAATAGTTTTGAAAGGCTATGAGTGTTTTATGTTGTTTACCAATATTATGGATCCAAATGTTTTTAAAAGTTGTTAAAATAGCATTTAATCCAATTAATGATCTAATAATACAACAACTAGGACATTAACATAGGCTCCTTGGTATAGTTTGCTAGAAGGCTGAGCAAATGAGGCCAAAGTTACAGATTCTATTTAAGTATGACATGGTCTAGTTTGAAAGCTCTGGTCTATAACCAGTGAACTTGAAGGCACCCCCCTGGGACTGTGGGCTTTTGAGGATGTGGGAGAGACTAGGCGAGGGTGCAGAGGACACAGCCAGCCTCTGTGCAACTGTCAGTAATTCAGAACTCGGCCTTCCAGATGGGGGCCAGTGCATTACGAGTAATAATAACCATGACAATTGCAGTTTATTGAGTAGTTATATGGTTATTTATAAGGTTATATTTTACTAACCATGTTTTACTTTACTTTATCTTTAAAACAGCACAATGAAGAAGGTATTGCTAGCCTCTTTCCAAGATGAAGAACAAGAACCTTGGAGAGTGAAAGAAGCTTGCTCACAATCACAGAGCTACTAACAGGTAGTGCCCTAGCTTTGCACGTAAGAAATGCTCTTCTTTGAGGAAGATTGCTGAAGATGTGCTTGAAGGGCCTGATTGGACCCTGCACTTACTCAAGCGTTTGTGTTGCTGTCCAGTATTTTTTGAGCTACACTCTATAGTTGTATCAAAAGCCAGACAAATGCATCAAAAGCCAAGACAAAAAAAAGGTAAATGAAAAATCTGACGTTTTTTCTTGGAAGAGGGCTGGCTAACAATGGGGATTGTTATCACAATAATAGGTATTATTGAGTACCTAACCTACCAAGGGCCAAGCATATTTAATCCTCTCAGCAACCTCAAGTATGAGGTAGATATAGTTTCCTCTCATTTTACAGATGAAGTAAGTGAGGATAAAAAAGGCTAAATATTTTCCTTTAAGATCACACAAATACAAAAAGGAAAAGTTAGGGCGTATGTAACCTCCATAGAAGGTGAAAGCCCGTGCTCTTACTGAGATATAATATTGGCAAAAGCAGCCAAGAAATGTTTACATGATGTAGAGGATTTGTGATTAAAATTGCACCCAACTCCCTATTACTCCATCTAAATTTATGTACCCTGATTTAATAAGAATGACTTAATGGTTTCATGGCATAATACAGGGTGGGGATAAAGTGGGTTTATAGTTGTTCATATGGAAAATAATACAATAATTAATAAATAATAATACAAGAATAAATGGTTTTGCCTACTCACAACTCTAAACTTCTTTTCACCCACCCTGTACATTATGCCTATAATGAAAGCCTCTTGCAAAAAAAAAAAAAAATATTTCCTCCGAGAGAAAAATGCAGGGAATGGAACATACAAGTTCCTCACACATTTTGAAGGGGATGCAGATCCTCATCTAACTAGTGAAAAGTCCTAACTGTGTTGATACTTCCCTAAAGTAGCTATGATCGGTATAAAACGCTTACATTCATTTAAGGCATGTGTGCATTCTGCCATAAAACAAAATGGAGAACAATTCAAATTAAATTTCATCATTTGTTCAAATCCATGTCTCTTTGGTCACACCTTCTTAATGAATAGTAACAGACAAGCACACAGCTAATAAGTTATTTTAATAGGGTGATGTAACGGCGTGCGCACTGTTACCTCCTGGGAGAGTGAGTGACAGGTTCCAGTTCTCATTACTGTGCAGATCAGTCTCAGAGAATTCACTGGTGCCCAGGGTGGCAGCTCTGAGTGCCCTTAATTTGGAAAAAGAGACAGGGGGCCTACGTGCACGAGAAACTCTAAAAACAGATGATCTGAAATTGAAGGCTTTTAGAGCAAAGGACTCTCCAGCAAAGATGGCAATTCTCCCCTAGTTTTTCCAGGCGGTCGGTGACAGCTCTCGTCCTCTAGTCTGTGTCGGAACATACACTGGAAACAACAAAGGGGTTCTGGGCTGCCCCTCACCTGTGAGGAGGCAGGTTCAATGCAGACTGTGGCACAGGCACCGTACATCCACATGACTCATCTCCATCGTAAATGACCTGTTTATTTTACAGAGTGACAGGGAGCAGAAGTAGAGGGAAAAATGCAACCTGTCAATTATACTGATATTTCATTTTTAGGTAATGGCTTTAACCCTTCCTACCAAACCGCCAAGCAAACTTGGTTTTGATTGATTTAAAAATCTTGTATGAGCTCTTTCTGCAACATGCTGGGAAAGATATTTCTTTGAACTAGATTCATAACAAACACGATGCTCTGACTTCTGGGCAATAAAAGATGCCAATACAGCACTTATGAAAAAGCTTTTAGCCCTGGCTGGTTTGACTCAGTGGATAGAGTGTTGGCCCATGGACTGAAGGGTACTGTGTTCGATTCCGGTCAATGGCATGTACCTCGGATTCAGGCTCCATCCCCAGCCCTGGTCGGGGCACATGTGGGAGGCAACTGATAGATGTATCCCTCTCACATCAATGTTTGTTTCTCTCTGCCTCTCCCCTTCCCTTACACTCTCTCTAAAATCAATGGGAAAATATCTTCAGGTGAGGACTAACAAAATAAAAAAAAGCTTTCAAACTTTTGTGACTGTAACCCTTAATAAGAAATCTGTTTATACACAACCAATACCCATATCTGTGTAGATGTTTATATAGATGAAATTAATGTTTCAGTAATTGTGAGGCACTCTTATCTGTAGTGGACAATTGTAATCTCTTCATTTTGTGTATACTATTCTATTGTGGACTATTCTTTTTTTAATATGGGTTTTTTAAATGTTGATTCTATTTTAAAATTTGATTTTACCACTTACTAATGAATTAAGATTTACAGTTTGAAAAACTCTATGAAAGAACCATATATCAAGACAAAGACCTTTTCATGTTAATTTTTATAAGAATAATATTTAATTATTAAATTCTTATTACAGGCCTAGTGCTGTGTCATTGTTTCACAACATTTCTAACTTAATTTACTCCCACAACAAGGATGAAAGTAGATATTATTCTACTTCTCAGATAAAGAAAATCAAACTCAGAGAGGTAAAGAAAGTTGTCCTAGCGCACACAGCTAATAAGTAACAGAACTACAATACTGGCACATAGTAGGCATACAATAAGCATTGATTGAATGCATGCATAAATGAATGCATGAATGAATTATGGTTGAGACAGAGGGCACAAGCCTGCTGACTTTTGTATTCACAACCAACCCTCATTGCATTTCTTTCTGAACCACAGTCTATGTTTTTCAACTATTTCAAAACAAAAAAACAAACAAAACAAAACAGTTTTTATCTGAAAATGCAAAAAATTCTTTCTTGATTGCAAGGGGGGGGGGGAGAATAATAATAATAATAGTGGCTAACATTTATTAATTACTTAATATGTGCCAAGCATTATTCTAAATGTTTTTACATGTATCAAAGTAATAGTAGCCACACCATAAGGTTTTTATGATAATTAACTTCATTTAATTCTTTTGTCAACCTTGTAGGGTAGGTACTATTAATATCTCTGCTTTATAGTGGAGAATAACTGAGGCACAGAAATGTTAAGTGACTTGTCCAAGGACACACAGCTAATAAAACCCAAGAAGTCTGTCTTAGAGCCTAAGATGTTGCTTGACCTTTACTCCCACTGTAATCATGAGAGCTCAGCTAAATTCTTCTTGTATCACTAAACCAAGGTTGATTGCTTCCAAAGCAAACACAATAAGAAATACTAAATCCTTTGGTAGAGTGAGCCATCCATTATAAGCCATTTACTTCTTCTAACATACTCCTGGTTTCTTAGCTCAAGTGCATTTTTCTGAGGGTTTAGTTATATCCTATATCACTTAACATAAATATTGAAGATTATAATTTCAGGATATCCCATATTTTCATGTCACAGTATTTTATAAGGTTAGTAATAAAACATACCTTTTTTCAGAAGTTAGTCATGATTTTAGCCTATATAATAAAGAGGTAATATGCAAATTGACCATCACTCCAACACACAAGATGGCCGTACCCATGTGGTCACAAGATGGCCGGCAGGGGAGGGCAGTTGGGGGCAATCAGGCTGGCAGGCAGAAGCAGTTAGGGGCAATCAAGCAGGCAGGCAGGCAGGCGAGCGGTTGAGAGCCAGCAGTCCTGGATTGTGAAAGGGATGTCCAACTGCCCGTTTAGGCCCAATTCCACAAGGATCGGGCCTAAACAGGCGGTCGGACATCCCTAGAGGGGTCCCAGATTGGAGAGGGTGTAGGCTGGGCTGGGGGACACCCCTCCCCCCCCCCATGCATGAGTTTCGTGCACCGGGCCTCTAGATTTTAATAAAATCAAACTAAGAAATATGTGTAAATTTAATAGCAGTACACGATTCTAAAACAATGTTGAGAGATTAAAGAAATACATTCTCAAGTATAACCATGAAAAGCTGTGGTGGGATATTTCATTGACAGAGTTTAAGGGATTAACATCAGAGCTTAAAGAGGAAGCCAGCAAAGGCCAGGAGCCAGCTTCACAGCTGATGCCCTGAGGAAGCAAGAGAACATAACAAAGAGGGTTGTCCAGAATATAGGTGTGCGTTGTAGAGTCCTACAAGCTAATTTGTAATAAGGCGTTCCTCCTCTGGTTCTCAGATTATCTCCTACATTAGTTAAAGCCTATAAACCCTGCCACATACAGTGGATGAAATTGGTTAGGATTTTTGTTGCAGAAGAGGCCAATGCCCTTAGATGCACATGACTTTCCTCCTCTACCTGCGACCAGCACTAAACACATCTCCTACCCTCTTGACATTCTGACCAAAGAAACGTGGGTAGAGGCAATGTGCCTGCTCTCCAAGAACCTCTCTTGGGATCCTCTATTCTCGCTCTTTCATCATTCTGCCAGATAATGCCAGACAATCTTGTGTTGAAGAAGGAAGCAAATTAGGTTCTCAAACTGTTATAGGCAGTTAGACAGACATGAGCAGAGCAAGGATGATTGATGAGCCAGGTCCAGAAGGTCAGCAGCTCTGGGTTCATAGCAAGGGACAAGACTGGGAAAACAAGAACCTGGCCCCAGCGTATCCTTTCCTCCCCTAGTATATCATTTGTTCCAGTGGGTTAGGTCCTGGACATTTTCCTCCTTAAAGATAACATCTAAGCCTTGGTTATATTTCAGTTCCAGGCCCAGAAAGGCAGCAAAACTAGACACGTGACACCATGGCTGCCTTAGGACCAGCTGCAGTGACTAATGACCCCCTGCCCTGGCCCCAGCCCATCAGTGGAGACCAGGACCCTGAAAGAGCACACCTGGAAAACTGATTGATATTCTACTGAGACCCTCCCCTAAGATTCCCACCTGCAAGAGAGAGGTACATACCCTCAACACAAAGGACCCAGTTCTCACTCTCCCTCAGGGGAGCAGGCCCCTGCCCTTCTGTCCCCCCTCTCCTTCCCCACAGGCATGTATTCCCTAAACTCTAAGGGGCCCCACTGAGACGTGCAACCAGGGGAGCAGTGGGCAGTGGCAGCTCCTCCCAGCCTAACCCCCTGACGATGTCCCCAAGGCCCCCTCTTTCTGATTTCCCAGCAAGACAGAGAAGCCAGCCTAGACTCTCCTATTGCTTCTTCTATGCCCTTCGTTGTTTCACGGTCCTAAGTGTATTTTTGCTGTGGCTAATAAATTCTTACTTACTTTGCTGCACTTTGTCCTCATTATTACTATATTCAAAGCTATAATTTCTCATGTGAGATAGCCTAACCACTACTGTCTATAGGACTATTTTGCTGATTATATAAGAGAATGCATGTGAAGTACTTAGCATAATGCCTGGTTCATAAAACCTGGTCAGTAGATATTCATTTCTTTGATGTGTCTATAAAAATATTTGTCTTTTGTGTGTGTGGTATCACTTCTCCAAATGAGTTAATATGTTAATATTTCATTCATTCATTTAACAATATTTATTGATCACCTACTGCGTACCAGGCATTGTGCTAGGTGTTGTGAATATAAGAACTCATAGAAAAGTGATTCCTATACAGACATCAAAGTTCTGTCAATATCAGAATGTTTTAATGTATTTTAACTTAAAATATTATTAGTTAAAATAATATCCTTTAAGCAGAATTTAAGACATTTAATAACAGCGCTAAAGAATTTCGGTGTTATTTTAAACTGATTTTGATACTATTTCTAAAAATGAAAAATGACACCACTGTTTATGGGTCAATGGCTAGTGGGAATTCTTTTTACAGCTGCCTGGTGTCATTTATCTTGATCAGACACTAAATAAGCCATTTTTTTTTGTATTTTACAAGATTCTGTCATTTTACCCTGGCATTCAGATCACCAAAGAATACAGCTTAACCTCTATTGTCATCTATCCATGTAGAAAAATAATATGTAACAGGGTATCTAAATCCTACATTTCAATTCACCTGCTTTTAAAATGTCAGTTGCACAAAAATATCAACTTGATAACACTGCAAAAAGAAGAAACTTAAATGCATACTTCACTAGAGATATACAAACATTTTTGAAAATTTAATCATTTAGTATCAAATCAAATATACTTTTATTTTTAGTATATTTCTAACCCTTCTGTAGATCTATGCATTATTATCTCATATATAGGTGTATAAATACACAAATATACATATAAATATGTATACGCACATATGCACACATATACATATACATATACATATACATATACATATACATATACATATACATATACCAGGTATACATCATTTTTAACAGCACCAGCAGTAGTATTTAGTGGACAAGTAGCAATGTTCTTATTGTTATTTAAGTCTATGTATATGATTTAGAAAAGTTAGTAAGGGATCAAAGTCTGCCCAGAATAATGTCATAACAAGGTAATATGGAATCTGATTATGTGAAAAGCTGGATATTTACACAAAGAGGTCAGAAACCAGCTGGCTACATATAAACTAAAGAAAAACCAACAAACGCCCTAAGACAGTTCTTATTCTTGATCTGCTATGGACTTGCAAGCTTAGCACAATTTTGAAAGACCCAGATATAGAGAATGTTTTCTAAGTCAGCACAAATCCACTCAAAAAACTTGTGTGGCTTGCTACCCAAATTATCCTGAAGGCAATAAAAAAACGTGTTTATTTTCCCTTTGCATGATATTATTTAAAAATTATAATGTTGTCTTGAAAACATTGTAGTGACATTTTACTTCTGTGATTTAGGGAAAACATCCTCTTAGATTCAATAAAACAACCTGAGGCCATTTTAATATGTGTTTTATATTTATTCTACAGATCTGAATTTCTGTTCAGATTGGATTTGGGATGGAAATTCAATTGATTTGTCTGGACTATTGCCAATATTGGAAGAAGCCCTTGTCTGAAAAATTAGATCTGTAATTGTTTGCCTCCCTCTCTCCCCCTCCCTCTCTCCTTTCCTTCCTACTTCTTTCCTCCTTTCTTCTTATTTCCCTCATTTCTTTAATACTGTTCTCTCTCATTTGCTTTTTATCCCTCCAATCTTCTCCTTGCTTTCTCATGACTCTAAAATATTAACAACTAACATAATAAAGGGTATGTAAGTATATTAAAACTTGGGTGACTTAGAGTAAAGAAAGACTATTACTGGGTTATTGAAGGTATTTTATCTTCAGCAACTATATTCCTTATCTTCACAAGAGTGAAGGTACATTCTAAACTGAATAATGGATTACAGGGGAAAAAAGAGAAACTAGAAATGTGATATTACAGGGTTATTTCTTAAAAATAGAGAAGACCTCCAAGTGAGAAAAAAATGATGACAAACCACAACTGTTCATTGAGGCCTAATAACAAGAAGGAAATGGGCTAGGATCCCGATGCTATCACTAGAGTGAAGTAAGATAAGTTGAATTATTTGATGGACGTATAACTAGCTGTTGTATTAAATCTATGATACCTTGTTGATTTTTATGTTTGTTTGTTTGCTTGTTTGTTTGTTTGTTTTTTTTAAAAAAACCCTGATTGCCAGGTTTATTATAATACCATTGAATTTTTGTGAGGTTAAAAAATCATTCAATGTTGATGTATGGAGCCATTTGTATTAGAATGGTTAAACATCACAAAAGAAGTATCACACAAGTATAACTCATGGACTTGCTGATCACGATGTACATTAGCTAATTGATGGACTTTTAATATCTGGTAAAAAAAATAAAAAAGGCTTTCCCACAGAGAGATTTTGACATTTACAGTAAAACTCTTTTTTCTGAACATTTGGTTTTAATCATCTTGAAGACCTAGTTTAACTCTTTCTTGCACCTTTACAAACACTTCGTCTGGCCAGTCTTTTAAAAATAAAATAAAAAAGTGGCCAAGGATCCACTTTTAGCACAATATATGTGGCAATAAACCACAGTATCAAGTGCCAAGAAGGACAAACACAGATAGTCATAAAACAATTGTGATGCACTGACCCACTTGTTTGTTACTGTCTGTGACTCAGGGTAGCCAGGCAAGGTCAAGATAAAAGAGTTATGACAAAGCTAAAATACCGACATTCTCGGGCCAGGCAATCTGTCCAAAGCAATTAATGCCCACCCCCCAAGTCTCCCCTCTTCCTCTCATTTTCCCCAATGTCTATCTCTGCTTCAAGGTTCCTTGAAGCTAAAATAATTTAAGAAACAAAATGTCTTCTCCCACGATAACTAGTGTTTCTACTTCATGTGCAAGAGGGCTGCCTAGCATTTGCTTCCTCCTCCTAAGACTAGACTGAAAATACCAAATACCCGAAGGTCCAGGCACTACACACAATCGCCTAGGATTGTGAAGCCCTGAAGTTCTCAGCAGAATGTAATTGCTCCTTTGCAAATCTGGGTTTGCAATGTATGAATCATTCATTCTTAGTAAGCCCCAAAGGGAGTTTTATTTTATATTTTTCAAAGTGGAAACAGCTTTGTTCTTTTTTTTCATAATTATAGCAATATTTTGTTCTTATTCTACATACCGGAGAATCTAGAAAGGTAAGAAGAGGTCTCAGTCGCAGCTTTGCTAGCTGGTACAACCATTTTGTTGCATACTATCCTATAACTTTGAATAGGCATTCAAATATATAATCATTTTTTTGTGGTAAAAGGGATATAAAATGTACCAACCTCACCATTGTAAGCATACAGTTCGGCAGTGTTAAGTTTATTCACGTTGCTCTGAAACAAATCTCCAGGACTTTTCATCTTGTAGAACTGAAATGCTACACCCATGAGGCAGCAGCTCTCTCCAGCCCTGGTAACTACCATTCTACTCTCTAGTTCTGGGACTTTGACGATTTTAAATACCTTATATAGGTGGATTCATATTGGCCTCTTTGTGAATGGCTTATTTCACTTAGCATGATGCCTTCAAAGTTTATCCATGTTATAGGAATGTCCTTTCTTTATAAGGCTGAATAATATTCAATTGTATGTGAACATCACATTATGTTGATCCACTCATCCATCGATTGGGTTTACTCTGCACTTGGCTGTCATGAGTAGTTCTGTGCAGACATGAGTGCTATTTCACTCAATGGGCGTTTATATTGCTTACAGCTCTTAACATTGGACAACATTATAATGAACTTCCATGAACATAAATATTGGAACGTGATTGATGAATTATTTTCTTATGAAGATTCCTAGAAGCAAAGAGTATATGCATGAAAAGCAAACCTATGATTCAAAGTAGTACATGCACATGGAGAAGATCAAACATGACAAGATTTCTTATGATCGAAGCCTGTCTTCTTCCTCATCCTCAGCTCATTGCCCAGATAGGTCCAGAAGCAAATTTTCAAAATTGTTTCTGTTTTCCTTCTCTTGCTCTCCTACCACAGTTATTCAGAACACCAGCTCTTAACCATGACTACACGTTTGAACTATGTCAGAAGCTGTTTAAAAAAATATAGATTTTTGCCCAGCTGGAGCGGCTCCGTGGTTGAGCATCCATCTATGAACCAGGAGGTCATGGTTCGATTCCCAGGCAGGGCACATGCCTGGGTTGCGGGCTCCATCACTGGTGGGGAGCGTGCAGGGGGTAGCTGATCAATGATTCTCTCTCTCTCTCATCATTGATGTTTTTATCTCTCCCTCTCCCTTCCACTCTGAAACCACTAAAAATGTATTTTAAAAATATATAGATAGATTTGTTTTCTCCATCCCAAACCATTTAAAGCATAATCTCTTAATGTGGGGCTTTGGAGCTTTGCCCCTTTTTACATAATACTTTTAAAGCTCCCAGGTTTTTAATAATGCATAGTCAAATTTGAGAATCACTTTTTGAAACGAGTGCTACTCAAACTTTAACACGCATATGGGACCCCGGTGGGTCTTGTGAAAAAGCCTCTTCCATCCCGGGAGGTCTCAGTGGGGCTGAGATGCGGCTCCTCTCACAGGTGATGCCAACACTCCTGGTTCGCAGACACACTTTCTAGACAAGTATTCTTCCACCCGCTGCTTTAACTGCTGTAGACAATATACAGAGCCTCCCTGAGGCAGAAAGAAGGAATTTGCTCATTTTCATACTCTCTCCTACCTCCTCCTCCCAACGTTTGTTATGTTATTGTTTGTAGTTTTGCCTTTTGGTTATTTTGTAACTTTAGAGAATGAAAAGTAACCTTAGCTAGCTAAATTCCTGTTTCTTTCCCACATTTTGGCAGTATTTTTTGATACTTGACCCCCTTTAAAAATGAAGTTAGTATTCTACTTTTTTCCATCTTTCCTCTCAGAAAATTCTTGTTCCATCTTTTGTTAGCTTTGCTTTGACATGTAAATAATCCAAGTACTTAATATTTCTGTTCTCTCCTGCAACCAGAGATAAATCTACCATGTTATGTCCTTAGGTTGTCTCTTAAATTAGAAAACCAACAAATTGATTTGCCAGTGTTATGCTTTAACGCAAAAACAAATATACACCGTGCCTTCTCCGTGGGCGCTCATAAGGGAGTCTGGGTCACCCAAGCAATACCGTTCCCAGCATGGAGGCCCACGGATTCCTTAAAACCATGAGCATTCAGTTTGCTTCCTGTTTTGATTAAGATTTTCTAGCCATAGGAGCTATTTCTAAAGCCTTATCCCCCGGGGCTTACTGTCCCATTCCCCCTCAGAACTGGCTGCTCCTTCGGCCTGCTGCCCCTGGGACACGCGGGTCTCCTCGCTGCGTGGGACCCCCCCATCTCCGCTTCCGCCTCCCGGCTCCTATCCTTCCTGCTGAAGCACACTCAGCTGGCGCGATAGATGACACGAAGGGGACACATGACTTAGTGCTTGTAACTTTGAACTTACATTTATAGAGAATTCTAGGTAAAAGACAATTTTACTCCAGAACTTTAAAAGTATCGGAATGAGTCTCCTTTGTGACTTGTGACTTTTTCTCCTTAGCTTTCAGACTCCCTGTGATTATATTGTTCCGAAGTTTCACCAAAATGGGGCCAGGCGGGGGTCTTCCTCATTCCTTGGGTTGGATGCGCATGCCAAAGGGAAGGTTCTTGTCCTCCTCTGGCTCCAGTGCATGCTTTTCACTATTTGCCAGAATCATCCCAGCTCCTCTTGGTCTCTTTCTGGGCGTGTGTGAGTTCAGTGTAGGCCCTCTCAGCCTCTTCCATTTTCCATCTTTTGCTCTTTGTTTAACATTTTGGAAGATTTCTTTGATTTAATTTTTCTAGTTTGTCCACTAACTTTTTTATTTTGGCAATTGTATTTTACATCTCTAAAGACCTTTCTCATTCTGTTGTTCTACTTCTTTATTTGTAGATATAACATCTCTTTGAATCTTTCTGAGAATATTTATAAGCATGGATTTTTAAAGTTCTTTTTTGTTCCCTAAAATAATTTCAGTCTCCTCCAAAGGTATTTTCCTGTTTTTTGTTTGTTTGTTTGTTTGTTTTGTTTTTTTAGACTATGGTATTTCTCTTTTTGCATTGCTAGTCCTCCCGGCATTCTAACGATGTCTCTCTTTTGTTAAGGAGGCCTGGGTAGACAGAGTAGATGGCTCTGTTTTTGGGTAAATAACACTGTTTTTCTAGTGGCTCACTCTCCTCTGGAATGTCTTCCTGGGACGGCTAAGCAGTGTTGACTGGTAAACTCTGATTAGGGATCCATGGAGGGGAGCCGGCCGTCGGATGAGTGCCTGCAAAATGCTTCCTTCCGAGGCACCAACAGATTTGGAAATGTTATCTTTTCCCAGCTTGTTCCATTTCTGTAGAGAGGAGTCATCCTATGGTTTGCCCGGAGGTAACATTCCAGCTGCCCGCTCACTGTGTGTAGGGCGCTGACTGGAAGAAACCTGAACATATTCAGACCTTTAAGTAATCGCCCTGTTCTTAGCTCCATCTTTCACTCTCCCCTCTGCTGAAAGATTTGCTGTCTTTCTCCGCAGACCTGTCGGTCTAGTCTAGGCTGACGATTCCTCTCCCCTTTTTCTTCTAAAGGCTCCTGTCCACTGTCTGTATTCCAGAAATGTATTCAGTACCTCACCCTTTGGTGACACACACACATCCCCGTTCACTGTTGCCTGCTGTGCCAGGCAGGGGCCTTTTGGCGATTGGCCATTACTCACCCTTCCCTATTCTGCTGTCTCTCAGGGAGAAGTGACCCTGTGAACGACACTTCTGTGCTAAGTGGCTGCCATCTAGGTCCAGCTGGTGGAAGCGCTGGTGGATGTTGGAGAGAGGATGGAGGGAGAAGGCAGGATGTGTCTCCCTTCTCTCTCTGCCTTGGGCAGCATCTCTAGAAGTGGCTGCATTTCATCCACCCTGTGAAGCTCCTCCTGACCCCAAACAACCCCTTCGGCTGGGGCTCCAGCTCCTGTCATATGGTCTTGGCTCCTGGCCTCAAGCAAGAATACCTTCTTTGGTCCCTCCAGCCTTAGTAGTTGCAGTAGCACCTGAGGTTGCTAATGTATCTGGCTTTTTAGATGTTCCCACATCTTCAACAATAGTTCCCCAGTCCTGGCCAGGTAGCTCAGTAGGTTAGTGCATCATCCTGCTATGCCAAGGTTGCAGGTTTGATTCCGCCTCAGGGCACATACAATGAATGCATAAATAAGTGGGACAACAAATTGATGTTTCTCTCTCTCAAATCAATTTTTTAAAAAAATTCAAAAATAGTTCCCTATATTGAGTTCTCTCCATTTGAACTATTTCACTCCATTTTCCTGGCTGAACTCTTAGAGATACAGACATGGGAGTGGGAGGTGTCCTAATCTATATTTCTGTACTTTTAATTCAATGAGGTCTTGGAAGAAATAGAAAGCCAATGTATGTATTTGTATTCAGTCTGTCATCTTGCGTTAGGAAAATCTACGCATTTTGAGATTTTTGACACATATTGCCCAATTGGCCACTAGAATTAAATTGCATTTTCACTGACAGTGTTATGATGTCCATATCCTGACACCCTCAAATCACAGGGGATTGATTCTTCTTTTTAATCATTGCATCCAATCTTTCTACTAGAATCCAGTGAAACTTCAAATTTTCTTGGCTTAGGAGACCTCATATTTGTGTTATGCTAACAGCTAAAAATGATCTATGAGGAGACAGAGACAATAGTCCTAGCCTAACATTTCATTCAAAATGGCTGGCCAAGTCACCAAGGAGCCCAGGATCCCAATAGCATGAGAAAGATACACAAAGCCACTCTTCAGTGTCTGCTTCTGATATCCAAAAGGAAGGAATTATGCTGGCTCTCTAGAAAAGTAAAATGCTCCAAAATAAATAAAAATCATTTCTGAGATCCAAATTGTTAACGCATGACTCAGAGAACAGAGCGTGTCTCAAAAAAAGACTGAGTCAAAATCAACTCCTAACGTCCTGCTTCATAGATTCGAAATTCATTGTAAAAAGTTGCCACCTGTCTCCCTGGGGTCTCACATAGATTACCTACTGGAGGACTAAACACCAAACAGGAGTATTGAAAATAAGGAACCTCCCATTTCACCTTATGGCGCATTTCATAATGGCAGCCCTCACTGAAATTGAGTGGAAACATCAGTCTGGAGTCTTGATTAGCCACATCTGGCCATGACTCAGTGCGTTTTATGATGGCTTTGCTTGACATTTATTTTCCCTGCTACAATGCTCTCAAAATTCATCACCTTATCAACTGCACCCACCCACCCACCAAATTCCTCCTCTGCACCTTCCATGTGCTTCCTACCTGCACAGAGAGGGCGTTGAGATAGGCGTTTTCATCAACTGTGCTCTAACGCACAGAATTTACACTCTTTGGCCTCAGCTTTCTTATCTTTCAAATGAAGCAACTGATCCTGAAACTTCCACCCAGCGCTGAGCAGGAGCTATGATGGCTGAGAAGTAGGTGCCTCAGGGAAGCCAGGTAGCTAGGGCCTTATATTCACCGAGGGCCTCAAACTCGGCCCTTTGATCTCACCTTCCAAAAAGGTTATTTTCATTTATTTTTATGCTTAAAGCATGGTTTAAGTTTTTTAATGTGTTACAATTTTTGCTAACCTGTTCTCGCATGTCTTCTTCTTTTTGTGATATTCCGAGAGAAAAAATGGAAGTGTCTCAGGTTTCTCTTGACGTCTGAGAAGGCTGGGCTGGGCTCTGTTATTCAGTGAGTCTGCTCACATCTCTCTCACTCTCCCTATGGTCTATGAACAGGTTTTTGTGAGATGGAGAAGAGATGTAGTTTTATGAAATGACGAATTGGTGTTCTGACTAAACCCAAATGTTTTGGTGACTGCTGGGGTGGAACCCAATAATTCTGCCAAGTTAGGATTAGTACCAGTGCTACTTCCCTTTGTGGAGATTCAGCCCCAAATCACAGTTAAAGAGAAATAAAGGAAATCCATGGTGCAAGTGGACTTCAGTTATAATAATCACCAGAAATTTTTTTCAAAGCTTCAGAGAAAGAAAAATGAAAAACCACATCAAACACATTATGACACCATTTGTAATTTGCCTAATGTACCAGGTATATCTTTGTTGAAAACGATTTCTATTGACATGGATAAAGAGCCAAAGTAGTCACAGATTGGGCCAAATCAGACAAAACAAATGTCCCCAGGACTTCTTTTATTTTATTTGTCCACAATCTACCACACGCATGTTTTCTTATCAGTCTTGTCAGTCACAGCCTAATCTTTTGGACCCTTAGAATCAAGGTAAGATTCACAGATTATTTTTAAAAATAACCACTTATCACTTTATATAGTCATAAAGTTGTAAAACTGCACTAAATCTATGTTTTACTTTATATCTGAGGGATTTAAATGTAATCCAGTTAGTTCTTAGTTATAGAGAAGACATCAAAGCATTTAGTGTGACTAAAATATTTTGTGTATATTGTGTTTTTATTCAAACATAAGCTAACTTTTGGAAGTCATTTTGCTTTTCAGTCTGCATAGGGGTCAACAATGTATGGTGTAGGGTTCTGTGCTATTTGGCTCAAGCACACACATTTGTCCATACAAGATACCACTTCTATCTTGCCACTTACAAAGGAAATCTGTTCTCCTCTCTGCCTTCCTTACTGATCAGCAAATACCTATTCCAACTCATCCAAAAGTTAACAGCACCATTTTTATATATTTCCAAGATAAAATTTTGCTCTGTTCTCAGCCCAAGTAGCTATATGAGTATGTCTTCTCTGTATTCCAGGTGATGCCAAAAGGCATTATATGTTGGTAGATAACAGATGGCATTTCTGTTTCATAAAAACTATTTCTCTGGGAAGTAAGTGGCATTTTTAAAAATGTTTGTGGTATCTGAGAATCTGAGAATCTAGTCTCAAAGCAAAAATAAGAACAAAACCCAAAAATGCAAAAAGAAAAAGTTGAAAATGTTCTATTTAGATAATATCTACCAACAGAGATATAAACAAAAGCAAGGCCAGTCTTCTAACAAGTATATCAAGGTCCATGACTAAGGAGCCCTCAACCACCAAAGGGCTGGGCTTCAGGGCAAGGAAGGGCTTCTGTCTGGCTGTAGCCGTCAGCATGGGTGGGAATTACATGAAGTTGTGTCATTTAAGAAATCCTGGGGCCTGGGGGCTTCGGGGAAGCACTTTTACACTGAGGCTTAGGCTGTGGCACTACCTCTTGGCAGCGTCTGCCTTATCTGGGGCTTAGATAAGAAGTTCCTGTGAGGAGGGCTCATGGAGAGGAAGCTGACTTCCAAAAAGAGGTTAAGTGGCCGGCAGGAGAGAAGAGACCAGGGCTTGGGAGATCCCCTTTATCCCGCTGTGACGCTATCTCCACTCTGCCGGAAAGAAGTGTTGCTGGAATTATCCATCAATGGGCAGACATCTGTGCTATTTACAGTCATCTCGGGGAGTGTTTTTGGGTAGCAGTAAGAAACATCCACTTCTGTTTCAGAGGTCACCATGAATAGGGCAGGTATGGGATTAATTCTTTTTGGCAGCCATATCCTGGAGGGAAAGGGCGAGCCAGAATGATCTCATAGACAAATAGAAAGGAACAGCCAGTTTTACACCCAAAGACTAGCCCGTTCCCCTTGTGACGTCTGACTTGAGCTAAGTAACGCGCCTGAGAACTGTCTTGCCAGCCACTCAGAATATAATATTTAACCCCTTATATTCATAGAGCCTGTGAGCACCACGGCATGGGAAAAAACGGTACACTACCAGGTTAAAAACATAACAAAGTTTAGACTGATTTTACTCTTCTTCTCATTTAAGATGCTGGGACAATGCTATTGGCAACTTCATATGCTACGTGGAGGGAAGGGTCAAGCCAGAACTCTGACTCACACATGCCTACTCATCTCCTTCTGGCCATCGAATTAACCTATTCTGCGCCCTCTTCTTCAGGATGCTGGGTGATAAACAGCTTCATGCTCACAGGCTAATATTCAGTCTCCCAGGAATCTATTTGTCTCGATATAGGGCAGGACCTCACAAACTTCATTCTTAAATAGCTCACATGATTTTTGTTATACTATGAAACCATTAATCTCTGTATAATATTTTCCTTTAAACTGACTCACTTTTTATTATGTTAAAAGACCATATCACTATTGTCAATGGATGAAGGGTATATCATTTGCCCTACATACACAGTAGCTATAAAATATATGTACCATGAGTACAAAAATATGCTTTAAAGTTTAGGTAAATGGGAGAACCAAGATGGCGACATAGGTTAACGCCGGAGTTTGCTGCCTTGAACAACTACTTCAAAAGTGAAACCAAAAAATGGAAGGGACATCACCCAGAACCACAGGAACGCTGGCTGAGTGGAAGTCCTACAACTAGGAGGAAAGAGAAACGCATACGGACACTCAGAGGAGGCGCAGTGCTGAAGTCAAATTCTGAGGTGCGGAGTGCGCGGAGCGGGCTGGCGGCGGAGGGCGCGGTTGGCGTTTTCAATCCGGAGGGAGTTGCAGACTCTGAGCTCCAGATACAGGCGAGTCTTTAGGGACCCAGACTCAAACGGGAGAAGCGGGACTGTCTGGCTTCGGTCAGAGCGAGTGCAGCTTTCTCTCCGAGCTTTGCAGCCGTTGCTGGGACTCAGAGAGGCAGAGCCCCTGGGGACAGGACTGAGAGCCACCATAACTGCTCTCTCCGGCCCACCCTGTTGATCCTGTGCGACCTGCCCCGCCCAAGCCCTGCACAGAAGCATTTGCCAGATAGCCTCAGGCAAAGGCTAGATTAGCACCTCCCTAGAGGACAGAAGTTCTCTCACTGCAGACACAGCTGATTCTCATAGCCACTTGGCCTGGAGGTCAACCCCCCCCCCCCCCCCCCGTATTAGCTACAACAATCAAGGTTTAACTATAAGACTGCACACAAAGACCACTAGGGGGTGCACCAAGGAAGCATAACAAAATGCAGAGACAAAGAAACAGGACAAAATTGTCAATGGAAGATATAGAGTTCAGAACCACACTTTTAAGGTCTCTCAAGAACTGTTTAGAAGCCGCCGATAAACTTAATGAGATCTACAAGAAAACTAATGAGACCCTTGATGCTATGCTGGGGAACCAACTAGAAATTAAGCATACACGGACTGAAATAACGAATATTATACAGACTCCCGACAGCAGACCAGAGGAGCGCAAGAATCAAGTCAATGATTTGAAATGCGAGGAAGCAAAAAAGACCCAACCGGAGGGGCGGAATGAAAAAAGAATCCAAAAATGCGAGGATAGTGTAAGGAGCCTCTGGGACAGCTTCAAGTGTACCAACATCAGAATTATAGGGGTGCCAGAAGATGAGAGAGACCAAGATATTGAAAACCTATTTGAAGAAATAATGACAGAAAACTTCCCCTACCTGGTGAAAGAAATGGACTTACAGGTCCAAGAAGAGCGGAGAACCCCAAACAAAAGGAATCCAAAGAGGACCACACCAAGACACATCATAATTAAAATGCCAAGAGCAAAAGATAAAGAGAGAATCTTAAAAGCAGCAAGAGAAAGAAACTCAGTTACCTACAAGGGAATACCCATACGACTGTCAGCTGTTTTCTCAACAGAAACTTTGCAGGCCAGAAGGGAGTGGCAAGAAATATTCAAAGTGATGAATACCAAGAACCTACAACCAAGATTACTTTATCCAGCAAAGCTATCATTCAGAATTGAAGGTCAGATAAAGAGCTTCACAGATAAGGAAAAGCTAAAGGAGTTCATCACCACCAAACCAGGATTATATGAAATGCTGAAAGGTATCCTTTAAGAAGAGGAAGAGGAAGAAAAAGGTAAAGATACAAATTATGAACAACAAATATGCATCTATCAACAAGTGAATCTAAGAATCAAGTGAATAAATAATCTGATGAACAGAATGAACTGGTGATTATAGAATCAGGGACATAGAAAGGGAATGGACAGACTATTCTTGGGGGGGAAAGGGGTGTGGGAGATGCGGGAAGAGACTGGACAAAAATCGTGCACCTATGGATGAGGACAGTGGGTGGGGAGTAAGGGCGGAGGGTGGGGCGGGAACTGGGAGGAGGGGAGTTATGGGAGGAAAAAAGAGGAACAAATGTAATAATCTGAACAATAAAGATTTAATTAAAAAAAATAAATAAAGTTTAGGTAAATATTGTTACCTTATTCTAAAGACTCTGAATGGGAGGACTAGACACTGTTAAAAAATAATGGGAGAAGGTCAAGGGACACTGTTGGAGTGTTAAATATATGCCAACACTAAATTAAGATTTTCTCCTTTGTGTGATCAGAAAGACTGAAAGAATATTGACAAAGAAATCAATTTTTTTTTTTATTAGGGGACTCAAAGTAATGACGCTGGGTTAATGTGTCATCTCGGTGCTGTCTCCCTTTGGGATATATTTCTGTGAAGAATTTTTGGAAAACATGCCGAAATTCAAATCAGCATTTCTATTGCTCAGTTAGACTATGAGAAAGAGAACTTGAGATAAGGGTAGATGTTGCTTTTTCTCCACAGCCAATTCCGTTCAACACTTAATATGAACTATGGGTGCAGATATTTCCAGTAGCTTATTCTCTTATTGATGAGAAAAGAGAAATACATTTGAAGCAAATAACTACAAAAGCAAATCAACACCCAATTAAGGGAACATACTAAGGACCTAGGTTTGGGCTCCTTGGCAGGAATAAAGCACAAAAGGTTGGCCCCTAGAGGCAGGCAAGTTAGAAACAGGAGCCACATGTGAATGGAAGCAGCCCATCCCTCCCGCCGTGTTGGGCTCAGGGCACTGCAAGCAGAAAGCAAGCAGAAGGAAGGCTGGATTTCTACCCTGACTTGGCCACCCCATGAAGTACTGTCAGTGTTCAAAGGAAGGAGAGAAACCCTATTCAGACAGACTCCTAGAGAACTGGCCCCATTTTCCAAGATCTGACGGGGGGTGCCGTGCTGATTCTTTTTAGTGCCAAAGAGTAAATTAAACACACTTGTTGTTGAAACATATTGTGAATGTTTTTAAAAACAGATATTTATAATGCACGTAATTATTAAAATGTTAAGAGAAATGTTTTGCCTTCTGTTTAAATCATCATCCAATGGCTTTATACATGCTTTCTAGCAAATAACAATAGCAATAGCTCAACTTTTTTTGAGTAAGAGGACTCAGTCATGCAATACATTGTACTTTCGATGTCTACAGATTGAGAAAATACATAACGATCAAAGGCTGCTATTAATTCAGTGAAGCAAGTGAATTTGTATTTTATTCATCACCTCATCTATAGACGTTTCAAAAAAGAGTACTGTGTGTGCATTTGACATGTTATTTATTTAGTCTATTCATACTGAATGTGCACATGGATTTACAGACCCTTCCAATAAATTCTGCTGCCCCCGGGGGGTCCAAGACCTACTGGTTGGGAACCAAGGAACAGGACAGGCTTATGATTGATGACAATGAGTTGGGCCTGGGGCACATCTGCTGGTCTTCCATTGCTTTTATCATCCCGACCCTCAGCACTTTCTTTCTGGAACTCTGCACTCTGCTTTGTTTACTGAAAATGTTTTCTGTATAAACTTCAGCAAGTCGGTTATGACTTCCCACAGTGGGAACATTTTTTCAGGCTAAAAAGTGAACTGCACTTTGAATGGACACTTGCAGAACTGGGAGAAAAGTCATTTTCAACTCAAGATGCACCACCAGCTCTTCTAGTGCCTCCAACAATTCTTTATTCCTGAAGCATTTGCCGCAAGACTCTTTCTACCTTTGTGACATGCGCATTTAATTTAAAAAAAATGAAAGCAAAAGGATGTCTTGCATCCCAGTCTAGCTGTTTCCCTTTATGTTGTTATCCAACTAGCCAACAAAGTCTACCAATAAAGTTATTTGCTGTAAAAGTATAGCTAAGTAACATTGTCAACTTACTTTCTGAGTGTTTTTATGGAATTTTAATTTATTTGTCTTAGCAAATTTTATGAGTTTGTGATTCAAAATGTGGACTTTGCCTAATTGTACTGTCCTTTTGGGAGTTTGCCTTTGTGTGATCCTAAGTTCTGACTTTCTTACAAACAGTCATTTCAATCTTTCATGTATACTAGTATATGTTCATGTTGTCATCTCCTCTCCCTCCTGCATCTACAATGACCTCCTTTCATCAGGGCACAACTTTCCAATAATCTTGTCTACATTTGCTGCCCACATATACTCATATCCTAGCCAGTTTCAACCAACTCCACTCTGGCTTCTGTCCCCTAACTTGGCTGAAAGCCTGCTCTTGTCACAGTCACAAACCACTTTCATATGGACCCAATGATCACTTTTTCATTCTCCGCTAACGAGCTCTTCCAGCTGCATCTGACATGTTGACACTCCCTCTCTTTAAATAGTTTCTTAAGTCTATTTTCTTATAATCTTTCATGTATTCATCGAGGAAGACTTGTTCTGGGGATAAAGAATGGAACAGTGAGACAGGAAAGCTGTGTTCTTGTCTGAATAACAGTCTGGGAGAGACAGAGAAGTAATATGCAATGACAATAGAGTATGTTGAATGTTACGATGGAGAAAATACAGTGTTAAGAAAGGACCTGTAAGAAAAGCCTGATCAGGATGGAGAAGGTCGGGGAAAAATTCCTGAGAAAGTGACATTTAATCCAAGACTAGAAAGTGAATAGGAGTTAGCCAGAGAATGGAGGAAGTGAGAAGGAGTACCCAAGACAAAGGGGAGAGTAGATGCAAGGGCTTGGAAGTAGAGCCAGAGCATGGAGAGCTGGAGTAGTTTAGTGGGTTTCATGGGGAGAAAAGAGTAAAAATGGTCAGTGGAGTGAGGAGGCATCATATCATGACAGGCCTTGTAGGACATTTAAGAAAATTGGACTCTTATTGAAGGCAGTGAGGAGCCAATGATGGACTTAGAACCTTAAAATGACTGAAGTGGAAGACAGGATTGGGATGGGGCAAGGTTAGAAGAAAGATTTGTTGGGAGTCTATGATATTGATTTAGACAGCAATGGTGGTAGTGTTAGTGAGGATAGAGAGAATTAGCCCTTACAGAGGAAGAAAGAACAAAATTTAGTGATTGGTTGAGAGCCAGGATGGGGGACAATCCTGGTGAGGGAGATGGAAGAGTCCATTTCAATAACCATGATGAAGTATATGGTGCTGCCTCTCACCAATGTGAACAGTGCCCGAGTAAGAACAACATGTAGCTAAAGGAGAGGGAGATGATAAATTCAGTTGGAGTTTGTTGAGGCTCTTCAAAAGCAGAGATATGTGTGGACAGGCAGTGGGGCCTCTGAAAGGTACTGGTTCTCTTCTCTCTCAGAGATAAGTGAAGGAATGAAGAAATGCTGACAATTTCTCTGTTCCCAGGAGCCTTCTCAGGGAGCATGTGTGAGGGACCCACAATACAAGATGTGCAGAGCGAGAGGGACAGGCTTCTAGGGGGGTAATCTGCCTTTCTTCTGAGCAAGAAGACACTTCCCACCTCAGGCAGAAGCCACAGCTCAAGATCCACGGCTCTGAGAATTGGGCTGTCAGGGCAGCTGCAACCAGAATTAGACACGTAGTGTGAAAGATCACATGACTTGATCACCAAATTCTCAGCAATATCTTAAAGGGGACTCCGTGGTGACAAGGTTTAGGAGTTTAGAGGAGGTAGGGATAGCCTGAAATAGCTAAAACCTGAGCTGGGGGTACTTGTACTTTCTCAGGATCCTGGCAACATATTGGCAATATACTTAGGTTTGGGGTCAGCAAATCAGACCCAAGTGAAATGAGTATGAACAGATGAAATAGGAAGGAAGAAAGTTCTTTTCATCTTAGCTTTGTTAGGTTGTATATTTTCTTTTGTTTTTTAGTGGTGCATACCATTTTCAGTGGAGGCCTCATTTCTTGCAAAATCATTGGTTTTGCAATTCAACCTGGGGTAATATATAAAAAAGATCATAAAAAATGAGGAACTATTCTGTCATTTCTAAAAAGACATTCACATGGCTAGATATTTGCTTAGTGCAATATAGTTCTTTATTTTTTAAATTGATTTTAGAGAGAGAACTGGATGGAGGGAGAGAGAGAGAGAAAGAGAGATTGATCAGTTGTTTCTCACGCATGCCCTGACCAGGGATTGAACCCAAAACCTAGCATGTGCCCTGAGTAGAAATCAAACCTGTGACCTTTCAGTCTATGGTATGGCACTCCAAGCAATTGAGCCACACTGGCCAGGGCAATGCCTGTATATTTCTAACAACCTCAGTTGAAATATTTTTGCTTCTCTGTGCTGTTAGCTGGACAAAAATGAAAGAATTCAAATATTGTAGCCTAAGGGGGCCATTTTTTTTTTGTTTTCAACATGAGTTTTCCAGTTTATTTTCCCATTATCACCATCAAGTCCCATGTCTCTCCCCATACTATTTCTTTATATAATAATGCAACCTGCCTCATCAAAGGCTAATACACTATTAAATGAAGTATATTTCACTGTGGGAATTCTGTTAGGAGTTCCTAGTAAACTATATTGAGTATATCTTTAGAGTTGAATTTTTTTTCTGTAAATGAGTAAACTATTCTAAGAACTATGGCAGGAGCTACAGGATTGGAGCTCATCCGTGACCTGAATTTCTGTAAGCGGACATGGTCAAGTTCTCAACAGAGCCTTGCACAAGGGTGGCCAACTCCCTTCTGCTGTATTAGTCATTGTTAGCCACACCAGGGAGTGATTTAACTCAGTTTACAAAAAATGCAATTGTCGTGCTACCCTCACGGGAGTGTTTAGTCAGTCACCATGCCGTCTTCATCATACTGCACCCATCCTTTCCTGTGTAACAGCTTTGGCTAAACTGGAAGCGGCAATAGATAAACACTAATAATCCCACACCCATAATGCAGCTCTTCTTGTGCACCAGGCACTGTGTTAAACCTTGTTTTACATGATCTCATTTAATCCTCAGAACCACCTGTGATGTGGGATTATTGGCTGCATTTTAGAAATTACAAAACTCAAGTTCAGGGAGAGGAAGAATTTCCCAAAGGTCACCCAGAACTGGGGTTTGAACTCAACTCTTTGACTCTTCAATCTGTTTATTAATCACTAGATGGATGGCTTGCAAATTTTGTTCCCAAAGGATGAGGAGGCAGAACTCCAGGATCCTACCCCAACCATAGCAACTCTTCTCGTGTTGTTTTATATAAGTAAGTTTCAGTGTAGAGCTCATGGAAATAAGGGTTCACAGCCACATTTTAAAAACAGTGAAGTTCCTGCATTGGTTGTGTTGTCTCTGTGCAGCATGTGAGCCAGTCGGAGATCTACCCACGGAACCCAGAACTACTGCACTGCGCACTCTGGGGCCACAAACAATTGCCTAAAAGAACAACTCCTGCCCTGCTGGTTTGGCTCAGTGGGTAGAGTGTCAGCCTGCAGACCGAATGGTCCCAGGTTTGATTCCAGACAAGAGAGCATGCCCCAGTTGTGGGCTTGATCCCCAGTGCAGGGTGTGCAGGAGGCAGCCAATCAATGATTCTCTCTCATCATTGATGTTTCTATCTCTCTCTCCCTTTTCCTTCCTCTCTGAAATCAATAAAAGTATATTAAAAAGAAAAAAAGAACAACTCCACTGGTTGGCTATGAAGTGTACATTCTTATGTCAGTAACTCTGGGACTAGATCAATGAAGGCCTGTTAAACTGATCACATGACAAGACAAAGGGTAACACAGTGCAAGTTAACTCGCATGTGTCTTTGGCCTCAATATATTAGCTACCTTGTTATTAAAAAATGTCCCAAAACAAGAACCATGGACAGGTATATTTTGCTAGTAGTAAGGCTAGAAACAATTACAATAGTAGAGCCCCACTGAAGAGATAAAGTGGGACAGATGAAGAAAAATAATTTTTTCCCCATAATGGACTAGTCCCATATAGCAGACTTTTTTTTTTTTTTAATGAGAAGGTTCTGACTCATTGCAGAGTGTATTTCAAGGGCAGCTAATCAGATTTAATTTCTTATAGGCCACTCTGGGAAACTCATAGTGAGTCTCTTTACATTTTTTGCTAAAGACAGTTCCACAGTTAGAAATACATTAGTCATCATCCTAGAGACAGCTACCATTTCACAATTCATAAACAATATTTGAGAGTTTATTGTATTAATATGGCACAAAACCTTTTGGATTTGAAGCATTACTATTACCTAATAGAATGATACAGGAAACCCAGGTTATAGAGAAGTAATGCGCATGAGCCACACTCAGCAAATCAGAGGCAATAGGGCTTCCTGCATGAGGCTGTCCTGCAAACTTTTGAACACTAAAAGCAGAAGCTGAGACATCTTCCATTTTAGGCTGCAACGTCGTTTTTTTGTATTCCAAGGAGCCAGACCTAGAGCAGACAGCTTTTTTTATTCTGGGAAAACCAACCCAATATGCCTTTCAGTTCTGAAAAATAAAGAAAGTATTCTCTATTTGGGGGGCAGAAATAATAACCTTGATTCAGACACTTCAAATCCAGTGTATGGGTCTTCCATTTAGACACATACATTGGATGTGATGTAGCAGAGTTCTCTTTCTCTGCAGACACACAGTCCAAGGCAGGAAACTTTCCTTTTTCTTTATATGTATTTATGCTGCCTTACTTTAGCATATTATTGTTTATTGTAAGAGAGACCCTCTCAGAGCATATAAGCCTGTGGGGTGTGTGTGTGTGTGTGTGTGTGTGTACATGAGTGTTTGTATTTATGTGTTCTTTTCTCATATGCCAAGATCTTAGCATCAGAAAATCCGAAGATTGAAGGAAAGTTGGGTATGTCTGAACCTGATAATTTCTAAAAGGTCTTGACTGGGCTTGGAACAGCTTATACTGAACAGCAGATGCCCCATACTTGGTGCAGCAAGTACTTTAATAGCCTCAGCTTGATACGTGGTATTGAGCCATTTGCCATTGAAGTATAGGTAAGGCTCACACTGAGGCAGGTGTGGGACTTCCTTGGAGAATGAGCACAATCGACCTGGGAAGAGGCAGAGCCTGGGGTATTAGCCATGGCCCAGGAAGTTGGCTTTCAGATGAGATCGTTTTCTTTCTCCCTCGGAGCATCACGATGCTTGGCACTGAGGGCTATGCTTGTGTGTGTGCCGGGAGGTATGTGTTGGTGAGGTGGTTCTGACAACATGGCCACGTGACACTGGTGACTCCTTGTAGGTCTACCTGCTGTCAGTGAAATCAGTCACTGTGGCCCATTTCCCTATCGTTACTCCTCACCTTTCGGGTTTTCATGCAATCAGGGTAGCAGTGTGAATATGAAGACTGTGGAATGACCATCCAAGTTAGCAAGATGGAGGTCACTGGAGAGCTTGATGAAATGTATTTTAAGTAACATTCTGATCTCTGCTGGGCTATGGGAAATCAAAGAAGGCTTGATGCCCCCTTTTGGGATAAAGCAGCATAATGGGGCAGCAGAAGCTTAAGGAAACCCCTTCTAGAGAGATAAAGAAGTGAGCAGTGACCCACAGAAGGAGCAGAGACCTAAGGTCTGAGCCAGGTGACGGGCTGAAATGACAAACAATGACAAGGATGGACATGGAGGGAGAAGAACCCAATAGTCACAGAGGGTGAAGGCTCAGGTCTTTCCTTCAGATATTTAAAGTTAATCTGAACATGGGGATGCAAATCTTTTCAAGATAGTGATTTCTTGTCCTTTGGATATACACCCAGAAGCAGGATTGCTGGATCACATGGTAGTTCTGTTTGTAATATTTTGAAGAACCTCCACCATTTTACATCATGTCTGAAGAAAGTTACCTTCCAACCAACAGTGCACCAGGGTTTGCTTTTCTCCACATCCTCATAACCCTTTATCTGACTGGGAATCCCATTGTCTTTTGAGCAGGTTGGTCACAGGAAGCGCATTTATAAACAACAAGTAGTATTTCCTGAGGTGAGGGACCTCCCATCTAATGGCCGCTGAGCACAAGTCTCATGAACCATAATGCTTCTTGCACACGAATTTGTGAATATCCAGTGCAGATTTTACCAAATAAGGCTCTTTCTTCATAAAGGGTTCTAAAGGACTATGGGCCGGCAATTTGAAAAAAACTGTGTTAGCCTCTCTTCACCTTTTTCTAAGCTTTCACCCCTGGGTTTTTGCTAACATTTAAAAAAGATATTTAAAGCTGCACTTCAGCCACCTTGTAAAATGAAAGAGTACATTGTACAGCCACCAAAGGTACACGTCAGTGCTTTTATCAAGTTTGGGGTCCTGTTCTGCTGCACTAATTGGAACCATGTGTTGAAAATGCAAGACAGGATTTTCAGCTGTTCTTTAATTAAATGGAATAAAATATAAAGCTTACATTTCTTTATAGCGAGAGGCTGCTGGGTTACTCTATTAGCAGGGCTGGTGGGTGATCCTGAGGAAGGATACTGGCTCCCCCGTCAGGGCCCCAGGGACACTGGTAGTTGGCTTTAATATTTGAGACATTGTCAGTGATTCTATGTTATGATTTAGCCAAGTTCACAGAAGGCCTGGTGGCACATGCCTCTCTCATAAGGAGATGAAGAGAAGTGATAGAGAAACCAATTATTTTCAAGTGTACTGGAATTGACTCATGAAGATGTTTAAATATTCTTATAAAGTTCTGTTACTGCAAAGATCATCAGTGAGTTGGAAAAAATGCCTCCTCGTGCACTTGCCCACTGAAATCTGTGCAGAAATTGTGGCAAATATGTGTCTACTACAAAGACTGTAATAAATATCGTCTCAAGTTTTCTGTTAAAATATGAAAAAATGTAATTTGATTTTTAAAAAGTGATATTTCTGCCACTTTATATTTGGGGGTGGGGGGGCCAATAATCTATCACTCTTACTGTCCTAGGATCAAAATTCCAAGGAATAGAGGTTAGTCCACAAATGTATTTGTTCAGGGCTTAAGCCCCTCTTTCACGATGCTTTACATTATTAACATCTATTGAATGGCACCAGTGTAGTGACCTGCACTCCCTTCCTGTCTTCCCAAGGTTGGGAACCAGAGCTGGTACCTCTGCATCAAGTGTTGAGGCCTTAGGGAAGAAATGTACATTCTGCTTCCAACACAACAGTTGCACCTACAGCCTCCAGAAAGAGGTATAAGGACAGTGCGTTAGTGAGGAGAGCGACAGTAATTCCTCCAAAGGTGCCCATGAGCAGCATTCTGCAGGAAATGGGTGCCCATGACCCCACTCAGAATCACCCATCAGTCCTACTAATAGAATGGATAAATGATTGCCTCTTTTTCTCTTGGGTGTATGGTTCCAAGATATCTTTCAGAAGATTCTGGTGGGGTGGAGCATGCACCATCCATAGGGCTGGCTGCCTTGATAAGGTCTCCCTACCCTGGCTTTTCCTCCTTCCCTTTTTTATGGTTTCTGTCCAGCACTCCCATTGCCTGCATCACACTCCCAAATAAATTGACTGCATGCAAACCCTTGGCTTAGGCTCGGCTGCTGGAGAAATGCAGAGCAAGACCAATTCCTAGGAGTGTCTTGTATGAGCAAGTTCCATAAATATTGTCTAATCTACCTATAATTTATTTGACTGGCTGTGTTGTTTTTCAGATAGTAATTAAGTTGGAGACTGTTTCTAAATCAAAAGTGAGTCGTTCAGGACCAGTCTATATTCTGTTTACTGGAACAGTGGCCACCAAAATTGCTCCTGCACCTAATAGGAACAGCTGCTATCAAGATGGGCGCAGAGCTCTAATCTCTCTCCTTTCCTAGAGAACCAAGAGCCTTTAGGGACAGAGACCCTCACTCAGAAAGTATAGCTCTCTGTGGCACTATGAGATGAAAGCCCTGCTGATCTGACAGCTTCAGAAGGGAAGAAAAATCAACGTAAACAATAAAATTCATGTCGAAAAAAATATTATTCAAAGAGAGGGGAGAAAAGTTAGAAAGTGAGGACAAAGGTTGGTAAAAGAGAGGACATGTGGACATTTGAAAGGGAAAAATGAGTAGAATGTAGGCTGGAGAGTGTTTTAATTTGAGTTGGTCAAAGAGTTGGGAGTCAGAAAAGGAGATGGTGGGTGGTCAGTTATGAAGCAACCACAAAATGCTTGTTGTCATGTAATTTTCAAGGTATCCTTTTCCAGTTATTAAAATACAGAGAAAATCATTTCAGGTTACCACTAAACTACTTGCAAATATTAGAAGCTGTCAGATCAGCAGTGAAAATTTTAAATTCAGACTGTAGCTACAAATGGATGCATGAATAGTTCTTTTGTGGTTCTATCACTCTTGACAAAAAAGTAACTACCTATTTTTTTATTTCCTGATTTATAGGTAAATTCATGAGGCCTTACATGAACTTAGATGTTAGCTTCATTTTATTAAAAATGAATTCTATAAATAGTGCTGAGTGAAAGAACGAGACACAAAAGGACAAGGGTGAGCTGCTCTTCTGGGCAGTATCTACCAAGGGGCCCTTGACTAGGCTTGCTGTCCATTCCCAGCTGTCCAGGAAGGGCCTATGACCTGAAGTTTTCTGGCAGTCCATGAATTCCCAAGGAAGTGTCAGGCAGAATGGTGCAGCTCAATTATTGTCATGTCCTTATTACATAAATGAATATCACACTCCTAAACATCCCTGGCCAACATACTCTCCTCAACCTACTCCAAGTTCTCTTAATCTTTTAATTGGGACTTTTATCTTCTGTAGGTCCTCACTTATAACTTTACACTTATTATTCCCTTTGTGCACTTATCCTACCACTTACTGATATTACAGTTCATTACACAGTGACTTTGGGCCTAAGCCCATTCCCAATACTCCACGTTTTGAGAGCAGGCCCCAAATTTCACTTACTAGAACATAAGCTCCATGGCAACAGAATGCTCATATTATTCACGGCCACATCTAGTGCCCAGAACAGGGGCTGCCACAAATGCTTAACAAATATTTAGTGAATGGATGGATTTATCATTAAATTCTTTGCATGGCCCAGTTTTGTGTTTTGTGCCTACTTAATCCTTTATAAACATTTGTTGAATCAAACTGAATCAACAAAGAGCTGCTCAGCTCCAAAACACAGGGTCAAGTATTTTATTTTAAAATATGTTTTTTATTGAGTTCAGAGAGAGGAAGGGAGAGGGAAAGATGGATAGAAACATCAATGATAAGAGAGAATCATTGATTGGCTGACTCCTGCATACCCCCAATTGGGGATTGAGCCTACAACCTGGGCACAGGCCCTGATCGGGAACTGAACGATGACCTCCTAGTCTTTGGCTGACGCTCAACCACTGAGCCACACTGGCCAGATATGATGGAGTATTTTATAAGTTTGAGTGATAGACCATTAAAAAAAGAAAAACTTTTCTAAAGTAGTTTCTTGACCTTTTAATGCTACATAAGATATCTCTTCTGGAGATGTGACTTTTCTTTCATGAATTTCCCTAAGGTAGCCTGAGCCATATTATCGGATGCCAGGGCCAAGAATTATAAATTTTAAGCTGATAAAAACCTTCAGAAATGCAATCTCATTATTGTATTATTTTCCATATAAACAACCTTAAATCTACTTTTGCCTCATCCTGTATAAATATATGTGACTATAGTTTAATACTCTAATTTTGTAAAT
This sequence comes from Myotis nattereri, assembly GCF_964212035.1. Classification (NCBI taxonomy): domain Eukaryota; kingdom Metazoa; phylum Chordata; class Mammalia; order Chiroptera; family Vespertilionidae; genus Myotis; species Myotis nattereri. The sequence continues at coordinate 45,523,946 of NC_138079.1, read as the reverse complement.
ATCAGCATATAAATGATATTTAAAACCACAGATAACTTAGGGAGATAATGGAAGTAATAAAACAAGAAGGCTGAAGATTTTTAGGCAAAAAGAACTCAGCCAAGAAGCCTAAAAAAAAAAAAAGTGGCCAGGAAGAAAAAGGAACACAAAAAACATATATTATTGCAAAAGTCAAATGAAGAGAATGTTTACTGAGGAGAAGTGTTTAACTATCAAATGTTGCTGAAAGGATTAGTAATATGAGAATGGAACAATTTTTAGATTTATCAATATGGAGATCACTCTTAACTTTAAGTAGCATGGAAGGAATGGAAATCCAACTGGAGAGAGGAAGATGAAATGAGAGATTAGAAAGTAGGAACTGAATTTTTTTAAAAAGTTGTTGCAGATATCATTGAGGTGAATATGAAATGTGAATACAAGGTCCTTGTCACCAAAGAAGGTCCCATACATGTAAAACAAATGTTTTATCAATAATTTCCATGTTTTTAAAAAATATATAAAGAGGGGTACATTTGTATCAGTAACCACTTTATGAAGACCTGTTAGTATAGTAAAGAAAAAAAGTTAAGCTAAGTAACATATTTTATTAAGAATATGAAATCTTGAATGCATCAGAAATTGTATCATCAGATTTTAAGGTTGTTTGTGTACAAACTAAAAATAGGTTTTATACATCATTCCACAAATAAAACGCTCAGACATAATTATTCTGAATACAGTAGTTAAAAAAACACATAAACCTGTAGACATTTTATTTGTCATATTTCCAAAATCTTCCTAGACAGGATGTTAGACAGCTCGCACATGTAATACGTGTGAACTGAATAAGATAAATGTGTCCTTTGCAACAAAAAGTGAGATTTTATATAATTATAGGCATGCTGAATGAATAGTTTAGAATAATGTACCACTGTCATCAAATCATATCTTCATACACACGTGTAATCCATTTTGCACAATGGTTTCAGCTCAGTGTGTATGTAATTAAATTGTAAGATGAAGTAATAGCCGCTGCTGAGTTGAAATTTCACTTTTTTCGGTTTAAAAAAATGAATAGAAAACATAGTCTAGTGAACATCAAAGCACTTTTCTGGGACAGTTAAATCTCATCAAAGAGGTCTCCGGAACTACTGTTTTTCAGAGTCTCTAACGACATGTTGTCAGTTGAGCTGAGCTCCTTTTTCAAAGTCTCTGGTAGTGGAGGATCAAGCCTAGAGAAAAAGAAAATCAGGATGATTTTATTTTTAAAATATTCCATGTAGAGTAAAATAAAATTAAGAGATACATAAGTAAAATACAAGTTAATTCCTCTTTCAGAATTGGTTTTAGAACATAAAGAAAGATGAAAGGAATTTAATTACTTTAACTGTTTTAGAATTAACCTGTTGCTATTCTGGGTCACAAAAATTCAAGGGCCTACAACAGCAATACTCATGATTAAGGTAAAAACATACAATAAGCTCTTTCTCTAAGTATTTTTATGCCAAGATCAGGATGGTTTCTCAAGTCATTTCTTTAATTATTCTATCCCAATTTTCATTTCCCTTTGCCTCCCTTAAATTCTACCTATTAATATGTGTTTTAATCTCAATAGTAGAAAGTTCCAATCCCAGGAATTCCCTTTAGTGGTCATTTGATAATAAGTGGGTGTATAAAACTAACAATGATTTCACATTTTAGCAGTTGTTGATCCACATACCTTCATATTTACACTTATAATCTACACATCTTCATTTAGTAACTAAATTTTATTCAGTTTCAGTACTGCCGTTACTACCTCAATCAATTGACCTCTCTATTGATGTAAATGTTCTTTTTGAGTCCTAGGACGAAAGGCATAGTCACTGACTGTTAACTGGTCTCAAAAACCAATTTTAAAAAAAAACCTTGAAAAGCTGCAGGGTAAATAGCTCAATCAGAAGGGCAGCTTAAGAACAGCTTATACCTTGTATAAACCTTGTCAGTGGTCCTTCATAGAACCTAAATAAAACATGTTAATATTCACAATTAACGTGCCTTCAGGGGCAATTAAGACTAGGTCAAGTCAACCCAGCAATACTGAGTAATATTTCTAACTTCAAAGGCAGAGGAGCCACCCCAGCTTGGTGTGGCTGAACGAGAAGGGCTTGAAGTCAGGACACATAGATTTGAACCCCGGTCTATTTCTTATTAGCTATGTGACCTTAGGCAAGTTATTTAACCTAACTGGATTTACGTTCTCTCTCCTGGAAAACTGATAAAATAATATCTGCCTCGGAGATAGTCTAAAGCTTAAACAAAGTGTTGAACACGAAAATGCTTATAACTTCTCACAAAACAGTTGAACTATTAATATTAGCTGCTAATATTGTGTAAACTACGAAAGAGCTCCTGCTAATGGCTTCTTTAATTTAAAAGAATAACCAATTTAAAATCCCCAAACATTGATGATGCTTTTGAGATTATGAGTATTTCAAAAAGCCTACACCCACACTTACTGCACAGGTTAATAAATTCACACAGGACCCTTGTTGGCCTCAGGACTGCATACAATTGATTAGCCATGGTTGGCTGCCACTAGACCTGGGGCGTGTCCTATCTTATCTTGAGCAAGCCAAGTTCAGACAACATCACCTTCACTGAAATGCTAAGGTGCATGACAACTACTACCCTCTGGGAGTGCCAATGTTAAAATAACCATAAAGAGGGACACAATTATTGTGACATGCAATTAAATATTTAAAAATATAGTCCACAGGAGAATAAAATGATACAATACAGAATAAAAGTATAATTTATACATGCATAAGTTTTTAATGTCAACTCAAAACACATTGAACATTTTTCTCTGGCCATAAATGTCTCAAGAGTTGATTTCTCTCTTTAGTAAAATAGAGAATTGAAGTATTTCAATTAAAAAGTCAGACCTGGAAAAACCTGTATAATTTTGTTTGCAGTCTGTAGACACTGCACAACCAGAACACAGAGATCCATTTAATTTTTAAAAATTAGCATAAGACAAAAGGACCCCTCTGAAGTGACAAGTCTGAAGGAAATAGATTCCTGGCGCTCCATTTATGATTCCCATCTCCTTCTGAAGTCAAGAGGAGCTTAAATAGATTTAGACTCTTTTGTTCTTAGTACCTAGTACATAATAGGTGCTCAACAAACTGCATTCAATGAATAGAGATCATTTTTCTACAGTTCTTATATCCCTGGTAAGTCAACAGAGTAAATTTAGAGTTCTCCCCACAACCAAAATAGAAGCGTAATCATTTTTACAAATGACAAATATTTATTTTCAAACTTGTTATAAATTCTGAAAAGTCCATCATCCTGCCTGGCCGGTATGTTTTCCCATGAATATAATATTTACTATTCTGAAAAAAAAGCCAACACTAAAAATACAACCTAGTGGTGCAATTAAGGAAAATAAGGACACACAAAGAAAGAAGGCAGAACTCTACTTCTGGCTATCAAGAAAAGAGGGGAAAAGGTGGGAAGAAAATAATATCCAGTGATGGAGGTTAGAGATTGCTAAGGAAATGGCAACCAGGAGTGATAGTTTCACCAGTGTGGATGCAGCTGTTTAGTTTCTTGCTGCTGGTGTAACAAATTATCTATTAAATTTTTAGGTTTCATCCAAAGTTGTGAAACTACATGTTCTGTAATTATCTCCTCTTCTTAACTTACTTTGGGTGTTGAAATGTTTCTTCGGATAAAATAGTTACTACTTAAGATAAACATTTGGTTAAAAGAAATAATGAATTACCCTACTTGCTTCTTAAGAAGATGACTAGGTTTCAAATACAGAAATTCTAAATCCTATATTAATCCTAATGAATGCAAGGAATAACAGAATCATTTATTTTTTGGTGTATGAAGTAGCATATGCATATTACAAAAAATTCAAAAACTTCATAACAGAAAAAGTAAAATAAAAATTATCCTGTCCATTCACTTGTTGATATTTTAGTATATGTCTTTTTTTTTAATTCAATCAAAATTCTGTTGAAAGTCTATTCAAAGTTGCTAGTCTATCACTCAGAGTAATAGCAACATTATTAATGTTCTCCTTATTCCAGGTACTGTGTTAAGCTCCTTATTCATGTAATTGTCACAATAACCCTATGTCCTGTTATGGTCTCTACTTTCCAGATGAGAAACCAAAACTTTAGGTATTTGAATGACTCACTCACCTAAGGTCTCACAATTTATAAATGGTCAAGGCATGACTCCTTTCCCATTTTTCCTTTGCCTCAAATGTCTTTCCCTTCATTATTTCCTGCCCCAAACCTACCTACATTTGAAGAGTCAGCTAAAATGCTACATCCCTGCAGAAACCGGTTTGGCTCAGTGGATAGAGCATTTGCCTGCGGACTGAAGGGTCCCAGGTTCGATTCTGGTCAAGGGCATGTACCTGGGTTGCGGGCACATCCCCGGTGGGAGATGCGCAGGAGGCAGCTGATCGATGTTTCTAACTCTCTGTCTCTCTCCCTTCCTCTCTGTAAAAAATCAATAAAATATATTTTTAAAAAAATTTAAAAAAATAAAATAAAAAATAAAATGCTACATCCCTTATGAAATTTGCCTTGAATTCTGCCTCTTTATTTAAAACTTGATTTTTAGACAGAGAGGAAGAGAGAGAGAGAGAGAGAGAGAGAGAGAGAGAGAGAGAGAGAGAGAGAGAGAAAGAGAGATTGGTTGTTTCATTTACTTATGCATTCATTGGTTAATTCTTGTATGTGCCCTGATAGGGGATCAACTCTACAACCTTGGTGTATGGGATGACACTCTAACAAATGGAGATATCTGGCCAGGGCCTAAACTCTGCCGCTTTGAGATCTCATACCACACATCATTAAAGAATTATTCTAACATAAAATAAACTAATTCTGTTCAAAACAACACAGCTTTATGTGTTCCCTGGGTAATTATAACGTGTGAAATTGAAAGCAGGGCCAATTACAGCAAACGTTTCTTAAAGTGAAAAGTGTGCTTAAAGTCAGATTATAAGCTCTATTTTTCCTTAAAGTCATTAACATCACCGCCTTGATTGACAATACTTAGCAAGCATTTGAAAGTGAATTATGCTCCACTGGACACTGTCTGCATAATATTAAATTGACATGGTCACTACCCTCTTTGAGCTTACAATCTAAAACAGATGTCATGGTATAAACAAACATAAAAAGAGATAAAGACGCCGACATACATCTGTTCAACAATTGAAATACACTGCATGAAATGCTTATATTATATTCCAGTCACAGTAAAAGTGTTGTATGTGTGCGCATGTGTAGGAAATTGAGATGTTCATATATGGGATCGAGGTAAAGATTTTTCAAATGCAGATTTTGTCTGTATAAGAAGGTAAGAGCTCACATCTGTGCAACTGGGACTTTAGAGGAGGAATACAGTTGTCAATCACCACAGAATAACCACTGTACACATGTGAACCAGATGCTTCCATGTAAAATAACCCAGGGTGTTTCACAGAGGAATCACTGAAAACGTAATGACACATCAGTCCTCGTTTATTAGTAACAGGTCCACTTATGTGGAAGCCATATGGTACTGTCCATCCTGAAGTAGTGGAAAATACAAAAATGGGTACTCTGAGATGTTCAAATATAAACTCGGCTGCTGCTGCTGCTGCTTTGCTGTATTATCCTTGTGGGATACGTGATAATTATACATGTTCAGTCAAATGTCTTTCAGAGAGATGTCTATGGCTGTCTTTTATTAGTAACGATTGTGCCAATAAAGTTTACATTTTATTCTCTCCTTTTAGGATTTTATTTCAACAGAAAAGAAAATGTTTAGTGGCCACACAACTCCTCCATACCTATATAATGACTGTTAGGATAAATATTCATTTACAATACCTTACACTCCTAAATTGTTATGAATGTTATCTCTGCATATAGTTTAAACGTTGAGTCAATATATAAGGATTCCCTGCAGATCAACAGAGCCTGTGTGCAAGCTGTCAGGAAGTATCTATGTTTTACAACATTGATCCTCTGAACTCCAAGGGTCATTGGTCTGTGTTTCATAAGCTGTCTACCTATTTACATAATCGATTTGCTTGTTTTCTTCATGTGTCAGAGCACTGTCTGACATAGAAATGGAACTCTTTAGTTAACAGCAAAACCTTTTAAGAAGAGGTTAATTTTCTGCTTCAAAGAGACTCTTTAAAACAAAGAAAACCAGCTGGCCCAAGTCTACTTCTACGGAATACTTTGGTTAGAAAACTACTGCAAGATAGCACACATCTTCAAAGTCATCTAGAGTATTGTACCCAAATGTCCATGCTGTACTGTGAGGCTGAGGTAGAGACAGTTCATTTTTAAATAACTTAGGTCCTTGGGACAGCATACTGAACCGTATTTGAATGCTATATATATATATATATATATATATATATATATATATATATATATATTTAAAACATACATTGCTAGATACAGTTTTCTAATACTGTCCAGGGTTTTTGTACCTATGCTCAGGAATAAAATTGGTCTGTAATTTTTTTGTCAAACTCTTTCTTTTTTTTTTTGGTTCTAGAATCAAACTTATGTTAGCCTTAAAGAATTAGTTGGGAATATTTTCTTATTTACTTTGCAGAAAAGTTCAATAATATTAAAATAACGTGTTCTTGAAAAACCTAAGGTCTTTCTTCTGAAAAGGATTTGTGTGTTTTTCCTCACTGAGTCAGGGGGCACTACCCAAAGGTCCTAGAGGCCTAAGGCAGTCTTCCAATGGCTGTGTTCAAGCAGCATTTCTATATCAGGCAGCCCTGCTCTTCGGTCATTTACTCCCATAGCAAGGTGCCTGCTTTGGCTTCAGCTTGTTGCTTGGCCTGAAAGAATTCCAGTAACTTCAAATTCAGGTTTGTGTGCACTCAAAAAAAAACCCACAAAAACATTTGTAATTTGTATAGGACTTAGTTGTATTTTAGTGAAAGGATACCTCGGATTATCTAGTTTGCCACATTGTCAGAGAGAGATTTCAATTGTCAGTGGTTTCAATTTAATAATAAGTAGTGTCTTTTTATGCAGTGTGTACCGAGTTTGAAGACAGATAAGGCTGGGTTAAAATTATGGATCTATCACTTTGGTGATCATGTGATTTTGAGGAAGTCTAAACTTTTCTGAGCCTGTTTCCTCTTTAAATTGGGGATACTAACTCCTACTTTATATGGCTGTTTAAAAGTATGCAACAAAATATAACTGACATTTACTAGACACTAAGAGCCAGACACGGTTAAAAGTGCTTATAGGTACAAACCCATTCAATCTTCACAACAGCCCTATGAGGTATTATCATTATCATCTCCTTTACACAGTTGTGTAAACCTAGAGGTTGTGAAGGCCATAAAACTATTAAGAGGAGGAGAAGGGATTTTAATCTAAAGTCTGGATCTATTGTTTAAAAAATATTATGTTGTTATTTGCAGCATTAAATCATTTAAGTTATATTAAAAGTCTACCATAGTATCTGGCACATAGTAAGTACTTTAAAATAATAGCTACATTTTTATAATAATAACATAATTATTAACAGTGAAAGAATTTATAAGGCGAATGGATAAACAAACATGATACATCCACACGCAGAGTACTACTCATTAGAAGCAATGAAATGCTGACACATGTCTACATGGAAGAATCTCAAGAGCATGCTGCTACATGAAAGAAGTGACTCAAATGGCTACATATTGTATGATTTTATGTGACATTCTGGGGGAAAAAACAAAACTATTGAAACAGATCAGTGGTTGCTAGAGCTGAGTGTGGAAGAGAGGATTGACTAAAAACAGGCGTGAAAAATCTTTTTGGGATGGTGAAAATATTTCCTTGCTTGATTGTAATGTTTGCCAAAATTCATCAAACTATACACCTAAGAATCATGAATTTTACTTTATATTATTTACTAGGGGCCCGGTGCAGGAAATTCGTGCACTGGGTGTGTGTGTGGGGGGTGTCCCTCAGCCCAGCCTGCCCCCTCTCACATACTGGGAGCCCTCAGGCGTTGACCCCCATCACCCTCCGATCGCCTGATCGGCCCCTTGCCCAGGCCTGACGCCTCCGCCAGAGGTGTCAGGCTTGGACAGGGGACCCCCATCTCCCCCCAATCACTGGCTCTGGCCCCCACCCAGGCCTGAGGCCTCTGGCCCAGGAATCAGGCCTGGGCAGGGGACCCCCATCTCCCTCTGATCGCTTGCTCCACCCCCTGCCCAAGCCTGACGCCTCTGACCCAGGCTTCAGGCCTGGGCAAGGGGACCATCATATCCCCCCAATCCCCGGCTCCGCCCCCCACCCAGGCCTGATGCCTCGGCCAGAGGAGTTGACCCTCATCACCCTCCGATCACCAATCACCGGGTCGGCCCCTTGACCAGGCCTGAGGCCTCCGGCAGAGGTGTCAGGCCTGGGTAGGGGACCCCCAGTTCCCCGCAGTTGCAGGCTCCGCCCCTGCCCAGGCCTAACGCCTCTGGCCTAGGCGTCTGGCTCGGGCAGCGGGGACCTGCAGTGGCAGCGGGGGGCGCCGCGATTGTGGGCTTCGCTTTAGGCCCAGGCAAGGGACCCCTAGCTCCTGGGACTGCCAGCTTCGACCATGCCCAGCTCCCATTGCTGGCTCCACCCCTACTTCCTGCTATCACTGGCCAGGGCGGCAAAGGCGCCTGATTCTCCGATCATGGCTGGGGGGCAGGGCAAAGGCAGCCCCAGGGCCGCCTTTGCCCTGCCCCCCAGCTCTTAGCTCCCCCCTGGGTTTCAGATCACTGTCAGTGGCAGGGGGCTTCTTCCTGCTTTCCCTTTCGCCTCCCTGCATTGTGCCTACATATGCAAATTAGCCGCCATCTTGTTGGCAGTTAACTGCCAATCTTAGTTGGCAGTTAATTTGCATATAGCCCTGATTAGCCAATGAAAACGGTATCGCCGTACGCCAATTACCATTTTTCTCTTTTATTAGTGTAGATATATCTATAAGCAAGACAAATAAAAAAGGTAGTAACTTTTTTCCTGAAAAGTATTTTTTCCTTTTTTTTAAAAAAAATGTATTTTATTGATTTTTTACAGAGAGGAAGGGAGAGGGATAGAGAGTCAGAAACATCAATGAGAGAGAAACATCGATCAGCTGCCTCTTGCACACACCCTACTGGGGATGTGCCCGCAACCAAGGTACATGCCCTTGACTGGAATCGAACCTGGGACTCATGAGTCTGCAGGCCGACGCTCCATCCACTGAGCCAAACCGGTCAGGGCCTGAAAAGCATTTTTAAGCTATATTTTGCTTTTGATTGTTATGTCATTAAGTATTTTTAAAAACTACTGATTTAAAAAATATACAGTGTATTCTTAATTGTGAAATAATTATCCATGGAACAGGAATAAGAGTTCCTTACCAATCCCTTAAAAATGAAGGAAAGCAATTAAGAAAGGGGCTTGCTACTTTCAAACTTTCATGGGATGCTTAATATGCTTCTTTAGATGTTCTATTTCTTTCTAATAGGTCACAGCCCTAGCCAGTTTGGCTCAGTGGATAGAGCATCAGCCTGTGGACTGAAGGGTCCTGGGTTTGATTCCAGTCAAGGACACATGCCCAGGTTGCAGGCTCGATCCCTAGGCTCGATCCCCAGTGCAGGAGGCAGCCATCAATGATTCTCTCTCATCATTGTTGTCTTATTCTCTCTCACTCTTCCTCTCTGAAATCAATGAAAATATATCTTAAATACATATATATATTTTCAAAAAAAGAGAAAGAAATAGATTACAAGCTGTTTTCTGGATAAAAGTACTTGCTGAAAGATCAAAAGAAATGTAACTGTACAGTACTAAAAACTCATGTTATGCAATGACAAAATTACACTTGTTGAAGCAAAACCTCAAGAAATAAACCATATTGTAGTTCCAAATGGAAGAATGGAAAATGTGATGTCAGTAGAACATATAGATCCAAAATGGATTTTCCCATACAGAATATTAAATATGAAGTGGCTTGAGCTTGGTTAGAAGGATTACTTACTTTTTTTCAATTATGCTTTAAAAATTAGAGACAGATTCTATTATGAAGAGTAACTAAGTAAAATGGAATTTGGAGGAAAATGGCCTATTAATAATAAAATGAGAATCTGACTGAAAGCAGGTAAAGTTACAATTTCTAAAAGTACAGTAAACTCAACTATGTGATAGCTTTGATTATGAGGCAGAAGGGGAATGTTGACTTTGGAATTAGGTTGTAATAGGGAGTAGAATAGGAAATATCTACCATGTCAAAAAGACTGTTCTGTTCCTCACTGTGGTAGGAGGCAACTTCTACAAAAATTAAAATAAAATAAAAATCATGTGAGTGTTCATTTGATCTGTGGAAGTAGCAAAAAAAGTGTGTGTGTGTGGAGGGGAGGGGTGGGGAGGGAGGGGAAGATTCTATTCTACATGATTACCAAAGGCTGAAATCAACCTCTGAATTCCCTAGTCTGTTTTTAAATGGTTTTTAGTCTGCCTTTACAGAGTGGGCTTCTTTTTGAATTTTAGATGGTAACAAGGTATATTATCTTGAGTCAATCAAAATCTTTACTCTCCTAAGGTGACTACCTGATTACCTAGTGTCAAATAGTCACAATCTTAGCAAAGTCTTATAGCTAGTGACCACAGCATATTGTTTTTTTTTCCTAGAATAGAAACTGTATTTTCCTTCTTCCAATGGTACACACACACACACAAAGCTATAGGAATAGCAAAAGACAATCTTACTGCTTATACTTAAAAAAAGAAAAAGCATTGAAGCTGATATTCTACTGTTTCTCTTACACCTGTTAGATTGGGGAAAGGATGAGATCTGTTATAATTCTATATAAATTAGCATAGTATCCCCAAAACTGTGATTTTTGTAAAATTCACATTGGTATACTGGCTGATTAAAATGGTAGCTACTTTTCAGCCTAGTTTCCCTATTATTGTCAAATGGAGACAAACAGGAGTAATTTCTTGTCTAGAGACTAGCAGACCAAATAATTTGGGAATGACTGAAATGTCCAGGATTAGGCTGGCATGGATAGAAGCCAGAGAGATAAAGACGGAATAAGACAATATTTTTGTTAACAGGGTAGCCAATGAATAGAACATATGAAAAATCCTTGAAAATTAATGGAAAGGTATATTTCTATATAAATGAATGGTATTACCAATGAACATAAAATTTTTGGATATCTGATTATAAAACTGAGAAAGAAATATATTTTTAGAATAGTTGCAGAAATATTTTGTTTTGCAGTAAAATGAAAAGTAGAAATTGTAAAGTATTTAAAAATGAATCTTTCTATAAGTGAATATTAGCATGTGTATTGTTCCTAGAGGTTATTATCCAAATGATATACACAGGGGGAAAAAGAGAAAGAAACTATGCTCATAGGAATAATGAATTTCCTAAACTACATGCCACCCATTATTTAAGCATAATTTGGTGGATATGAATAAAATATTTTAGAGTTTTATCAACAGAACTGATGAAAAACAAAGAAACAAACAATATTGCCATCTGTGTAAATGACTTCTAATACCTCTTTCAGTTCCATGTCTATTTGCATATTGAGCAATGATTTCTAGACTGGTTTTGGAGACAATTATATCATAAAATCCTCTGCCAAAATAATACACGAGGTGAGACCTCCCTGACTGGCTGAGTTTACAAACCTATCTTTAACTGCAGTATGGGCATGGCTCCAGTTGCCAAGTGTTTGGCCAGAAGCAGGGAGACCTGGGGAGGGCTTGAGAGCTACATGGCCCTCAGGTGAGCTGGAGATGCTGAGGAGGGGAGTAAATGCTGGGCTTCCACAGGAAACCAAGTGAATATGGCTAAGACATCATTTATAAATTTCATCCCTTAGTGCTTTGTGCAATGCCATTATTATGCCTTTTTACCTATAAAATTGAAATGTTTGATAATGCTGTGAAGGATGTAGGAATAAAATTCTCAGTATCTAGTAATTAGCTAATGCTATTTCTTGGCTCTGGAAAATGAAACAAAATCAACATCTGCCTTTTTACTTTTACTTTTCTTGTAGGTCCTGGATAAACCAACTGTCCTTTATGATGTATTTGGTCCCCCTCTTTGTTCTCACAACCAAATCACCGATACCTGATTCACATCATAGTAAATCTCCATCTGATTTATAACACCTTTTCTTTACCATTCTCTCTTTCAGGCACTTAAATCAACTTTGAAAATAGATTTTAAAACTCATTCAAGTTCTGTCCAGTCTACAAAATTTCTAGGGATTACCCAACACAGTATCACATGTTTTGTTCAGTCATCCTTAATACTTCTAGTGTTTAATTTTGACAAAAGAACACAGAGATATTACCTCTTTCTATTTTTCCTTGGCCAAAAATTTCTAGGCAAAATTCTTATAATCCAAATAAAATGGGAAAAGAGAAGAGAAATATTTTTATTGAAAGTGTTGTCTATTTCTATTACAATCTAAGAGGCTGATAATTATTTGTATAAGTAGAATAAATAATCTCTCCCTAGCTCATTAAGCTAAGGTACTGTTGAGATGCTTTAATCAAAATTTCCATATAATAACTTCTCAAAAATCCTCAGCTTCTGGCAACGACAAGAGATAATAATTACTCTTTATACTTTTGTTACAATAGGATATTCCTTTATCTATTCATAGTGTATATGATATCACTCTTTCCAAGAATGCTTCATAGCCTTGCACTCCTTTTTAAAAAAATTTATACTCATTTTTGATAAGTAGGACTAATCAAAATTTTAAAAATCAAAGAAAATTGTTTTAGGGGTTACTATTTCCTAAAATAAAATATGCATTTCAAAATACAGTTTTGTTATTATAAAATTCACCACGCTTTTTTTGTTTTTGTATTTTTGCATTATCTTCCTTGCTTGGAAAACTGTTATTTTTAAAAATATATATATTTTCACTGATTTCAGAAAGGAAGGGAGTGGGAGAGATAGAAACATCAATGATGAGAATCGCTGATTGGCTGCCTCCTGCATGCCCCCACCTGGGGATCGAGCCCACAACCCAGGAATCGAACCATGACCTCCTGGTTCATAGGTCGACACTCAACCACTGAGCCATGATGGTCGGGCTGGAAAACTGTTATTTTTACTTTAAGCCTAAGTTCATATTCTCTAAGTAGCATTATAGAACATGATCTGCCAGGATTAATGCTCCACCCCTGGACCCCCACTTCCTTTTCCACACCCTTTCAATAGGGCTTTCACTGAACCATAATTATTAGCTTTGCGTTTGTCTCTTTCACTAAATGTCTAGTGCAGTGATTCTCAACCTTCCTAAGGCTGCGACCCTTTAATACAGTTCCTCATGTTGTGGTGACTCCCAACCATAAAATTATTTTCGTTGCTACTTCATAACTGCAATTTTGCTACTGTTATGAATCACAATGTAAATATCTGATATGCAGGATGTATTTTCATTGTTACAAATTGAACATAATTAAAGCATAGTGATTAATCACAAAAACAATATGTAATTATATATGTGTTTTCCGATGGTCTTAGGTGACTCCTGTGAAAGGGTCGTTCGAACCCCAAAGGGGTCGCGACCCACAGGCTGAGAACCGCTGGTCTAGTGCCTCAGTGTATTCAGTGCCTATGACTGCTGTAATAGATTACCACAAACTTGGTGACTGGAAACAACACACATTTACTGTCTCACAGTTCTGGTCCAGAAGACCAAATCAGTATCACTGGGCCAAAATCAAGTGGTTGGTAGGGCCGGGATCCATCCATAGTGGCGGGGGTGAATCTTTCCCTTGCTTCGGCCACCTTCTGGAGATTGCAGTATGCTCTGGCTCGGAGCCACACCGTTCTAATCTGCCTCCATTGCCCCACTGCCTTCTCTCCTGTCTCTGTCTAATCTCCCTGTACCTTCAGTTATAAGGACACATGCAATTGCATTTGGGTCCATCTCAATACTCCAGTACAATCGTAAAGTAATCTCAAGAACCTTAATCTGATCAAATCTACAAAGTTTTTGCCATATATGGTAACATGCACATGAACATCCTAGGGAACAATTATTTAGCCTATCATACTCAGTGAGGGGGGAGGTATCTTATTCATGTTGTCATCTCAGTCCTTAGCACATTACCTGGCACAGAGTAGATGCTATTTAATTGTGGGACAAACAAATATATACATAATTTCACTGAGGTTTTAATTGCATAAAAGTCATGCAAAATTATGAGTTGATAGTGTTCAGTAGAATTCAGTATTGAGAAAAACTGACTAGGGGCTTTAACAGAATAATAGTAATGTTATTTAGTGGCCATATATAGTAAATAATTGAATTTGTTTTATAATTAAGTTCCCATTCAACAACTAACAGTATTAAAGGATTATGCATACATCAAATATGGAAAAAATTCTCCAATCAGCACGAATTACAAATAATTAAGCAACTTTTAAATGTGAAAATGTAGATCATACAGTAAAATGAAAAATAGCTAACCAGTACAAGCTCAATATTTTTCCAACTAAAAATATAAATCACATGTTTGTGGTTATTTGTAAAAGGATTGTTTTACTTAAACTTCATAGATACTAGATAATGAAATATTCACTAACTCATAAAAATCAATTGGCTCTCTTAGATACTGACTGTGAATGCCTCTAGTGAATGTCTAACTGATTTCCTGGTTTTTGTGCCATTTTGGTGTGATTTAATCATGGGTAATGAGGGACAGTACCACAACACATTATAACTTCTTTGCATCCTGATATTGAATGATAAATGTTTTGACATAGGCCATTCTTCAGAAAACGCTACACCTCTGCAATTATGTTACATTCCTATCTATATTCCACAATTCTAGTTAAAGCTATGAAATAAGCCTTCCATACCTGTGCTTCTAAAGTGAACATATCTAATTCACTTGTATACTTTATGAGATATCAAGCTGTTTGTATGTTTGGTCTCCTAATGTACTTGAAATTAACAGCAATTTGAAAAATAAAAGGTTATTTTTATGTTGTGGCTTCACAAACTATATAAGACTACAACAAATTCAATCTAAGTTTTTCTGTATTAATAACATTAAATGTTTCCATGAAGGAGGGGAATCGAAAAGCTCTGATAACACTTATTATCAAAAGAGAGATTTTCTTGATGTATTCTGCTATGTCATTCCACAGTAGCTGATGAAATTTGTGGCAAATTTCGTAACTCTAAAAAAATGAAGTGAAACAAATATTTATTGTAGTTATATTGCTCAAAATTATTGTTTACTGAATATTGAAACAACACTATTTACTGAAAGTTGTTATCATCTATCGCATTTAAATTACTATTTCCATTTTGGGTGCAGAAAATGCAGACTATTTTACACATAACAATTTCACTAACAATTAGAACTTTATCTTTTTAAGTTATTTTCTTTCACTAGGCCACATTTTACCTAAAAATGGTGTTAAAAGATAATTATCAATGTATAGGGTTATATTACTTTTATCCTTTTATTGGAGCAAGAGATATGATTTATTTGTTTGACTAATACAGATTTTTTAAAAACTGGTGTCTACCAGGTACTATGATTATGCCTTTATTTACTTATTTTTAATTTTAATTTTTTAAAATTTAAATTCTTTATTGTTTAAAGCATTACATATGCCTCCTTTCCTACCCTATACCCCCCTTTAGGTCTATGATTATGCTTTTAAAAGAAATATACAGGGTGGGGGGAAAGTAGGTTTGCACTTGGGAATATACGATATACAGAGTTTATTCTTGTTTTATTATTTATTAATTATTATATTATTTTCCATATGAACAAATGAAAACCTACTTTTGGCCCACTCTGTATATTAAAGTATCATTTACTAAAGGAAAAGTTTCCACTGTTAGGGGATATCTGAGTATAAAAAGGAGGTATCTGAAGTGAGGATGTGATTAAAAAATAATATTGATGAAGAATAAGATTTTATTTAACCTTATATTCTTGTCTGTACATGAGATATCTAGTAATTCTTTTCTCACAAAGGTATTAGTAACAAAAAACATGCTATCCTTATGAAACTGATGTGTTAGTGAAAAAAAGAGACAAATGAATTATACATAATATTTTAGAGAATGTAATGCTCAGTAGAGAAAGATTTAAAAAGGAACTAGATTGGGAGTGGGATGGGATTACAATATTAAATAGTATGATCAAAGATGGTCTTACCAAGAAGATGAAATGGGAGCTAAGATGTGAAGGAGAAGCAAGTCGATATCTAAAGGAAGAACACTGTAGGCAGAGGAATGCTTGTGCAAAAGCAGGACTACAACTGATGTGTTGGGAGAATATGTAGAAAGCTAGTGTGGCTGGAACAGAATGAGCAAGTGGGAGAAGAATAAAGCTCAGAGAGGTAAATGGGTGCAGATAGCAACCAACATAAAATCCTGCAGCAGCAGACTGATTCAGGTATCATGGGAAATCTGTACAATGACATATAATTGGGGGCTATTACCAAGGATGGGTTAGATCTATTAGTAAATGTGCTGGTATGAAAAGATCTAAATGGGCAGGTCAGGTACTGGGCATACACCATGATCCCATTTGTGTACATTACTATATGTCTTTATGTCAGAAAAAAATGCTTTCAAAAAGGATATATGAGAAAGTTAATAGAGCCCTTCTGAAATGGTCCAGAGGTGGGGTAGAGTATGAGGCTTTTATTCTTAATTCTAAACATCTATACTACCTTTTAACCACCTCCATATATGATTTTTACTTTAAAAAGACAAGAAAAGTAGCTATTTATATATCTACAGCATGGTCTCTTTCCAGTCAAACCTCATCAGCAGTTGATGTCAGAGTTTTGCCTTTTGCCCTTTGGATGGCACCTCAGCATCCTGAAATGAATTTTGCAAGTATTGTTTCCTAACTTCCTTTCTCAGAGCTTATTCCAATGACTTTACTAAGTCAATAATTTCACTACGAAAACCCAGTTCCTCATAAATCTTGGCTACTTAGCAACTTCATAAATCTTAGCACTTTCATTCCCATAACTTCTGTATCATCCACCTAGAATCACTCATATTACCTCCTCCATCCTGCAGATAAGCTATGTCCTCCACCATCCCGAAATGCATTTTCTACTCTCCTCAAAAAACAAAGACTCAAAACTCTCCTCCTTTATGAAGAATTCACTTCCAACTTACTTGTATCACTCAGAACTTCCGAACAGAATTTATCCTGTATTAACTACATGCCGGTATCAGTTTTGCTTTGCATTAAGCACGTACTCTCTATAAGAATGGGGGCCACGTCTTTTCTTTCTTTAGTCTCTCCCCACATTGATTGCATATGATGCTTGTCATACAATCGGTGTTCCACCCATGTTGCTGCATGAACTGACTTAATTTTCTTAATTCATATTTCTTAGGAAGGTCTATAAAAACATAGGGAATGGTGAAACATAGAATGGTCATATAAATAACCTCAAACGCTCTGTGTTGAATTCTGTGGATTTTTCTGCTCATCTTCTATTCCACTTGCATTCCAGAATAACTTTTTACCACTGCAGGACTTGGGAAGCTAAAAACCACTTCCCATTCTCCTCTGTAAAACTACCAAGATATCTGGAAGGTGAAAATGAAGCAAAGAACACCTTGATTCATTTCTGTTTCTCTCCGCCCACCAGCAAGCAGTCTTGATGCAGAGTAAGAGGCTTTTCTGTCGCAGATTCCTGTGTCCACTTTTCAGCTAAGTGTCAGGCAGTGTGGCAGAGGTGATGGCCGGAATACAGAGTCCCATGACCATTTACCAAATTTGAGGCTGTCATGCACAGGAGCTTCCTGGCACCTGGATTAGTTATGGTAGTGGCCTCTTGTGTTCTGATAGCAGTGTGAGGCAGATGATTCTAGAGGCCCCTGGAGCCCAGTCCCAGGCTTTCCAACAACTTCATGAGCACCTAATGCCTGCGTACATTGATTTTCTGTGGCTGAATTATGACAAAAGTGGTGGCCTACACACACACACACACACACACACACACACACACACACACACGTATTCTCTTACAGTTCTTGAGGCCACAAGTCTGAAATGCATCTTATGGGGCTAAAGTAAGGTGTTGGCAGGGCTATGCTCCCCTTCACCTCACCCCCACCCAGAGGCTCCAGACCAGTGGTTCTCAACCTTCCTAATGCCGAGACCCTTTAATACAGTTCCTCATGTTGTGGTGACCTCCAACCATAAAATTATTTCGTTGCTACTTCATAACTGTAATTTGCTACTGTTATGAATCATAATGTAAGTATCTGATATGCAGGGTGTATTTTCATTGTTACAAATTGCACATAATTAAAGCACAGTGATTAATCACAAAAACAATATGTAATTATATATGTTTTCTGATGGTCTTAGGCAACCCCTCTGAAAGGGTCATTTGACCCCCAAAGGGTCGCGACCCACAGGTTGAGAACTGCTGCTCTAGAGTAAATTCATCTCCTTGCCTTTTCTAGTGTCTAGAGCTACATTTCTTGCATTTCCTGGCTTATGTCTCCTTCCTGTGCATGCAAAATCAGTAGTTTAGTATCTTCTCTCTGTGACTCTGCTTCTATCACATAGCCTCTTTCTCTTCTGCCTGAAATCTCCCTCTCCCTCCTTCTAATAAGGACCCTTGTAATTGCATTAGGGCTCATCTGGATAACCTAGGATCATTTCTGCTTCTTAATATCCTTAATTTTCAGCTGCAAAATCCATTTGCCATATAAGGTAAATTCATAAGTTCCAGTGATGAGAACATGGATATCTTTGAGGACTATTATTTAGCCTACCATCTCTACCTTCCTCTTTCACATGTCACTATATGGAGGAAGATATTCTCAGATTCCAGGCATTAGAAAGTTGATATCTTTGGGGATGTGAAAGGAGGCATTATTCTGCCTGCCACAGAGGGGTACAGAGAATAAACGTGAAAACATGATACTGAATTCTTTAAACTTATCGTTCTGCCAGGAGGATTTTTTTCTTTATTACACTCCCCATTTCTGGCCCATCTTCCTACTTAGCTATGACTGCTGCTACTCCCTTAGATTAATCTCCACCAGGGCCCATCAAGCCTCAACCAGTGACTGTACTGCTTCCTTGCATAGAATGCCTCCTTCCTCTCTCCATGCAGCTTCAATCCTCCCTCATTACAGCAGTGAACCACAGAAAGCCTCCACTCCCTAAAATCTTGCCTCACCACGTCAGCTTACAGGGAGTTTGGGGATCCTATAGTGTTGCCTTTACCATCATAAGATATATGAGTATATGTCATTACCTTCCCATATGACTACATCTTTATCCCTAGCAGATATGTAATCTCCCAGAGGTCAGATACTCTATTTTGCATTCATAGGTAAATTATTTGCCATTCCTAACTATGCCAAAAGAAAATTCATACTACTAAGCTTTAAAAATGTCTTTTTTTAAACAATGATTTTTTAAATTGAGATATAAGTGACATGTAATATTGTGTAAGTTTGATGTGTACATGTTACTATGATACATTTATATATTAAAATATATTTGTTTTTATTTATATAGAATATGTGTATTTTTCTCTAAACTTTCTATAACATATAAATTAGTTTTGAAATTCTTATTAACTTGCTGTGCTTTTACTTTGCAGAGAGATGACAGTGGATGATATGTAAAAAGGTTGCTGTTTTCTTAAATCCTTAAACCATTTGTGAGAAGGCCCCAGAATAAGTCTTTGTGTTCAAAAAGCATATGAAAATCAAATAAATATATTTATTGTAATATTATTCCTATAAATATTAATAGAAGTAGCCTAACAGAGTCCAGTAAAAATTTCAGTTTTGATATTTCAATGTTTGTTAAGTTAATGTGAACCCCATGAATAGCCTTCTCAATTGGCAAATTGCATTTTCTATGTGTAAAATTCCCTAAGGAATGATTCTTATTGTGCAATAAATGAAAAGAATGGTTCTCATATCATGAATTCTCACACATGGAAGTATGAAAAACTCAAATCAAATCTGCATTGGGATACAAAATTAGATAATGTAAATAATTATGAATCAAGTCTAATTTGCAGAAAAATGTAATGATTATGCAATCTAAAATTTAATGAATGCTTGTAAATTATACAAGGAGTTTAAATGTTAGTTTGAAACATTTCTTTTAAAAACTTTCCTTTAATTGGGATTATATTTACTGTTATTTTAAGTTTAGGAGATATATATTTAATAGGAAAATTTTTATTTGGTAAAGAATATGCCAGATATTACAGGTACTTACATTTTTTTAGAATGTAAAATGTAAATATTTTCAAAGAAAGCGTTTGAATTAAGGACAAAAAATATGCAAAAGTGGGGAGGGCTTTTGTCATTGACCTTTCTAAGAAAACTGGAAAACTATTTTGTAAATGCTTGTGTGTGTAATATGCTATTGAGTTAGATCCAACTTTTGATGACCTTATAAATGAGTGATGTCTACAATATCCTGTCCTCAACAGTACTTCTCAGCTCCTGTAGACTCATGCCTGTGGTTTCTTATATATGGAGTCAATCCGTGTCATGTTTAATCTTTCTCTCTTCCTGCTGCCTTCTATTTTCTCTAGCATTAATGTCTTTTCCAAATGCCTGTATCCATGTATTAAGTAAGATGATTTACATTTTCTCAAAAATGTAAGTGGTTAAAAGTGGCCTATTTCTATAATGATATTAACTTATTGCCACATATATTTTTTTCAAATATCCCACACCATATACTTCCATGCATGTGCCTATGCCTCTATCCATTTACCTATCCATGGTATTTATGTCTATTGTATTAAAAAAGGACTGCTCACATGAATCAATGCTTCCTTGGTAATATGACTGCACAAGAATTTCTCAAAGGACTTAAACTTCACTTTATTGTTGAACTCTTTCTTCATATGAAATCTTGCAGAAATCACCTAACAAACAAAATAGTAAAATGTTGAACTGCTCAGGGAATGAGAAAGAAGAGGTGAGGGGAAGTCCCTGTGGTTTACCACCAGAGCTCCCTTGGCCCTCCAAAACATATTTGACAAATTTTTAGGGCTTTATGAAACATATTCAGAAAAGGGGGAATATAAAGGGTGGGGCAAAATTAGGTTTACAGTTGTGAGTTCATGAAACACAGAGATTATTCTTGTATTATTATTTATGAACTAGAGGCCCGGTGCACGGATTTGTGCACCAGTTGGATCCCTTGGCCTGGCCTGTGGGAATCAGTGGACCTCCACACCGCCACAACCCGGCCTTACCTGCCAGCTCATCAGGCTCCAGCCCGCTGTCCGTGTGGATCCTGCATAAGAACATGGTGCAAGAAGCGGCAGGCAGCTGGGGAGGAGCCCAAGCCTGGGCTGGGCACCGCACCGCTCCCGCTTATCCTGGCCCTGCTGTGCCTGCCAGCCGCTGCCACTCAGGTGTTCAGGGGGAGTGTCCGTGGGAGAGGCTTGCACCACCGCAGCTGCGCTCACCAGCCATGAGCCTGACCTCTGGCACCTGTCTGTCAGCTGAGGGGCACTCCCGCTATAGGAATGCACTGACCACCAGGGGGAAGCTCTTGCATTGAGCTTCTGTGCCCTGGTGGTCTATTCACATCATAGCTACGGACCGGTCGTCTAGTCGCTTAGGCTTTTATGTATATACATTACTGTATTATTTTTTATATGAACTGTAAACCTACTTTTGCCTCACCCTGTAGAGTGTGCTTAACACGTTAAGCACCATGTCAGTCACCGGTGACTGACACTATACTTTCCGTCCAGACCAGTCAGTCACTGGTGCCGCCAGCATATCGGTGAAATCGGATATCACGGGCTAAGTGGAAAGGAAGACAAAACAGGCTTAGCGCTTAACATGTTAAAGAAGACACAGAGTATACTACATGCTTCATAAAGACTTTCTTCACAAAAGTTAACATACAAGGTTCAAACATTTAGTGTTAAGCTATCTGATCTGGAATTTTCTGTCAGGGATTCTATATTGTTCTAGCCAGCTAATCTTTTACAGTGCATATATTTAGTAAAGAGTTGTATACATAACCACAAAATATGCCTCCTGGCTTTCACCTTACTCTTTTTAAACATTTTTTTATTATTGAGTAGAGGCCCAGTGCACGAAATTTGTGCACTCAGGAGTAGGGTCCCTCAGCCCGGCCTGCGCCCTCTCACAGTCCGGGAACCTCGGGGGATGTCTGACTGAAAGGTTAGGCCCAGCAGTCAGACATCCTTTGTGCGATTGGGGCCGGGGAGGAACACAGGAGGTTGGCCAGCCGGGGAGGGGCTGCGGGAGGGCTCTAGGGAGTGTCCAGCCTGTCTCACTCAGTCCTGATCAGCTGGACCCCAGCAGCAAGCTAACCTACCGGTCAGAGCGTCTGCCCTCTGGTGGCCAGTGCAAGTCATAGAGAGCGGTTGAGCAGCCTTAGCATATCATTAGCATTATTATGCTTTGTTTGGTTGAACAGATGACTGAACAACCAGACACTTAGCATATTAGGCTTTTATTATATAGGATTTGAGAGAGAGAGAGAGAGAGAGAGACATTGATGTGAGAGAGAACCATTCATCAGCTGCCTCTACATGTGCCCTGACCAGGAATTGAATCCATAACCTGTGTTTGTGCCCTGACTGGGAATCAAACCTACCACCCTTTGGTGTACAGCAAGCATGTCTAATTTGCGGCCCTCACAATGAATATTTTTGTGGCCCAGCCAATATAACGATATGTAAGAAATATTTTAATAAAAATTTTGTAACTTAATTTTCACAATATCCTGTTATACATGATTATTAATAACGAACTACAACATTCGCTAATGACTGATTACTATAATCATGTTACCTTCATTTTCCTTACACGCCTTTCTCTCCACTATTAGCAACGGATATTTTAGCAGCCGATTGTCATATCATTAGTCTTGTACTGACTTGTTTGGTGTGTGTAACAGGAAGTATTTCACTTTCGGAGAACAAGAAAAATAGTTTCATTTGCATTATGCTTATTAATTTGTGCAGTTATTTAGTGTATGGTAAGTTAATGTTCAAGAAAAAATATTAATGTTTATTAAAATGTTCTATTATTTTATGTTAATGATTACTCATTTATTTCAGCCCTTTGTATTCAGCACGTCTCTATCAAAATAAACCTATGTTTCTATGAAAATTGAAGCTTTTGTTTTTTTGCGGCCCACATAAACTTAAACCTTGTTTATTTGGCCCATGTCAGACTTTGAGTTTGACATGCTTGGTGTACAGGATGATGCTCCAACTGAGCCACACCAGGCAGGGCTCAACTTACTTTTGCAGTTTGCTCTCTCAACTTTCTTACTATGCCCTAC
The DNA here is from genome assembly GCF_964212035.1 of Myotis nattereri. Taxonomy (NCBI): domain Eukaryota; kingdom Metazoa; phylum Chordata; class Mammalia; order Chiroptera; family Vespertilionidae; genus Myotis; species Myotis nattereri. Next base: position 45,500,604 of record NC_138079.1, on the reverse strand, counting down.
TTTGTAATTAAAAAAGAATTGCTAAGAGCAGCTAGTTTTTTAAATTAGAATAATACTTGTTATGAAAGTGACTGATGCTAAATAATTCTGATTGTTTTTATTGGGTAATTTCTTACCTACTGACTTAAACTATCAGCCTGCTTAGTGTTTATTAAACTTTCTCAAATATATATTCTTGTTATTCCATTGTATGTAAATTGAAAAAATATGTATCATTTCTTTATTATATGCTGGTATATGTAGGAAATGTCTGGGAACGATTCAAAGAAAGACAGAAAAAGTTCCTATGGATGTTTTGTATAGTATCTTGGCATTTGTGCTGACAATTAAAAGTTCACTTCCAGATAATTAAAACTCACATAATGTCTGATCTGGTGTGTGCCCAATTTGAACTTCGGTATATAGTTTCCTGATAGTCACAACTAAGTCAGTCCTCCACCCTGGTCCATGACATTCTGCTTATGATGCTCTCAAAACATTTTTTTAAACTCTTAAGTTAACATGTATCCTGCTTTGCCTTAAAAATAAAGGTTTTGCGCATTTGTTCCTCCCTTAGCTAAATTATAAGTATATTCAGGGAACTACAATAGAGAAAGTTGGTAGCCCCTCAGTGTTGAAACAGTGTGAAATCTTTCAGAATTGCTTGTGGAAGGCCCATATATAGAAATATGTATTAGCTGTTCTCTACAACTCCTGTTATTTCTCCAACTCCCAAACAACCAGCAGAAACAATGCATAGACACTTTTTAAATGAGAAAGCATTACTAGATTGAATGAATTAAAGTAAAAATCAGAATTCCTTAAGCCCTTTAGAAATTCTTATACTAGCAAGAAAGTGTGTTAGATGGAAATATTTTGGGAAATAGTCTTGTGCCTCTTTGCAATATTTGGCCATAGAACTGTAAGTGTAAAGCCCAGAGGGTAGAAAAGATAACGGGCGAGGGAGTGAAGGTAAGCGTGCTTCCCTCTAGCAGAGTAAAAGCCTTGACTTCCAAATACAAGCAATTCTGACTACTTACTTCCACATCAATAAGGCCTGACGAAAGAGTTGAATATTGAAATATTTTAGAGAGTTACAAAATGCCCCTTCCTCCTTTCCCTCTCATTTTGGTGTGTTCTGTTCTTGGTTCTGTATTTGGTGCCACGCGATGGAAGAAATGAAGCCGCAAAGATGAGTCAGGGTTTCCAGCCTCTCTCCTAGAGACACTGGCTCAGCTGTGATGCAGACTCCTATTGCCTAATCAGTGCTTTTGCCAGAGTTGGGGAGGGAGATTGATGCTCTCGTGGCTTTGCTGCCATCATCCACAATCCATCAATGCCATGTGCTGCTTACCCTAAACTATGCAAAGTATCACACAACAATGGCTGGGAACCATGTCATTCCATTTCTATCATGGTGACACTCCCTGTTGATTATAAAATTATTCTTGTTAACATAAAATCTTAATCATTTGGCACTTAAAAAGTCAATCTTAAGAAAAGAATCTACAATCTAAAGAGATTTACTTGATTACTTTAATGTTTTATGTTTGACCCTGCTTTAAAATGTGACTTATAAAGTCTAACATGGAAATTCAATAATAATCTGTGATTTCCTTTCCATGAAATGCTTCCTTTCCATGTTTAAAATGAGATGAACATAGAAATTACTAATCACCTGAGGAGTGAGGATATTTTTTCCATTGATTTTTAGAGAGAGTAGGAGGGGGGAGGAGGAGAGAGGGAGGGAGGGGAGGAGGGAGGGAGAGAGGACCATGGAGGTGAGAAGGAAACATCAATTGGCTGCCTCCTCGGTCAACACATTATGGTTTTCTTGGTTGCAAGAAGATGACTCAGGTTTGATTCTTTCTTTTTGTTCCAATCACTATAAAATGATTCCTAAATATGAAGGACTTATAATTAGCTTATATGTTTATTTGGTTTTAATTCAGAAATTGAACTCTTGTTCAACAATTCAATATAACAAATATTTTTAGTTATATCATACCAACCAATTCCAGTGCCTTTAAATTTTTTTTTTTTTATTGATTGGTGTTAGAAAGAGAGAGGAAGGAAAATAGAGGGAAATATCAATTTGTTGTTCTATTTATGCATCCATTAGGTTGCCTCTTGTATGTGCCTTGACCAGGGATAGAACCCGCAACCTTGGCATATCAGGACGATGCTCTAACCAACTGAGCTACTTTTCTTGGGCCAATTTCAATATCTTGAAAAGAAAGTTAGTTTTATTTTCTGAAGCAAATAAAACATACTCTTAGAGCCTTATGTAAATATTAATTTATGTAAAACGATGATTTATGTAAAATTTTACAGAAGCAAAGCAAAGGTAAATTTCCTCCAGATGATTATATATTTGGAAGGGAACTCAACTCTTGACTATCTGGTAGAAGATAAATAAAGTAATAATTACAGAGAGTGTATTTGTGAAGAAATTAAAATTACTGTAAATCTATACAACATCTACAGACCAAAAGATATTTGTAATAACAAACAGATAGTAGAGAGCAATCTACAATCACCTGACCGCTAAGGTCCTGTCCCTCAGTTCATACAGCAGTGTTCATGGTACAGCACGGACTTTGGTTGAACTTAAAGTTAGCAAAGAAAGAGAAACATGGGTTTTTGCCTAATTCAGGTCTCAAGAATACAAGCTATCTTTACTAAGAAGTTGTTTAACAGCTTAATATTTTTTGATATGTAATTTATGTGGTCTTAAATAAAGAATATACTTGTATTATTTTTACACTTTTGGAAAATATCTGTGAACTGTGGTCTGAAATACCAGATAATTAATTAATTTGGTGCCATATTATTATTAGTTTTGCTTTAACCACAATTCTGGGTAATTTGTGGTTTCCTTTTTATCTACTCATTGCTCCAATTATGACAGTTAATCAGGGTTCACTATAGTTGAGTTCAAAGTAATTAGTTTTACTATATTCTCAACTTGTTTCCTAATTGGCCATGCGTCATCTGCAAATATTATCAAAGTTTTCCTTAATTATATTTATAACCATTTTTGAACTTGAAATTGCTCTCATTTGAATCATTACCTCAAATCCTTCATCCTTAACAGTTTATTCCACATAATACTGACAAATGTAAATAGGCTATGTGGTGTTCTTTGTCTCTCTAATTGAATTTTCTAATGTGTTATTTGTGTCTTTTTTTTGAGCTAGATTATACTTGATTTTCTCAAGTTATCCTATAGAATAAAGAATATGCTAATTAGACCGGATGGTGGAACGACCTTCTGGAATGACCAGTGGACAGAGGACAGGGCAGCGAGGCAGCTGGGGCTGCAAGGGCCTACTCTTGCATTAATTTCATGCATCGGGCCTCTAGTGGTACTATAAAATTAAGGCTATTTTAGCTTTTTAAAGATTTGTCATAAAAGTAATCTCTCTTTTACAATTTGAAAGTATTGTAAATTATTGCTGTTACTTAACTTCTATATAATTTATTATTATATTGCCACAATTATAATTAAAACTTCTCATAATAAAAATATTTAGTCACCAACATTTATGTGATGTCTCCTATACTATATAATAACTGTTTTTTATCAATGCATGTTTTGCCTTAAAATTATCCACAAAGGGATATATTTGAAACCTTTCTATATACATATAAAAAATCCTTCAGTTTCCTCTATTGCTAGGCCAACAATATAGTATAGAGCATGGATTATAGATTATTATTACCCCAGCTTGATTCCCTTTTATTGTTTATTCTTAAAATTTTTATTTATTTATTTAAATTTTGTTTTATTGCTTAAAGTATTACAAAGAGTATTACATATGTCTCTCTTTTATTTATTTTTTCCCCCTTGACTTTCCCCCGGCCTCCCCAAATTTTTATTTATTGTTTTTAGAGAGAGAGCAAGGGGAAGAAAGAGAGAGAGAGAAATTGATTGATTTGTTATTCCCCGTTATTTATGCATTCATTGATTGTTTCTTGTGTGTGCACTGACCAAGGTTCAAACCCACAACCCTGGTATATCAGGACAATGTTCTAACCATTCAGATATCTGGTCATGGCTTGACTTCCTTTCATACCGCTTATTATCTGTGACTCTCTGTGTCTCAGTCTTCTCATGAATAAAATGGGAATAAAATTCCTACCTAAAAGAATTAGTGGAAAGATTAACTGAGGTAAAGCATTTTGAAAAATTGTTATTTAGAACCTTTTGAGCTATTTCTCCTTGAATACAATCTTTCATAATTTATTTTCAATTAAATATGACATGTATGTGTCACAATAAGCTATCTTTCATACATCTGATTAAATTTATCCATAAATTTATTCCACTTAGATACCTTTAATGCAATTCTTGCTAGATTTTCGCTTATGAATGTGAATGCTTGTTTGCAATATTTAAAACACTAGGAGTCTACACAATACCTCTTGCTTAAAATAACTAAAAAAGCTCATGTGAATGTGTGTGTGTGTGTGTGTGTGTGTGTGTGTGTGTACATTCATACATACTTTCCCCCTTTTAATAGCCCTGGAAAGCTGGTAAAGTACTAAGGAAATATTAGATGAAAATTTAAAGAAAGGCAGGTCCCTAGAGAGGTAAGGAGCACTGAGAAGCCTTTTTTTTTTTCTTTTTTCCTGAGGACATTTACTGGAACTTCATGAACTAATGCTGCAGTTTTCAGAGTTGTAGAGCAGAGACAAAGCCCAGGGTTTGCCCGAAATGCAGATCCTCTCCCATGAAGATGCGGCACCACAGGTTTGCTTAGTATAGGCTTCAGGGGTACAATTCTATAAAACATCATCTGCATATTGTATTGTGTTCACCACACAAAGCCTAGTCTCCTTCCCAGAGGAAAGCATCAACCTCTACATGGAATCTGACAACATATCATCCCTTTCACCTCTCTAAATTACAAGAGCCTCCTCACTGGCCTTCGAAAGTTCCACTCTTGCCCACACTCAATCTAGCAGAGCAGAAAAGTGATCTCACAAGTAAATCAAATAAAACTCACTGTTTAAAACCCTGCAAAAGCTTCCCAAAATACATAGAATAAAAACCAGCTCCCTTACTTTGGACTCCAGACTCTGCGTGATCTGGCTTCTGCCTACCTCTCCAAGTTACAATCACCCCTCCCCCAACCCACTCCACACACACACACACACACACACATCTTGCTAAATGCCATGGAACACAGAAGATGCAGGTGTCCTATCTCAGTGTGCAAGCAGCTTAAAAACCGAGAATGGAGGCAAGGCTTGTACGTAAATACCAGGAAAATGGGTAAAACAGTAGATGCTGTGCTTAACAGCCGATAACCTCAAAGAGGAAAGAGGGATTGCTCTTGTGATTTCCAGGAACCTGGTAGAGAGGTCACTTTTGAAGGATAGGACTGTAAAATAAATGGAAAACAAGAATTTTCAGGCAGCTACATCAGTTTAGGGGAAAAAGAAAATTAATGGGTGAGATGTATTTGAGGAAATAAGTCAGTCTCGAGAAAAGTGCTGGTAGGTAAAACATAGGTTAGTATTAAGAGATAAGGTTGCAGCGCTAGCCAGTTTGGCTCAGTGGATAGAGCGTTGGCCTGCAGATTGAAGGGTCTTGGGTTCAATTCCAGTCAAGGGCACATGCCCAGGTTGCTGGTTTGATTCCCAGTTGGGGGTGTGCAGGAGGCAGCCGATCAATGATTCTCTTTCATCATTGTTGTCTTTATCTCTCTTCCCTTCTCCCTTCCTCTCTGAAATCAATAAAAATATATATTTTTTAAAAAGAATGTAGTTAAAAAAAGAGAGATAAGGTTGTAGATGTTGGTTCATAAAAAAAGGACATCATTTTCTTTGGGAAAGGAAGGAAGAAATCTATGGAGATACTTAAAAGGAATATGATTAGTGACAAATAACTTGTCATTAAATGTACAATAAAATAAAGACTAAAATTTCTCTCTTTTCTTGTGAACTAAGAAAAATCTAAAATCTATTTTTGTAACCTAGTATAGATAATAAATAAAAAGAAAAAAATTGATGAAATTGTGAATTTATGAAAAAGTAATTTAGTTAATATGCTACTGCTCAAACAAACTAAAAAAAAGAAAAAAGAAAAGAAAGGGTTGTCTGGGATATTAGTTAGTCTATAAGAGTGAGACCAAAGTACTGCTATATTTAACTTGTAGAATTAAATTTACTTACAAAAAAGAAATTAAATAATCTCATTAATTTTGGAAATACAGTACTATCCAAAATGTCTTTAAATAAAAATAATGCCATTTCATTACCATAAAACGAACAGTAGGAAAGTAAAATGCATATTTAAAGATTTGCTTCAATTAGATTTTGCAGCTTAAGTTTTTGGGTAACAAATGCCACAAAACACTGAATTCTTTAGCAAAATATCATTTACTCAGTTCCAATTACTCTGGAGGATATTTACTAGTAGGAGTATTAATTGTAATCAGAAACTGCTCTGGACAGTGCTTTCCAAAATCCCATAAGACACTCCAGTAAAAAGTGTTCTATTTTCAAATACATTTGGGAAATGTTCAATAAATCTAACATGCAAATGTGCACTGTGAATCTAGGAAAGGGTTATAGCCTTCCAAGTTTTCAAAAACATAACCAGGGAACCTGTTATTGGCTTTTTGCCATTTCAAGGAAGTAACTCTGAGATGCTACTCTATGAGAAATTATGGAATTCATTTTTCCCTACAAACTTTGCTAGTCTTGCTTCACCTTTCTTTATATCTTATTCATAGGATGTCCTCAAGTCCCAAACCGTGCCCAACATAACACACACACAGCATATACATATATATGTAAATATCCTACCTACCTACCCACCCACACACCCACCCTTCATGGGCAATGCGCCAGGGACCAGTTGTTTTCTCTTTCCATCTCTCCCAAATCGAAGCATTAACACATGGCGACTCCAAATCAGCAGTTACAGAACAGCAGCTAATAAATTAAGATGATTTGGCAGATAAAGTTGGTAACTACTCTGGTGTACAGAAATGTTAAAAGTATAGATCTGGCTGTCTTAACTTAAAAAAATAAAGCACAAACAGTACTGCGTGGTTATAGATTATACAAAGATGTTCTATTCTGCGGACCCAACAACTGTTCTACATAGGGTTTACATGTAAACTCAGTAATACATTTTTATCCAAGGAAATCATTGCTTTCATACTTAGGAAAAATAATTTACTTTTTTCAATCTTCTGCCCTTCCCAATACACATTTTAAAAATATATATAGAAAGAAAACTTAAGCAAATTTTATAGAAAAATAACCTTTTCAAAAACGTATTTTATAAATTTCACAATTGCATAATCTTAGTGTGTAGACTGACATAAAATTATATAACTTATGAGCTGAAACTATTCTTACAAATCACCTAATATAATATACTCATTTGTGGATGAAATTTTAAGTCACACAAATTTATGGCAAAACCAGGGTTTACAATCCGGGTCTTTAAGCTATTTGTCCTTTAAATTTTCCATTTCACCAGCATACCCCCTGCCCCCATCTTTTTGTTTTGTTTTGTTTTTGAAAATCTTCACACATTTCAAAAACTATATATACAAATATATTTTGCTTTGTATACTTAAATGTCTAGAGATTAAAAGTTATGAGCAATGTTTATTTTATTTTCTATCTGAATTTATTCATATCAATCTGCTGATTTTGAAGTCTTGAAAACACATGTATAATCTAGCTAAACTGACTAAACACAACCCCCCACTAAAAAAAATAACTTTGTGAGTGCACTATGGTTCCTCTTCAAAAATGACATTATTATCATGTTTAAAGAAGAGTACATCTTTACCTACCAATATTCCTGAGGGGTAGTAATTCTGTAGCATTCTACAAATCTCTGAATAGTGAATAGTGACAAAAGCACAAAAGTTCAATTTATTTAGATTAGAGAAAAGAAATTGTGAAGAACTTAGACTTCTTGAGCCAATTTAGAAAATCTCTGAACTATCTAAAGCACTACATGAGCTCTTAAATGAGAAGTCACAAATAATGAAAAATTTCACTTTACGAATGTAATAAAATGAGACTGGTTTTTTCCAATTATTTTTCAGTCAAGAAACTGCCAGCTTCAATCACAGCAATGTGCTGTATAAAGTGTCTGAGTAGTGAAGATTGATATTTAGCAGAGAATCCTTGTAAATCACATGGTAAAGAATATAATCAGAGTACCTGAAATGTAGTAATCATGCAATAAATATTCACAAAACAAATGAAATACGGGTGGATATTTGTTTTTATTTTCTTAAATAATTATTAAAATTACACACTTTATAATTCTACATAATGTATATAGGATTCAATTTTTATAATATTTCAATTGTGTAAATCAAATTTAGTCAAAATAAGAGTATTTCAGTTCTCCATTTGTTTATAGATTAGGTAAATTCAGTATTTTACCATAAGGGAAATGTGTAGTTTCACTTTTGAAATATAAATGACTTGGAAGTCATCACTCCTATTCTTACAAGAAAAAGCTGAATAAAACTGAAAATCAATAACTTTTTTTGGATGAATCAAACACTAGAGATTGCAGGGCAACCACCTCCTCCCCCCAATCGAGAAAGATAGGTTAATCCAGAGAGTCACAATTGAGATATGCTTACCTGGAGTTAAGGCCCCTGTAGCAATAAATTGGTAAAAACTCTTAAATGGGCATTTTAATGAACTGTTGAAGGATGAATGTAGACTAGCTTGAGAGTGAGAAACTCCTAGGGAGCATAGTCTTAGGAAATCCCCACCTTCTCCTGGATTTTACCTCCAGGAAACCCAGGAGTTTCTCATGGTGAAGATCCAAAAAAACCCCTCCTGATTCTGGCGGGGGGTGGGGGGGGTCATCATTGTGAAATATATCCAGAGCCTCCATAAAAAAGGCCTTCTCTCCAGGGTAAAAGCTTTTTCCAACCTGGGATAAGGATATTTCTCATGCTGTATCTTTCTTATTTTCCTAACAGGGAAGAAAGAAAACCTATAACACTGCCGGGGTCCAACCCCAGCGGGTCCAGGGGTCCCCAAAGGTGTGGACGGAGTCGGCGAAGACGGAAGGACACGGAGACAGTGTTCAGTTGATCAGCAGCCTAGCCAGGATCTCCAGCGAAGTTCTGGTTAGGATCCCCAGCCAGGTTCTGTGTCCATGTTGTCTTGCTAGGTTCTCCAGCCAGGTTCTCCAGGTTCTCCAGCCAGGTTCAGTCACCAGGTTCTAGTCAGGTTCTCTTGCCAATTTCTGTAGTCAGGTTCAGGCCAGGATCTTTTGCCATGTTCTCTCGCTAGGTTCTGTCTCTAGGTTCTGAGGCCAGTTTCTGTCCAGGATCTTTTGCCATGTTCTCTCCAGCGGAGTTCTTCTGTCTCTAGAGAACGTTCTGTGTAGGTTCTGTGCCTAGGTTCTGTCTCTCTCTCTGTCTCTTGCTGTCTTGTTACATCTGTATTTATACCAGTTGATTCAATCCTATCAATCTCTATTACAAAGGTTAGGGCGTTTCTTATCTCCATTCCAGGGAGTAAAGATTATGTAGCTTAAGCATGATTGTTCGTAGTTAAAGTGATTAATTACCCGCCTGGCACTTAGTTAAGAGGTTTTATTCCCTCCCTAACTTCAGGGGGAAATCCCTACCTGGGGAAACAACCTTTCTCAGAGACCTTGGTTAAAACATAGTGCCAAGAAGGTGAGCAAACATATTCAGAACAGTATGCCATATATGCCAGGTCCTTTGAAACAGCAAGGATGGACCGGCTCCCGGCATAACACCAAAAAAATACTTGTGAAGGTCATAGCTCTAAGACACAGGCCCACCAATAGACTAAGATTTAACCATAAAAATATAGAATGCTTTCTTCTATACCATACCATCACACAAACAAGGTGTCAGTAAAACAACAGTGGATTACAGCTGAAAGATGGAAGATGCAGACTCTCTCTGAGAAGTACTCAGGGAAGCCCAAAGTTAAGGGAGACAAAAACAAGGATACTGGGGGATTTAATGCTTCTGACACCTACAGCTACAATAAACATTAAATAGAACACAATGTTTAGTCACAGTAACATAAATCCTCACATAAATTGCCCCTTTATTTCAGCACCTATTACTTGATAACATGTTTAGCTTTTAATAAAAAATTATAAGGAATTCTAGAAAACAAGAAAAGAAGTCTTAAGAGTAAAAAGCAAGCATCAGACTTAGATGCTTGCTTTGAGGTGTTGGAAACATCACACAGTTAACTTAAAATAATTATGATCAATATGTTAACAGTGCTAACAGAAAAACTAGATAGTTTGAGGGAACAGATGAGTAATGTAAGCAGAGAGGTACAAATACCAGGAAAGAATCAAAATTAAGTGCTAGAAATCAAAAGCACTATTACAGAAATAAAGAATATATTTGTTTCATCAAAAGACTGGACAGAGCAAAAGGGAAAAATAAAGTGAGTTTGAATATAGGTCAAGAGAAACTACTTAAATTGAAATGCAAAGCATTCAAAGGATGAAGGAGAATGGAACATCCAAAAATTGTGGAACAATTTTAAAAAGTATAGCCTATACATAATTGGAATACCAGAGGGAGATGGAAAGAAAATAGAGTAGAAGGAATATTTGAAGTAATAATGTCTGAGAATTTTCTAAAATTAATGATAGACACCAAACCATATATCTACGAAGGTCAGAGAATACAAAGCCAGATAAACATCACAAACAAACAAACAACATATATCTAGGCATGCATATTAAAATATCAGAAAAGTAAAGACAAAGAGAAGATCTTGAAGCAACAAGAGGCGGTAAAATATCTTACTTATAGAGGAATGGCAAAACAAAAAATAAAGAAAACTTTCTATTTTCTTTAGTTGAGTTCAAATTAATTAATTTTACCATATTCTTGATGAACAAGGTAAAAATTACAGTGGATTTCTCACCAGAAACAATGCAACTAAGAAAGGTGTGTGAAATATTTAAAGTGTTGAAAGAAAAAAAACAACCTACCAACCTAAAATTCTATATCCAGTAAAAATATCCTTCAAAATTGAAGAAATAATGACTTTCTCAAACATAAAATGATATAATAGACAAGACAAAACAATTGTGAGCATATATGTAAATAATAATGTCACAATACATGAAGCACAGCCAATAGAATTGAAGAATGAAATAGAAAAATCCACTATTAGAGATAGAGATTTTATTACCCTTCTTTGAGTAATTGATAGATCAAGCAGGAAGAAAATTAGCAAGGATATAGTGGGCATAAATAACATTATCAATCTCCTTGATTTAACTGACATTTATAAAATCCTTCATCCAACAGGAGAATACACATTTTTCTCAAGCTCACATAAAACATTCACTAACATAGATCACATACTGGTCCATAAAACACAACACATTTTAAAAAACAGAAACCATAGAAAGTATGTTCTTAAATCACAATGAAAATAAACTAGAAATCAATAACAGAAGTTTTATAACTGGAAAATTCTAAAATATTTGGAGATTAAACCACAACTTTTAACTACATAGGTCAAAGAAGAAATCTCAGGAGTAATTTAAAAATATTTTGAAGTAAATGTAAAAGAAAATACAACTCATCAAAATTTGAGGAAAACAGAAAAAGCAGTGTTCAGAAGAAAATTTACAGCTTTGGATGCATATATTTGAAAAGAGAAAGATCTAAAGTCAATAACCTAATCTTTCACCTGAGAAAACTAGAGAAAGATGAGAAATTTAAGCCTAAGAAAGCATAAGAAGAGAAATAATAAATATTAGACCATAAATCATTGACATTAAAAACAAGATAACAATAAAGAAAATCAATATAACCAAAAACTTTTTGAAAAGATGAATAAAATATATTACATCAGACAATGTATGTGAAAGTACCTTGTAAAGTACAAACACAATATTAAACTGCATTTTTCATTCATTTAAAATGTATTCAAATTAGGAAATTAAACATCTTAAAGAGAGACTTAACATAATACAGATGGTCAAAACATTGATAGCAATCCAATCTTTTGAATATTATATGGATGAGAATGCATCATGAGGATTTTATTATTATATTTCTGGATATCTGTCTGCACTTCTGTTCTGCATCATTTATAATGGGAGCAAAAAAAACTGCATTATAAAATTGTATGGTAAATTATAATGCTGAAATAAGCAAATGTCAATATTCATAAAATTTAACTCAGCTTTATTTTCCAACCCTTAGGATGAACACTTGTGGAATAAAGAATAGAGACCTGTGCTATTCTCCCCTTGTTGCTCTAGAACAGCAGGTTATAGATTGTTTGAAAATAGAGATTTCCTTGTCAAACAGATAAGCTTTAGTCCATTATTTTGCATTAAAGTTTTTTCTCTTATTTTCTCATATTGTTCCTTAAACCTTATAAATAGGATAGTAAGTCTACTACAGATCTTTTCAATATATATGTCCTTCTTTTCCAATATCCTAAGAATATGTTGACTACAACTGTGAAAAGAAGGCAGAAAAATGGGGGTGAAGAGTCATCAAAAATCTACATACATTATTGCTTCCTGGAAATATGCCTACAAATCCTAGCTATGTAATACACACCATAAATGAAACTGTAATCCTATGGGCCAGCCTAGTACACTGATGGCCAATGAATTTATTATTGGTGGCAGCCTCTTATTGCTCATTATATCATTTGTCCAACTGGTGACCAAGTACTGTCAACTCTCTCTCTTTCACATTGTATTTGTCCCATAATTTTCATCTAGTCTTCAACTATTTTAGGTGCCTATCTTTAGCTATCTGCATTATTAATGACCCTTTATTGTACATCTCTCTCAACATTTCTCAATCTTCTTACATACTTAGAGTTCCCAGCTTGTAACTGTTAGTTTTACATGTCAAGTGGCTAGGCTAGAGTACCCAGTTATTTAATAAAACACAAATCTAGGTGATGCTGTGATGTGGTTAACATCTGCAGTTAGCTGATTTTCTGTAAAGAAAATTACGTTCAATAATATGGTGTCTGTTTAATTTATAGAAAACATCAAAATTAACAAGAAATTGATGCTTGGCAGATAGTAATATATGCGCATTGGAAGCTCATTGTCTTTTTTCACTGTAGAGTGAGACTTGCTATCATGCAGGCTTTATGGGAGGATACTATCTAGACACGGGTCTAAATCCTTACTTTGCCATGTATTCTTGGGGAAACTAGCCTGGGAAAGCTCCCTATATCTCAGTTTCTTTTTCTGTCAAAGGAGGATAATAAGATCTTCCTAGCAAGATTTTTGTAAAATGTAGAGAATCTATGTAGTGCAATGGAGGAAATTATCTATCTATCTATCTATCTATCTATCTATCTATCTATCTATCATCTAAAAGCCTAATATGCAAAGTGCCCCCTCGGGAGTTCAACCGACCAGTTCAATTGCTCGCTATGATGTGCGCTGACCACCAGGGGGCGGTGTAGAAAGAAGGAAGGTCCTGGCCGGCAGCCAGGGAAGGGAGGCCCTGGCTGGCAGCTGGCAGCTGCTAGGGAGCCTACCTGTGCACAAATTTCATGCACTGGGCCTCTAATAGTAGGTATAATGGTGGCTGCTGGTATTATTGCTATCATTTTATTATCACAAACTCAGATGGTTTCCTGTATTATAAAGAGTACATCTTGGAGGATCACTTCAGAGAGCCACTACGTGAAGGTGAGGACCGCTGTTGGTTGCTTTGGGCATAGAATAAAAATGACAAGCTCTCATACAGAAAAGCAAATGTGTGAGTCAGAAAGGTCAGAGAAGAACTGTAACAGGGAGCTTATTTATATTTCAGACAAGAAGTTGATTAGTTGAAAAAGGAAACTGAAATTCACATAGACAGACCAATTCATAGTCCACTGGTCCCAAGAGTCGGATTTATATTTCAGTCAGAGATGTGTTGTGCCAAATCATCCCATCTCTAGAACCTCGCCCAGCTACGGATATTATCTTACTAACCAGGAATTAAGGGTTGAATTGTCTGACTTTTCTAAAGAAACACATGTAAAGGGCAGGGGATATCATAGACTAATTCCATTTCAGATTCAAATTTTAGAAAAAGAAATAACAAGGTCCTGTGAAAAGTCATGTTTTTAGTTTTTGCAAGTCAGATGCCACATTACAGGAGGGTGGAGTAAAGGCAGAGGCAACACAGGCTATGCCTCCACCCTTGTGAACAATGCCCATAGGAATTACAAACAGGACCAAAAATATTACAATGTAGAATTATAAAAACATATTCGTGGTTTTCAACTGAATTTATTACTTTTATTTATCAAAGCTATTGTGATGAAATAAACACTTTACCCTTTGATATTAATTTGCTGGGCAATATAGCATCTCAGCCAATTTCTCCTTGATTGCCATTTATTTCCCAAAACTATGAAGAAATTAAAATGAGTGAAAAGAGGCTTAGTTTCAATTCCTTGGTGTCTGTTAACCAGTGGGTCAAAACAAGCATAAAAAAATATATTACACAGTGATTCCAAAGACATGGAATTACCTGTTTTTGTTCACAAAATAGCAGTTACTCTACCATTTACCTCTCTATCCACCACTTCTCCTTCCTAGTATAGTCCAATAACTCCCAGAATCCACCCATACACTCTTCACAGTTTAAAAACACACACATAGAAATAGATTTAACAAGGATGTAAAAGACCTGTACTCAGAAAATTATAAGACACTGAAGAAATAAATCAAAGAAGATACATCTACCATGTTGATGAATAAGGAAGAATTAACATCTTTAAAATGTCCATACTACCCAAGCAAACTACAGATTCAATGCAATTCCTATCAAAACACCAATGGTGTATTTCACAGAACAAATGTTCCAAAAAGACCCTGAATAGCAACAGCAATCTTGAGAAAGAAGAACAAAGTTGGAGAAACACACTACCTGATATCAAACTATATTACAAGCTAATAGTAATAAAAACAGCCTGGTATTGGCATAAAAACAAACATATAGATCAATGGAACAGAAAGAGAGCCCAGAAATAAACCCACGCCTTTATGGTCAATTAATATTTGACAAAGGAGGCCAAAACATATAGTGGAGTAAAGATAGTCTACTCAATAAAGGATATTGGGAAAATTGGACAGATATATGAAAAGAAAGAAAGAAAGAAAGAAAGAAAGAAAGAAAGAAAGAAAGAAAGAAAGAAAGAAAGAAAGAGGGAGGGAGGGAGGGAGAGAGGGAGGGAGGAAGGAAGGGAGGGAGGAAGGAAAGAGAAAAGGAAAGAAACTAGGCCACCTTCTTACATCATACACAAGAATAAACTCAAAATGAATGTCTTAAATGTAAGTCACAAAACTATAAAAATCCTAGAAGAAACCGTAGACAGTAAAATATAGGACATTTCTTGTAGCAATATTTTTTCTGATATATCTACTTGGGCAAGGGAAACAAAAGAAAAAATAAACAAATGGGATTAAATCAAACTAAAAAGCTTTTGCACAGCCAAGAGAACTATCAACAAAATGAAAACAACCCACTGAATGGAAAAACATATTCACCAATCATACATTTGATAAGGCTTAATATCCAAAATTTATAAAGAACTTATAAAACTCAATACAAAAACAAACAAACAAACAATCCAACTTAAAAAATGTGCAAAGGACCTGAATGATACTTCTCCAAAGAGGACATATTGATGGCCAATAAACATATGAAAAGATGCTCAATTATCACATAAATGCACATTAAAACCACAATGAGATATCACCTCACACCTGTCAGAATGGCTATCATAAATATATCAACAAACAACAAGTGTTGGCAAGGATGTGAAGAAAAGGAAACCCTAGTGCACTGCTGGTGGGACAACAGATTAAGAAAATTAAAAATGAAATTGCCTTATGTCCCAGCAATTCCACTTCTGGGAATACATCTGAAGAAACCCAAACACTAATTCTAAAGACTATATGTAACCCTATGTTCACTGCAGCATTATTTACAATAGTCAAAATTTGGAAGCAGCCCAAGTGCCCATCAGTAGATGAGTGGATAAAAAAAGCTGTGGTACATTTACACAATGGAATACTACTTGTCATTAAAAAGAAGGAAATCTTACCCTTTACAACAACATGGATGGACCTGGAGAACATTATGCTAAGTGAAATAAGCCAGTCAGAAAAAGACAAGTACCATATGATTTCACTTATATGTGGAATCTAAAGAACAAAATAAACTAAAAAACAAAATAAAGAACAGATTGACATTTGTCAGAAGGGAGGGGGTTGTAGGACTGGATGAAAAAGGTAAAGTGATTAAGCAAAAAATAAAAAACAACAACCCATAGACACAGAGAACAATATGATGATAACCAGACAGAAAGGGAGTGGGGGGGAAATAGAATAGGGTAAAGATAGGATAAATGGTGATACAATATACAGATGATGATGTACTGTAGAATTGTATACCCAAAACCTATATAATTTTATTTGTCAATGTCATCCAATAAATTCAATGAAAAAGTAAAAAAAGAAAAAGTCAAAAATATTTTATTTTTAATCCTGTAAGTTATACATGACTGTGCTTCAGATCAGGCTAAAATATCCTTTGAGATACTAACCAGCCACCCCAGCCCCCACCTGCATCAGAGGTAGCCAGAATTAACAGTTTACATGTAACACTTCAGAATGTTTATGTACCAATAGAAAATATTTACTATTTTCTATTCTGTTTTTTACTAATTGTCATTATAATGTATGTCCAATTTTGCAACTTGCTTTTATTTATCTATAAGATATTCTACGGTACACAGTCATTTATAGAGGCTACAAGATTAGCAGAAATAATGCTGGAAACAGCAGAACTAGGCCAGTGCATAGCCAAGAAACTTTGTGTATGTCACTAACCTCACTATCCTCACTTGTAAATAATCTTCCATCTCCCTCACTTACAGGTTTAGTGTAAAAACTAAATGCAGTGTGCATGTGTGTGTGTGTGTATGTGTGCTTTAAAAACTTTATAGCTTTGTACATATCACTTCTCAAACATCTGAAAAATGAAATCAGATAGTGTAATTATTCTAAAAGTATCCTATATAATAAAAGGCCAATATACAAATCGACCGAACGGTGGAATGACTGGTCACTATGACATGCACTGACCACAGGGGGCAGACAATGCAGAAGCTGCTTCTGGGTGGTCAGTGTGCTACCACAGGGGGAGAGCCACTCAGCCAGAAGCCAGGCTCACTGCTGGCGAGCGCAGCAGTGGTGGCAGGAGCCTCTCCTGTCTCCATGGCAGTGCTAAGAATGTCTGACTGCCGTCATCAGTTGGACATCCCCCAAGGGCTCCCAGACTGCGAGAGGGCGCAGGCTGGGCTGAGGGACCACCCCCACAGTGCACAAATTTCATGCACGAGGCCTCTAGTATACTATAATATATTTTAGGTATTTAACTTAACATTTTAACCGTGAAGTATCACAAGAATATTTCAATATTAAAATTTTTAGCTAGTGGTACAGTCATTCCTAGCTTTAAATGCTTCATCGGAAAACACTGATATATCAAAAGTTTAATCATGAGAAAGTATATAAACATAAATTGATTGTTTATAAATCTGATTACATTTTTATATCAATGAGGTTCTGTACTTGATTCCCAGAGTAAATGAACAGCAACTCTGATGTATTAAAACAATTAGAATTACCAAACCAGAAAAGAAGTTTCAAAACTACACTTAAAAATATTTTTAAATTTACCATAAATCTAATACATGTGGTATTCAAAGGAATTATTTTAGTTAAAACAATCTAATAAATGATTTCAGTTGAAGTCACAATTCTTTTAAAATAAAATGTTCTTATAAGATACAAGCCTGAAAGGTTTGCATTTTAAGTAAAATAAGACATTAAGATTCTTAGGGAAAATGGTTAGAAAAGAAGCTCTGTAAAGCCCTTCACCTAGTGTTTTTCATGAATAGAATCATCAATAAAAAATAATACCACCTTCACCGTAAGTAAAGGTGAAAGGTTTTCATTATTGGTTATTCACTTTTTGGGGGGGCTGGGGGTTGATAGCAGATTTGGAAGGAGTAAGTGATGTTTCTGAAACTTCCTTTATTTGAAATACATTACCTTTATTTGAAATACATTACCTTTCACTATTTCTTCAATCTCTAAGCTCAACCGGCCTACCCAATTTTCATTTCTCAACATGAAACCCAAAATGAACCATGGGAAAGTGCTGGCATATATACACATATGTAAAAAACTATTACACAAAACCATTACATTTTGGGGCGGGTGTCAATGTGATCATAGCAAGATAATTCAGAGATGAGTAAAGATCCTGAATGACACCTAAGACAGAGTGTTTCCCAAGTACATTCATGTCTGAGAAGGAAGGTGGGGTAGATGGAACATGTATCTAATGTCTACCTTTTAGATGCCAAAAGTGAAGGCAAACTGTAACAATCATTTGAGTTCAATTCAGTTGAACTCCAAATTAAAAAATGTGAGTGAACCTACAGGTTTAATAAATTAGTGGAATAAAGTAGATTATAAAACTTGAATTTTATAAATCAGAATGAGTCACGACAGTTTTAGGATCTATTTTAATGCCCTAGTTTGTGCCAATTTTTCTAAATAGAGAAATTTTAACCACTGGCATTTCAAAAAAAAAATAGTTTTCACTCATAGGAAAAAGTAAAAAATACACAATGATAGGTGCTCCAACTAGGATTTCCTGTGCTTTTTCCACTAACCCATTTTACAGGTTGAGTTAGTGGGAAAAGCACAGGAAATCAAAAGGCTCCCAGCTCCCAGCTCTCACTTCAATATACTGAAACATTTTGGTCATAGTTTCTTCAAATATAAAATGAGGGGGTTGGACTGTATCTTCAATATTCCCTACGACCTATAATGTTTCATGGGGGGCGGGGGAATTTATAACAATAGCAAACTTAGAAAACCTATGATTTGCAAGCCTAAAATGGTAAGCTAGAAAATTTACAGTGGCCTGTAGACTACTTATTGCTGTCAACAATTTTTTTTTCGAAAACCGTTTTGGTCTGGTACAGAAATAATTACATGTTATCTGTAAACAACGTAGAAAATAGAGATAAATACAATTAAGAAAAGAATGACCTATAGTCACTATCCCAAAAAACATCTGAGCTGTTAACGTAATACATGTTTCTACATCTATTGTATAAATTACTATAATTTATTGAATCTACTAGTTTTCAAATTTTTATATTTATGAGCAAAAACATTTTTTTCTCACATGTAACCTTAATATGTACAAGAAATAAAAGTGAAACACTACTCTGGTTGAAATGGTGATGAAGCTCAGGGTTTTCTGAGATGGTATCATATACTCTAAGAAGTACTGTTTTAAAACCATTCATTGACTTAAACAATTTTCTAATATTGGACATTTACAGTGCTTCCATTTCTTTTCATACGATACATAACATTCAGATCTTTGTGGACATTCTTGGGTATTTCCTTAGGATGAATTCCTGGGGGCAGGATTTCTGTGTCGTATGCTTTTAAGGCATTCACTGTCATGCCAACTGCGTGTGATGACCACCTCCGCACAAATGGGGGCCACGGGCGGAAGGCACCCATTTTCTATTCTGCTTGTTAAATGGTAACAAACCCCATTTGTAGCATTTGAATCAGATTCTATTTCTTTCTGACATATTTACTCATCTTTCTTATGGTGACAAATAGGTTGCCATTAAATGCCCTCCCTGAAGCACCAATAATTCCTTTCTGTTAATTGTCATTGGATACCTAATGGATTGGCCTTTTGCTGTCCTTGGACAATAATCTCTTCAAGCAGTAGCATTTCAGGACACCACATGTCTTAGTTTCTTTAAGTCCTGCTTCGTATGCATATAAGTTTTTGTTAATCTCTGTTCAAAGTATCCTCTCATCCTGGATTCCCAAAAATGAACAATATAGAACAGATTTTCAACTAAGAAGAGACCCTGGAGATCATCTAATCTGTGTTCATCATTTTATAGATGATGATACTGAGGCCCTCAGTGGCTCCCTTAAAGCCCAAATTGTGACACAAAGACAAATTATACATTGCCTCTGTTCCCCAAGAAGTTAACAGTCTCGTGGAGGATACCAACAAATAAATGAACAGATACTATCCAGTGTGATAGGCACTATGAGAGAATAAGGTGGTGCACATACATCAGAAAGGTCAGTTGGTGAGTTTTCTAAAGAAGGCAAAACTACCTGTACTTTTAAGGAAGAGGATGGGTCAGTGAGATAAGGACATGGAAAGGCTGGAGGACATCCAGGAAAGGGTCAGCATAAAACTTTGGAAGAATCTGATAAAATTCAGTGCTATAAAGAAGGAACATTAAAAAGAGGCAGAGGAGGTCAAAGGGGGATGAAAATCCAATGCCCACATGTTACAGAACTGGGTGAAACTTCATGGGTAAGGACTGTGGAATATTAAGAATAAATGTCCTTTCTAAAGAAATATATTGACTGTTCAGTCAGTATAGCCAATTGCTACCATATCAGGGGATAATCTTATAATTTCAAGAGAAGCCAGAAATCTCTCAATTTTTAAATTAATGTTGGTACCAAATTTTTAAGAAAACATGGACAAACCACAACAGACACATATGTGAGCTGAATTTTGCTTGCGGACTTACAGTTAATAGCCTCAGGGCTAGAGAGTCAGGCAAAGATCAGTTCAGGAAGGCTCTGTCTACTAGCCTAAAGAGTTTGCACGTGATCCTAAAAGCTGTAAGGACTCTAAAAGACAGAAAGTGATTGACATCTTAGAAGGATCACTCTGGAAGTTATGTGAAGTCTGGAAAGAAGCTATAGAACAAGGGCTTAAACCAACGCAGTGGCAGGGACCTGGAAAGAGGGAGACAAATTTGAAAGAGTCAAACCAGGAAGAGAGTTGAGTAAATTACACAGTTGACACTTGAAAACAGGTTTTCAACATCATTGCTCAATATTCTTGTAACTATACCATTATTGTAGGATGTCTTTTTAAGCGAAACATTCTTTAGTTTACAATTAAACTCCAGGGGAGATTCTTTGCAAGCATTAGGTTGAAACAGCAGAGTTTTTTTTCCCTATAGATATTATTAGTATAGTGTAAGCAAATACTACACTAAAATAAACTCCAGGAAAGAGGATAAAGAAACGAAGAAGAGATAGCCAGTGAGCACAGACTCTGACCACAGATAAAGCCCCTGCCTGCTACCATGCTTCATTTGGCTAACATTCTATGCCAGTTTAAAGTAAACAGTGTATAAAGAAATCATCAAGTATTTAGTAAAGGATTAGGAATATCTTACTCTATTTCTATCTCAAAAGTTTTATGACTAAAAATGACTCAATTTATTAGATTCTGGATCATCTACGTTGTGGTTAATCTCCGCATACCTAGTGGAGTAGACTACTGCTTTAATTTGGTTAGTACTTTTTTGGTTCAAGGAATAACTGAGACAACAAATAAGCAAGTCAAATGGAAAGTGAAGTCATTTGGTGGAGTGAAGTGATGTCAAATCTGAGTGTTTTTTCTCTTTACCTTCTGGATAGGAGCTGGACTCCCTTTGTCTGACGACCAAAAGGAGCTTATAAAAAGGCATTTGTTAAACATTTCTGTGAATAATAAAATCTACTCCCACTAGCTGCTTGAGGAAAAGATGAAAATGCTAGATTTTTCTTTATTAAACAAAATATTAATTTGTCTGAAAAATTATTAAAGAACTGCTGTTCTAACATTTCTGTATTACATAAAATTACAACGGTAAGGGGAGAACATAACATTTCCAAATTGTAACAGTTGGAAGTATGTTATATATTTGTAAGTTTGTAATAATACAAATATAGCTAAACTATGGTTTATTCTGATCCTCTACTCTGCTTATAGTAGAGGTGTCAATATCAATTTCATGGTAGTGGTACTGAATTTCTAATCAATGTTGTCTTGTGGTTATTTTTTAAACAGCAGTATTATGGTACTAAGAATATGCTATAGGTGGACAAGTCTTTGTATTTTATTGGTTGGAATAGGTTATCAGTGGTCAGCAAACTGCGGCTCGCGAGCCACATGCGGCTCTTTGGCCCCTTGAGTGTGGCTTTTCCACAAAATACCGACTTCTGCGCATGGGCCACGAAGTTTCAATCGCACTGTACATGAGCGCCCGCACGTGGTATTTTGTGGAAGAGCCACACTCAAGGGGCCAAAGAGCCGCATGTGGCTCGCGAGCCGCAGTTTGCCGACCACTGGGTTAGGTTATCCCACAGTAGCGAACGCCCCAATATCTATGACTTGAAATAACAAAGTTTTAATTTCTCATTCGTGCCATATGCCCATCAGGGGTGGCGGGGGGGGGGGGGGGTCCACTCTGTGCTGTCCTCATTCCAGGACCTAGGATGACAGGGCAACTACAACATTGCCAGTGACTATAGCAGAAGGAAAGAGAGTTCTCTGGCTTGGAAATTAACCATGACACTTTTAATCAAAACTTGCTGGTAAGAACTAGTCTCATAGCCTCACTCAACTGTATCTGTGAAGTTCAATTTCACCGTGTTCCCGGAAGGCAGAGAGCTGGAAATACTTCGTAAGCAGAACTTATGACTATCACAGTCACCCAAATAATTGCTCTATTAGGGTTTCATGTATTTTTGTTTTCTCTACCTAGCTGGGAGGTGAAGTCAGAACCTATGCTTTAAAAGGTTCCCCCAAAATTGTTCTGATTCAGTAATTTAAATTAGAACTACCCAATTTAAAGTGTGATTAAAATAAAGTAATTATGTTCTATTGGAACTTCCTTCCCCTAATACTCTATATCAGCGGTTCTCAACCTGTGGGTCGCGACCCCTTTGGAGGTCGAACGACCCTTTCACAGGGGTCGCCTAAGACCATCCTGCATATCAGATATTTACATTACGATTCATAACAGTCGCAACATTACAGTTATGAAGTAGCAATGAAAATAATTTTATGGTTGGGTCACAACATGAGGAACTGTATTTAAAGGACCAGAAGGTTGAGAACCACTGCTTTATATATTTTAAAATCCAGTTCTGATATAAAGTTAGTCTCCAGGAACAGATAATTAAATAGTTCAGTTGTACTGAGAGCCCAGAAAGCAACCACCTGGCTATTAAACTCAGATATAATCCATAAAATCGATCATCAAAAATGGACTGCATTCATTTTTCCACAGATGTTATAATCTATTAAAGGACAAAGCCTAGGACACTGACACTGCAATAATATCTCTCTTTTTACCTTTAACCTATTTGCTGTTTAAGGCTACACATTAGAAACCACTCAAGCACTGTTGCAGAGAAACACCCATTCATGCTGACTATTCTACTTTAAGATCATAACCATAAATCCCAAATATTTAGGACTCTCAAATCTTTGTCTCCAGACTGCTCTTCTTCCAGAAACTCCAGACTCATATATCTTGATATCTCTGCTTTGATGTTTGCTAAGTATTGCAAACTTAACCTAGCCCAAACAGAACTTTTTCATTTTCCAGCACTGCAAATGTGCTTCTTCCTCCGTCCTTCCTGTGTCTGAAAACTGCAACATGCACCTAGTTTCTCAAGCCCAAAACAGAAATCCTCCTGACTCCACCCTTCCCCTTACTATCCTAAGTAAAACCCAACAGCAAGTCCTCCAACTTGACTGCTAAAACAGCCCAGGATCTAGGATGTTCACACTATTTCCCCACGCAGCCTACGCCACTATGGACTCTCGCTGGGACTGCTGTAAAACCTCTCATCTGATGTCTCTGTTTTCATTAATCCCACCGCCATCCCATTTGCATAGTGAGAATAGCCATCATTTAAAGCAAACATCAGACCATGGCATTTCCCTCCTTAAAATTCACCATTACACTTTGAATGAAATTTAAAGAACATTGGCAGCAAAAGCCCTGCATGATCTGGCCCTTCTGGTTCACTGACCACATATTTACAGCATGTATTTCTCTCTTTCCCATTACAGGAGCCACCTCTCTATTCCTTCAACATGCCGGGTTTGGTTCACCTGAGCACCTTTGCATCAGCTGTTTTCTCCTGGACTTTGTAGAGAGGTCT
The DNA here is from genome assembly GCF_964212035.1 of Myotis nattereri. NCBI lineage: Eukaryota > Metazoa > Chordata > Mammalia > Chiroptera > Vespertilionidae > Myotis > Myotis nattereri. Next base: position 45,476,528 of record NC_138079.1, on the reverse strand, counting down.
GCTTGTTAGCTGGGTTCCCTTTAAATACCAATTCCGTACAGAGATCTTCCATGACCACTCCATATAAAGAGGTACCACCACATCTCTTATAGGTCACCCTCTTTTAATTATCTGAATATTTCTTGATTATCTGATATGTGCTTGTTTCACACAACTAGAATGTAATGTCAACTGTTACACTCACCGTCATACCGTCTGTGCCCAGATCTGTGCCTGGCTCACACTAGGTACTCAGCAAGTATGTGTTGAAAATTATTTATGATTTGAGTATGCACAAGTTACATATAACCAGCAAGCAAGTACCAACATTACATAACATAACCCTTCTAAATTCATCTTTGGCCACTTTCTAAATATTCTGGAATTTTCTATGATAAAATTATTAGATCACAAATTATTGAACAGAATAAAACATAAGTTACATGCTTCCATAGTATAACTTTGCCAAGACTAATTAACCTGACTTGAAAGACAATCTCCATTCAAAAATAGACAGTTGGGACAGTGGAAGGGGAAAATAAATTGAATAAGAACAAGAGCAACAGTACTAACTGATACTGAACATTTACCCTGTGCCTGGTACGTTATCTTGTTACCTCATTAATTTTAATGAGGTAGGTATTACTATTCCCATTTTAGAAATTAGAATATTGAGCCTCCATGATTTAAATTTGCTCATTTGTTGTCATTATTTTAGAAGTCATCCTCTTCCTCTAATGTTATCTAGTCAGTGATGTTTGATAATATATCATTTATAACTGTTATGTTTAAATTAACTGTATGGTAATTTAAACCATCCTTAGTTAAGGAAAAAAAGTAATAATTTAAATTTTTTTTTAATGAAAAAGAGGTAATAATTTTTAGTTATTTGTGCATATCTCTAGTATTCATTTTAGTTAGGCATTCCAAATGCACCTGGAACTATTGTATCACATGACCTCATTATTACACTGTTTAGAACAGATGAAATCTATTTAACTGTTTATATGCTTTATATGGTACCATCTATTACTTAGCCAAAACAAAAACAAAACAAACCTCTCAATAAATAGAAAATATTATTCTCCTGGCTTCCTTGAAATAGGAATATATAGGTTTGTTTGGTTTTATACCATTATCCCATAACTTCATTAGTTTGCCAAATGCATTTGTGACTACAATTCCCATTTTATTCCCTGTAGTCTGGAAATGTTATAGTCATATATTTTTGCCCTAGGCAGAACACTTTGTAAAATCAGCACTATATCCATAACAAATTTTGACAGTGAAAAAGTTGATTTTCTCTGTAGCCCATAAATAGAATATCATATATCTGCAAGCAAGAGAAACCCCATAACTTCAGATATAAATAAAAATACATGTTCAAAGGGAATATTTCTTGCGGCTGTAGCTAACGAGAACCCTTACGTGGAGGAAGGTTTTCAGAGGTTATAGTACCCCTTTCAGATTGACGACCTTTCTTAGAGTATGATTTGAAGATAGCTTACTGATTCAATTAAGTTCAAGAAAATTAAATAAATGAAAAGAAGTAAAATAATATAAAATTAATATTGTATATATCCATATACTCGAGTATATAAATATGCCAGCCTGGAAAAGAAAACTTTTCCACTTTTTTGTGAAATCAAAGCTCAAGACCACCAAGATTTATTTATCCAGCTTTTGTGGTAGGCTGATTTCAAAAGACAGATCACTTACTTTAATAAAGATCACATTTAATAAATACCTTTCAATAACTGATGAGGCTTCCCAGGTCTGTGGTAGTAAGAGGAGAGCAGCCTTAAGTGTTTCTCAGTCCATCACTTCCTTCCCTTTCCAATCACATACACTTATAATCACTATCCTTCTTCAGAGAACTCTTCCTGGAGTCCTATAGTATCCTATTCACTGACAGTCTGCAAACATTCCCTCCATCAAATATATGGTTTTCAGGGAAATTTCCCTAAAGCACTGTTCATTATGCCATTCTTTGGCTCAAAAACCTTGAACAGTTCCTTGTTGAATTCATGAAAGAAGTCCAAATAAATCAGCTTGGCATTTAAGTCCTTTGTGATCTGATCCCGTCCACCTTGCCAGTTGTATTCACATCTCTGTGCATCGCATGACATGGTCACTGGTCCCCTATCTTCTTCCATGCATTTACTTATGCGTTCTGGTACTCTGAAAGAAAATGCCTTTTTTTTTTCTTAAGCTAGGGGATACCTCAAGTTCTGTAACAGAGAGACCCAAAAAGCACCATGGTTCAAGTAAGCTAGACATAGTCTAGAGCAGTGGTCGGCAAACTGTGACTAGTGAGCCACATGTGGCTCTTCGGCCCCTTGAGTGTGGCTCTTCCACAAAATACCACGTGCGGGCGCGCACGTACAGTGCGATTGAAACTTCATGGTGATTGAAACGTACCTCAATCAGATTGAGGACGTTTTTAGCAAAGGCCAGCTTAGGAGTACCCTAATTAAGTTAATAACAATGTACCTACTTATATAGTTGAAGTTTAAAATATTTGGCTCTCCAAAGAAATTTCAATCGTCGTACTGTTGATATTTGGCTCTGTTGACTAATGAGTTTGCCGACCACTGGTCTAGAGGTAGCAGGGTAGTCTATGGTGGATATGCTGCCCTGTCCCATGAGATTGCCCAGGGACTGTGACTCTTCCTTCCTCTCTTGTTGCTCTGCCATCTCCTAGGATGTTTGCCTTAAATGCTAGATAGAAGACAGGCTGAGAAAGGAGAGAGACATGGGCAGTATGCACAATCGTTTTTGCGGACAGGACTCCAAAGTTGTATGTATCATCTCCATTCACACCCCTTGGCAAGGACTTTGTCACATGGCCAAATCTTCCTTCCTGTGTGTGTGGGAAAGGTAGCCTCTAGATTGGCAGCCACTTGCCCTACTAAAACTTGGAGATTCGTTCGTGAGGTGGTAGGAAGGGGGTCCTATTACTAAAAAGAAGTCAGGAAATTGGGTTGAATGATTAGTCACTGCATTATCTTTCTTTAATTTATGTATCTAGAAACTTCAATTTTTCTACAAAGACAAACCCAATGCCTTGGTCTAGCCAGTTTTCTCTGATCTTACCAAATGTCTGTATTCCACAGTCCTCCAAATGGAATATTGATTCTCACTCCTTCTTATTTTGACATAGCTAGTTTATACCTTAATACAAGCTTACTTTCATACAAGCTTAGAACATGAAACAGCCTTCACATCTATTGTGATAAACTATTTTATTTCATTTCATGATGTTTTAATATAAACCAAATACCTACTTAACATCTAGTTATATATCATAGTAGATGAATTAAGTTCTACAATTTCACTGATAAAATGTAAATTTTGAATATAGCATGCCAAATAATAAAAAATAAATATACCCATTTTTCTTTTGATATTGAACTATAAATTATGAACAGGGAGTCATTTCCTTTGATTAATAACCCTCTGACCAGGTATAATGAGTATTTACACTTTATTCTACATTGGTAAAGTACTTAAAATGTCTGAAACAATAACTATTATCAAACCAAATTTATAGAAATTTTTATGTAAGGAAGTCTTTTAAATTATAGGGGCATAATATATATGAAATATATGACAAATTTCCTTTATCTAAAATGCAGAAAAACTGTAACAGATTTCTATTAAAATTTTATCAAAAAGAAGTTCAAGTCTGTCAGTAATTTGAAATCTAAATGCATGTAATAACCTGAGGAAATTATAAGGCTTGTTCCAGGGTGAGTAAACCTGGAACACTAGAGGCCCAATGCACGAAGATTCATGCAACAATGGGCCTTCCTTCCCCTGGCTGCTGGCACCGCCTTCGCTTCGGTTGGAGCTGCCTTACCACCTTCCCACACTGCCCAGAGGCCCGGAGTGGCTTGGGCGGTGTGGAACCCTGTGTTGTTGCCATGGCGATGATGCAAGCATCCCACCCTGCCCCCCACCGCTCAGCAACTGCATATGCAAATTAAGCCACCATCTTTGTTGGGTTAATTTGCATACTCAGTCCTGATTGGCTGGTGGGAGTTGAGAAGGTATGGTCAATTTGCATCTTTCACTTTTATTAGTGTAAATGAATGTATTTTCATTTATAGTATAATATTTTAAAATTATGTTAAAATAGAACTTAAAATACATGTACTTACAAGACCACGCCTCTGATACATTTGATAATCATGTGTAAAAAAGCCATAAAGACAAAGTTAATATTGAATATATTTTTAGACAATATTAACATTTGTCCTTTCTGTATAGTTAAAAAAATTCACTCAGGCAAGCTTTATCTGAAAGTGTAATACTGATTTTATTGGCAAAAATATAATGTATATGATCAATCTTAATTATTTGAGTCACAAACACAATTAATAAATCATCTTTGAAGTGCACTGACCATAATCAGTATATTCTGGAACAAGTCCAAGGGGCCATTAATCAAACATGCAGAAAGGAAAGTGAGAGCCACAGCCTGAACAGTTAGGTAAACACAGAGTGAAGCTAATAAAAACCCAGCTCGTTTTAAAACCACTACGGTGTTTACTTTTGCAACTAAGATAAACATTATGATAAAATTAAAGTTGTGTAAAAAATGAGGTTTGCTCATGATGACCAAAGTTAACATACAGTAATTGCACATACATTTTATGTTCCTAATTTGACACTAAAGAAGTTTAAGTTCAGTTACCAAAAATCTTCAAGAATTAGTTATTTGAATCGGATAAATTATATTCTCTGTGTAGATTAAGCACACACACATTTCAAATATGATGAGGTTTAAACTAGAAAGAAAGCAATAAATTGTTATAAATTTTTAAGAATCAGGGGTAAGTATGAAAAGAGTTCTTTTTGAAAGAATAGAATGGCCAACCACCATATTCTAAATTGGCAGATGCAAATGATTAAATTGTAAAAAATAAGTAAGTTGAGTGAGTTGGAAATAAAATTTTCAATGATTAATAATATAAAATATGATAAACTACAAACACATATATATCAAATTAATCAATTGCTTTTAAAACCTGGCTTTCCAAGTGTGTTATTTTCCTCCAAAGTTATCTTATTGATTACTAAATAGAAGGAAAGAAGATTTGCTGAGCTAGCACATAAAGGGTAAGGGCTATTCTCATTTCCATAAGAATTATGAGGAAAGAAAACACTCCAGGGTTAAAAATTCCATAAACACAATTTCCTTCCCAGGAATAGGTTTCCAAGATTTGGCTGAAACCCCGGGGAAAACAGTGCTTTAAAAATAACAGTACATCATTTTCCTAGAGTGTCCTACTGCACTAGTGCTCTCATTCACATGATCTCATCTAACCCTCAGATTTATGTTGAAAGGTAGGCAGGAGGTATTATTAACCCAATCCCTGCACTAACAGAGCTGTACAGTTCTATCTCTACTGTGCTACCATGTAGAAATTAAACAGCAGTCAAACCTTACTGAAACTCATCATCATTCAACTATTAATAAATACTAGTATGCATATAAATAGAGCCTTACTTCATAGAATTGTGGTGATGAATGAATTAATGAAATTTAAGTACTTAACACACCTAGCACACAGTTATAAAATAAATAGCTATTACTGTTATTTTTGAGGCAGCATAATAAAGTAGTTATAACGTAGGGTCTTTGGAACAAAATGTAGTAGATTCAAAATCAAAGATGTGGCATTTGTTTTTGGGCAAGTTATCTAATCTTTCTAGGTGAGAGCTCCTTGATATGTGAAATAGGTATTGTTAATTGAGATAATGCATATAAAAGGCTTTAGTACAGTATCCAGGACATAAGTATTCAATGAATGTTAAGTATTATTATTATCAATAGATTGAGCTAATATATTATGTAAATATAAAATGCCATTAACAAAAATTAAAGGGCAAATGACCAACTAGGAGAAACAAGATTAATATTTTTGGAAATAAGCAGCTCTTATAAAACTAGAAGCCCAGTGCACAGATTTGTGCACTTTGAAAGAAAATTAATTAGAAGAAATATTTTAGAGGCTGGGGAGGGACCGTGGAGATTGGCCAGCAGGGGAGGGACCGTGGGAGGGCTCCAGGGCATGTCCAGCCTATCTCTCCCAGTCCTGATTAGCTGGACCCCAGCAGCAAGCTAACCTACCAGTCAGAGTGTCTGCTCCCTGGTGGTCAGTGCACGTCATAGCGACTGGTCTAACGGTCGGACGGACACTTAGCATATTAGGCATATATATATGACAAAGATCTCTAATGAAAATCAGGTAGGTTATGGATAGATAATAAACAAAAGATGAAGCTCCAATAATCAATATATACAGAAAAAAACGACTTATCGAATGGTTAAATACAAAAATTAAACAATAAGATATTATTCATTGATTATATGATTTAAATGATCTAAATGAATTGTTAAACAATAGAACAAAAGGCAAATACTGCCTGTGGGAGAATAAATTGTTATAGTTTCAGGAGAAGTTCTGGCAAAACAACAAAGCACTAGTAAGTACATATGCCCTCTTACCTAGTAATGAACTTCGGGGAATTCATTTTAAGGAAATAACAGTTATTTGTGCAAATTCATGTAAAGGTATATATAACATTTTTTGTAATACTACAAATATGAATAAGGCCAAAATTTAAAGTATAGGAATTGGTTAAAGAAAGTATGATACACTTATATATCTATTTCAACATATCTAAATTTCAACATATCTATTAAAGTTGAAATTTTATAATATATATTTAAATTTTAAAATAGAAGCCTACATCATAAGTGGTTTGTGCCTTGGTTTGCAAATAAAGTGTAGAAGAAGAGATCTGCCAATATACAGAGTGCCCTGGTGTCAATGGTGGTTGGCCCCAGGTGGGTGGGGTTATGAGTTTCCCTTTTGCTCATCATTTTGTTTCTGTGTGCTTTCATACTTTTTGAAGCATGTGCCACTTTTATGATTAGCAAACAAAGAAAATAAGCCGAATTTTATTGAAAACTAAATGGATTCCTTCAGAAGGTAAGTGGATAAACTGTGGCTCACCCAGACAATGGAGGGGAGGAAATACTGTGCTAAAATATGCTGTATCTTTTCCTGCTCCTTGTTGCCATGTGGACTATAAAACTGTGTAAACTTGTCTAATTAAACTATAAACTTAATCTAAGTAGTGTGTGTGTATGTGTGCTCTTTTACCACCTACCACTCACCTAAAATGTAGCTGTACAATTACTGAATGGCACCATTTAAAGATTCAGAACACACAGTTAAAACTTCTTCACTATAGTTCAAAGAGTAACGTTTGTGAAAAGTTTCACTTTCATAATATTTTAAGGTTGTGTATTAGACTCAGTTTCAGAAGACACCCATCACATAGAAGACTAAATATACATGTGGGCCTCACATAACAAGTAAAAATATTGTTAGCCTGAAGAAACAGACGATATAAAATTATCTTATATACATACCAAATTTTTTCTTGAGATATATTTAATGCCTAACACTCTATAATTATGGTAGAGAGGTTCTTATATTTTTAAAATCATTGATGTTTAAGAATTCTGAGAGTTCATATCCCAAACTAGGACTCTGCAGAATGTTACCCAGGAATGTTACTAAGCCTCTTTTGAAAGGAGATAGGGAGATTGCATGAAGGTGCTATGCTGAAGAACATTTTAAAAGTGATTAAACAAAGTTAAATAAATTATTTACTATGGAGTGTCTCAGAGCCTTCAATTTGTAAATCTCCAAGTTTGAGGGGTTGGAGCACATGGAAGTGTGGGAGCTATTAAGTATAGGGCCCCTGTTAAGATCTCTTTTATCTAGTTCTACAGAAATTAGTCTTTGAATAGTATCATAAAAAATAAATTCTGGACTTATTGCCATCTAACTTAAATAAACATCTTGACTTTCTTCCCTCTACTTATCCAAATCTCAGAGCTGGAGGCATTTTGTCCCTACCTATATATTGCGCTCATTCTCCAGACTAATGCTTTTCCTAGTTATGGATCATTTAAGGAGGAACATCTGCAATAAGAACTTTATAGTGCAGTTCTGGTAACTAATCCTATATGTTATATCCCTGTTTGACTCCCTGTCTTAGTTTACAATATAATCCTTATTTGGTTGAGGCTTGGGTTTGGCTTTATTTGTGGCCACCCTTCCTGGGGACTGAAGCCCTGATTCTGAGACAAAGTTTTCATTTATAGACCCTTGTTCAGATGTTAATTTCAATATCTCTTAAAACTAGTTTCCTTTCAAGAAAGAGAACCTACAGAACTGAGAAACAAAACAGCTAGTCAGAAGAAGGTAAAACAGAATTTCCAAGCAGGTTGAAATGGGCTGAAACATGGGCTTGTTACATTGCTTGAAGATGTAACAAGCAATAAAGTTTTAATTAAATCATTTTAGCTGAGCATTCTGTCAGGCGGTCAATTTTATTAACTATTTGCTAATTTCAATGAGACTGGGACATTGACTTAATTTAACTAAATAAGTAAATAATGAATGGACTAATTAATCAATTTGTAAAGTGATCCAACTAGTCTAACTGGCTACAACTGAACTCATGCCCTATCAACAGAATGCTATTAATAGGCTTTTAATGTGTGCACTCTTTTTAGGATGTTGGAAGAATTAAGAGCTCTTAAATTTGAAAATATTTAAATGTAAAATTCTTCCTTGATTATTATGTTGTATGATAAAGCATGACCTCATTAAAAATTTAAGCTGGTGCCTAATAGAGCCGGAATGTAGTGCTGTTTCATTTAGACACATATTGTGCCCTTGTATATTAATAGAGAGTAATTTCACAATGTTCTTGCTTATACTCAGGGTTTTATTATATAAATATGAAAGTAATATCACTATTTCTGTAGTCTTTGTCAGCTGGTTCATTTTGTTTAACAAATGGAATTAAAAAGTCATACTGAACAATTGTGCAAAACACAATTTCAAGTGATGTAAGATAGAAAATAGCAAGGAATGCACAACATATGGTTATGTTGGATAATAACAGTGTTGATGCTAGCTGACAGAACAGGATGCGTATTGTCCAAGCATAATCATATTGTGTGAATTAGTCACCCTAAATTTTTTAATGAGTATTTATCAATGTATGCCAGATTTAAGGATTTCAGAATCTTACTAGAAGTGAGAAATCATCAAAGTTCTAATAATATTCCTGAAAAATGCATTTACATTTACCAGTAAAAAGGTAAAATGGGAGTACAATTCTGCACCTCAGTACTGCTAACACAGGCCAATTTTAGCTATTATCCCTGTGAGCACTCAACATAAGTTTCAGTATGTTTTCAATTTTCTAGTTTCCTGTGTTTCAAAAGGATGAAAGTTTTTATTATTGGGAATCCAAAACTGTACAACATGAACCAGTTTGAAAGCAGAGTTAAAAAAGAGAAAAAGAAACTAAGTACATTAGTTTCAGATAATTTTAAATTATAATAGCAAAGAAGATGACCAAAGTATTAGAGTTTTCTAGTCAATCTGATATTTTTAAAACTCTTAAGAAGATTTAAAAAACTACATCAAAAGGTAGAAAAAACAGGAGAAAAGACCTTTGTGATGTGAAAAACAGAAATGCTATCATGTTGTGGACGAAAAGGGGCCACATGCTAACATGCCTAGCTCAGGGAAGGCCTGCATGTCGGCCTTGCAAACTCAGAGATCTAAAGTAACCACAAAGAATGGTCTGAAATTAAAACTTTAAACTACAAGCAGTTTATGGTTGGTAGTCATGTCCTAGGCCGGTATCTTCCCTGACAAAGGTCAATCTGTATCTGTCTATTGTCTTTTGTATCTAGGATAACATTCCTTTGGAATGTCAGGGTAATTCCCCCTTTTCTAGACCTACCAGTGCACCAGGTCTGAAACCATAAATCCTCTCACTGTTTGATCATGTTAATTGTTGACTGTTAACTATCCTGTACCCACCTATGTAAAAGATGTATGTATCTATCATTTTACTTTTCATCCAATCCCAGAAGTTTCCCCACTTTGCTTTCTCCCATCTCCCTAATTTATCAGCAGTGAATTTAATGTAACCCACTTGTATCCTCAGTGTAACCCACTTGCATCCTCTCTTTTGATTGTAATGTATAAAATAAGGTGCAAAGCTGCCATTCTCCAGAGCATTATCTCAATCCATTGAGATTTTGCTTCCCGGCAATTGTCAACAGTTTGGCTCACAAAATAAACTCACAAAAATCCTTCACAGGTTTGTTTCTTACATTAACACTACATACAAAGAAAGGCTGAATTTTTAACCAAGGCTACACTACCACCTTGTTCTGGCCTCTGAGCAGCCCTCATCCTCATTTCACTTCCTTCCTTCCGGCTCCCTTCACTCCCATCACTCACATATTTCACCTGAGGGCACACTCACAGGCCTTTCCTCTACTTAAGCACTCTGCTCTCTAAACTGGACTAAACTCCTCTTTATCCTTCAGATTAGAGATCAAATGAGGATTCCTCAAGCCATATCCCCTTCCCTATGTTTCCTCTAAATTCAAAAATCCTTCAAAACGTTTCAAATATATATCTTCGTAATGATATAACTAATGCTTGCCTTCACTCAGACGGACTAAGCTTTATGAGATCTGGGACTGTGATAGTTTACTCATCAATGCTCCCCAAGTGCTCAGCATGCAAGCATTCTGTAATGAACGGTAAATGAATGAATGAATAAATGAACAAGGGAAAGTCATAGTCAGATTTTTTTTTTGTTCTCAACAAACAGCAGTATCTACTGTGCATATCCTTAGTCACTGTAAAATCATGTGGGGAGTCTTAGGATGCATGCAACCTCTATTGAGAGGAAGAGGATATAAAGGAAATAACATTGTGAGAGTCTGACAAAAATGTTTCACATCCAGTATATGCCTACAATTAAAAACAAGTAATGAAGTCAGGCTTTCCAGGTAAATTAAATGGGATATAATGGTGAATAAGCCATGGTAATATGAATTATAAAAACAAAACTTTCTGTGCAATCTTCATGAATTTTGATTGCTAATAACTAACAAACATGTGGTTTTTTGCTAATTTGTGTTTATGTTTTGAAAGTGGTAAATTGATCAAAGTATAATAGAGTTAGGGGCCAGTATCTTTTCACCCCTAAGTAGCAACCTACCCACATCTAGGAGGCTACAGCTAAAGCACAAAAATCTAACTGATAGACATATTGTTGATGAGAAATTATCAGAGTGAAAAGGTGTTTAGGAAGGTAGAAATAGGTAGTATTTAAATTTAACAACATAAGATAAAGGTTCATCATCAGTGCTTGAGCCTGAAGGAACACAATGATATAACTAGCAGGCAATTAAAAAAGCTAATATGGTTTATATCAACCTTGTAAGTAAAGTACACAAAGTAAGTATTGACATGATCATCTAAACATGGAAAAGAAACACATTGCCTTTAGCAAAAAGCCTAAATGAAACATTTAGTCTTTCATTCTCCCATCATTGTACCATGCATATAAAAAACCTGTTTAAGCAATATATGTATTCAGAAAATGTAGTAACCTCAAAACCTTATATTTAGTTCACACACTGAATAGAAAGACTTAAGATACAGCTCTCCAACATAAAAACAAAATACTTCATTATTTCTCAAGATCCTGTAATCTTTATCAGACAAAACAATTAGACTAAAAGATCCATGAGGACAGGGTTCTGTCTATTTCCTACTCTCCTGAACCATCAGCATCCAATATTATACCTGGCACATAACTGATATTCATTACTTATTTGCTTACCACTTGACTGAATGAAGTACAGTCTGAATATTTCAAAATATAATTTTCCCCCCCATATTAACCTATAGGACTAGTTTGCTTACTCTAATGTTTTCAAATTGGAAATATTTTTGATTCATTACTTAAGAGATAATACAATACTATGAACTCTATGGAGCTAATTAATGAATTTACATAAAAATCAACCTGTAAGAGTACTGCACACTGGGTTTTTACATAGATTGTCTAAAGACATAAGGGACCCACCATAGTATGCAAATGGCATTTTCAAGTACTAGTATATCAGGCCAATTGTAGAGAGAATAAGTCCCCAATGATAAACAGACAAACAAAATAATTCCACTATTAACTGTAAAATTCTTATTTCTATGCAAGAAACTCCTTTTGGTCAGGCTGTCAGTTTCCTAAGGCATGAACTTCATGTGCTTATTTGGCATCCTCATGGTCTATACAGAATTCTAAAACTTTTTACTCTCAGGACTCCGTTACACTTTTAAAAGTTTTTGAGGACTCCAAGAATTTTTGTTTATATAAACTATCCAAAATTAACACTGAGAAAAATTTGAAATCTTTATTAATTCATTTAAAAATAAAAATAAATCCAGAATATGATAACACAATATAGTCTTTATTAAAAAATCATTGTATTTCCCAAAGGGAAAAAATCCTGTGTAGTCAATGTTTTAACACTTTTACAAATCTGTTTTATGGGTGGCTTGATTAAAAACTATGGAATTCTCATTGGCTTCTGCAGTCAATCACAGGGACATGTTATTTCAGTTGAAATACATGAAGAAAATCTGGCCTCACACAGGTATAGAATTGAAGAAGAGACACCGTGTGGATCACCACAAACACCTTGGGAACGCTCTGGGTCCTCATCATTCCACACTTTGAAAACCACTGGTGTGTAATATCATGTCATATAACTATTGTTCAATAACAATTTGCCAAATTAATGAAAAGTTTAAAGAAAAAGAATTACATTTTTAGGCATACATAAAATATGCATCTTTGTTTTTTGTTTTGTTTATAAAATATATTGTCACTGATTTTAGAGAGGAAGGGAAAGGGGAGAGAGAGAGAAAAACCTCAATGATGAGAGACAATCACCGATCAGCTGCTTCCTGCACGCCCCACACTGGGGACCAAGCCCGCCACCTGGGCCTGTGCCCTAACCAGGAATCAAACTGCGACCCCTCAGACTGCACCTTTGTTCTTTTACTCAACTGATAAAATTCCTTATAAATGCTGACTGTTTTGCTGCAATAAAATATTTATTAATTCAACTTCTCAATTCATTACAACTAAATTAGGATGCAGATTAAAGGGAGGGTAGTCAAAACTAAAGAATGAACTATAAAAATAAAAAATGTGTCTAAATTTAAAAGAAATAAATAGATGACTAGAAAGACATTTTACATAAAAAAAAAATTGTAAGCATAACCAAATCAAGTGGTCACTTTGAATGCTGTGTGGGTCTCTTTAAAGCAGTAAATTAGATTGAAATACTTTATTAAAGTATTTCAAACTGGATTCTATTATTTTTAGTATCTTATATGTCATTTCTAATTAATCTATAAAAACCCCAAGAAAAACTTTTTGCTAATATTTCTGACACTCCTGACTTAAATATTAATAGGAATTAACTGAATACCAGGGAAAATATATGGACTTAAACATTTTATAATTTCCAAAACCATAATTTTTGTTCATTAAAAATAGGCTTAGATTCAGAAATTGGAATATAATTTTGGACTAGATATTAGATTTTTCAATGTCATCTCACTATTTTGCAAAGAATAATATGACTTACTTTTCCTTTTCTTCAGGCTGATGTTCCTGAGGAGCCATCTTAGGTTCTGTCCCGAGATTTTTTCCCATCCGCTGCCTCCTCTTTCTACTTGGTGCAATATCAGTGACATCAGGACTTGAAAGAATGGAATCATCTCTTCTTAAAGTAGCTAAAATAAAATGACATAAAAATGTGATCCAACAAAATTTTGCATATAATCTGTAAGTAAAGAATCAACTTGCTGCTTTAGCACAGATATAAAGTGACACGAAGTATAGCAAAACTATTTTTTAACAAACTATACAGATTTGAAGTGAACCAGTTACACAGTGTGTTTTACTTTAATACTAATATAAAATATAAGGTATATTGTATACATGGAATAATTGGGGCAAAATGGTCTTTGCCTATCTTGGGCAACAATCTTTCCAAATCATTATAGGCAGTTTGGTCTCTCAGTGCTGGGACTAGATAGAAGCATGTCAAAGGCACCTCTAAAAGGTATCTGGATGGAAAAATAATGCCACAGGAATAATATAAATCAAATTGACACTAAACAGCACTCACCAGCAGGAATGGGAAATTCTAATAGTGATCCAGGGGTACTCACACAGATTTTTCCACTAACTGTGAGCATTGAACACAAGAGAAATGTAAAAAAAAAAAAAAAAAAAAAATACTAATAGATGTCTCTAATGTAGCCAAACCATTAAATTGCCTCTGAAAGTGTTTGATACACATGAAACAGAAGCAACAATAGAAACATGCTGGATTCATATTCCTTTATTCTCTTATAAACAACTTAGTTATAAAGAACCTTAGGGGAGTTTAGAATTCTTTCATCTAATACACAGTATATTCTGTTCTAATACATATTTCTATTAAAAAAGAGCTCCTTGCTATTGGTAAATAATATCAATATAATTTGAACTTTGGATGTCCTGCCAGTTCATATGCTTTTTTTCTAGCATGTTAATTGTTAATAGTGATCAGGGACAAGCTTTCATCCCAATTAGAGAAAGACTTAGCAATGTATAGAGGTTTAAGGAACTGAAGAAAAGTGGCTAAAAATCTAGTGCAAGTCCATTGCTTTAGCACAAATAGGGGCAGGCCTAGTGAAGCTAAGAATCCTACACTTTTCATAAGTTTAGCTCTATGCTAACGCTGGAAATACAGCTGAACAAGCTGTGAAGACTTTTCTCCCTGTATCTTGAGTCAGATACTTAATTTTGATGAAACTACTGGAATCAAATGTATCAATAACTCTCATCTCCATTTAAGAGAAAGTGTGATGGAAGGGGTTAGCTGACTGTGATGCTGGGTGCAAATGTTGCTAAATAATTAATGGAGTTAATATTTTTATTAGGATTGTAATTAGAGAACTAACAACAACCTAAAACAATAGATTTTGTGTGGCCTGCCAAAATCTTAAAATTTCCCCCATGAGTTATATTATTTATGGTATATAGTACTGCAGGAGTGGATTTTAAGGCACAAGTTTATCACATTCCCGAAGAAAACACTGTATTCTGAGTCCTTGCTGTGCAGTCATGCTTCTCTGAGTGACCTGAGATAACTTGGACACAGTTGACCAATCTCTTGAAACTCTTCTTTTTAAAATTTTTTTTCTTAAAATAGATACCATTTTTGAAAACATATGCTGGTTACCTTGCTGTAGGTTTTATATCTGTTATTAATATTTAACTTTGTGAAGTACTTACTACCTTCACTTATTAGGAAACCAAGATAGTTAAGTAACTTGCCCAAATCATACAGCCTTTGTTTTTATAATTTATCATATGACAACTTAAAAGTTTTTCTCCCTAGTGGGTAAATTAGTCTTTGATCAAATATTAATTGAATGCCCATCAAAGCATATTTTAGTTTCCAAAGCTGTTTAAGTTATCAGGACACATACGTTCCACTATATTTTTTGCGCATTACTTTTATTATCCCTGAAAAGTATTTTTGGAGTAAAGAAGGGTAAATCTAAGAAGGGTATTCCTCTGAACACATTAAAACTGAATGATTTCCTTACTTTTATTAAGCTAGGATGTGACTAAGGAAGAAAACTGCAGTTTACTGATTTCTTACCCAGTCCGCTCTCACCTAGAATTGTTTACTCAGTCACATAAGCAATCAACAGAGTACAAGCTTGTCTATGAACAGAACCAGCAACACTGTGTGAGTTAGAGGAAGTTTCAATTATAGATAGACTTGATAAGTGGAGCAAGACTGCATTTGATGGCATGTTGGACATCAAGGAGGAAAGACTATTCAGTTTAAGTTAAAATGTATGGTAAATTAAAAAAAAAATAAAGTCACCAAAAACTTCTGCCACTCATTTCAAAAACTCTAAACAATGGCTTACACATTGGCATCCAAAAGGATGTGTTATACGTGATATGGTTATATTATTTGTTGTAACATCTACAATTTACTTTAAATACAATATTTACATGCGTATGTTAGGCAAAGTGAGCTATAACCCAGGTGTGGCTAGCATCTGATACTCAAAAATACACAGACCAGAAGCAGTTGTTGGTATTTGGATAACAATTCCCATACTCTTAAAGAGGCTACTAGAGGCTCTCTGTGCTCTGCGTCTCAATCAACACCTGATGATTTACTAATCAGTATACTGAGTGACAGAAATGTGTGTACCGCCTGGTGAACACAGGGCAGGAAAACAAGCATGATGAATACTGCCTATGAGTGAAATTAAAGGCATTCTAGATATAAAGATTGGCTAAAATATTTCAGAGATCATCTCCACCATTTAATGAATAGGTTCTAAGCACCTGTGAGGTCTGTTTACTCTTAAAGGTGATGCCCTGTGTTAAATCTTAAAGTGGTTTGGTGTCTAGTTATGAACTCTGGACAACTGCCGTTTCCTGAAGCCAGGGAAAACTGCCTGATAATTCATTATCCTGCCTTCAGAATAAACACTTTATAGGAGGGAGTGACTGGGACACTTAAAATTTCTTTAAGCTTAGGGCAGGGTGGTGAATTATTGTGTGCTTACTTGCTAGTAAGTATTTAGTTGGTAATTGTCTGTATGATGGGAGAACAACCTGATAATTCATTATCCCACCCTTCACATTTCTTGGTGTCCACCATTATTTGCCACAAAGAATCACAAGTTGTGTGTAACCAAGTGTTTCAAGTCAGTCCAATAGCACCATTTTCCCCCATTCTCCTGACAAAGGTTCCCTTTTGAGTTTTGTAGCCACTGTCATGGCGAAAGGGGCTAGCACACAAGCCAATTACTTTTGAAACTGAACATGTTCTTTTTGGTTTGTGTTTGCACCATGGGAAGCAGTTTTCCCTTTAGTTTATTATATACATGTACAAGCAAGCTGTAAGATATCTTAATTTACATATTAATTTAAAATAAAGATTTCATAGCATTTATATCATCTTTAGTAAAAGGGAAAATGTGCCATCCTATATTTTCCTCTCCACCCCTGCAATGCCAGAAACCAGGAAAAAGAGGCACTATTCCAATACCTGGTACCTCAGCATTAAATTGCTCATTGCAAACAGTCTTCACATTTGAACCCATCCTACCCCTGTCCTCTACCTGTGCTAATGCTTAGTCCTCTTTTTACACTTGGTCTCAATGCTGATGCTTTGTGTCTGTTCTGACACTGAATCCCTTCAGCAATGACTCTGAGTTTCCAAACAAGCAAAGCTGTTTTATATACAACAGAAGGGATCTGATCCACATCTATAAGAGGTCAAAATGTCTATTATTATTTCACAACCGTACATAAGGTGGAAGTTTTCAAATCTAGGCAGAAGTGTATACATTTGCTGTTGACTGGGAAGCTTTTTCTGAGATTCCACCTCCAGAATTCTGTCTTTAGTATTCATCAGTCTCTGTCATGACAATGCGTCTTGCACCATTTCCAGGAATTTTTGAAAAAAGGAAAACAAAAGAAAAAAATGATTGCCAATTAACTTACTACAGCAGAAACACTCATTGGCAGAGCTGTGGGATGAATTTCAAGTTCTCATTAGGTTCACTGAACCTAGAAAATGGGGCTCTTTACAGAAGCCTGGCTATTGTGAGAGGTGGCTCCACAGAAAGCCACACTTCTTCCCATCTGACAGAAGAACTGCAGGAGCCTGGCAGCCGGACTTCAGGCAGGACGGACGGAGGGCTGGCTCCCTGGGTATTCTCAGTGTCCAAAGGAAATGACTGTCAGCTAAACTGCGGGCGACCTGCATAACTACCATGAGTTAAACTACCTGGTAAACTTAAGTCTCTGACCATTAAGCCCTTAAATCTCAGTATTTTTTAAGATATTTTCCAGGTTTATAATTTGTTTTATCAGGGTCTCCTTATTATCTCCTCTCTATGGATTTTCCACCTCTTTATATGACATATAGCTTGACACACCAATTCTGTAAAACTCTAAGAGAGATTGCCACACTTCATTCCATCTCCCCTCCCCAAACACACACACACACCTCTCTCCAGCCCCTGAACAAAACAAAAAGTTAATGTCCTGAGGCATGTTATTCATGGCAATGGCTACTTAGCTCTTTGGTTAAATTACTGAATAAAAGAGGCCCTGATCTTTAGGTCCTTTGTCCATGAAAAAAATAAATGTATGCTGTTTGCAATAGGCCATATGCAAACAAAAAAGTTTCAGTGCTTCCAATGCCTATAAAATAAAGCCCTAAGATCCTAGCCCTGCATTCAAATCCCTCTACAATGTGATGGTCACCTACCTCTCTAGCCATACTTCCCACAAATCTCCTAACCACAGTATGCAAATTATTCCAAGGGCCCCAGGGTTCCACATCTTCCTTTTTGTCCCTTACTTTCTCTGTCTTGAATGTCCTCTACTCCTCTATAGATAGGCTCACTGAGTGCTCCCTTCCAGCACAGCCCAGTTCAGCCATTTCAGTCATCTCGAGTAGTTCTAAGCCACTGCAATGTCTCCTTTCTCTGTGTGGCTTATAGTTGAACCACTCATTTTATCTCATATAGTTATTCTTTGTAAGTATACCTTCTGTTTCTCCAATTAGATTACAAACACCCTACAGCTAGAGGGCATGCTTTATACTTTGACATATTCCTAGCATCACTCCATGGTGTTATACATGAGAAAATGGAGACTTGAACTCTTATTTTCAAATGTGTGTCATATTTTTAAATCAAAATGTAATTCCTACGGACCTCCAGATGAAGTGCATGAAAAAAGCCAAATCAGGACTAGATCTGGGTCTCTAATTCTGCCACTTACCTTTGGCATATTACAGAATTTCCTTAAGTTCCTCACTGAAAAATATATGATTTCACTTATATGTGGACTCTAATGTACTAAATGAACTAAAAAACAAAATAGAGATAGAGACACAGACAGAGAGCAGGCTGACAGTTGGGGGATGGGCTGGGTGGTGGAGGAATTGAGCAAAAGAGAAAAAACACTTAGACATGGACAATAGTGTGGTGATTATGGGAAGGGGGGAAGGGAGACAGTAAATAGTGATAGAAAGAGACTTGACTTGGGGTGTTGAACACACGATACAGTATAGAGATGATGTGTTGTGGAACTGTGCACCTGAAACCTGTATAATTTTGTTGTTCAGTGTCACCTCAATAAATTCAAAAAAAGAAAATAGCAAAAAAATTATATGTTAACCATGATTTCTGACATGATTCAATGAGATAAACTGTTTTATAAATTATAATATCAAAAATATTTGTTATCAGCATTAAAGTATTATTAACAATATATGTGTATCCTTACAAAAAATTAAATTAAAATTCACTTAGATGCGTTTGAAAATCTTTTAGGTTATCTTCTATAGCTTCTTAGAGATATACAAGCAAAATAATAATAAAAAAGTAAGATAAATGCATGACTTTAGAAATTCAAAATAAACCAATTTTCATAGATCTATCATCTGTTATAAATATAGAGTAGCCAATCCACTATGACTGTTTTTGCTATTTTATTCATTTATTCACTTCACAAAGACTTAAGTCATTTTGTTTTACTTAAAAAGATATAAAATAATGAGGGAAAAACAAAAATCCAAACCTTAAAATACTACTCAAAGTAAATGTGCCACTTCATAAAACATATTCTTTCTTTCACCAGAAAAAACACCCAACCAAAGCCTTTGGATATCCTGTGTCTCTGCAGCCTGTCTTACTGACAGGCATGAAGATAAACCAAAAAAAGGAGCTGAGATAAGGTTGGTAAGACCATACTTCAATGAGCAGTATCTTAAAGTGACCTATCTTACGGTAGTAAATTTCTAATCTTACCAAACAAGCAAACTTTATTTTGCCTCACCATTCATCAAATAGGTCTTTTTCAAATCTGTAATCAATTGCTACCCAGTTTTCACAATCTAATCTGAATAACTGATAACCACCTTACACAAAAGGTCAATAGTCTAACCTAGTAATGAGCAATCACCAAAATAAACCAATAATTAACATCTCACTGAACACGTAAAAGCGTGTGTGTGTGTGTGTGTGTGTATCCATGTAGCTACACTTTTCCAAAAGTCAGGCTACTCTTTTAGCCAGAATAGCTAGAAGTCAGACTTAATGACAACATGACATTGGGGTAACCTAAGAGGTCATCTGTGGAAATCCAATGCTTTCAATGTCAGAAGCAAGGTGGACCACTAAAGATAAAGTACAGACTCCAGAGATACAGTATTAAAAAATAATAAGTTGAATATATTAAACATTGTTCTACACTTGCAAAATAATCTGATTTTTTAATTTAAAAAATGTAATGCCAAATTAACTGTTAACTTAAGGATTCTATCATTCCTTCACTTATTCAACAAATATTTATTGCACGTATTATATGTCAAGCACTATCCAGCAGACACCACTATGTATTCCAGAAATTCATAACTGGATAGGGCAGAGGGACACACTGTTTGCAAGAAAGCCATAAGTTACACAAGCACTTCTAAAGGAATTAATTTGTAATTTTTAAGGTACACAAAGCATTCTAATCTCTCAATTTTTTTTCCAAATTAATCTGTGAAGTTTCTTTTTTTTCTCATTATCAAACACTAACTATAACTTGATTTATTACAACATCCTTAGTAGAATTACTACACTTGTAATAATATTTGTAATATTTATAAGCTCTGTGATGGTAGGAACTAACTGTGCTCTATTCACTGTTAGTATAAAACAGACTAGCACAATCTCTGCCACACACTATTTCTGCGATAAATGTTAATTGATTGACTGATATAAATTCTTAAATACTAATAGAGTTAATAATAAATAGCTTCTTAAAATTATTCTTAAAATACTACACTATTGGTTAGCTATGCTTGCTGTTGCCAGTCTAGTTAACATTAAAAAAAAAATATTAGTAGGAAAAAGCAGCTTATGAAAGAGAAAAATTAGCCTCCAATTTATATAATTTTGTAGTTAAAAATAAAAAACCTTATAAAGAAGTTTTAATGGTTAATACATTTTCAGAAAACAAAGCTACAATTTCCAGCTTTCACCAGCTTTATAAAAGGGCCTCTGCCTGTGACCTACGTCATAAATGTTTGGAGCCAACATAAAGCTTTTATTGTTGTACCTGAGTTACAGGTATGGTCTTCTGTCAACTTAAGACTTTTTTTAGTGTTTTCTTCATAGAGATTTAAAGGTTTCTGAAACTTTCATTCTTTTTTAAGTGGGTAGATTTTTAATAAAACCTAGGCCTTTTACAGAGCTAAGGATTTCATTGAACTAGTATAAATGTAAACACTGGACAAAAACAAATAAAATATAAAACCTTTTTAAAGAAATGATATAAGGAATTATTTATGTATGTATGTATGTATTTATTTATTCAAATCCTCACCCGAGGATATGTTTCTTATTGATTTTTACAGAGAGAGAGATGAAGGGAGAGAAAAAACCATCCATGTAAGAGAGAAACATTGATTGGTTGCCTCCTCTTTGCTTCCCAACCAGGGATCCAGCCACAACCTGGGTACATGCCCTGACCAGAAATCGAACCCGCAACCTTTTGGTGTAGAGGGCGACACTCCAACTAAGTGAGCCACCCCACCCAACCAGAGCTGTTTATTTTTAAAAATAATGCACTATAAGCATTTTATTTGCTGTGACTGTAGGTTAACTGGTTACAACTAGGACAAGGTCACTAGTTTAGCAAGTCAAATCAGAAAAGGATGGAAGTGGCAAAAGTGAAGTGGTGTGTAATTATGATGAATTGGATAGATAAGAATCACTAATCTTGGGCACAAATCCTCTCTATGAAAAATAATAGAAAGATAATTTCACAGTTTATTTGACATGCCAGACTTTTAACTTTATTTTCCCAGCATTTGCTTAATCTTTTTAGAAAAGTTTGGACTATTTTTTTTAATTGAATTTATTGGGGTGACATTGGTTCATAAAATTATGCAGGTTTCAGGTATATGATTCCATAACACATCAACTGTATATTATATTGTGTGTTTACCACCCCAAGTCAAGTCTCCTTCCATCACCATTTATTCCCCCTTTCCCTTCTTCTACCTCTTCCACCCTTCTTCTTTCTGGCAATCACCTCACTGTTCTCTGTGTCCATGAGTCTTTCTTTTACTTTCTTTGCTTAATCCCTTCACCCTTCATACCCAGCCCCCAACCCGCCTCCCCTCTGACAGCCATCAGTCTGTTCTCTGTATCCATGAGTCTGTCTAACTTTGTTAGTTTATTTTGTTCATTAGATTCCACATATAAGTGAAATTATATGGTACCTATTTTCCTCTGACTGGTTTATTTCACTTAGAATGATAATTTCG
This sequence comes from Myotis nattereri, assembly GCF_964212035.1. NCBI lineage: Eukaryota > Metazoa > Chordata > Mammalia > Chiroptera > Vespertilionidae > Myotis > Myotis nattereri. Next base: position 45,454,198 of record NC_138079.1, on the reverse strand, counting down.
GTACACTAAGAAAAAGTCTTCTATTTAGCTTCTTTATACTTCTTTACAATAAGGTTAATGATATAATTAAGTCTTTATGATATAATTAAGCCAGTTTGTAGTGGTTCTATGAAGAGCTAAATATGAGGCTAAATTTCAGAGGCTTTGCTTGAAAAGTGTGGAATGATTTTCTGAAAAGGAGGTTTCCTGGTCTGCAGTGCTAGACACATTGTCTCAACTAGCTCTCAAACCAAATGTCATGAAGGCAATGCTTTCACTAAGAAGGATTAAGAAAAATTCCTTGCCAAATGGTAAAAAAAACTAAGATAATGTTTAAGTGAACTAATATTACAGAAATATCCTACATCTGACTTTGTTATCAATGTCTGATGACTGTGAGTAAATCATGTAATACTTCTGTGAAAGTTTTTTCTTTAGTCTATAAAATTAAGTTAGAAATGTTATATCAAATAGTTACACCTGTTATAAAAATGCCAATGCTATAATTTAAGTTATTATGCTTTGCAAAAAGGATTATATTATCCGAATTCGGTAAGAAAAACGAAATGCACTTTCAGACCAATTTGAAGCACTTTTAAGTGACTATTGTGTTAAATGTCTTGCCCAAATGAGAAAGTTTTTCTTTAGAAATTTCATTTCCAAACATCTGTAGGCTTTTATTTATATTACAGTTTCATTTTATTTACTGATAGTTTTGTTTTCAATAAAAACCTTGTAAAGTTTTTATTTTTAAAACAAATATTTTGTATACTATTTTGTCATGATACTCAGAATTAGACAAACAAGAGCAAAATTATTTGAAGCATTGATTTGACAAAGAGAATAACATTTGAGAAATTAATTACAGTTTATTATTAATGTACTAGGGGCCTGGTGCATGAAATTCGTGCACTGGGTGTGTGTGTGTGTGTGGAGTGTCCCTCAGCCCAGCCTGCCCCCTCTCACATACTGGGAGCCCTCAGGCGTTGACCCCCATCACCCTCCAATCACAGGATCGGTCCCTTGCCCAGGCCTGACGCCTGGGCCAGGGGCGTCAGGCCTGGGCAGGGGACCCTCATTTCCCCCCATCACTGGTTCTGCCCCCAGCCCAGGCCTGATGCCTCTGGCCCAGGCGTCAGGCCTGGGCAAGGGACCCCCAGACCCCTCCGATTGCTGGCTCTGCCCCTTGCCCAGGCCTGATGCCTCGGCCAGAGGCATAGACCCCCATCACCCTCCGATCGCCTGATCGGCCCCTTGCCCAGGCCTGATGCCTCCGCCAGAGATGTCAGGCTTGGACAGGGGACCCCCATCTCCCCCCGATCACTGGCTCTGACTCCCGCCCAGGCCTGAGGCCTCTGACCCAGGCTTCAGGCCTGGGCAAGGGGACCATCATATCCCCCCAATCCCCCGCTCCGCCCCCCACCCAGGCCTGATGCCTCTGGCCCAGGCATCAGGCCTGGGCAGGGACCCCCAGCTTCCGGCGGTTGCAGGCTCCGCCCCTGCCCAGGCCTAACACCTCTGGCCTAGGCGTTCAGCCCAGGCAGCGGGGACCTGCAGTGGCAGCGGGGGGCGCTGCGATCGCGCGGGCTCCGCCCCGCCCCTGCAGGACGCCTCTGGCTGAGGCGTCCAGCCCGGGCAGTGGGGACCCGCAGCTGCAGCGGCCCCGCAATCGTGGGCTCCACTTTAGGCCCAGGCAAGGGACCCCTAGCTCCTGGGACTGCCAGCTTCGACCTTGCCCAGCTCCCATCGCTGGCTCCACCCCTACTTCCTGCTATCACTGGCCAGGGTGGAAAAGGCACCTGATTCTCCGATCATGGCTGGGGGGCAGGGCAAAGGCGGTCCCAGGGCCGCCTTTGCCCTGCCCCCCCCCCCCCCCAGCTCTTAGCTCCCCCCTGGGTTTCCGATCACTGTCAGTGGCAGGGGGCTTCTTCCTGCTTTCCCTTTCGCTTCCCTGCATTGTGCCTACATATGCAAATTAGCCGCCATCTTGTTGGCAGTTAACTGCCAATCTTAGTTGGCAGTTAATTTGCATATAGCCCTGATTAGCCAATGAAAAGGGTAGCGTCGTATGCCAATTACCATTTTTCTCTTTTATTAGTGTAGATATTCTCTACATTAGACCTTATATGTGTAAAGTTTGTTTACCATGCTTCATCATCACTGTTAGCAATTGTTGCTAGCAATGTGCTAACTTTCCCTTTCAGCATGCCATCTTAGCAATGTGGCTAAGTACAAACCCTGCATAATGCCACTGTCCCCCTAACTTGCCAAGAACCAAATTTGAAATTATTTTTGATGCCTTCCAAAACTCTCCACTCACATCCAATCAGCACCTTGTAAAAAGCTCTGAGATCTGTCTGATAACTCTCTGTACCCTGTACTTTCATAAGATCTTGCCTAGACTACTGTTAGAGGCTAAAAAATTGCCAAAGCAACTCCAATTCATTCATTTCCAACAAAATTCCTGAGAGAATTTTTCTAAAACTGCAAAAGATCAAAACTTGTCTTTTCTCCCTGCTTTAAAGACAAAGGTAAAAATCCCTAATGCACTTTAATATCTCTTTCTTTTCCTGGTTCAACTTACTTTTACAGCCTTACTGATTTTTGTCTGATGCACCATCATCTCTCTCTCTCTTGGATTTTGCACATGGGACCTTCTGCCAGAAATAATGTTCTACCGCCTAGCATTCAACTTGCTAACTCTCACCCTCCTTGATATCTCAGTAAAGATCTCACCCTCTCAGGAAACCTCAGAAGTCTTATTAGATTTCTCCCCTTAGTACCCCCACAGCACCTTTACTCCTCCTAGCCCTGCAGTATAGAGAGTGATTATGGTCACAGACTAAGAAAAATGAAGTTGGAAAAAACTGTTTTGGGTTCTTCTAGGAAGTATTAGATATAGTGGGGTTGAATCTTATTGTAAGCCAGTGCATATGGCAAACAATCACAATTAATCAAAACAACCCTTGAAAATTCCTTAAATTGCCCAGCAAATACAGACAGTAGATATAACACTGTATGGTAATAGTCACACACAAATATTTAATGAATACCATATTATAGAGTTTCATAGAGAAATTGTATGCAGAAAGAAAATTACGCAAGGTTTCCAATAACCTAAACCAGTGATTTTCAACCTGTGTGATGCAAGAATTTTTAAAACATGCAATACCTGACTATTTAGTGAGGGGCCTAGTGACCTCTTTTTCCTTAGATTGTCAAATAAAATAAAATAAAATGACAATAGTCAGCACAACAATAGCTGTGAATGAATTCCAGTGTGAATGAATCAAAGTCATACCTATTTTTTTTGGTCAGATTGGCAAAAAATATATATATTTTGCGGTGTGTTGAAGAATTCTAGTAATTATGTGTGCCATGAGATGAAAAAGGTTGAAAATCGCTGATCTAAACACTTCAGTATAGAAAGATCCAACTTGCTAGCTCTTCCCTTTAATGTATTCATCCTGTCTTCTGCTCTGATACTTGCTACAGCAGGGCTCTCTATGGTCCCCAATCAATGTTTCATTGTTTTCTGTCCCAGATGAAGATGGCATCATCTTACTCACATAGCTACCATTTCTTTGTCAATAGCCCCAATTCTTAAAGTTACTCATACTTGTTCATAATTTTTCCCTGTTAATATTAACTGATCAGGCTTAATAACTACTTGTGGACATACACTTGTAAAGTGGAATAGTCGGTAATCAGCAGAACTACTTAAACATGTAATTTTCTTCTCCCTTTCTAAAAATCTATATTTTTCTAGATTTTACTTTTTCATTAGATCACAATAATACAAAATAATTTTAGATCCAAATTATTTTTTTTAAATTAAGGAAGACAGCAGAGAGAAGAAGAAAGAGAGACACAGAGAAAGAGTGAAGAGGGGAGAGAGGGAAAGGGAGGGTAAGGAAGAGAAAATCAAGGAGGAAACTTTTACTGAATTGTCATGTAATATAAATTTGTATTTTCTTCTTTTCTGATCAAATGAACTATTTTAAAATATCATTCAAACAATTTCTCTGTCCATATATTTTTAGATAAAAAATTATTCCTTTTAAATACGGATATCAAATGAACATTTTAAGATTGAAAATTTAAATAAATTGGTACATTTTAACACCCATGAAACATGTTATAAAATTATTCAAGCCCAACCGGTCTGGCTCAGTGGTTGAGCATGGACCTATGAAACAGGAGGTCACGGTTCAATTCCTGGGCAGGGCATATGCCAGGGTTGCAGGCTCAGTCCCCAGTGGTGGGCACGTGGAGGCAGCCAATAGATGATTCTCTCTCATCATTGATATTTCCATCTCTCTCTCCCTCTCCCTTCCTCTCTGAAATCAATGAAAAATATATTTAAAAAATTATTAAAAAAGTAATTTAACTTCTCATTTATTTTCTATTTATTAATGTGTTATTTCTATGATGACAATAAAGATTATATTCCTAGGCTTCTAGTAGCTAAACATTTCTGTTTTTGTTTATATTTTAAAAAATTATTTTAAAATCTACTAACTCTAAGTTGTTACACTAAACATGACAAATCCAAAAATGAATAAGGACACTTCCTAGACTCCCTTCTTCAAGTCTATACAGAAACAGCTTAATTTCAAAAGCTCTTGTTTCAGTAATTATAATAAAGAAAACAAGGTGTCCTAATGATTTAAGCCATGAATAGTTTTTTATTACCAAAACACCTGTTGCTATTTCCAAACCTATTTTCATTAAATACAGAAGAATGTTGACTTTGTTACCCGAAGACATCAAAAGCTAAGAAAGAAAGAAAAAAAAAAGCTAAGAAAACAAACTTCTGTTGACAGAACCATTCTCAGAACACTTTTCTCAACTCATGTGATTTTAACATGCTGTTCCTTCTCAGGATGGGGTTTTTATTAAGTGGTTTACATTAATGTTTCAAGCTGGTGTGATTTATCTTTACTATGTTGCTAATATATAGCCATGTTTGATTTTTTCAAAACAGTAGTAGGGGTATATTAATAGGGATATAGAAAACTAGCCTCAGCAAAAAACAACTTCTATAAAGCTGAATTTAATTTTATCAAACCTCATGTTTAAGATGGTTTAAATTTCTCAAGAAGAAATGATTGGTTTCGAACACTGAACAACAGCTGGTGCAGGACTATGCTTCCTGAAATAAGGATAATACAAAAGGTGAGCCCAGGATCACTCTGTCCTTCTGACTGATGGCACTTCCTGGACCTCAGCACAAGGAGGTAGATGGAACCCAAGCAGAGCACAATGACTGCACTCCGTTGAAGGGGCAGAAATTAGAGTTTGGAGCTATTGAAATAGTTGGAATTTGCAGGGCAGAATACCGAAAACAGTACACAAAAATTGAGCCCCCCAAAGGAGTCACTTTGAGTTACTGGATGAATAATAAACTGTACATGCACAGGGCAGGACGTAAGGTCCAGCAGAAAACAGCTACTGATGAGCAGAATAGAAAGTCCTGATGTTACATACACATAGAGATGTAGAACTTCTGACTGGTGGAGTAAAATGCCACCAGTCCAAAGCTGAAAATGCTGAGTTCGGTGACACCCCTAAAACGTCTGGACCCACCATAATTAAGCATGAAAAACAAGAAAAAGGACTGAGCTTATGTGCCAGTAAATTAACTGTTTAACTGTTAAATTCAACACCCTTCAAAGGAAGATAACAGACTCTTGACGATATAGAACTCTTAATGCCCAGTGTACAGTATAACAAAACTTACTAAACATGTAAGATAGGAAATTGTGGTCTATAATAAGGAAAAAACCACTAATACTTCAAATGCATGATGTGAAGAGTTATATTCATTTTTCTACTACATTCACCATTGTAAAATAGTAGAAATTATGAAAAATAATATCTTGGCCCTGGCTAGGTAGCTTAGTTGGTTAGAGTGTTTTCCCCATACATCAAGGTTGTGGGTTCCATCCCTGGTCAGGAAACATACAAGAAGCAACCAAGCAACCAATGAATACATAAATAAGTGGAACTACAAATCAATGCTTCTCTCTCTCTCTCTCTCTCTCTCTCTCTCTCTCTCTCTCTCTCCCTCTCCTCCCCTCCCTCTCTCCTTCTCTATTTCTAAAACCAATCAATAAATAAAATTAAAAAAAGAAAAAATGTATTTAAATTAGTTACATACCTTCAAATCCAAAAACATTTTAACTTTACACATTATCTCAAAAAGATATGCTCTAAGAGCTTGCCCTCATCTGCCACATCCCACTGTTGTTTGTTCCACTCTCCATTAATTTAGACTTCGTCAGTGATCGGCACATAGCAAGGATATAAGCTTTGCAAATCCCTGAACGGCAATTTTCTGCTTGTATCTAGGAAGGCTGGTTAGGTCAACAAATCTGTCTTGACCTTCCTTTCTCTACATCATTTAAATGTGCTTCCAGTTTCTTAATCTATTGCCTCCTTTATCCTGCTGACAACAGTATTCACGATCAATACTCTATCTGCTGATATCTCTTTGCTAGATCTCATTTTCATTAAATTAATCTGCAATCCTTTTCAAGGTATCTATGTGCAATAGATTTCCTTTTTTCATCCTTGTTATGGACTGAACTGTGTCCCCTAAAATTCACCTTAAAGTCCTAACATCCACTATTCCTCAGAATGTGACTGGGTTTATAGATAGGATCTTTAAATGGGGAATTAAGATTAAATGAGGCTATATGAGTGGGCCCTAATCTAATGAGTGGCATCCTTATAAGCAGAGAGACACCAGGGATGGGCACACACAGAGAAAAGGCCATGTGAGGGCACAGCAAGAAGGCAGACAACAGCAAGTCACGAAAAAAGCCTCAGGAAAACTAAATCTGCCAACACCTTGATTTTAGAATTCCAGCCACCAGAAATGTGAGAAAATAAATTTCTGTTAAGTCACCCAGCTGTGGCATTTTGCTATGGTGGCCTTAGGAAACCAATACATTCCTATATTTTCATTTTTGCTGGAGCACTCACTCAATCTCCTTACGTTTGTGAAACTATTTTAATGACACCACATCCATCAAAACATCATTCTCTCCCCTTGAGGTAAGACAAGCATGTAGTCAGAACACTTACCAACCATTGCTATTGTTAGACTACTACTATATTATTACAGCTCAGTCTTTAAAAATGATGTTTGATTTTAAATGGAAACAATATATCAGTAGAGATATAGAGGTAGGTGTGTATGTGTCTTGGTTAAAAATACAAATAGCAATCTGTTGTTACAGAAATCAGTTTAAGAGGGAGCCATATATGATACCTAGGTTTCAACATCAGTTTCCCTGCTGTGTATCCTTGGGCAAGCTATATATCTCACTGTGGACAGTAACAGTGCCTATTTGCTGTGATTTAAATATGTTAATATTTATAAAGCACTTAGTCTGGCACATTAACTGTTATATAAGTACTTGCTATTATCAAGGAAACTGATTTTGGATGGATTGCTAAGGGAGTAAGTGTAGCAAAAAGGACCAATGTAATGGGAAGATTGAAGTAGCAAGAGTTGATTATATACATATTAGAAATTTGGAGGAAAATTAAGGTTAGATTCAATAATAATTTTAAGAATGAGTAGAGCAAGCAAGATAGAGTTTTTTTATTTTTTAAGATAAATGAGAATCAGACTTGTTTACAATCTCATAGAAGAGAGTTAGTGAAGGTGAGAAAATAAGCACCAATAAGGCAAAACACTGAAACATTACGGGTATCAAATAATGTCTGGGGCAGAGTTTTTCAAACTGCAGGCGTAACCCATTACCGAGTTATAAAATAAAGTAGATGGTAACCAGATTTAAAAAAATAAAAGTCTTAGAGAATATTCATGAGATATAAACTAGGGTAGGTAGTATTTCATAAAATGTATGCCAGTTTTACACACACATTCAAATGTGTATGCTCACTGAAATGTGAAATATATTACAGTGAGGCTCAGTAAAAAATGTGAAAACCTTACTGTAGAATAATAAAGCATTTTTTAAAAAGAAAGGCTTCTTCTGAGATGAAAAAAATAAAGATCCATGAACTGGGACTGGGTATTATTCTATTTAACAGAATTATTTCAGTACACTATATTCATTACAAAAGAAACAGATTCATGTAAACTTATGTTGTACTTCTTGGATTTTAAAATAAATAATATGAGTGCAATTATTTAACAAATGCATTAATTTAAAAATCTAACGACTCAAAATTTTATTTTCTTTATTTACTTTGTATTGTTGAATTTTTTTTTTTTTTTAACATAAATCACTCATTGAAAGTCCTGTCGGACAGTCACTAGACACCAATTAAATATACTTACTGCTGTTCACACACCTGTATTACCTATTTTGAGTTACTTTAGAAACCCCTCAAAAATAATCTGTTTTTTCTGACAGGGCCCTTAGGGACATGTGTAAGGACTCTCAGTATCTCACAGTACTGGCTCTCCTTGGTGACCTTGCCAACTTATGCTGCTGTTAACTGTGACAGAATCTACCGTAGTGTGCTTTCTTAGCTCTGGATAGAATTCCAACTGTTTATGGGATTTTTTAAAAAAATCTGAGGTCCCCAAAGCACAAATTCGTATGTGAAAAATTTTAAATCATTAGTTTGATTACTAGTCTTACCATCTATCTACTAGTTTAAGATAGGAACCTAAAAAGTCAGAATGCCCCCATTCATGTGGAATAAATCATCAAGTTCTGTTAACTCTAGTTCTAGTTCTTAATCAAGTTCTGTTAACTCTAGATCTAAATAGCTCTCAGTTTCTCCCCTCTCCATCTCAGAGGACACTATTTTCTCTTGTTTTAATTCAATATTCTTTTAATTCATTGCTGCCTTCTAGGTTCCTCTTTCTGGTCCATCCTCCACACTCTAATGACCTTTATCTTCCTAAAAGATTCATGCAATTGTATCACTCCCTATCCAGCTCATTTCTCACCATGCTGCCTCCCTTCCTATTCTTTTACTCTTTTTAAAAAAATACCTTCATGCCTTTGCACATGTTATTCTCTCTACCTGGAATGCTCTGTGCTTCCTTCTTGGCCTGCTCACTCTGTAGCTCTTCTACTGACTCTTTAATTTACAGTTCAAACATCACTAACTCTGTGTATACATCTCAGATGGATTCAGTCATTCCTTCAGTTTTTACCTTCATCTCACTTACATAGCATTTTACATTTCATTCATTCATTGTTCATTCACTGAACATATATTGAGTAACTTCCATTTCATACACTTGCTACTTTGCACTGAAATTAAATGTTTAGCTATTTCTTTCCTCAAATACAGGATGAATTCCTAAAAGAAAAAGCTATTTAATATGTGATCCCTGGAACCAGATATCAGGCCCAACACCTAACAGGCATTTAACAAATACTGGAGTAAATAAATTAATTTGGTGCTTTTTAACACATGATTCTCTTCCACAGTCCAATCATTTGTATTCTTCCCAAAAAAATTTAAAATTCATGCAAATAGAATCATTAGGCCATGAATTATTAATGGCATAGTCTAGTGTGAGCAGGAATTAAACATCTTTTCTAAAGAGATATCATTCTACTTATGAGCTTTGACATCTACATCTATTTGTCGTCTCCTAGCAACTAACCATTTCTTAAGGAAAAAGTTAACCCTATTTTGTCTAATTCCTTACACTTTAAAAAGTCTATATCTTGAAAACTTTTACAATCCTGATAAAATGGTTTAATATTTTTATTACTTATGAATCTGAGAACCATATAGCTAAAAGGTATGACCTAAGCTTTTTTCATTGACAAAACTAAATTGATTCATGGAAAAATAAAATTTCAACTTCATCAGAACCACTTTGCAAATATAATTCTCTCTTATTCACCATATATACAAATAGATGAACACTGTGTGTCTAATAGTATTTATTATTACATTTTTCTAACCACATTCTTTAATGTTTATTTTTGTTATTTAAAATAAAGCTGAAAATTACACTTTACTAAAGAAAGAGCTTTGTGAGCATTTGGTAACATCTATTGACCCAAATAAGCATGAAAAGAATTACTAGAGCACAGCAGCTTTGTCCAATTTTGAAAGTGGCTGGGGGTACGAAGGCTCATTGTTTAGCCTACCAACTCACATTTCTCTGAAGCCTGGTAAATCCCATCCCAAAATCAAAAAGCCCTTGTTCATCAGACAAGATCTTATCTACTGAAAGCCACCACTATGTTTCTTCATAAATCTCTTATCAAATTTTACTAAGATTAAATTCCAGGAATATTTTTAAAATATGTGAATTACTAGAATGAATACTATTAGCATATTTTAAAATATTTCTGAAAATTTAAGTAAAAGAGTAATATTTATTTGCATTTAACAGTAGTACTCTTCCCATCACCACCACCACCACCACTAATAGTAATAATAGTAATTACTAATAGTAATAATAGCAATAATAGTAATAATAAAGCTATATTCAGCTAATTTTTATTGAGTATGACAGGTATTGTATTACACTAGAGGCCCGGTGCACAAAAATTTGTGCACTCCGGGGGGGGGTGGCCCCTCAGCCCGGCCTGTGCCCTCTTGCAGTCTGGGACCCCTCGGGGGATGGCCACCTGCTGGCTTAGGCCTGCTCCCTGGGAAATTGGGCCTAAGCTGGCAATCAGACATCCCTCTGGCAGCCCAGCAGCCCTCGGGGGATGGCCACTTGCCAGCGGGGAGCAGACCTAAGCTGAAGTCGGACATCCTTAGTGCTGCTGAGGAGGCAGGAGAGGCTCCCACCACCACCACTGTACTGGCAGCCATCAGCCTGGCTTGTGGCTGAGCAGAGCTCCCCCATGTGGGAGTGCACTGACCACCAGAGGGCAGCTCCTGCATTGAGCGTCTGCCCCCTAGTGGTCAGTGTGTGTCATAGTGACCAGACATTCCCAGTCTTTCTGCTGTTAGGGTCAGTTTGCATATTGCCCTTTTACTATATAGGATAGAGGCCTGGTGCATGGGTGGGGACTGGCTGGTTTTCCCTGAAGGGTGTCCCGGATCAGGGTGGGGGTCCTGCTTGGGTGCCTGGCCAGCCTGGGTGAAGGGCTGGTGGCTTTTTGCAGCTGGTCACACCCCCTTCAGGGTGGGGGTCCCCACTGGGGTGACTGGCCAGTCTGGGTGAGGGGCTGAGGGCCGTTTTCAGGCTGGCCAGTGACTGAAGCTCCCAGCCTCTCCATTTTTTCGTTTTATTCTGGGATTTATTTACCTTCTATAATTGAAACTTTTTTGTCGTCACTGGAGCTGAGAGCCTGGCTCCTGCTCGCTCCAGCTCTGTGGCCATGGCCTGCTGAAAGCAGGTATCTGGGGTTTGTTTAGCTTCTATAATTGAAACTTTGTTGCTTTCGGAGCTCAGAGCCAGGCCGCAACAGGCGGGGAACCTTGGCATCCTCCATCACTGGAGCAAGCAAGCCTCCTGCTCGCTTCAGCTGCGTGGCTGCCAGCCGCCATCTTGGTTGGATTAATTTGCATATCTCGCTGATTAGCCTAAGGGAGGCGTAGCAAAGGTACGGTCAATTACCATGTTTGTCTATTATTAGATAGGATTATATCCTATATAATAAAGAGCTAATATGCTAATTAGACCGGACAGCAGAATGACCTTTGGGAAGGACAGTGGGTGGGGCAATGAGGCAGCCGGGCTACCAGGGCCAAGGGCTGTGAGGGCTGAGCCCCTTGCATGAATTTTGTGCATTGGGCCTCCAGCATAATAATAATATTAAATGATAATTAATATATAATACAAAAATTATATTTAAAGAGGCTTAAATTTAAATATTTTTAAAACTATATAATTTCCATTAATATAGTGCCCCTTAGCAATAGAAATAAGGTGAACCAAACATTTTCCTGGAGACAGGAGAAATGTTATTGCCCAGGATGATCAATTTTATAACCATTGTAAGTTTCTTCTTGACAGCACTTCTAGTTACACGTTCGATAGGCAGAATTATCCAATACCATAGGGCTTCCCAAAAATCAGATGGAGGAAAAGAAAGCTATGATTTAATCAGTGAACTACTGGTATAGTTCCTTTCAGAATTATTCTGATGGCAATAGGTAGAAGAAAACTTAGGAAAACCCTTCTATCAAATAGCATTAGAGTTACCTCCTGACACACTTTCCCTGACCTCATTAAAGAACAAACAGTAGACTCTAAATGCATTAGAAAACTGATTGAATTTGTGGTTATTTAATTTTCTCCTTAAATTTTATAGATGAGAAAAATTAGATGCAGAGAAGTTAGCAAAAATGCCTTGATCAGAGAAATACTATTGGTAACTACAGCTGAAACCTAGGTTTCCATAGTGCTGTCAACAATTGTGGCATATATCACAATTTAACAGAAGTTCTAGGAAGTAACGGTTTCTGGATAATACACAAGTGCAAGAGACAGCTGTCCTTTCCTGGGAAAGGATGAGTTCTCCCTAAAAAGTCAGTCAGTAAGCAAAAGATCAACCACATTACAGTATACCAAATTGATGCTTCAAAAGGGATGTCAATTATTAACTACTAGAGGCTGAGTGCATGAAGTTCGTGCACTAGTACGTGCACTGGTAGGGTCCCTAGCGGCTGCCGGCCGGGGCCTCCCTCCCTTTCCCCGGCCGGCCCTGCCCCCTGGTCAAACTCCCGGACAAACTCCAGGTGGAAGGGACAATTTGCATACTATGCTTTTATTATATAGGATAGTAATCTCCTCAGAATCTGAGGATGAGAAAGAGTAGAGGAGGCTCTTCTCTCTCTGGATTCACTTCCAAAGAAAATCAGAAGCACCTGGGTACTTCCATTTGCTTACTGTACAGACAGACATAGGAACATGTGGTTATCCAAGTCAAAGTTTAAGAACTAAGTAGAATTTATATTGACATCAAACTTATTAAACTATGAAGGGTTCTTTACAGATTGGCCTTTTCTGTACATCTAATTAAGTTTTTAAATGATGTCTCAGTAACTTTTTATTTTCCAGATACTAAATGACAATCTTTGTTTTTTAGTTCTTTAAAATATATATTTATATATATATGTATATAGAGAGAGATAGATTAGATAGATAGATAGATAGATAGATGGATAGAAACATCAATGATGAGAGAGAATCATTGACCGGCTGCCTCCTGCACGCCCCTACTGGGGATCGAGCCTGCAACCTGGGCATATGCCCTTGACTGGAATCAAACCTGGGACCCTACAATCCACAGGCTGACACTCTATCCACTGAGCCAAACCAGCTAGGGCAACAATATTGTTTTTTTACTTCAATATTCTTTACATTAAATCTTGTCAGTTCACCCCCATAAAAGAGTTAAGATTTGTTTAACAATCAAATCCAGTTATTATTTGATAGTAAAAGAGCCTAAATAACAGTGCATAATTATGTAGGACAGGCTTTGTTATCAGTCACAAGTGAGTTCAAATGTTGGCTATTTCATTTACTCATTGCATAACCTTGGACAAATTACTTAACCTCTCTGAAATTGAGAGCTATAAGGCCTGACATTGATCGTGGTCAAGATTTAAAGCACTTAGCCCAGCATCCCATACAGAGCAGCACAAAATCAATGTTAGTTTACTTTCCTTTTTGACCAGAAACTTAGTAGACTTAACCATCTTGTTCTTTTTTTAAAAAAAATTTATTTTATTGTTTAAGGTATTACAAATAGTAGTACATATGTCTCCTTTTTTTCCCCCCATTGACCTCCCCCCCGGCCTCCCCTACCCCACCGGCACTTGCCCTCCCCCTCACCCCTGCTCCCAGTGTCTTGCTTTTGTTGATGGTGCTTATATGCATGCATACAAGTCTTTGGGTTGATCTCTTACCCCCGCAACCCTCCCCTACCTTCCCACTGTAGTTTGACAGTCTGTTCGATGTTTTTTTTCCTCTTTCTATTGAACAAGACTTGATTACAATAATCCTAGGCATCGTATTGTAGACATTGTTTTGAAAGGGGGATAAGAGGTTATCTAGATGGATGTGGACCAAACTCCACAAATTCAATTCTTAACCCCAAACTGAACAAGTCATTTCAGATGAAAGTCCTAATGCTCTAATGCTTGGTTTTTCACCCTGAGAATTACCTGACAGCTCAGCTTCTGCTCCTGGTTTTTAACTTTAGGCCACAGTTCTACTAAAGACCTCTGTGGAGCACTCCCTAGTAATGTTTTTCGTAGATCTTGTATGGAAGTATTAGGACAATTCAATCTGACCAAAAAATGTTGGCTACCCATTAAGGGCAAATTCTGGGATGCAAGAGTATAACCAGCCGTGGGCAAACTACGGCCCGCGGGCCGGATCCGGCCCATTTGAAATGAATAAAACTAAAAAAAAACCAAGACCGTACCCTTTTATGTAATGATGTTTATTTTGAATTTATATTAGTTCACACAAACACTCCATCCATGCTTTTGTTCCGGCCCTCCGGTCCAGTTTAAGAACCCATTGTGGCCCTCGAGTCAAAAAGTTTGCCCACCCCTGGATAAACCGTGGTTTTATCCCTTTTCTATAGGAGCTCACAATCAGGCAAATACACAACTAACTACATCAGTGGCATTTGTTGTGCATTTTTTAATTTATGAGAACTGCACTAAATGTAAAAGGTGATTTTGGTGAATTGGTTGATGTAGAATATTGTAACTGTTTATGTTTGTGAAAATATTTTATGGCGGCATAATTAGTTTGCACTCTGGCTTTTAAAATATTTTAGAATATGGTTTCATGGAACAAAAAGAATAATGAGGAATAAAAGTTTTATTTTGGGGTAGTGTCCAACAAAACAGAGATTTAAACTGGGCTGACCTGCAGATGAAAGGAGTATATTTTGCAGAGAAAGTCATTAAAAACACCTTATTGCACGTTGTAAAGTCCAATAGCAGAGGGAATTGTGACTCATTTAAACTTTAACAAATGACGAATCCGTGTGAGTGGGTCTCACAGGCAGTTTATAATCAATCATAGTCAATGAATCTGTAAGTAAGTGGCACGCCAGCCAAAGAACAGAAAATGAATGGAGTCTTTTAGGCTAATTTGGATATAACACAAAGTTTAAATAAGTGTTATGAAGCTTAGAGAAAAACAACTAGTATAAACCATAATTTATCCTTCTGAAATAAGTAGGA
Source organism: Myotis nattereri (assembly GCF_964212035.1). Taxonomy (NCBI): domain Eukaryota; kingdom Metazoa; phylum Chordata; class Mammalia; order Chiroptera; family Vespertilionidae; genus Myotis; species Myotis nattereri. The sequence goes on along the minus strand of NC_138079.1, from coordinate 45,439,093 downwards.
AATTGAGCCAAATAAAAGTCATAACTGCAGGGCTTTGTTTAACAATATTATGATGCTAAAATAAACACTGAGTCAGTTCTGATTTTATGCCAGATAATAACAATGAAAGTCCAAATTTGTCCACATTTTACTAATGGTATTTAAACAACATGGCAGGAAAATGAATTTAAAATAATCCAATTAAACTGCATTTATTGTGTTCATCTAAATATATTTAATTATACTGTGAAGAATTCATTCACCACTTAATGAACAAGTGTTAAAAATCCTACTGTGTACTGTGTGCAAGGCACTGTGCTAGGTGATGCAAAAATAACACAAAATCAACTCAACTTCCTTTTAGAATAGAGAACAGAGAGTATGGAAAACAAAGAAAATGGTATCTACAAATTTATTTGGAATCTATAAACTCCTTCTTAAAAGAATAACATCGATTAGAAAAATACTAGTCCATGTGCTCTACAGAGTGCAAATACTTTCATATATATTGTTACTATATGGCTTCAGAATCCCTGCCTGTTGTAGAGGTTCAGGAAGGGTATCCTGATCCACAATAATTAAGGGAAGATCAGACATGAGCTCTCAGCTCACAATATAAATCTTTTCCATTAAAATAGGCTATGCCTCTCACAAACACTATTTTATTTGTATGATGCCGACCTACAAATAAGAAAGCAGCATTAGAATGTGGGAGCATCTAAAACATGTGGGTTGTTACAATTTAATGTGATATTTAAACAAGCATATATAATACAAAAGCAATTCTAAGCATAAAGGAATTCTTATAAGAAGGTAAATTTTCCTCTTCAGAATTACATAAGATGGTGATTCAAGAGATGTCAAATTATCCTTCTATGTGAAAACATAGATTAGTTCTTAAAGTATTTACCTTTAAAAAAAATTTTCTTCTTAACTAAACATGAAGTCAAGAAATAGAAAGATGCTAATAAAATGATGGCATCTTTGTTTTATGTTTCTAAAGCAACACGCTTATTTTGAGTTACAATGAGAATGCCAATGGTATTCTGATCCGTCAATCACACTCTTTGTAACATGAGCTGTAAGCACTTAGCATTGAAAACAGACTTTCTAACTGACAGCATGTCTATGAGAGGTTCTCCATATAACTATTAGATGCTATTTTTTTGTTTGTTTTGTTTAGCTTTGGGTTTAAAATAAAGTATTTTTTAAAAGGTTGTCATTTATAAAGCAATTACATTTTTAAAAGAAATGATTCATTGTTTCTGTCCTCCTTTGTAATGGAAATTACATCAGGTTTTAATACCTAGTGTTTGACTTTGGAAGCTGTTAAGAGACTATAGCAGAGAAAGAGCTCCTATGCAGGCTTGATCTGCAGTTGAAAAATCATGAAAAGAAACCTTCAGAATTTTTAAAGAGAAAAATCACATTAAATAGCCTGTGAAGTTTGTGTTGTTTACTAAAGAAAGTGTCCTGGCCCATCTGGTGTGGCTCAGTGGTTGAGCATCAACCCAGGAACCAAGAGGTCACTGGTTGATTCTCCATCAGGGCATATGCCTGGGTTGCAGGCTCGATGCCCAGTAGGGGGCATGCAGGAGGCAGCTGATCAATGTTTCTCCCATTGATGTTTCTATTTCTTTATCCCTCTCCCTTTCTCTCTAAAATTTAATAAAAATATTTTTTAAAAAATAAAGTGGTCTGAGTTTTGTCAGGTAAACTAAATCTATTCAATATTTTTTAAATCTCTAAAAATTGATATTAAAATTTTTATTTTAAAATGTAATCTTTCTTACCTAACTTCATAATTTTATACTTCCAAATCAAGTATGCTATAAATATCTCTATGAAACATAATAACCAATAAAAGTGAATAAGGAAATGATAAATGCACAGAGAAATGTAAGGAAGTTCTATTTTAGTAAACATTGTTTATTAAAGACTGAATTTTATATTGACAATTAATTTGAGTATAGAATGGCAAATTAAAAAGTATATCAAATATTGTTATAGACTTTATTTAATTTTCAATAATCTCACATTGTGTTGGAAATAAATTAACTTTCTAATAATGCAAATGCTGAACTGTGGAAAATGGTGCATGCTGTAGTCATTATTTAATAAGATAAAAAATGCATACTAATCACCATATTAAAGACTAAACAATTTATAAGAAAATGTTTAATTTTTATTCACATAGTGTTTTGCAAACTTATTTATTAATAAAACTCAGGAATATTTTAACATTTGTCTCCTGGAATACAGTTTTAATGGAAAAAACATAATTAGAAGATACTTCTCTAGCCCAATTTATCTTCCTATTGGTATTCAATTTTAACCATAATTTTTCCAAATAAAAACCACTGGAAATATATTGAAAGCAGGGCATCCAGCATCTTCTTCCAAATCCATCACTCATCTTTTGAGTTACCAATAGATCATTCCTGATTTGCCATCAACACTGTCACCTCTACTGGTCCCAGCAGTTTTAAAAATCTTTTTGTCACCAAAGTGATGTACTGAAGAAAGAATTCAAGCTGGACGTGTATAATCTTAGTTAATGCATCTTACCGTCATCACAGTGTTTGCCAACATAATGCCTGAGAGTATCATGATATATGCCAAAGCCTCATATCCCAAGTCCAAGTTCTTAAAAAGTTCCCATTCATACTGTTCCACTATTCTCAGTTCCCTCGTAAGGCCATAACACCCATCTCAATGATGAGCAGTGATGTATCATATCAAAATACATGGAAAGAATAAACTATATTATTTAAATTCTGGAGTTGTTTCTGTTGATTTTAATCACCCTTTGGAGTGATTAAATTCAGTTACTATATCTGCTTTAATACTACTTTGGGCACTTTTATATTTGAAATGTGTCATGAATGGGGTAAAAACACTTTCAAAATACCGTACATACATCTGCCATCGTAAATCAATATGAAGCATACACATAAGTCAAATTCACTAATTAATTATTTGAATTATCACATTCCTTTGATTTGCAAGACACTGAATAAATCAGGTGCTATAAGAGACCACCACCATCAAGCAGCCAACCACCAAGGGAAACATACCTTCAAAGTAGATTAATATGCATGCCTAATTGACTCATCATACACAAGGAAAATGAGTAAGGGCCAAACCAACAGATTGGTAATTTCAATAAACAAAGTGGATCAGTTGAAAAAATACCAGCCGGAGCACACAAAGCTAAAAAAATTGAAATTATAGAAAAGATCATAAGGAATGTATGGAACATAGTGAAAACTCTAACATATGGAAAAGTCTAATATTAGTGTAATTGAACTCCCAGAAAGGGAGAAGAGAAAGAACAGGATAGAATCAATATTTGAAAAACTACTGGCCAATAATTTTCTAAAACTGACTAAAGATTTCAAGCCATCAATTCCGAAAGCTCTATAAATCCCAAGCAGGAAACACACACATACACACACACACACACACACACACATTTTGATACATCAGACAAAAGCTGCTAACCACCAAAGTGATAGTATAAAATTAGCAAGAATAAATAGACATTAATTTCATATGAGCATCATTATGACTAAGAGATAACTCCTTAATAGGAACAAAAAACCCCCAGAAGACAATGGAGTAACATCTTCAAAGTGCTGAAAGAACTGTTAACTTATAAACCAGCAAAATTCCTTTCAAAACTGCAAGCTTTCACAAAACTAAAACCAAGAGAATTTATTGAAAGCTAACTGTGCACTAAGAGGTATATTAAAGAAAGTTCTCTAGGATACAGGAAAATAACCCCCAATGACTACACACAATGCAAAAAGGAATAAAGAACAAGGTAAAGGTAAAGCTGTGAATAAACAGCTTTTTTTTGAAAGGTATTTCAAAACTACAATAATAATGAAGTTAACATTAGTAATATACTTACTAAATATATGCAAATATTATTTCAATGTATAATTAATATAGAAATGTATTAGATATATAACATTCTTTTTTACACTAATTTTTGAAATCCAATGTGTTGTTTATAATCACAGAACATTTCAATTTATACTAGCCACATTTCCATTGTTCAACAGCCTCATATAGCTAGTGGCTACCTTGCTGAACAATACAGTTCTAGACAAACCTCCAGTCCAATGTACTGACATAGGTGACTCAGCTTCTGTTTGAACACTATTTTCTCTTCTCATCTTGTCATTTATTGTAAGTTTCCATTGTCTTTTAACAAGTGTTATTCTATCTTTTTGGGTTCAACACTATTCTCCAAGATCAATGGCTTTAAATATTTTTTGGAACATGGTCTCCTTTGAAAATGTACATTTCCATTGTTATGGGATGAATTGTATTCCCCCAAAATGTATTTTGGAGTCTTAATCACTGACCTCAGAATGTGACCTTGTTTGGAGACAGAGTATTAACAGAGGTAATCAAAAACGAGGTCATTTATGTGGGCCCTACTCCTTATAAAAAGAGGAAATCTGGACACCGAAAAGATTTCCAGTGATAAGACTAGGAGAGAGGCCTGGAATAGATCCTTCCCTCATGGCCCTCAGAAGGAATCAATCTTGATGACACCCTGAGTTCAGACGTCTAGCTCACGAGACAATATATTTCTGTTGTTTAAGCCACCAAGTTTGTGGTTCTTTGTTATAGAAGTCTTAGCAAACTAATACATGCATACATAATTCTGAAGGGCTCTATGATGCCCTCATTGAACATGCTTCATGAACCAGAGGTTAAGAACTCACTTTGAGATAGGCCAAATTAAGCAGCATTTGTGTAGTGTTTCTTTCAACTATCACTATTAATTATATCAACAAACATTTGTCCTAACTCCATTCTCAGACCAGTCCTCTGACCACAACAATGGTAAAAATATCATTTTAAACTATTCCCAGAATTCCTGCAAGTCACTCCATGCTTTGAAAATTAACTTTATTTTCATGGGTTCATGCTATACTTTGAGAATATATCCTTGATTATATCCTCTTCCTATTTAGTGAGTCTTCTCTTAAAACAGGGACATATAGAGACTGTACTGGGAAAATATTTCCTTTTTTAAACACTTCCCCCTTTCTCACCTCATTTATATACAAGTTGAAATAATCTAAAACAAGATTTCTCACATGGGTTGCATGAAACAATAACATCCATGAAAACGTTCCTAAGGTCATATAATTTTGAGAAATGTTTCACAGTACATTACACCCTTCATCACTATGCACAATAGCATAGTAAAGACTCTGACAAGTTATGCACAAAAGAAAAAATTTGTTTAAGTTAAATATGTGACAACATAATTTTTCTTATATATGTACTAGGGGCCCGGTGCACAAAATTCATGCACTGGGGGGGGGGGAGTGTCCCTCAGCCCAGCCTGCCCCCTCTCACATACTGGGAGCCCTCAGGCGTTGACCCCCATCACCCTCCGATCGCCTGATCGGCCCCTTGCCCAGGCCTGACGCCTCCGCCAGAGGTGTCAGGCTTGGACAGGGGACCTCCATCTCCCCCGGATCACTGGCTCTGGCCCCGCCCAGGTCTGAGGCCTCTGGCCCAGGAATCATGCCTGGGCAGGGGACCCCCATCTCCCTCTGATCACTTGCTCCACCCCCCCGCCCAAGCCTGACTCCTCTGACCCAGGCTTCAGGCCTGGGCAAGGGGACCATCCTATCCCCCCAATCCCCGGCTCCGCCCCCCACCCAGGCCTGATGCCTCTGCCAGAGGAGTTGACCCTCACCACCCTCCGATCACCAATCACCAGATCAGCCCCTTGACCAGGCCTGAGGCCTCCGGCAGAGGTGTCAGGCCTGGGCAGGGGATCCCCAGCTCCCCGCGGTTGCAGGCTCCGCCCCTGCCCAGGCCTAAAGCCTCTGGCCTAGGCATCCGGCCCAGGCAGCGGGGACCTGCAGTGGCAGCGGGGGGCGCCGCGATCGTGGGCTTCGCTTTAGGCCCAGGCAAGGGACCCCTAGCTCCTGGGACTGCCAGCTTCGACCGTGCCCAGCTCCCATCGCTGGCTCCACCCCTACTTCCTGCTATCACTGGCCAGGGCGGCAAAGGCGCCTGATTCTCCGATCATGGCTGGGGGGCAGGGCAAAGGCGGCCCCAGGGCCGCCTTTGCCCTGCCCCCCAGCTCTTAGCTCCCCCCTGGGTTTCAGATCACTGTCAGTGGCAGGGGGCTTCTTCCTGCTTTCCCTTTCACCTCCCTGCATTGTGCTTACATATGCAAATTAGCCACCATCTTGTTGGCAGTTAACTGCCAATCTTAGTTGGCAGTTAACTGCCAATCTTAGTTGGCAGTTAACTGCCAATCTTAGTTGGCAGTTAATTTGCATATAGCGCTGATTAGCCAATGAAAAAGGTATCGCCGTACGCCAATTACCATTTTTCTCTTTTATTAGTGTAGATTACCCATTGAAACAGCATATAGATGACTATTTATGTCAAGTCATCATATCTGTAAAATCCTAGTCATAGATGCTTGAAGCAAAATGGTACAAATGTAGCCACATAGCAGGCTAACCTCAGGTTAGAACATCCATTTGTCCAACCCACTTACCAACTGTATCCAAGATCATTACTTCCACCAATAACACTGCTAGATGTAGGTATCATTTCCACTGATAATTGAGTGAGCTCTCTTTGGTCCAGGCATAACAGTTGCCAGTCTTCATGGTCTCCCAGGTCTTGATAAAACTTCCATACAGACCAAGCTGAGGGAATGGGGGTCTGGGGGATAACAATGGGGGCAGCCCTAGGCAAGTACTACACAGATCCATTTTTTACCTGAATTTCAGAAATTTTTCCAAGCATAAACGCTTCATATTGTTATTTGCCTTTTGCCAATTTCCAGAACACTGAAATGTTTGTTTCTCTTTTTTATCTTGTTTCTTTTTGGAGGAGAGGTTTTGCCAACCTCCTGATTCATCCATAGCCAGAGACAAATATCATTAATAGAACTAGAGGCCCGGTGCACAAAATTTGTGCATAGGGCAGTGGTGTCCCTCAGCCTGGCCTGCATCCTCTCACAATCCAGGACCCCTCTGGAGATGTCCAACTGCCTGTTTAAACAGGCTGTTGGACATCCCTCTCGCAATCCGGGGCTGCTGACTACTAACCACTAGCCTGCCTGCCTGCCTTCCTGATCACCCCAACCACTCGCCTGCCTGCCTGATCACCCCTAACTGCTCGCTTGCCTGCCTGATCACCCCTAACCGCTTGCTTGCCTGCCTGATTGCCCCTACCCACTCTGCCTGCCTGCCTGATAGCCCTTAACTGCTCACCTGCCTGCCTGATCGCCCCTAACCACCTCTGCCTCAGCCCCCCTGCCATGATTTCATCTGGAATGACATCCAGAAGGTCCTTTGGCTGTCCAGTCTAATTAGCATATTAAGCTTTTTTATTATAGATTATTTTTGTCTAATAATAAATAAAGATGCAGAAATAATTGCTTAGGAGATTCTATCAGTTATATTTTAGCAATGGGGTATAGAGAAATTATCATAGATTTGCTAACAACCATTGGTATATTTGAGAGTTCTCTGGTAAATAACACTAAGTAAAAATCTGAAAAAATTAATATACAGAGTCGGACAAAGAAAGACAAATATCGTATGCTATCATTAATATGTGGAATTTTAAAAAGTCAAATTTGTTAAAACAGAGGGTAAAATGTTGACTGAGGCTGGAGAGGAGAGAAATTGAGGAAATGTTGTTTAACCATACTAACTTACAACTAGTAGATAAATAAATTCTGGAAACTAATGCACAGTATAGTGATTATAGTCAACAATACTGTATTATAAACTTCAAAGTTGCTAAGGAATTCTATTTTCATTATTCTCAACACATTTGTATACCTTAAACTTACACAATGTTACATGTCAATTATATCTCAATTTGAAAAAATATAGAATGAAGGCCTCAATAGAAATATGTACATTCTGGAATTTTCTCCCCAAGGTATCTATTTGTTTAATCTGATGGTGCTGAATATCTTTCTGGAGACTTTATATACAAACTAGAGGCCCGATGCATGACATTTGTGCACTGGGGGGGGGGGCGGAGAAGGGAGTCCCTCAGCCCAGCCTGTGCCCTCTCGCAGTCCGGGACCCCTTGGGGGATGTCTGCCTTCTGCAGAGCTGGGAGAGGCTCCTGCCACCACTACTGTGCTCGCCAGTTGTGAGCCCGGCTTCTGGCTGAGTGGTGCTCTGCCTGTGGGAGTGCAGTAACCACCAGGAGGTAGCTCCTGAGTTAAGCGGCTGCCCCCTGGTGGTCAGTGCGCGTCATAGTGACCGGTCATTCCACCATTAGGTCGATTTCCATATTAGGGTTTTATTATATAGGATAAGACCTCTCTCCTCTTTGGGAGAAAATGTGTTCTCATTATTTGATTGCATCCATGGTAATTTATTCAGTGTTATGAAATCTCTAAGGGTTTTTACAGTATCTCAAAAGAGATGTGAAATGTGATTAATTTATTGTTACAGAGGCAAATACTTTCTCATTCTTTTCTCTTGAGTGACCAACAGTAACCCACTTAACATTTCTGGCCGCTTCTCTTCCTTCATCTGAAAAATAATGAACTTGGAACTACATAGACGATCTAGAACTATAGGAGATCTAGATTTCTCAAGTTTAAAATGTCATTCCTCAGCAATACTACTACTAATGTGTAAAAGCCCACAATTGCTAGGAAATGCACTCAAATTGCTTTTTTAGTTTTATAGTAAGTTTTATTAAATCAAGCTTTTTATTCAGAATTTACAAATGAACGTGCCTATGATATAAGCTGGATAAGATCAAGGGCAGAATCTGTGATTGTAAAGCTGAACTTCTGAGTAATCTCTTTGGCAGTACATGTTGTTATCCCCTCTGTGAGCAGACATTCACTGTTCAAAGCAACAGGCTCTTTGATACTTAGAAATTTTGGATTCTGCTCTATTTTTAAAAGCTACTATATCAGCATTCATCAACTGTGTGACATAGCCATTCATTTATTTTCAAAAAGGCTATTCTATAATCACACTTCCTTTCAGGAAGCCCACCAACTAAGCAGAAGCCTAAATTACTGATAGCAATTATACAGAGGCCTTTCTGTTGGTTAAGTAGCAGGACTAATTAAACTAATGTGCTAAATCTCGAACTAATAATTATGCAGAAAAGTGGTATTTTGTTTTTAGTGGTTGTGCACCTTTCATATGAAGCTCAGAAGGGTAAAAAAATATATTAATATTTATATTAATATAAATAAATATTTTTCTTACTTGTATTTTTAGGAAGGCTGATTTCATTGGTCTCTACTTATAAGAAATATTGCCAATTTTTACTAATAGAAATAATTACAATTCAAAAAATATTATTTAAAAATTTTAAAATAATAATTCCCCTTATGATGGCTAATTAGGAGTCCAGTAAATTTTCAAAATGCGTCATAAGATTCCATTTCTATTCAACAAACCCACTTTTTCCACTAAATATACACATGCATTTTAAATTATATTACAACTAAAATGTTTTCTAAAAATGGCTAGAATTCTTAGAATATTCATATGCATTCCAAAACTGTACTTACATATAATTCTATTGTTATTAGAATACAAATGATTCTGAAAAATATTTAAAAATGCATAATCATAAATTATTTTTTGGTTATATCAGATATTATTGGGCAAATGACAGGCAACTTAAATGTAATACTGGTAGTCTGGCACTTAGCTGCTATATTAGTTATGTTTATATCTCTATATATTTTGGTGAGGTTTATTACTCAAGGGACCTAATTCAACTTGTAGCTTCTCCACAACCATGGACATCAGGTGTTACTTTGATTTTATCCAAAGAAACAGGTTTCTTGCAGTGAAGGTTGTTTCATAATATCTATAATAACCTAACAGGTTTCCATTAAAGAAACACACACACATACTCACACAAAAACAACAACTCACAATAAATAAAAAAACTTTGGAGGCAGGAGGAACCCAGATTAACTAGGAAATCTTAAAAGCAACAGGAGTTAATACCAACTAGATGGGGAGTAAAAGTGACCCATCTTCATTTGTAATGGAGGGGTTGAGCTATAAATAGAAATCCCAGTAACGGCCTTCTCTATCACAATCTTAATCAGGGCGAGTGGGGGGAGGCGGGAATGTGAAATACCTATGATCCCTAGGGCCTTAGCATGAGGTCACAGCTAAAGAAATAATGTTTGAAATACCACTGTACCTATCTAAAAATTCTGGAAGTTGAGACAGAGAAAGTAAATCTTGCTACAGAAAAATGCAAAATGTAGTTGTGGGGTGGTGCAGACTGTGATGTTTAGATTTCAGAATACTTCAGAGATCGTTTAGTTAATAAACTGTTAATGAATAAAGGTTTTTCATACTATATGGTGTGGTTCATATGAGCCTGATGTAGATTATTACACTGAACTACATATAATTAGCTATTTCCTCAATAATCCTAATGACAGGGGAAAAAATTTAAACTATAGAGATAAATAAAACAGATTGCTTATTCATAAAAATTAAAATATCCCTACCCTACTTCTGGATACAGGCATAAAAATAAACAGACTATTTTCTTGAATGAATACTGTGGAATCACTGAATGATTTTGGTCTCACTGAAAACCTCTTTTTGTCATGCAATAATAGGGTAAGAATGTGAACAACTAATGAAAAAATTTGGTGATTTGAATAATTAATGATGAAAATGCATTATAAAAATTACCTAGTTACACATTTAACAATATAAAGAAATGGCTTTCTGAAAGATAGTGTAAATGTGTTGTATTAAATCCTATCAAGTTCCTTTCCTCTTGTTTTTATTGTAGGAAAAGCACACATGTCTGCAAAATCTAAAATAAATTTGCATGTTTACTGGTATTCTAAGAATAATTATTATATCATCAAGATGGGAAAAGGAATTGCTATAGCTCTGCCCAAAGCACAATATAATAATATGCAAAACTAGAGGCCTGGTGCATGACATTTGTGTACTTGTGGGGGGTCCCTCAGCCTGGCCTGCACCCCTCCACCACCGCCACTGTGTCTGTCAGCCGTGAGCCCAGAGTCTGGCTGAGTGGCACTCCCCCTGTGGGAGCTCACTGACCACCTGGGGGCAGCTCCTGCACTGAGTGCCCCCTGGTGGTCAGTGCACATCATAGGGACTGGTTGTTCTGCAGTTCGATCAATTTGCATATTAGCCTTTTATTATATAAGATACCAAAAGATAAAGCTGTGATTTAAAAAAAAATCATGTGGTCTAAGAATATACTTGCCTCTGTACAAAGTAAATCATGGAATATGGTAAATTATAAGGAGGCTCACTTTGCTGTTTAGCACATACAATGTTTTTCCTTAGATCTATGGAATCGAGCTCTTAATTCAGTATCAAGCATTTTAGAACTGAGGCTCAATTTTTTTTTTTTAGCAAACTTTAGTTTCCTGGACATTTCTTCCTGAAGCAGAAGGAAAAGAATAGTTAAAGCTTCTATTAAAATGCTCTTAATTCTTGACATAAAAAACTTCTCAAAAGCAATTAAATACAAAAAAATTAGAATGAGAGACCTATATATCAAATATATAGTGAACTTGATGTGAGTTAAAGAAAATATGCCATGTAAAATAAAAAATAAGAAATGAACTAAACATTTTTGAAGAGAAGAGAAATTTTGCCAAATTGAAAGCAGTACAATTGTAACTTAAAAAGATTTGCTTAAAAGAGACTGAACACATAAAGCACCCATTCTTATATATCCAAATTTAACTATATATTTTCTCTTCCACAATAGTTTTCATTTATTTTAAAGGTTGGTGAGATTCTCTGAATAAGGAACAAAACAAAAGACATTCTATTTTTTAAAAACTGTGAATGTTTGAATTGGAAAGAGTACAGATTTTCTCTGTGAGCTTTTGATTACATTTTATTACTAAAGAATGATTTCATTTTAAATTGGTCACTAACGTAAAACAAGCATAGCCTCCATGAAAAGAAATTTAACTCTGATGTACAAAAGCAAGGTTGTGTGATACAATTCAAATCTACTTAGAATCAGATTAATCAATCAACTAATTTAATCAACACCAGTAAGTTTCCATGACTGCAATTAGATACGTTCCTGTGTCTTTGTCCATTTATTCTACCTTCTTCTCTGTCATTATGCCCATGCTCCTAGCTAAATGAATCCTGCACTTGTCCATCTGCTCCCATCTTCTCTTAACTACTTTGAGATGTATTCCAGCAATCCTTACCTCTGTATACTACCTGGATATTCTCCCCCCCCCCCAACCTTTCCTATTTACTCCCATCAGTATGCAAACATGATATTATTTCTCTCATCTAAGAAAAAAAAAATCAACTCTCTTGATTCCACCCGCCCCCGTTAGCTACTGCCCTGGATATCATGACCAAGGCCTTTTCTGTGCCCTGGCCAAAATCACAATCCTCATTCTGATTTAATTTTCTCTTTAGCACTTAACATATTTTATATTAAATGTATCCATTTTGTTATTGTCTGGCTAGAATTTAAACTCCACAAAAGCAGAAATTTTTGTATTTTCTTCCCTACCATATAGAAAAGTTTCTGGTACAAAATAGACACTCAAAAATATATTTGCTAAATAAATGAATCCAACATTAATTGTGAAAATATTGGCTTATGCAATAATCATGTAAATATTAAATGAGTTGCCCTGGCCGGTTTGGTTCAGTGGATAGAGCGTCGGCCTACGGACTAAAGGGTCCCGGGTTTGGTTCTGGTCAAGGGCATGTACCTTGGTTGCGGGCACATCCCCAGTAGGGGGTGTGCAGGAGGCAGCTGATTGATGTTTCTCTCTCATCGATGTTTCTAACTCTCTATCCCTCTCCCTTCCTCTCTGTAAAAAATCAACAAAATATATATTTAAAAAAATGAGTTCAGGGGCTTCTGCTTCTAGAAAATCTATAAAATTCTAGTAAAATAATTCATCAGTTAAAAACCCTGCTTGCTGGGTGCTTGACCTGAGGGACTGAGAAAGGCTCACGTATGTGTGTGGTTGCCAGAGGGAAGGGGGTGAAGGGAGAAAGAGGTCCTAATATGAGGTGACAGGAGATTTGACTTTGGGTGGTGGGCACATGGTCCTATATACAGATTTTGTAAATTAGTAATCCACACATGAAACCTATATGTTCATGTTGTCTAATGTCACCCCAATGAAATTTAATTAAAAAATGTACTTATAAGATTTTTTTTTAAAGTGCCATTTCTCCTTCTCTTCTCGCAGATCCCATGTCACCCCATTACAATCCCTTTTCTGAATAGTGAGAGAATGTCTCAACCTCAGGGTAATCTAAAGCATTCTAGATTTACCCCACTGCTGCCTTATCCCACCCATAGCTCTAGCTAGATTTTATCTCAAACGTTAAAAAGGCAGCATCTTTGAGCTGGAGATATTTAACATGAAGTCATATTTTGCTTATTGCTTATGCATCCTTGTTTAACAAGAATAATATACCTTGGTTTGTATGTATGTGTTCATGCTTGCTTGTTTTGTTGCTGCTAATGAATTGCTGCATTTTACAATAAATATTCATTTTTAACATTAGTATTTAAGGTTTTAGGCTAAAAAATCTAAAGAATTTTTTGTAGAGAATTTTTTTTCATAGCATTTATCATTATGGATTATTATCATTAGAGTGATGAGCCCTGGTGAAATATTCAAAAGAGGAAATAAATGTATTTATTTTACCTGGAGCTAATGCTGAGGAATCAGGCAGGTTTTTATCTTCCTCATCAGTACTTTCATCATAGTTTGTATCTATGTTAGCAGACATTTCAGAACATGTTGTAATTTCCCTAGGAAAATAAAAAGTTAGAATTATATATTATTGCCTCACCTCTGGCTAGATATCAAATTCACTAGTAAGTAATTATAGAAAATATTCCTGGAAAAACATTATAATTAAACATATATTGAAGCATATATAATTAAGATGAAATCACTTACGTTAACTATATCTATATATATAAAAGGCTAAGTGACCAACTGACCGTCTGTCTGACCGGCCGGTACATAACGATGCACTGGCAATTTAAAAATAAACGTTGACTCGCACATGCATGATACATGCAAAGCTCTCTCTGGTGCCAAGCACACACGTGTGTTTCAATCTGTCATTGTCAATCATGAATTTGGTTGTTTTTGTTGACATTAAAGTTGTAAATACTTCATCACAAGGGAAGTTAGTCAAGCACTCTGAAAGTGTTTTTACTGTTCATGTGGTATACAGGGAGATATTAGAATAAGTTTAATCAATTTATCAGTCACTTTTTATCAATGTTGTTTTCATATCATGTTTTTGTTGTTTTTATATCATGTTTTTGTTGTTATATCATGTTGGTATGTTTATTTATTAATCAATTTATATATTATTTTTATATACATTTTACAAATTTTCTTTCATCTCTGACACTTCTGTTATAGAGAAAGGGCAAAAAGTGATATTAAAATATTTCTTCTAATTAATTTCCTTTCAATGTGCACGAATCCATGCACCAGGCCACTAGTGTTAATATAAATCACTATATGTTAACTATCTTTTAGCTAACCTACATATGGTTGAGTGTTCATTATACTTAATTGTTGAATCAGTTTCTTATCACTTATTATTCATTTATCAAAATACTATTCTTCTGGAGTCACAATGTTCAGTATTTTAATCTCAAAACAGTTCTTCCTTTCATTTGATCTCCTGAAAATTATGAGTCAGGTGCTTTTATTCATATTATGTAGATACTCAAGCAATGCATAGAGAGTTTAAAGGACTTGCCCAAGGTCATGTAGTGATAGATATCAACGTCAGACCAGCACTTGAACTAGGACTATCTGACTTCAAATGTTATATCTTTATACTAGAGTCCCAGTGCATGAATTCGTGCACCAGTGGTATCCCTCGGCCTGGCCTGCGGGATCAGGTTGAAACTGGCTCTCCAACATCCCCTGAGTGGTCCCGGATAGCGAGAGAATGCAGGCCAGGCCAAGGGAACCCACTGGTGCACAATCGGGGCCTGGGAGGGATGCGGGAGGTTGGCCTGCCAGGGAGGGACCGCAGGAGGGCTCCAGGGCATGCCCAGCCCATCTCGCTCAGTCCCAATCAGCTGGACCCCAGCAGCAAGCTAACCTACCGGTAGGAGTGTCCACCCCCTGGTGGTCAGTGCACATCATAGCACCTGGTTGACCAGTCAACTGTCTGCCCCCTGGTGGTCAGGGCACATCACAGCGAGTGGTTGAGCGGCCTTAGCATATCATTAGCATATTATGCTATGATTGGTTGAACGGACGACCAGACACTTAGGATATTAGGCTTTTATTATATAGCATTATGCCACTAGTAAACCTTTGTTTTGTCTCAGATGCAGGCAATAGACCCAAACCTATATCTGCAAATACCTAAAATAATTACAAATATCCAGGCCATACCAGCCATCAGTCACCTATGATTTTTCCTTAAAAATCCAGTACATACCGTTTCAGAACCACTTGATTCTAAAATTAGCTATTACTTAGTCATCAAGATTACAAATGTGTTACTACTCTGTAGTTGTTCAAAACATTAAATTTTTAAATTAATATATTTTTTAGTGATGTCTAAGAAACAAATAATAAATAATATTTAGATAAACTTCATGCCAGTTTCATAATTTAAGAGTAAGTGTGACAGCTGGGCAGACATGGAGAGATCATGTTGAGATCTCCACCCCATTGTATCTAACAGCAAGAGCATCCAACCCCACCCAGACTATCAAATAATCTCAAATTATTAAAAAGAAGGCATCTAACTTTCATTGAGTTTGAGAAGAAATTCCACTTAAATTTATGCATCTGCCATCTCAAACCAGAATGGTCAATTACCTTTCATGCTCGATGTTCTTTTCTAGTTCTTGAACTTCACTTAACAATTTATGTAAGCTTCTGATCTTTGCTTTCTTCTCATTCAGCACCAGAATAAATCGTTTATAAAGATCAGTCTCCAAATTTTCCTTAGCATTCACACATTTTTCAAACCTAAAATGTAAACAAATACACCATGTTGTTTTTCTTAACATTAATATTATAAAATGTAATAGTGAAGATTATTTCAAGAAACCTTTTCAAGGAAAACACAACTAAAAATTATTTTTATATTCTCCATTGATTTAATTTAGCTTTATAGAAATAGCTAAGTAAATAACCAGAACTTATAGTTTATTATTAATAATTTATGTACTGAGATAAGAATCAAAGCTAGAAACTGATACCAAAAAACTTTTAAAACATCTAAATGCCTAAATGCAATAATTCAGTCACATCTCCAGTTTATTTCCAAATGAATATTTTTATGGGAGACATTTCAAACAAGAGTAAACTAAAGCCTATGTTTCCTATACTTTGTTAATATTACTCTAATAGCAATAGTGATCTTGTTTTGTGATTAAGTGATTTACCTATTCAGTTTCCCTTAAATAGATTAGGAGCTGCTCTAGGCCAGGTGTAGCTTATAACTCAGCAACACACACACTGGCATACACGTACGCATGCACACACATGCACACAAAATTAATGAAAGTATACAACTTGAAAATTCCAAGCAGTGATTAATGAAACAGCAAATGTGAAACACTATGTATCTTCAATTTTAGATATGTAAGACAAAACATAAAATTCTCTATTATTTCTAACTAGAGGCCCGGTGCACGAAATTTGTGCATGGGAGGGGGGAGGGTATGTCCCTCAGCCCAGTCTGCACCCTCTCCAAACTGGCACCCCTCGAGGGATGTCCGACTGCCCATTTAGGGATGCCCGACTGCCCAGTGTGGGATCGGGCCTAAATGGGCAGTCAGACATCCCTCTCACAATTCAGGGCTGCTGGCTCCCAACTGCTCGCCTTCCTGCCTGCCTGATCACCCCTTAACCACTCCCCTGACAGCCTGATCGACACCTAACTGCCCTCCCCTGCTGGCCCGATTGCCTCCAACTGCCCTCCCCTGCTGGCCTGGTCCTCTCTTGCTGCCCACCCCTGCTGGCCCGATTGCTCCCAACTGCCCTCCCCTACTGGCCTGGTTACCTCCAACTGCCCTCCCCCTGCTGGTCTGGTCCTCCCCAACTGCCATCCCCCTGCTGGCCTGGTCCCCCCCAACTGCCTTCCCTCTGCTGGCCTGGTCCGCCCCAACTGCCCTCCCCCTGCTGGCCTGGTCACCTCCACTACCCTCCCCCTGCTGGCCTGGTCCCCCCCAACTGCCCTCCCCTGCTGGTGTGGTTCCCCCCAACTGCCCTCCCCTACTGGCCATGTCCCCCCCAACTGCCCTCCCCCTGCTGGCCTGGTCCCCCCCAACTGCCCTCCCCCTGCTGGCCTGGTCCCCCCCAACTGCCCTCCCCCTGCTGGCCTGGTCCCCCCCAACTGCCTTCCCCTGCTGGCCATCTTGTATTCACATGGGGACGGCCATCTTGTGTGTTGGAGTGATGGTCAATTAGCATACTACTCTTTTATTAGATAGGATTATTTCTACAATATTCAAATGAGCTGATAATAGTGTACTAATTTTGACAGCCCAGATACACTACATAATATAAAGAAAGCGAACTAACAGAGTTTGCATGTACTTGACATGCATATATAAACCACCATGAATAACCATCTATGTAAAGACTCAAATATAAATTATTTCATATAAAATATGCTGTTAAATTTAATCTAGTTCTGCCTTAGTTTTCTACCATATTGTTAATTTGTGCTTCTGTTGTTCTATGCAAGTATCCTAATATTTTCACTACATGTATTTTTATATATCTACTAGAGGCCCAGTGCACAAAATTTGTGCACTCAGAGGGGGTCCCTCAGCCTGGCCTGCACCCTCTCACAGTCCAGGAGCCCTTGGGGTATGTCTGACTGATGCGGAGGCAGGAGAGACTTCCGCCACCGCCACTCTGCTCACCAGCTGTGAGCCCGGCTCAGGGCTTCTGGATGAGCAGCGCTCCCCCTGTGGAAGTGCACTGACCATCAGGGGGCAGCTCCTGCGTTGAGCATATGCCCCCTGGTGGTCAGTGAGCATCATAGTGACCAGTTGTTCCCCTGTTTGGTCAATTTGCATATTAGCCTTTTATTATATAGGATACTATCTTTTATATATTTATAATATACAAAATATTTTTCATTGAAATTATTAGAAACCCAAGTGTCAAAAAAATTTGATACCTTTGATATATATGCCCGTATGCTTTCAATAACATATCTATCTAGAGATACAAAGAATTAGGACCTCTCATGTTATGAACAGAAACATATGGCAATATATTTTCTGGGAACAATTACAGCACTCTTACAGCACAGTCATGAGCTGGGAACTCATAAAGGCAAAGTGCCTGTGTGTTTTATTGGCTGCTTTATCCTTAGTACCTAGCAGAGTTCTGCATTCAACAGATACTGAGTAGTTATTTATGAGATAAATGAATAAAATCAGTGCATTAACATGGACCCTTATAAGGAAATGGAGAACCAGTGATTCTGAATTTTATATTTTTCACTCCTTTATCAGCTATTCATCATTGTAGCAGTAATACTTTTCATTTTCTTCAGATTCTAAAAAAATATGGTAAATATTAATATCACAGTACTCCTTTCATCAAGCAAAGCTGTCTGAGAAACAAGTAAAGCAAAAAGTGTGTGGCGGGAGGGGTTGGGGAGGGCAAAGGTGAAGAGCTGCCAATATTGATGGCCTATTTTAAGCAGGGCATGTCACTGCATTTGTATTTCAGATGTAAAGTGCTAGGTAAACATTATTTCTCATTTTCTTGTACTATTTTATAATGTAACACAATAATACAAATTTTAAAAAGATAAATAGAACATACATACCATTAAAATACCTGAGTATATAATAATGAAATACTTTAAATCTACACAAAGTAAAAACTAATTATAAAAATATACACTAAAAATCTTGTATAATTTATTATATAAAATTTTAGGAATGGTAACCAATTAGTAATTTATCTGATTTAAATACATATTTAATTTCCATATAAAACACTTCAATAATCCCTGATTGATAGAGTATGTGCACTTAACATGAATTAAAAGAGAAAAAATATATAAAAATGAAATATCATGTAATTTGTCTAAAATGCTGTTCATCTAAATAATTAGTATCATGACCACATTGTCAAAGGCAAAAACATTGCAGTAATAGGAGAACAAACTCACTAGAATGAGTGGTAGCCTATGAGTTAAACTTGCTTAGTCTTAGCTCAAGCTCAGTTGGTTGAAGCTTGTCCTATGCACCAAAAGGTTGCGGTATGGATTCAGGTCAGTGAATACTAGTATGCACAGGTTGCGGGTTCCATCCTAATTGGGGTGCATACTAGAAGCAGTAATTAATGTTTTTCTCTTATATCTATCTTTCTTTCTTTCTCTCTCTCTTCCTCTCCCTCCATCCCCCCCTTCTTCTCTCAAGTGAGGATAAAAAATAAATATACTTGCTTGGTTTTAGCAAAATTTAGGATTTTGTTGCAACCAAATTTCTGACCATCAAACTGGGTAACACTTCCTAAATAAAGCTGGGAAGTGGGGCTTAGCAGGAACAGAGGATTACTATGAAAAATATCAGGAAATAAATTTACTCTTAATTAATCAACAAATTCAGAGAATGCTATCCTTTTATTCACTATTCAGTACTAAAAGGTAATCACCACCTCCCATACCCCATATTTATGCCAATCCTCCTTAGGGCATTAAGTTGCCATGCCTTCCTTGTCTCATGCCAACCCTCCAGCTCAAGAATTAAACATGTATTATTAGTAAGTGGTACCATTCATTAGAAGAGAGACATGGGATTCACTGCTAAGTTTAGAGATACTAAAGGAGAACTCATGTACAACTATATTAGATCACAATTAGTCCAAGGCAAAGCTCAACCCTGATGAAACCATAAATAATTTCAAACAGGAAAAGCCTAAATGATGTTTCATCTTTTCAAAGGTGACTAGGACAAGAGAACAATTATTAAGTTTAATTAGTAACTTAGGACTGAGACATATAAAAAATGAAAAGAATAAAAACTAAATATGAAAAATACTGAATATCCAAAATAAAATATTTCTGATGGGAAAACAAAGAATCTAAGAATAAGAAGTTTAAAAACAACAAAAATATGAACATAAGTAAGACAATTCCATACAGAAATAACATCCAAAATAAAACAACAAATTGAATAATAAACCCAAATAAAACTAAATACATAAATGCGAACATGTGGTACTTAGAAACAGTACAGTAATCCTTGTATTTATAATCAGCTCTGGCAAAATTTATATCCAGGTCAGGGTTGTACAGCATAGGAAAATATAAATAAAATTCAGAGGACAAAGAATGCTGGAAAAGAAAGCAGTGGTAACGAGATTTAATAAGCCTTAAGAACAGAAGATGATAAACATCTGTTCCTCATCCTTTCCGAGGACAGAACAAGAGGAAATGGCCTTCAACTACACCATGCAGGACTTAGATTAGCAATAGATGGAAAGAGGAATTTTCTGACTGTGACTGTTCTTCCACACTGTAATGGGCTACCAAGGGGAGTTGAAGCTATCTCTTGAGGTCTTTAAAAATCAGATTGAACTCATCTTGATATAATGTGATCCAAGCTTGAAGGCAGATTGATGGAATAGAAGAGCTTTTAAGGTCTCTTCTATTCTGATTCAATGTGAATCAACCCATTTCGATCTGCTGAAAATGGCCTTAAATTATACGTTTAATAACTAAAATCAGAATAAAGCTAGAGAGTTTCTAGCTTGATATAGGGATGCAAACAAGAGGCCTATTCAGTAACATGAAACATGAGTTATTTAAAATAAATAGAAAAAAAGTAAAATAAATATAGCTAATAAGCTAAGGGTTTATATACAATATTTCTAATGTTTTCTCTATCTAAACTATACAAAATTAAATTAATCCAGTAATATCACTTATCAAAATGGAACTAAGACCAAAATTATTTAAAAGTAAATAAAAACAACAGCAAATAAATACATTAAGCCTACACATTAAAACTCATTCTTTTTAATTGTACTGTAATCCCTCATTCCTTACTCAAACTTCCTTTACTCTTCACCGTCATCCCAAATGGAAACTGCTTTAGAGTTGGCTCTGATTATTATAATATGTCTATTAAAATATCAAAATATATGCAAAAAATCTCACCTAAAAATAAAGTAAAATTGAATCCAAAATTTCCAGACATACACTATTAAAGATTCATTTTTTTCTTCTAGTCTCTATCTAAAGATACATTTTGCCAATATATTCATATTTTTAGGAATTCATATTTCTCTTCTTAACATATCATAAACATTTTTCATGAAATAAGAAAATGTGTACATGATTGCTTTTTGCTTATATAATATCCTATTGTGTATTAAATATACTTGAAACCTATCTACCATATCTTATAAAGGAATTTTCTGCATCTATTTTATGCTCCTCCTTCTTTCACTCCCCTAGACATACAGCCTGGAACAGTGATGGGAAAGAAATGATTGGATCATGAATGGACACTGATGTAAGAGAAATCAGAGGCTACTAAGAAAACTGAAATGTTGCCAGACCTAAATGATGGCCCCAACTAATGACTCTCTTCTTTCCATGTCCTCAGTGACCTAACTTAATATGTTCATGTCCTATTTCTAATTTCTCTAAGGACTCTTGATCAGTATTGTTACAGGCAATTAGACAGACATAAACAGAGCAAGGATAATGGGCCAGGTATAGAAACTCATCAGGGCAGAAAGCCCAGAATGCCCAACAAGGGGCAAAACTGGGAAAACAAAAACCTCACCTCAGAGTAACCTATCCTCTCCTAGCATATCACTAGTCATGCAGTTTAGACCCTGGGCCTTTCCTTCCTTAAGATAGCATCTAAGCCTCAGGCGCATTTCAGCTCCAGGCCCAGAAAAGCAACAAAACCAGACAAGGGACTTCATGGCTGTCTTAAGACCAGCTACACTGACTAATGAACCCCTGCCCTGGCAGTGACCAATCAGAGGAGACAGGGACCCTGAAAGAGCACACCTGTAAAGCTGATGAATATTCTATTGATGAATATTCTATTGAGCTGATGAATATTCTATTGAGACCCTGGACCATCCCATCCCCTAAGATTTCCACCTGCAAGAGAAAGATAAATAAGCTCAGGATGAAGGACCCAGTGCACGCTCTCCCCCAAAGGAAGACACCCTTGCCATTCCCTTTCCCCTTCTTCCCTCTAAGGGGCCCCATGAAACTTGCAACCAGGGGAGCAATGAGCAGCAGCAGGTCATCCAGGGTTAACCCCTTGAACTGTCTCTGAGGCCCCCTTTCCTCTGACTTCTCAGTAAGCCAAAGCAGCCCAGCCTAGGCTCTCCTGATGCTTCTATGCCCTTCCTCAGTATATTTTTGATACAGCCAATAAATTCTTACTTACTTTGCCACACTTTGTATCTTGATTAAAAACTTTCCTTCAAACAAACAAAAACCAAGGTCTCCTCATCTCCCCAGTAACAGTACTACTTACCTCATGGAAGCTGGAACTGCAACTCTTTGGCTCATTTTCTAATATTCTAAGACTGTTGAGATGGAACACTTAGAAAGTACTGCTTGGCCATGGCCAAGATACAGTTATAGCTCCTTAAAATAGCCCCTTTCTCCGTTGAAAGGAAAATTGAAAATTTGGGGAATAGTAGATAAGCTACTAATCTGACACCTGGTATATAATGAACCTGGAATTCTCTGGAGTGGTCTTTCTTTCCTCGCAGTTTAAAGGGTCACCCCAATAGCACACATCTCCAGCCTCTGAAGATGTCTGACCCAATATTTACAAAAACATAATAGCTGGCACATAATAAGGCAGGTGGTAAGATACATGGCTATGCTTTTGATCAAATAGAAAACCTTTTGCCACAATACCATAAAGACACTTTCTGGCCGAAACCGGTTTGGCTCAGTGGATAGAGCATCGGCCTGCGGACTGAAAGGTCCCAGGTTCGATTCCGGTCAAGGGCATGTACCTGGGTTGCGGGCACATCCCCAGTAAGAGATGTGCAGGAGGCAGCTGATCGATGTTTCTCTCTCATCGATGTTTCTAACTTTCTATCTATCTCCCTTCCTCTCTGTGAAAAATCAATAAAATATATTTAAAAAAAAAAGACACTTTCTGCATAGCTCAGATACAGTGAATCAAGCATCTGTGGGCCACATATTATATGTATCCCTCACACAGTACAGCACAGGGAACATTTTCTCATCTTTGTTCCCTGCTGCTTTCCATTCTATGGCAGTGGTGTTGAATACTGATGAGATAATACCTCTTTCAACCTCTGGCAGACATTTTAAAGCAATTTGTTCAAGTACCAAGGACCCAGTCTGCATTTTTGTGGCCAATTTGTGGATCAAATTTTCTATCATCTTGAGGGTATTTTGAGTTTTAAATATAATGTCTTACCACGAACACAGTACATCTCCTTTAATTTGATTTATTTCATATATAAATAGGCCCCAAAACATGCATTGTAACAGAGATATTTGATATAAATTCAAACATGAATAAAATAGAAGTTAAAGAGAACAATTAACTTATTTTTCTGTATGTTTTCCTAGTATTTATAGATATTTTATTTGGTTTTATTATTTTTATATGATTGGAGATAAAAATTAATTCAGAACTAAGTGAACTACTTTCTTAATTTAATAATTGAGAGCCAAATATAACCCAGGTATTAGAAACTTAATTTTGTATGTCTTGCATTAATAACTGATTAAATAAATACAAATAATTTATTTTAGTCAACCTCATTTTCACATACATATATTGATAATAGCCTTAATTTATTCTTCATATATTCCCCCATACATATATGCTTACTAAAGTCCATAAAATCAATGTCAATGATTGCCCTAAGACGACCCTAAATAGAATGTGTTCTTATGTTTTAGAGCTACTACTGATTTGAATAAAAATTTTTAAAAATCTATTGTACACACTGGAGGTAATAATAATGATCGTTATTATATACATTCCCCATAATTCAGATGTTGCAAGATATCTGTGCACAAACATATGCACATTATACTATATATTTCTCTAGTGTTCACAACATACATTTTATTTTCTTCAAACATCTTTTACACAATAGAGTAGCACAGTTAAACACTGGGACAGCCTAGATTATGCCATAGTTGAGAAAATGTGTAATTAAGAAAAAAAGTGACTTTCCTCTTCATCTTTTAAAAAATAAGAGGTAAAATCTGGAATAAAAGGCTTTCAAATGTCTTTTCCAGTAGTCACAATTACCTCGTCTTTTAAAAATGCTGGTGGTATGAATTTTCAATCAATCAGGAAAAATAAGTTTCTATCAGGAGCCAAGACACACATCATTTGAAACAGTTGCCATTCATATAAAGATTCCAAATAAGGAATAAATCATTCCTTATTTATGTTTCATGTCTCTTTTTATTCACTATTAATCCTGTAATTTGAGCTAAAGTAATCCTTACAAATATCACCTTCCTAAATTTTGATTAATATTAATTGATTCTGATTCCCATTGCCCTATTATTCCTTATCATTTATAAGTTTGCTGTGCAACCAAATACTAGTGACCTAAAAGTGTTAATGTATTACTATAATGTACAAAAGTGACCAATAATTTGGTTTAATTATAATAAGTAAAGGTATAATTAATGACATTTATTTTAAATATATGCTAGTCTATGTTACACATTCACAAATCTTTAACACTAAATGCTCTAAAGAGAGCTTGGTGTTTTTATAATACATTATGCACACACCTTCCTTGAACATCATTCCAATCTCTCAGAAGCCTTTGATTTTCTTTCTGCAGGTGCTCATTTTTGGTTTGGTTTTCTGCAATGGTGTCCAGGCAGTCACAAATAAGTTTTCTAATGACCTCAGCTGGGCTTGTGACTTTCTCTAACTTGAAGGAACCAAGTCTGAACTAGGATGAAAGGAAAATATGATTAGCTTTGGAAGAATATAAAAATTGAGCAGCCCAGTTTTAAATACACATAATTTTTTTCTGGAGAGAAAAAGTTTGATTCAAATACAGCACATTTACCAGATATAGAATGAACAAAAACCTGGGCAACTTCATTCTTTCTTATTAAAGTTTATCACATAAAGCAACACAAAACCTAACCTCCTAGCAGAAAACAACATAAATGCCATGTGAGGCTATTATCATGATTGCTACAACCTTATTTAAATCATTCTGCTGAGATTAAGATAAGAAATTACACATGAGAATTCTTAATGCTAATTTCTGTTAATATTGAAGGTAAAATTGAATAATTGACATAAGCTATTTCTGAAGGAAGAAAAATTTTGGTAATAGCTAAAATAAGTGTAGGGTTTTAGGAAACTGATAAACCTGGGGACACCACACAGTATCAAAAGCAATAATTTATTACTATAAATTATAAATAATAAAGAACTTAATTCTTCTTCTAGTGGGCACTTTAAAATAAGATAGTATGATATAGTTTTAGTTATAGTTATGGAATTCTGAAGGATACACAGGTTCTCATTTGGTAGATAAAAATACTGAAAAGCAATTAATAATAATTACAATTATCTTCACTACTAACATTATAATTATTGCAAGTACCAGTAAGATTTTAAAAATAAATATTATATAGCTGCCATGTCTTGCAGTGGAAGGACCACTCAAGCACAGCACAAATATAAATTTATCTAATCATCACCAAAATGGAACTGATATACATTTTATAGATATAAACTGGAGTTCAGAGTAGTTATCTAATAGAGTGAAGGAATCAAGTCAAGATCCTACTCTGTTATGCTGTTCGGCTGTTTCCTGACGTAAGAAGATATCCTAACTAAACAACTAGGAAGAGGAAACATGAGGCTCAGAACCTCCACAGAGAGATTCTGATGACACTGAGTGGCACAACTGAGAGAAAAACTGAGCATATTCTGGTTTTGTTTTGTTTTGTTTTAGCCTTCTAGATTAGTAATTTATACTATAGCATTTATCTAATAAGAACATTTCCAAATGTCTTGCTTTAAAAAGAATATTTTTATAAATGTTATATACATATTGAGGAATATGAAACAGTGGTTGATAATTCTGAGGCAAATCCCTATGAGTCAATTTACAAATAAAACTATAAGTCACTAAAGTAAAAATACAATGTTTACAATCTGAAAAACATTTCAGTTTATTCCTGTAAATTAGCATCCTTTGAATGTTTACACAGAATAACTTTTCTGGATAAATTGTGTTTACTAATTTACTTTAAATTTTCAGAAAGAAAATGTCTTGATATTAAAGAAACCCTGCCAAAGGCTAAATACTGATTATTTCTACATGTTGAGACACATTTATTTATACTAGCTTTAATTCTACAGGGGAAAAAAGAATATTTATATTCATTAGTATTATTATAGGCACACTTTAGAGGACTGAATAGCCAAAATTAAAATTGTGTGTGTGTATGCTAATGTATGCTTAATCTTTTAATTTTTTTATCTTATCTCTTCCTGTTTTTTTAACACAAGAAGGAGAATCACATTAGAAAAAAATGGTCCTTTAATTCAATTAATACATTCAGTTGTATCAGGCTTATATATGTAACTAAATTAAACAATTTGGACAATGTTTACCAAAAAAAAAAAAGACTTGGAAAAACCAAGAATTATCATTTATTCCATTAAAATTATTTCAGGCAATTTGTCACATCTGATTTATATATCTTAAACTTAGAATTAAATGACCAAAAGCACTTGCAATTTTCTCATATAATGAAACAAGAGTCCATTTAACAAGCTTGTAAGTTTAAATAAGAAAATTTTATCTATGTAAGGAATATATAAGTTGAAAGTAAATTTGAGTATTTACCCTGAGAAGCTTCTCTTAGTGTAAACATATATGCACACAAAATAAAGATCATCTGTAGAGTATTACTTTTCAAGTCAATACAAAGTAGAAGAAAAATTAAGCTTATTTTATTTTTAGACAACAGATTACATTATCAGTAAAATATAAACATAAAAAAGTGATTTTTTAATTCATCACAATTGTCAGGCAGCTTTTACTAAGATGCATATTTTTAGAAAGGAAAGAGTTTTCATCACTTTAAAGTTTCAACAATGACAAATGAATAATTAATTTGTGCCACATTTTAATCCTGAATAAAGTAATTGGTAAAATACAAATACACAGATAAACTCAAGTCCAGCCCCAATCCTTCTATCTTAGATGGCAAAGGAAGAAGGAACCAATTCTAAATCACTCATTACAATCAACTTCTTTCAAAACATATATACGTTTCAAATGTATATATTCAAAATTCCAAAAGAGATTCTTATATCATTTCTTGGCTATTCAGTATAGAATAAACTTAAAATGTCACTGCTTCTTAACAGTAGGCAACTATTTTTTGTTTCTATTTTCTAATTATATTCCCTAATTTTGTCCTTTAACAAGTGTGAACATCTGTTATTCCAAACAATAAAAATGAACAAAAAGTATATCGAAACTCAATCCAAGAAAAGGATTTTACTTAAATATTATTTCTTTGAAAAATTCTGTTCAGTATGAGTGACTCTCCTGGACCATTTTGCTTACATACACATTACAGGCTCAGTGCACGAAACTCATGCACAGAGAGGGGTTCCCTCAGTCCAGCCTGTACCCACTCCAATCGAGGTCCCCTCGGGAGATGTCCGACCGCTGGTTTAGGCCCAATCCCTGTGGTCGGGCCTAAACCGGCGGTCGGACACCCCTTTCACAGTCTGGGACTGCTGGCTCCTAACCACTCACCTGCCTGCCAGCCTGATTGCCCCTAACTGCCTCTGCCTGCCTGCCTGATTGCCCCTAACTGCCTCTGCCAGCCTGCCTGATCGCCCCTAACTGCCCTCCCCTGCTGGCCTGATCAAGCCCCCAACTGCTCTCCCCTGCCGGCCTGATCTCACCCCCAACTGCCTCTGCCTGCCTGATCACCCCTAACTTCTCTCCCCTGGTGGCCTGATTGCCCCTAATGCCTCTGCCTGCCTGATCACCGCTAACTGCCCTCCCCTGCTGGCTGATCTTGCCCCCAACTGCCCTCCTCTGCCAGCCAATTTGGTTCTGATTGGTCAGTTTCTATGCCAGTCAGCGTCAAAAATTCCGCCTCCTAGGCAGCCATTGGCTCTTCAGTTGACCCAGATTTGGTTCTGATTGGTTATTTTCTATGCCAGTCAGCATCTCTGGGCCTATTAATGGGGCCTGATCAGAAAGGTGGGGCTGATCAGCAGTCCCAGTGGAGGCCTGAAGAGAAATGGAGGCGTGGCTGTTGGCCAGGCTGGGAGAGAAAGACAAGTTCTGATCAACGGCTGCCACAGAGGCTACGGATCAGACCTTGCCTCTCTCTCTGCAGGCCTCTCTCCAGGCCTGATCCGCAACCCCCTAGGCAGTCAGTGCTGGGTCGCCATGGCAACCCAGCACTGACTTCCAGTCTGGTTGAGCCTTGGGTAGTTATGACCCTGGCTCTTTATTATATAGATGGGTCAGAACAGAGAAGGAAACACCCTTCCACTTTCACGACTGCTGTTCCAGCCTGCCCACATCATTACAGATGCAAGGCTCCACTTGCCCATAAGCACTGAATTTCGATGAGGACTTCAATATCAGGCTGAATGAATTCAGAGGCAAAAAGTATTTCTGTGCTCTAATCTATATTCAGCCTATCCTTATCCTGCCACTCAAATGAAAAGTGGCAACGAAGGAAAATATTGTTTATAAAACTAGCAAATTTGCACAAAAGCTATATTGTACGGTTGGGTCAATTTTAAATTCTTTAGCTTTTTGTTTGACAAGTAAGGCTATTAGCATTACTGTTCTTTATTTCTTAGTTCTGTCATTTCAAAATAATCTACAATATAAAATCTTGGCTTCAAATGGTACACCAGAATCAGAAACCACAAATTAAAGACATTTTGGAAGCATATTTCTTCCTTAGAAGCATGGGCAAAAATACGTTTCTTTTTGTAGCCAGTTCCAAAGATCTTTTGAGGAATTCAATGTACATCTATACTGAGCACCTCAATCAGTCTACAATCTAAGATTTAAGCTGTCTTTATTTTTCTATGTAAAAAAGTTGAGAACAATTAACTTTCTAAATGTAGTTAATCATGGTAGGTTACACTAGACAAATACATAATTGCATATGCATAGTTGTAAAATTCTAGTAATACAGGAAATCAGTTATATTAGGTAATAAATAGGAGAGTAAACAGTATTACTTTGGCCTAGTTATATTAATCATCAACTGTAAGTATTTTGAATCAATCGTATTTTCACTAAGACCTTTTTATCATGAACTCTTTGGTTCAGTGACATGCTCAAATGTTTATTTTAGATTTAAACAAATAAAACATTACAAATGAAACTTCTAAAGCAGTAACAGAACTGAGTTGACAACTGGTCACATTTATCTCCCAAGGTAGCTAGAACTGAGAAAAGAATACTGATAAGAACGAAAGAGGCAAGAGAACTATATTGTGAGAGTACTAATCTTACTTTTCCAACCATTTTCTTGTCCAACTTCCTTAAGGCTCAAAAAAATGCTTAAACATCTCAGACTACATAATCAAGAAGGCTCTGCAGCCCTAGCTGGTTTAGCTCAGTAGATAGAGCTTCAGCCTGTGGACTGAAGGGTCCTGGGTTGATTCTGGTCAAGGGCACATGCTCAGTTTGTGGGCTTAATCCCCAGTAGGGGGCGTGCAGCAGGCAGCCGATCAATAATCCTGTCTCATCATTGATGTTTCTCTCTCTCCCTCTCCCTTTCTCTCTTAAATCAATCCAAATATATATTTGTTTTAAAGGAGGCTCTGCATGTTTTACATCCCATAGGTTCTTAAAATCAAAATGCAATAATCTAAAAGAAAAAATTGGGCTGAGCTCTAATTATAGTACTTCAAATTATTAGCATTTCAAGACCATGTTATATGCTTTAATATATTAAGTATCATCTAAGAATTCTTATTTCTGTCTTCAAAATTGTAAAAATTCATTGATGGGAGTCAGAGAATCCTTGAGAACAAAAATCCAACAGTCTATGTCAGGGGTGGGCAAACTTTTTGACTCGAGGGCCACAATGGATTCTTAAACTGGACCGGAGGGCCGGAACAAAAGCATGGATGGAGTGCTTGTGTGAACTAATATAAATTCAAAGTAAACATCATTACATAAAAGGGTACGGTCTTTTTTTTTTTTTTTTTTTTAGTTTTATTCATTTCAAACGGGCCGGATCCAGCCCGCAGGCCGTAGTTTGCCCACAGCTGGTCTATGTGGTTAGGGAATAATAGAAGTTACTTTTACTTAGAATGACTATAAATTTTCACTCCATTAGTATGTTAAAATACAGGTAATAAGTCTTTTGGCTTACAGGAAATATAGTGAAATCTATATTTATCTTAGTCTAATTAGGAGTTTTAATTAACAATGAAAAATTATTCTATATATAAATTCAGAATCAACTAGAAGGCTTTCTTATAGTAACTGGTCAAATTAAAACACATCATGTTGACATTAGAAACATTTTGAACAAAATTTTTTATAAAAACTTGTATTAACTATAACTCTATTGTCCTTAAAATCGGTTATCATCCTATATAATAAAAGACTAATGTGCAAATCGACCAAATGGCAGAACGACTGGTCACTATGACATGCACTGACCACCAGGGGGCAGACACTCGATGCAGCAGCTGCCCCTTGGTGATCAGTGCACTCCCACAGGGGGAGCACCACTCAGCCATGAGCTCTGAACTGGGCTCACAGCTGGAAAGCGCAGTGGCGGTGGCAGGAACCTCTCCTGTCTCTGCGGCAGAGCAAAGGATGTCTGACTGATGGCTTAGGCCCAGGGGGAGCAGGCCTAAGCCATCAGTCAGGAATTCCCCGAGTGCTCCTGGATGGCACAGGCCAAGCTGAGGGGACCTCCCCCCCCACCCCCCCAGTGCACGAATATTCTTGCACTGGGCCTCTAGTAAACTAATAAACTCAACACTAGTGATCCTTTAAGTCATAGAAATACAAAGTATCTTTAAATCCTCAATTTAAATAAAATGAGAAAATATGAAATGAACACAAAAAATGCTCATTTATTTTATAGTTTATAAATTTATTTTTAAAGTTTTTAAAAGCTTAATAATTATATTTTTAAACTACAGATTAAAAATTATTCTGCCATATATTGTCATTCAAAAGTATTTACTAAGAATCCAAAAATCTTTACTTATAATTTTGTAATTTACTGGTAATGGCAGATCTCTAAAGGAAACAAATTTCTATCCAAAATATTTAAACACAAAAACTGGTAACATTTACTTTGATTCATTTCCTTAGTTACTTAGAGACAAGATAAAAACAAATTATTGTTCTAAAAACATTTAAAAATTTTAATGTGTTTTTAGGTGAATACTTACATAACAGAAAACATGTTTATAAGCTATAAAATTTAGCATCTAATTTTGATGAGATTAAGAAGAATTGGAAAGTACAATGAATGCTAATGATGCATTTAATTGCATTTTCTTGCAAAGAGAAAAGTAATTAAATGTTAACAATAAGGTAGTTTCAGTTCAGGTACTAATAGCAAAGTAAGCTGCATTAGACTAACCCTGGTGGAGATAATATTTATAAACACTGAACCAGGAAAATACAAAACAAAAACCTAAAAACAAAAAACAAAAATCTATTTATGGAACTGGAAAAATGACTGAGAGAAGGCAGCAATTGGAGAGTCCTCAAAAGAGGATGAGATCCATATTTATATGACTGTTTCTCACAGGGCACTCCTCACTCCTAGAGCTCATGTACAACAAGCAGAAACCACACTTGCTGACGTGAAAGGTGTCCAAGGATGGAATTCTGGGCTATATACACACACTAAATAAATAGTTTGAAAATAGGAGAAAAAACTCAGAGGATCAGTACAGTATAGGATCAGTTACAATCCCCAGAATAAAATTAGACAAAAAAGAAAACAAAATGGAGAAAGAATTTTGAAAGTATTAGAAGAAATGCATGAACTAAAAGATTTAAATTAACTGATAGAAAGGGTCTACTATAAGGTCCAGCACACTGGATTAAAAGAGAACTCATATCAAGACATATCATCATTAAATTTTAGAACATGTCGGACAAGAGAATCCTAAAAGATTCCAGAGCAATAAAATAGGTTACCTATGAATGATTAGGAATCAGAATGGCACTGGATTTCTACAGCTCTTCTAGACATCAGAAGTCAGTTAATTAACGTCTTCAAAATAATGAAGACATATTCAGAGAATATGTTCCACCAATGTGATGAAATAAACCAAATTATAACATAACATTCTTCTAATAATAAGTAATATTTAATGAGTACTTACTATGTTTTAGGAATTATGTCAGTTAATACAGAAGTCTCTGTGGGACTAATAGAAATAAATTCAGATTTTGAGCTCTGTATCTAAGACTAAAATAGTATAAGGAGCCCTGGTCAGTGTGGCTTAGTTGCTTGGACATCTTCCCATGCACTGAGAGGTCACTGGTCAGGGCACATGACAGCTTGCGGGACCAATCCCAAGTGGGGGGCATACAGGAAGCAGCCAATCTATGTCTCTCTCTCTCTCTCACTCTCTCTCTAAAAATATATAAAAAAAATTTAATTGTATAAGGAACATGTTAAATGTAGTCAAAAAATTTCTGTAGGATCCTACATGAAAACTTGAAATTCAATTAAATATCCTTTCTTTAGTTTTGTATGATGAAACTTCTATGTTATAGAAAGATGAATCAGATAGAACATATGCTTCACATAAATGCAAGAGTAATAGTATTTTATAAGACCTACAATGTTAATAGATTAATTTCAGAAAAATCAATGCAAGCTATAATACCACAACCATACATTTTTAAAATATATTTTATTGATTTTTTACAGAGAGGAAGGGAGAGGGATAGAGAGCTAGAAACATCGATGAGAGGGAAACATCGATCAGCTGCCTCCTGCACACCCGCTACTGGGGTTGTGCCTGCAACCAAGGTACATGCCCTTGGCAGGAATTGAACCTGGGACCCTTCAGTATGCAGGCCGACGCTCTATCCACCGAGCCAAACCGGCTAGGGCACAACCATACATTTTTAATATTTAAAAGCTCAAATTATAAACTTAGCCAGAATAAAAGAGTAAAATATTTGGGGACTAAAATTACTGTTTTTAATGAAATAATGTCATTAATACATAAAATACCAAGTGTTTTGTGGTAACTATGTAAATAAGTCCTGTTACATAGACTAGCACCTTGCTGTTAGCAAATATTAAAACCAGAAGCTCAGTTTCAGTGTAGTCCAAAAAAAAAAAAATCAATTGTTTTGGCATATTATAGCTTCACTTCTGCAAACTTTCTTATTGAAGCAATCAAATGAGAACTCTTACCCATTGCCAAGAAATGTCCAAATGGTATAGCAGTTATTGTATTTTGACAATGTAGTAATCCCAGTTCATTTGAACGGGTACTAAAGGATGAATCCCTAAAACTAAAGTGAAGGAAAAGTGGTAGCATTTTGAAAATACAGAATACATTGAGAAACACAGTTATATAAAAAGTTATATTCACAGAGAAACAATGTCAGATGCAAAATGAATATTTAATAATATTTTAAAGGATAATTTTTTTTGTATGACTCAAAAGGTCAGAGCAAAGATGTATGTTCAATTACCAGAAATGCTTTAGCACTTACTGTCATTGTTACAATATATGAAGAGAGATTCACATCCTCTGGTGTACATGCATATATAATCCTCTCCTTTCATGTGTGGGTAAAACTTGCGAATATAATGAGATACTCATGTGATTAGGTTGGGTTACATGGCACATCAGACTTTAAAAAGAAAAGATTATTTTCGCTGGGCCTGATCATATCAACTGAGCCCTTAAAATGGACCTTCGTGAAGAACAGAAATTCAACTTGAAGGAAATTCTCTGCTGCTGGATTTGAAAGTGGAGGATGCCAGGAAATGGCCACTAGGAGCTGAGAACCACCTGTGGCTAACAGCCAGGGGGAATGAATGCTGCCAACAAACATGTCAGCTGGGAAGAAGAATCTGAGCTCCAGATGAGAATGCAGTCCTGCTGACACTTTGATTTCAGCCTCATAAGATCCTGAGCAGAGAACCCAGTTATGACATGGCTAGACTTCTGACCTATAGAAACTGTGAGATAATGGTTGGTGCTTTAAGCTGCTAAGTTTGTAATAATTTGTTGTGCAAAGATAGAAAACTATACCGTTGGTAATTAGGAAGTAAAATTTTTTTTTAATTAAACAATGGGGATTGCTTCAAGATAAGGCTGGTGGAACTGCCATATGAGAGCCAAGCAGAAATTACTTTCTAGCAACTTTGGTCTCATGAAGTTTACCCAAATGTCTTATCAGGCACAAAGTGTTACACTAGAAAGAAAAATAACTTCCTGTGTTATATAAAATTTTAAGTTATGTACCAAAGGAGTTGGACAGGTTTTCAGAAAGCACTTCCATGAAATCTACAGAAGAAAGCAGATGGATACAGCAAACTCACAAGATACAAGGTCACTATTTCACTGGTAGTTAACAAACATGAAAAATGCTATCAGGTAATTCCTGAGAATTTAACATCTTCAAAAGGTTCTAGCCAGCAGAAACCGGTTTGGCTCAGTGGATAGAGCGTCGGCCTGCGGACTGAAAGGTCCCAGGTTCGATTCCGGTCAAGGGCATGTACCTGGGTTGCGGGCACATCCCCAGTAGGAGATGTGCAGGAGGCAGCTGATCGATGTTTCTCTCTCATCGATGTTTCTAACTCTCTATCTCTCTCCCTTCCTCTCTGTAAAAAATCAATAAAATATATTTTTTAAAAAAAAGGTTCTAGCCATCATAATTGCTGTACAAAATTATAACTTCAAGTTTCTCCACTGAAGAGAATAAATGACTTTCTATTAAATTCTAAAAAAAAAAAAAGTTTGCATGGCAAAAAATTAACATATATATAATTGCTTCAAAATGCATTTCAATAATTATGGCAGAAATAAAATTTATGAAAGAATAATAGTATTAATACAGTCCTGTTGGAATTTAATGACTTAGTCTTTTGAAATCCTTCTGTTTACTGTCTGGTTTCCACAGTAATAAACACAGCCTGTTTATTTTAAATATTCCATTCTAAAATGAGGAGACTTTTTTTTCTCAAAATCATACTGCACACTAACCAACATCCCAAGCCAAAAGAACACAGGAGACCAAATGTGTAAAAGACAAGTAAATCCAGTAAGAACATGATCCAGTCTTTAGATTTAGAAAAGAAAAATGTCAAACTCCAGCTGTTCTAACTGGAGAGCCCAGATTGGCCTAGTCCTTGTCTCTTGAGGAAGACAAGCAGCCTATGACTCAATGTGTCTCCTTTGTTCATTTTTATCAGTAAGCACATTTGCTTTGTGTTTCATCTTTCTCTTGTTAACATGCAACTCTCCTAAAGAGTGCAACAAAGATCTCTTTAGATCAAAAGTAAAAGTCTATTCCCAATCAAGGAATATTAAAAAAATCAATCTGCAAAAATAGGACCTAAAATTTAGAACTGTCCTCAGATGAATAGTTTCAAGAAGGTATTCTTTATTGTCCAATCAGCATTCCCTTTAAATAAATTAAAGTGTATATATATGTGTATATATATATATATATATATATATATATATACACATATAATTTTAAAAAGGAAATGAACTATGAAAAATTGACCATTTTTCAAGAAATTATAAAATAAATCTGAAATATATTCATTTAAAAATTGAAGCATAAAATAGGTGAAAAATGAGAATGGGGAAAACATTAAAAACAATTTAAACAAATTTCAACTCTAACTCAAGACAACCTGATACATCAAATAATCAGCCTCCATCACCAGCCCCCTTGGATTCATCCCTCTTAGCATTCTCATCAACCCCTGCTCCAAAACGGCCTGGTGCTCTCTAAGTACACTGTATTACATCCATCCTGGATCTCTCTTCAGCATCATCCCAAGGATTCTCTTCACAGATCACATGGTGTGAGCTGAAAGCTTGGTTCATTAGTCTTTAACATTGCTAAATACACACTTAAAAATACACGAATTCTTTGGCTTCAAGTTCTGATTTATACAGTGTTTTGGCTGCTGTTCAACTTTAAATGTTTCATAATCTTTAACTTTCTTCTTTGGCCCATGAATTTTCTTATGTATATGCTTTATATCTGTGAGAGAGACACTCTTTGAATATTTAAGTTATTACAGAAAACTTGAACTAATGTTAATTCTCTGGTTGAGGAGTCCTTTGTGGCCTACTGTCTAATTAAATATTGTCATGTTTTAGTATGCTTGAAAAAAAAAAGTATATTCTCTGCTTGTTAAAGGAATCTAGTGTCCCCCAAAATATATACATACACTTTGAATAATTATAAAGGCAGTGTTTATTAAAATACATTTCATTTTCAAAACAGATCTATCTGCTTTAAAAGTGTATGTACATTTTTTTGGGGGGGACACCCTGTATTTATCAACCATCCATCCATCCAACCAATTTTATTACAATATAATGTTCAAACATTCTATTTTCTTGCTGTATTCTCATTGGCTTACTATTTGGTTTTTGAGAGAGGTGTTTTATTTTTTTCCCCCGCTTTATTTTTTTTTTTTTTATTTTAGTAAATCTTTATTGTTCAGATTATTACATTTGTTCCTCTTTTTTTCCTCCCATAGCTCCCCTCCACCCAGTTCCCACCCCACCCTCTGCCCTTACCACCCCACTGTCCTCATCCCTAGGTGCACAATTTTTGTCCAGTCTCTTCCCGCATCTCCCACACCCCTTTCCCCACCAAGAATAGTGAGTCCATTCCCTTTCTATGTCCCTGATTCTATTATAATCACCAGTTCATTCTGTTCATCAGATTATTTATTCACTTGATTCTTAGATTCACTTGTTGATAGATGCATATTTGTTGTTCATAATTAGTATCTTTACCTTTTTCTTCTTCCTATTCTTAAAGGACACCTTTCAGCATTTCATATAATACTGGTTTGGAGGTGATGAACTCCTTTAGCTTTTCCTTATCTGTGAAGCTCTTTATCTGACCTTCAGTTCTGAATGATAGCTTTGCTGGATAAAGTAATCTTGGTTGTAGGTTCTTGGCATTCATCACTTTGAATATTTCTTGCCACTCCCTTCTGGCCTGCAAAGTTTCTGTTGAGAAATCCGCTGACAGTCGTATGGGTACTCCCTTGTAGGCAACTGAGTTTCTTTCTCTTGCTGCTTTTAAGATTCTCTGTTTGTCTTTTGCTCTTGGCATTTTAATTATGATGTGTCTTGGTGTGGTCCTCTTTGGATTCCTTTTGTTTGGGGTTCTCTGCACTTCCTGGACTTGTAAGTCTATTTCTTTCACCAGGTAGGGGAAGTTTTCTGTCATTATTTCTTCAAATAGGTTTTCAATATCTTGGTCTCTCTCATCTTCTGGCACCCCTATAATTCTGATGTTGGTACGCTTGAAGCTGTCCCAGAGGCTCCTTACACTATCTTCGTATTTTTGGATTCTTTTTTCATTTTGCTTTTCTGGTTGGGTGTTTTTTGCTTCTTCGCATTTCAAATCTTTGCCTTGATTCTTGCGCTCCTCTGGTCCGCTGTTGGGAGTCTGTATAATATTCGTTATTTCAGTCCGTGTATGCTTAATTTCTAGTTGGTTCTTTATCATAACATCGAGGGTCTCATTAGATTTCTTGAGGATCTCAGTAACTTTATCGGCAGCTTCTAGACAGTTCTTGAGAGACCTTAAAAGTGTGGTTCTGAACTCAATATCCTCCATTGACAGTTTTGTCCTGTTTCTTTGTCTCCGCATTTTTTAAGCTTTCTTGGTGCACCCCCTAGTGGTCTTTGTGCGCAGTCTTGTTGTAGTTAAGCCTTGATTGTTGTAGTTAATACTGGGGGGATTTGACCTCCAGGCCAACTGGCTGTGAGAATCAGCTGTGTCTGCAGTGGGAAAACTTCTGTCCTCTAGGGAGGTGCTAATCTAGCCTTTGCCTGAGGCTATCTGGCAAATGGCTCTGTGCAGGGCTTGGGCGGGGCGGGTCACACAGGATCAAACAGGGCGGGCGGAGGGAGCAGTTATGGCTGCTCTCAGTCCCGTCCCCAGAGGCTCTGCCTCTCAGAGTCCCAGCAACCGCTGCAAACCTTGGAGAGAAAGCTGCCCTCGCGTTCCGACTGATGCTAGACAGCCCCGCTTCTCCCGTTTGAGTCTGGGTCCCTAGAGACTCGCCCAGAACTGGAGCTCAGAATCTGAGACTCCCTCCCAATTGAAACAGACAACCGCGCCCTCAGCTACCAGCCCGCTCCGCGCGCACCTCCGCACCTTTGTATTTTCCACACTGGGCCTCCTCTGAGTCTGGTATGCTGTTCTCTTTCCTTCTAGTTGAAGAATTTCTCCTCAGCCAGCTTTCCCGTGGTTCTGGGTGATGTCCGTTCCGTCTTTCACTTGTATTTGTGAAGTGGTTGTTCAAGGCAGCTAACTCCGGTGTTTACCTATGCCGCCATCTTGGTTTTTTCCCTGAGAGAGGTGTTTTAAAAACTTTCAATATGAATTTCAAATTGTAATTGAGTCAATTGTTGTTTTCTGCATTTTGAGGTATGTTGTCAGGTGAATACAAGTTCTCAGAATTATTATATCTTCCTAGTCATTTGGTCTTCCCTATTCCAAGCCAACACTCATTGTCTTAAGGTGTATTTTTTGAATGTTAATAAAAGTCCCTCAGAAGTTATATTTTAATTCATATTTGTCTGGTGTATTTTTTTGTTTCCAAATTTTGTGATAATTATGTTTTAGATGTGTTTCTTATAAATAACATAAAGTTCAACTTTGGATTTTATAGAATCTAGAACCTGTCTTTTAATAGTGGAATTTATGTGTATATGATTAATTTACTGATTTATTTTTATCATCTTATTTTGTTTTCTGATTTTCTATGTATTTATCATTTGCTCCATTTTACTGTGTTTAACATTCCTTTAAAATCTGCTTAATCACTCAAAATATTAATTTTATATTAATTTTTATTTCATGTTTTGTGATAATCCTTTTTTTGTTGTTGCTGATGACTATATCACATTAGGTAATTCTTATGGCTGGAATTCTTATTTTGAACTTATCTTCAAAGGGGGTATTCTTCCCATAAGATTCCCATCTATCTACATGAGCTTTGCATTACCTTCTGAATTGCTTAGAATTTGCTTTTGCAAGAGTTCAGAAATTATTTATGACAATCGTTTGCCTTGAAATTCCTGTGTTTTGGGGACAGGAAAGTTCTAACTCAATTAAAAAATGTGCACAGGAGGCTCCACATAGGCAGTAAGGCAAATCCATAGAACTGTACACAGAAAAATGACCTCCATGGCCAATGAAGTAAAAC
This sequence comes from Myotis nattereri, assembly GCF_964212035.1. Lineage (NCBI taxonomy): Eukaryota > Metazoa > Chordata > Mammalia > Chiroptera > Vespertilionidae > Myotis > Myotis nattereri. The sequence continues at coordinate 45,399,617 of NC_138079.1, read as the reverse complement.
CCTGGCCTCAGTTATCTTTTCCTCTCTATACCTGGAGGTGCTGTGACCCCCAAACCCCTTACTTGTCTCAGCATTTCTATTTACCTGGAATGGGAGAGAGGATCATATGTCACAGTTAGTCCAGAAATCCATACAACACTTTTGTAATCAGTAGTATTACTTTCATGAATATCATTTGGTATTTACTGAGTAATCAGCTCAGCACAAATGTGAATGACAGGATAGTCATGTCTGCCCACTTTGAGTTTATAAAAGGCCTGTGGAATATCCATCAATATCCTCAGCAATTTCAACATGAAATATTACCACTATTCCAATTTTCTATCAGGACATAAAATCCTCTAATTCCATAGTATCTTTTTCATAATACTTTTGAATTGAATAAAATATAATCAATTATATCCAGTGATTACCCAAATCACAGACATGTTCATCACCTCAAGAAATGAGATTTTCAGAAACAATATCTCCTTAGAGAAACTAATTTTACTCTAAGAGGTTATGCTCATTTAAATAGAAAGATTATTTCCGTATGTTCAAGATCAGGCAAAATTTCACATTTGTTTTCATCTTAAATTGAAAAATGATAACTAATTTTGCATGTTTGTTCAAAGTTGTAAAAATCTGGGATGCTATTTTATAATAGGATTATCTTAAATCCTTACCTAATAAGATAATGGTTTCTCCTTAGCTGGTTTGGCTCAGTGGATAGAGCATTGGCCTGCGGACTGAAGGGTAGAGGGTTTGATTCCAGTCAAGGGCATATGCCTGGGTTGCTGGCTCAATCCCCAGTAGGGGTCGTGCAGGAGGCAGCTGATCAATGATTCTCTCTCATCATTGATGTTTCTATCTCTTTCTCCATTTGCCTTCCTCTCTGAAATCAATAAAAATATATATTTTTTAAAAGATAATGGTTTCTTTAATGTTTCACATTATTTGGACTCTTTGGAGTAAAAAATACAACATTTTAATTATTTATAATTAAACATAACATAAACAAAAATGAAACACAATCATAACTTACATATTATCCATAATTATATATTCCTAAAAGTTTCATATTATCAGCTATAATTATAAGAGTTTGCTCTTAATCATTTCTTATATTTAACAAAATCAAATCAATATAATTCATAGATGTATTTTTATTTAATATGAAAGATTGAAAAGATTTTTTTACAGAAGATACTTTAATACATTACATGCTCAAAATATGTCCTAAGCTCGTAAAATGTTTAACATTTCTTATTATTAATCTTAGTAATGTCTAAAGAGTAATAATTTTTGACTTTTGAAAAGAATAATTTATTGGAAATATTATTCTGTAAAACTTGTATAACTAAAATATATTTGAAGAACAACTTAAATATGTTAAATTCAACATAAATATGTGATAATACAATAAATTAATTATAGATTCTATTTCAAATTTCATGGTAATTTAATACAAAGTTGAAGTATTTTTCTATTTAGTAAATTCTTATGCACTTATCAAAGGCCCTTATGGTGAATAAAACTTCTTAATAGAACAAATTTCTTTCTAAGAATCAGGGAATTTACAAAATTATCCTTTCAATTAACAACCAATAGTTTTGTTTGTATGTTTTTTGTCTTTGTTTTTGTTTTGTTTAAGAAACTTAATGCCCTCTATAATAGAATTTCTTTAAGGATTCCATACTAAAGGTCTTTGTCATGCTGGCTAGATTTTCTAAGACCTTAATAATTCTGTACATTTACAAAAACATAAACCTTCTACTAGCTACCAGCATTTTCAAAGCCACATTGCTCTCAGGAGACATGTTTCTCATATCATAGACCAGTGGTCGGCAAACTCATTAGTCAACAGAGCCAAATATCAACAGTGCAATGATTGAAATTTCTTTTGAGAGCCAATTTTTTAAAACTTAAACTATATAGGTAGGTACATTGTTATTAACTTAATTAGCATACTCCTAAGGCTTAGGAAGAGCCACACTCAAGGAGCCAAAGAGCCGCATATGGCTCGCGAGCAGCAGTTTGCTGACCACGGTAGACCATTAGGAATTGCGCATGTCTTGGTTATTGAAGTTATAAATATCAGAAGTCTACTGATATAATCCATGATTTATATTTTTATATTTGGTCTTTTCCCTGAAATAATCTATGCTTTATTTTGTTTTGTAGTGCTTTGTTAACAGGTATACAAATATAGAAATGTGTCCATTTAGAGACAGTTTCATTAACAAAGTTTGATTTACTGCCCTAGCTGGTTTGGCTCAGCGGATAGAACTTCAGCCTGCGGACCTAAGGGTCCCGGGTTCAATTCCAGTCAAGAGCACATGCCCAGGTTGTGTGTGGGCTTGATCACCAATAGGGGGCGTGCAGGAGGCAGCCAATCAATGAGTCTCTCTCATCATTGGTGTTTCTATCTCTTCCTCTCCCTTTCTCTCTGAAGTCAATAAAAATATATTTTAAAAAATAAAGTTTAATTACCAAATTTGGCAATGCTGATGACTAAAAAGATACCAATGAACATTAACGAATCAGTTTGTACAACTCTGGGTCAATCTAAAGAGCACCCTTATTTGAGACTTCCTACCCTATTTATTCAGAATAATCTTTCTTTTTTCAGACTAAGACAACTGAGAAACACAACTGCTTGGATATAAACTACTAGAAGGAGGACTGACACTAGAACTGAGGGACTCCAAAACAGCAGCGGGGACTATTGCAAACAGCCACAGATGTCCACCACGTGACAGCCAACATGCTGACTGACCATGGGGGAAGTGATGATAGTCCTCTGACCCCACAATACTTGTCATAATGTATAAGTAACCGTCTGTTTTTTGTTTCTACAAACTCAGTAATTTTCAAGATGTATTCACATGGAAAAAACATGGATTAAAAACAAAACAGTATATGCCATTACTATCATCTTTGCATGAAATAACTGTTATGTATTTCTTGTATGTTAGGTGAATTTTATTATTTCTTAAAATATATTCACGATATTCTCTTTCACAGGTTGACAATGATCTTACATTAATCATCAATATAAAAGCCTTTTACATTGGTACTGGAATATAGACAATGATTCTTACACAATCTGATCCCTGTTGTAAAATGTCATATGTGGAGTGACTCAAAAAGAAAACAAGACTTCTTTTTAAATGGAAAAACAGCTATTAGATCGTGGAATCCATCTGCTGTCACGTACTTCTACCTAGCACAGAAGCAAAACAGAACACTACTAAAGATGGTGCCCTAGTCCTTGACTTGGGAGAAATCCCTGTTTCACAGATTTAAAGTTATTGAATGTAGTCAACATTTCGTAAATTGTTTTTAAGAGAAAAATAAAACCCCTTAGCATTTTTCCTTAGGCATGCTTCCTCATACAATGAGATTATTATAGAGGCACCATATCTTATTTATAAAAACTTCCAAACTGCACTTGAGTAAACAAACTATTCGCCATATAATGTACTATCCACCTAAATGCAGATTCTTAAAAAACTGTCAGTTGGATGGACAACAAATTTCAAAATAAGTATAGGCATTTTAAATAACAGAATATCCAAAGTCTGTGGGTATTTTTAAATAACTCTTCATTCATATACTAGTGGTGACTACCTTAACTTTCTCTTTATCAAAAATTATTTACATTCTTAAATGTTCATAGCACTGTTTATGTAATAAAAACATATTTCAATCAATACTTCTCCAAGGAGGTTTTAGAAGCATGTGGCTATGGGCCAAGAAAGGGGACACAGCAATCTGTGTAATCAATCTGACACATAAAATGAAAATTTAACTCAAGCTGGAAACTGTTCTTAGTATTAAGACAATCACATGTACAATATGGAAGAGCATATCAAAATCAAAGCTATATTTAATTTCATTTTGTTTGTTTTTTAATATATTTTTATTGATTTCAGAGAGAAAGGGAGGAGGGAAAGAGAGAAACATCAATGATGAGAGAGAATCATTGATTGGCTGCCTCCTGCAGGTCCCCTACCGGGATTGAGCCCGCAACCCAACCCAAGCATGTGCCCTTGACCGGAATCGAAACCAGGATCCTTTAGTCCACAGGCCGATGCTCTATCCACTGAGCCAAGCCGGCTAGGGCTTTAATTCCATTTTCAATCAAAATAATGCATGTCCATAGTTTAAAAAACAAAGAGTTCTACAAGATTTATAATGAACAAGTCCCATTGCACTCCCACTACCCAGACTCTAGCTCTACAGTAGCAGCCCCTTTCAATGCTTTTAGCTACTTTTCATGATTTTCAATTTTACCCATTTACTACTGATTTCCTCTAGTCTTTTCTTCAGTCTATTCTCTACACAAGATGTGTATTTAACTCTTCCACAACTCCTCATTCCCAATTCATTTTTTCTGTTTCTAGTCATCCACTAGTTATATTTTTAATAAATCATCTTAGTTTTTAAATAGTTATGAATGTGCAATTATATAGTACAAGGCTGAACTATGTAATACATCATGACATTCATATACAAAAAAAAAAAAAGAATCTAGACACAAACCTTAAACCCTTCACAAAAACTAACTCAAAATGTATTATAGACCTAAATGTAAAGTATAAAGTATAAAACTAAAAACTCCTAGAAGATAACATAGGGAAAAAAAAAAACCTAGATGACTTTGGATATGGCAGTGAGCTTTTAGATACAATACCAAATACACAATTCACCAAAGAAATAACTGATAAGCTAAACTTCTTTAAAATTAAAAACTTCTGCCCTAAAAAGGACAATGTCAAGAGAATGAGAAAACAAGTCACAGATTGGGAAAAAATATTTACAAAAGACAAATATGATAAAGGACTATTATAAAAATGTATAAAGATCTTTTAAAACTCAACAATAAGAAAACGAACAACCTGAAAAAAGAAGCAAAGACTTTAACAGACCACTTTCCCAAAGAAATACTGATGGCAAATAAGCATATGAAAAGATGCTACACAGCATATGTCATCAAGGAAATGCAAAATAAAATAATGAGATGCCACAAAACACCTATCAAAATGACCCAAGTCTAAAACATGGACAACACCAAATGTTGCCATAGTTGTGGGACAGCAAGGACCCTTTCATTGCTGGTGGGATTACAAAATAGTATTGCCAGTTTGGAAGTTTCTTATGAAAGTAAACATACTCTTACTCTAAGATCTAGCAATCACACTCTTTGGTATTTATTCAAAAGAGTTGAAAACTTAAAAAACCTGCATATGGATAGCTTTATTCATAATTGCCTAAAATTGAAGCAACCAAAATGTCATTTCAGTAGGTTAACAGATAAACTGTGGAATATTCAGACAATGGAATATTATTCAGCAATAAAATAAAAAGAGCTATCATGTCATGCACAATATAGAAGAACATTCAACTCATATTACTAAATGGAGAAAAGAAAAAGCCAATCTGAAAAGGCTATATGCTATATAAATTTCTATATGACATCCGGAAAAGATAAAACTATAAAGACAGTAAAAAGATCAGTGGTTGCCAGGAGTTGGGGACAGGAAAGGTGTAAGTAGGCAGAGCACAGGGGATTTTTAGAGCAGGGAAAATACTCTATATGAAACCATAATTGTTGGATATATGACAGTATACATTTGTCCAAAACCACAGAATGTACAACACCAAGACTGAATCCTAACATAATGATAGACTTTAGGTAATAATGATGTGTCAATGTAGGTTCATCAATTTTAACAAATATACCACCCTGGTGGGGGATATTGATAATGGGGGAGGACAAACTAGTCTATCATGAGAGAAACCAGAAGAGTGGTTACCTATAGGGGATGAGGATGAACTGCATGGGGACACATGAATATTCTGTGCTGATGTTAAAATTCTCTATCTTCATTGAGGTGGTGGTGCATACATTTTTAAAACTCACCAAATTATACATCTAAGATCTCTACATTGCAGCATATCAATTTTATAAGAAACTGTGGCCCTGGCTGGGTAGCTCAGTTGGTTAGAGTGTCGTCCCCATACACTAAGGTTATGGGTTGGATACCCGTTCAGGGAACATATAAGAATCAACCAATGAATGCATAAATAAGTGGAAAAATAAATCCATATTGTTTTCTCTCTTTCTCTCTGCATATATCTAAAAATAGATTATTTTGCAATAATTAACACTTTGCCAAATAAATACTGAGGATTTCAGTTTGGGACATGTTTAAGTCATAGATATGAGATACGCCCTAATTTCAACTTTTCCTTCTTTGACTAATAAAAATTATTTTTTTTTAGTAAGGTTCATTGATTTCTTAGAACTTTTCACTCCCTAAAATTATTATCACACTAAGATACTTAATTAGATTGTGTTTGTTAGTATTTCTCAGGAATGACTTTTGGTTCTTTTCAAATTATATAGTTTAGAATATTTTCATATTTTAATGCTGAAGAAGTACTATTACCTTTTAAAGAATAACTACCATAGCTTAGTTAATGTCATTCACAGGGTATTGCTCCATTTGCTTAATTTTTAAAGTTTTTATATTTTATATGTTGTTTACTAATGCTAGCTCATCCCTGACATATTTTTGTTTTCTTGTAGATAACCATTTTCACAAAGAAACAGTTTTATTACTTCATAATAGTATTTGCATATAACACAGTAGATGGCAAAAAAAAAATTGTTTTGAGATATCAATTTATCAGTTTTTCTCTCTCTGTTAAATGTCTTAACTCCCACAGAAGATCCTTTGTGGTATCCAGGACTTAAATTTGTGCCTAGTGAAAAAATTATTTGGACAGCACAATAATGTAAAATTCTTGAATACCAAGGATATACTGAGAGTCATGGACTTTCTGTGTTAGTTTTCACAGAAAATCTTTATTTTATCACTTAGTTTTGTTTTTCCAATTACACTAAAAGCATATTAATAATATTAACATACTAGTCTAATACAGCTAGTGTTTTTAAGAATTCTTATACCCATATTATTAAAAATCCCACAATGTTTAGAAAAATAAAGCAAAAGGAAACAAAAATAAGAGCATAAAACTCAGCCAGAAATGAGCTATTACACAAAGCACATAAAGTGAAGACATATGTAGTAACTAGGACTGAAGTGTCTATTATATAACTATTATTTACTCAACTATATGACATGTAATTTGTTACAAGCAAAAATACAATTGTAATCATATTTGTTAATTTGTTTCAGATGACACTGACATAAACTCACAATTATATAATTACATAATACAGTAATGATGTAATTTCATAATATATACTCAAAATTAAATAGCATTATGTATGCCTGATAAACCTTTCATTATTCTACTGGAATCCCCTTCTCTTCCATGTTTGTGTTCTGTGCATCAAAATAAAAAAGTATGAGTATTCCTAAATGTAAGTTGTTCAAATTATTCTTAAAAAACCCTCTTACCTTATTAAATAGTCAAAAAAGACCTATGGAAAACACTGTAAGTGTAATTTAAAAGCAATACTAGAAGTGCCAGTTAGGGTCCTCTACCCATTTTATTTAGATTGTTTGTATTTTTGTTGCTGAGTGTGTGAGTACTTCATATATTTTGTTGGGAATGTAAACTGCTACAGCCACTATGGAGGTTTATCAAAAAATTAAGAGGAGAGTTACCATATGACCCAGTTCTTGGATATCTACCTAAAAAATTTGAAAATCTATATTCATAAAGATATCTGTGTCTCTATGTTCATTTCAGCATTATTCATGGTGGCCAACACATACAAAGAACTAAAGTGTCCTTCAATAGAAGACTGGATAAAGAAGATGTGTTACATATATACAATGGAATACTACTCAGCCATAATAAATATGAAATACTGCCAATTGTCACAATAAGGGTGGATCTTAAGAACATCTAATATGCTAAGTAAAATAAGTGAGACGGAAAAAGTGGAGAACCATATGTGGGATGTAAAACTTAAAATGAATAAGCAAAACAAACAAAAACTCATAAACACAGACAACATATGGCGGTTTTCAGAGGGAAGGGGGGATAGGAAGGTAGTAAAAGACAAAGGGGACCAAATATATGGTGAAAGAAGATTTGATTTTGGGTGGTAAACACACAATGCAATATACATGATGCATTATTGAATTATACACTTAAAACCTAGATAATTTTATTAAACAATGTCATCCCAATAAAATAAATAATAAATAAATAAATAAATGTAATACGTTGTAGAAATTACTATTACTAGCATTTAGGTCTTCTGGAGACCCAAAATCTATCTGTAAGACTCACATATACTATGTGGATCATTACATAAAAGGCTTTTTGCTTTCTATACAAAGAAAAAAATCAACTTAAAATAAGAATAAATATAGCAGTGGAGGCAAAGAAAAATATGAGTAAAGGAAAAAAATAAGGGTTTTGTAGAGGTTATGACCATAAGAACCACATAAATCATAACATACCAAACATTTCCTTAAAATGAAGTCTATTAAATGATAAATCTCCCAGGAATGCAATGAAAGCCCCATCACTTAAGTTGAGAACTAGCCCAGACAAAGCACTTGAGAAATCTCATAGGGACCAGTCTAGTATTGGCAGGGGAATTGCTTGATGAATTTCTTAAATTTTCAACTATGTTTGTCATTCAAAACACAAAAAAGATAGGTTACATTCCCTGAAGAATATATCTGTAAATAAATGATGAATGAAGACCTCATGTTAAAATGAAATGTTATGTTCTTCACAATTTGCCCTGCTAACAATTTCAAAATTAAATAATTAACAGTTCTTATGCATTGAACATACTTCATTCACAACTGACTTGTCAGTTATACTATCTAGTTTTATTTACTCTTCTATCTTTAAGCTTCCAATTTCCAGGAAGCATTTAACTAATTAGTAAAATTAATATGTAAAAAATACATGAATATTACAGTTCACATTGCCTATGTAAAGTCAGAGAGAAAAAGAGCTAAAATAGCAAAATGCTTAAGCAAATATCCTAGAAATGCATGTTTTTAAAATAATTTTGAAATACTTCATTCTTTTTTTTTTTTTCAGAAAAAATTTAATATATTTTTTATTGATTTCTGAGAGGAAGGGAGAGGAAGAGAGTGATAGAAACATCAATGATGAAAGAGAATCATTGATTGGCTGCCTCCTGCAGGCCCCCTACTGGGAATCAAGCCTACAACCCCAGGCATGTGCCCTTGACCGGAATCGAACCCGAGACCCTTCAGTCCACTGAGCTAAATCAGCTAGGGCAAATGTATTATTCTTTTTAAAAAAGGTTTTTCTTAAATTTTATCTTAGTACCAAAATAAATTTGACATTCAGATTATGTATATGTTTTTAAAGTATTCCATATGCTAAATTACCATTAGGTAATCATATTCTAATGTCTATTCTTACATTTATAACAGTGTTAAGTGTAGTTTTGATGTATTGGAAAAATGTCTAACTATGATTCACCCACGAACTACTTCCTCACTTAAACTTTGTATCACTCTTGTTAGATTAGTCTAAGCTGAATCGTCACATGTGAGAATTAAATCCATTGAGGACAGAATTAAAGATTCAATGAACATTTTTTACTTTACATTTAACTAGTTTCCAATTTCACATCATGCAAGACAACATAAAATCAATGCTTGCAAACCCCTTTTAAGGTAAACAGTTAAGTGAAATGTATGGAGCAATTAGTTTTGTACATTACTTGCCCGAATACAGGGACTGAGGGAAAGCTTCCTAAGGATAAAAGTAACATTTTGTTATATTATTATAATCTTCCCTTCTTTAGAAATACATTAAAGTTATCTTCAGCAAGCCTGATGAGGACTTCCCCAATATATTTAGATGCATATCTTGAATATATGGAAATTCATACTCCTCGGATACATTGGGAATCATACCTTAAGTGTATTTCTACCAGGCAAAAATATGAAAAGTAATTTAACTTTTAAGTAATTTAACTTTTAGTAATTTAACTTTTTTAATACTTTATTTTTAGTGCAGTTTTAGGTTCACAGCAAAATTATGAGAAATTTCACATATACCCCCATACATGTATGGCCTCCCCCAGCAGACCGTGCTGGGAGCTGCCTCCCGGCTGGGCTTGCCTGCTCCCCAGTCACCGCGGCGATGGCCAAGCAGGCCTTGCTGGGAGCTGCCTGCAGGTTGGGCTTGCCTGCTCCCCAGTCACCGCGGCGATGGCCAAGCAGACCTTGCTGGGAGCTGCCTGCAGGTTGGGCTTGCCTGCTCCCCAGCCACCGCGGCGACAGCCAAGCAGGCCATGCTGGGAGCTGCCTATGGGCCACGCTTGCCTGCTCCCAGGTCACCGTGGCGCTGGCCAAGCAGGCTGTGCAGTGCTGGGGACTGCCTCCTCTCTGCTGTCAGTCTCCACAGAGGCGATGAGGTTAATTTGCATACTCACTCCTAACTGGCTGGTGGGCATCACGAAGGTATGGTCAATTTGCATCTATCTCTTTTATTAGTGTAGATTGTGTTATTTATTGTATTATGTTATAATACTGAATATGCTTGTTGAAACTATATCAATCCTCTTACCCCCTTCTCAACCCCAAAGCTGAGAATTATTTTCTTTTTAAAAAAATAGATTTTATTGATTTTTTTACAGAGAGGACGGGAGAGGAATAGAGAGTTAGAAACATCAATCAGCTGCCTCCTGCACACTCCCTACTGGGGATGTGCCCGCAACCAAGGTACATACCCCTGACCAGAATAGAACCTGGGACCCTTCAGTCCGCAGGCTGACGCTCTATCCACTGAGTCAAACCAGTTAGGGCAAATTATTTCTTTTAAAACAATGAATGGAGAGGTAAAGGAGAGAATTTGGACAAGGTGAGAATATCAGCAAGAGTACAGAACAGAAAAATAGTGTGTTTTTAGGGAGAAACTAGATAAATAAAAAGCCATAAGATTGGGAATAAGAAATGAAGGGGTATCAAAGCATAGGACAGGTAATGGGTGCCTTAAAGGCTATGTTAAGAAGTTTGAGCCCTATCCTATATAGATCTGAGCTTATAGGCATTTGTTACAGCACCTCACAGGAAACAAATACCTGGTTTTTATATTAGATAGATGGAAACATATTATGGGAAAAAAATACCAAGTGTCTCCATAAAATTAAAAAGGTTCATTCATATATATTTTATTTTTTAGAATATGTGCACTATTTCAAAATTAGATTTTGAACTCTATAAAAAACATACATCATAAACATGACAGTATTTTCTCCACAGGATAGCATTTTATGAGAATAGTATATACTAGTCACTGTCACAAATGAAAGAAAAGATGCGAGACCAGAATATTATTTATTATGCAGGTGGCTTTCCTCCTAGTATTCTAGGCTTACATAGTGTCAAATTATGATATAGCAAGAACAAGAATTGTCACTGAACCAAATCAAGAAGAAATTATCTTTTCCTTTGCAATAAAGTTTATAATAGATCCTATCAATGAAAAGTTTTTACATGTACATTTTTTATCAGACTCTAAAGCTAATGAGTTGAAATTATACCCATGAAAACTATAGAATCTTTAGTTAATATAAATATGAAGGAAGCTATTTTAGTTTACTTGTGCCTGTATTAAAAAACAATAGAAAAATTCTGTATTCGAAACCAGTTTTCCATTTTGATTGTCAATGTTCTATGTCCACTATTATTTTCAATAAACACATTTTGGCTGAAATTTACCACTAGGTAGAGTTCTAAAACTGAATGGAAGATCAGGTGTCAGTACATAATGTTACCTCAGCATGCAGCCTGACATGGAATCAAAAGTTAAGTTTTATAGTACAGATTCAATTCAGCAAAGATTATTCAAAACCTGACATAATTAAAATATTTTCTCTATGCATCGCATTCCTAAAGCACTCTGCCACTACAGATCTACAATTGACCCCAAGGAGTACTCCAAAGTGGAGCTGTGGTCAGCCAGTGTTGGTAGAACTACTTATAATTCCATAAGAATGACCTACATTTATTCTTTTCTAAACCTATGTACCCCGAAACATTCTAATTCACAACTAACATTTTTAAGAACTTTTTTTAAAAAATGAAACAATAGTTCTATATTGAAATAGCTGTTACCAAACTATAAAATATTGAAAATGTTAATTCAAATGCTATTAATGATAGTTCAATATTGATTTTTGATTATTCAAATTAAAAAAGGTATATCCACACTTATTTTATATCAGGAATTTTTTTAATTTTTAAGGGACTAAGATATTTCCCCCTTCCTAATTTAAACTTAAGGCCTAAGAATATTTAACTGCATATGTAGGTACAATTGTCACAGGACTACAAATATATTTATTTTACATATTGCTTAAGTAAGTAAATGAAAATTAAATATAAAAGAATGTTCTGGAAAGATCCATGCTCTTTTTTTTTATTAAGTTTTTAATGTTGAGACAATTGTGGATTTGCATGCAATTGCAGAAATAGTACAAAGAAAGAGATCCTGTGTACACTTTACCCAGTTTCCCATATGGTGACATCTTGTAAAACTATAGTGCAACTTCACAACCTAGAAATCAACACTGATACAATCTATCCATGTTAACCAGATTTCCCCGTTTTTCCTGTATTCATTTTTGAGTGTGAGTATTAAGCACTCTGTAATTGTATTTCATATATATTGTATCCAGCTCCAGACGAAGAACACATTCCATTACCATAGTTCTAGTACCACAAGAATCCCTTGTGATTCTTTATCCTTAACCCCTGGCAACCACTAATCTGTTCTCCATCTCTATAATTTTGTCATTTCAAGAATTTTGTGATATAAATGGAATCAATTTGAGATTGGCTTTTTTCACTCCACATGAGTTCCCTTGAGATTCGTCCAAGCTGTATACATAAATAGTTCATTTGCTTTTATTGGTTAGTATTCAATTTAAATGTACCACAGTTTGCTCAACCATTCACAAGTTAAAGGACATATGGGTTGTTTCTAGTTTGGGAATACTAAAAATAAAGCTGCTATAAACATTATTAAACAGTTTTTGTGTGAACGTGAGTTTTCATCTGACTGCTACTTCGTTAAGTCTATGTTTAGTCTCATAAGAACCAGCCAAGTTGTTTTCAAGAGTGAGTGCGACTATTTATATTCCCACCAGCAAAACATGTGTGATATTGTTTATCCACATCCACACCAGCCTTTGTCACTGTTACTATTTTTTGAATCATTTTGATAGATGTATAGTGATATGTCAGTGTGTTTTAACTTGCACTTCTTTAATAGCTGAATATTGTTTCATGTGCTTATTTGCCACATATGTATTTTCTTCAATAAAAGGCCTGTTCACGTCTTTTGCCCATTTTTCTAATCGAATTATTTGGTCCTTTACATTTGGTACTTTTACTATTGCATCTTGAGAGCTTTTTATATATTTTGGACACTAATCCTTTGTTGGATATATGGTTTGCAAATATTTTCTCCAATGTATAGCTTGTCTTTTCATCATCTTCACAGGGTCTTTTGCAAAAAAAAAGTTTTTAATTTTTTGAAATCTATTTTATCAATTTTTCACTGTATAAATCATGCTTTTGGTGCCAAATCTAAGAACTTTTTACCTATACCTAGATCCCAAAGGTGTTTCCTTATGTTTTCCTTTCTAATAATTAGATACTCTTATATTTAAACCTGTAATCCATTTTTAATTTTTATAAAAGGGATGAGGTTTAGATCAAGCTTTATTGTATTGCCTATGGATACTCCAGCACCATTTGTTGAAAGGCTATCTTTCCTCCATTGAATTTTTTTGCACTTTTGTCAAAATCAGTTGGGAAAAAATGCATAAGGTTGGGGAGTAGTCTCAGGTGGCTGTAGTGGTTTCCACTTCAATTCTCTTCATCATCTTCCCCCAAGGAGAATCACAAGCAACTAAAAATTCTGTCACATAATTTTAGATTGGCATAAATCTTAAGCAAATTGGAGCAGAACCATATTGTTAGGCTTGTCTCTGAGGCATTCCCTGGTTCCTTGACACACAGTTGACCATTCGCTGGCAATAACTGCATCAGGACTTTTATCTACTTTGACTATAATACTCAATTAAAGTAAAATAATTTCTTGAAAACATAAATTGAAGATATTCAAGTGGGTCTATTTCAGTGGTTCTCAATTCTGTTCCATTGATCTGTGTCTATGTCTCTGCCAATACTATACTGTCTTGATTAGTGTAAATAGCAAGCTTTCATATCAAGTAAAGTGATTCCTCCCACTTTACTCTCCTTCGTCAAGATTGTTTTGGGTATTCCAGTCTGTGCCTTTCCTTTTAAATAAAATTTAGAATTTGACTGTCTACAGAAAAATTTTCTGTGATTTCATAGAAATTGCTTGGAATCTATGGGTTAATTGGGGAGAAATATAATCCTTATTACATGAGTATTCCAATCATGAACACAATACACCTCACTACACGAGTACTTCATTTTCTTTGGAGCAACAGCCACCATTTTTAAATTTAAGCTCCTAAATGTTGTTTCAAAGTACTTTTTAACTGGCTTACCTTTGCTAGAGAAAATGGTTAAAGACTTTGAAACAGGCAAAAGATATTTGTCAGTGTCTTCTCAATGGAATGCTGGATGTTCTCTAGAGAACATCCCAGGTTATCCGATTCTATGGAGGTGTACAAATAATGACTGTCTTCTATAACTTTGTAAGTTTTTAAAAATCTAAAAGTATAATGGAGCCAGAACCGGTTTGGCTCAGTGGATAGAGCGTCGGCCTGCGGACTGGAGGGTCCCGGGTTCGATTCCGGTCGGGGGCATGTACCTGGGTTGCGGGCACATCCCCATGGGGGATGTGCAGGAGGCAGCTGATCGATGTTTCTCTCTCATCGATGTTTCTAACTCTCTGTCTCTCTCCCTTCCTCTCTGTGAAAAATCAATAAAATATATTTAAAAAAAAAATAAATAAAATAAAAGTATAATGGCTTTGTCCATAGAAATGCATTTTGTCTGACATAAATACACCAATTTCCACCCATTGAAAAGATGATTACAAACATTATATTGCCGTACAGAATATTACCCAGTTTTACACTGATTAAAGTTTACTTCAGCATTACTGATTACATATGCATACACTATTTTCCTTTGAAACAGTTTTAATATCTTACAGGTTCCCACATTAATTAATGTGTTAAATAAAACCTTATATGGATTCATTTTATATTTATAATGTTATGATTTTATCTTTTTTGAAATTATACTTTAATAGATTTCATAAAAACCAAAGTTGGTTTCATTTACTAAACTACTTCTATAGGAGTTTACTTTCCTTGTTAGGCTATGCAGGTATGAATTTCTTGCTGTACAATTGCCAAATGGTAAAACTGGCAAAGTACTTAATGCAAGGGTCTGCAAACTTTCTCTGTTAAGGGTCAAACTGTAAATATTTTAGGCTTTAAGAATCTTACAGTTGTCTGTCACAACAATTCATTCCTTCCCCATGTAGCATAAAAGCAGCCACAGACAATATGCAAACCAATGAGTGTGGCTGTGTTCCAATAAAACTTTATTTACAAAAACGAGGCAGGTAGAATTTGGTCCACAAACGTAGTTTGCCAACCCCTGGCCTAATGTGCTGCTGTATTAGAAAAACATATTTAAAAAAAAATGTTTTTCCCAAAATAACTCCAAAATTAATAAGCAAACCACTCCCATGGATCTATCAAGGATGGAATGGCTGTCTCCTGTTTACAGCATTGCCAGTTGCTTCCATGCAATGCCTGGAGAGTTCATTACAGCTCCACCCATTTCTCACAACATGTCTAGATACTCTGACAAAGATCCATTGATGATTATTTTTCCTCCTGACACTGGTAGAATTAGAAGAGTGATTAATCTTCTGAGTAAAGCGTTTATGATATTTTCAAGCCTACTGTTTTGTACATGAGACACTACTACTTGTCTAATAGCAAAACATGCTGCTATTAGAAATTTGACTTCCCATGAAAGTATTCAAAGTTTAGTGTGCAAATGAAAACTGGGAGTTTCAAGAACTATCCCAGAGAACATGACAACGCTCATATAAACATTTCTCTATTTTTTCAAAAATACCACACTTTAATTGAGCCAAACATTGATCAATGATCTCATGCATTTATGCTAAGTACTATGTATACATGGCCCATGACCTCAAATAAAGTAAAGCACAGCATTTAAGAGAGGTGGGTTAAATGATGGCAATACCTATGTCAACAAAGAGGGTGCTAAGGAAATGTATGGCTTGAGAAACCAAGAGGCATGTGTTGATAACTGAACTAAGTCTCAAAGTACTAGGAGTTAGGATAAGGATAGTGAGAGAACTAGTAGCACAAGCAAAGGTAATTTCTTGGTGGAAGTAGACAAGGACAGTAGGAGCAAAACAGATCATAAAGGACCTCATATGCTATGCTAAAAAGTTTAATTTTTATCAGAAAGCTTCTGAGAATTATTAAATTATAATTTTAATAAGTTTTTATAAATTACATGCATTTTAAATAAGCAATGTAATTCTAATTGCTTTCAAAATTGTAGTTACAGTCATGGTGACATAGTAAAGGAAAACAGAAATATAGCTGATGGCAACTTTTGCTAGGCCAATTTACATACTATCAGAAAAATATTACTGTTCCCATGACAAGCAGGCTGAGGCAGAGACGTTTAACAAAATGCCCTAGGCCACACATGGAGTGAAAGGGGTGGATTTGAACCAGGAGTCATCTATCACCAAAGCCCAGGCTCTTCTCCTTACATATTGACAACATTTTATAAACCCTTACCTTAGGCCATCACCACAAGCAGTAAGTGAAGTTACAACACATACATACTTAACATAGGCAATATAAATTCTATAGGCTTATAAAAAATGCACAAACAAATATTCTTGGTACAACATAGCACCTAAATTAAGGGTGACTTTTCTTTTTACCTGGTGGTCAGTGAAAAGAGCAGCAATGTCTTTTATCACTACAGGAAAAACTGCTTATACTGAACATATTGGAAGATAGTGCCATGCATATTATACTTATTGGCAATTTAAAGGACTACCAAGGATAATTTTGACTACTTTCAACCTTTACCTTAGGCAATGACTTTAACACTTAGCCATCCACTATAATTGTAAAATAATCCACCATGATTTACACTAACTCATTTTCACTTAATCTACCACTCTCTTTGTTGAGGGCCATAGGCAAATAAAACACTTAAAAAGTGCGATATACTTATGTTTATATAAGAATGGTTATGTAGGAATTTTGTTTTTATTTTAAGTAAATCTTTTTTTAAAACTTGCTATATTGAAAAACACACAAGCTCAATTTATAATAAGACACATACTTCAATATAAAAAAAATCCTCTTCACCAGCAGACTATGAATTATGCAAATACAGAATTCTTGAATAATTATGTTTATCTTTATCATGGAGGCAAAAATTCTAGCCACAATAAACCTAGAAATATTCTGCACTAATTTATAGCTGTGTGACAGACTACAAAATAAATTTTCAAAAAGCTAGGATATATTTTTGGAATAAATTTCATAGCACACAAGTCCAACAATCTTTCTCATTGTTCATATACCATCAATGAGTGAACGTGTGTGTGTGTGTGTGTGTGTGTGTGTGTGTGTTTATGTTGAACCCTCAGAAAGTGGTGAATGTTCACATAAGTCTTCAATGCACCCATATTTTCTGTAACAGTATAACTTCATCTTTGAACAGTCTTTTTTACCCTTAATTGAACAGTTAAAGTACCTGGGAAACACTTCGAACTCCAAGTGACCTCTGCTATCCAAACATTATATATTAGACCACACAGTAATATTATCACTCAAACCTTGATCTACCAAATTCTGCTAAGGAAGCTTTTAACACCAAGAGGCTTCCTTGCAAGGTAAAACACTTAACTCTATTATGATAGACTGCTATGAACATACATTATTCAAGGATACTCAATAAAATTGATATCAGAGTGATAGCTGTTTTTTTAATATTCTCAGAAATTTCACTGTAGTAGCAAAACATGGAGACAGATAATACAAATATTTTATTAAAAAATAATAAAGCTTTATACAGAAAGTTAGATAGTATTTAAAATAAGATGTCTGCCATACTAAAATTAAAGAAAATATTATAATTTAGCTACCATTTAAGATTCAATTTAATTATCAAATTTTAAATTTATGTCAAAAATGGTTCTTCCTGATTTTATTATTTTTATTTTTTATTATTTTTATTAATTACTTTTTAGCAGCTCATACACTTGGAAAGATTCATGTCCTTCTAACTTACGTAACTTAGATCAAGCACTAAGTCACAGACCAGCAGTGCTGTTTGTTTAGGTGGCAGCAGCTTAGGTAGCCAAGCCGCAGGAAGGACTCACTGGACTCTCTGTGGGTGGCGCATTTTAGCCCTGCAGCTGGGTTAGCGCAGTATACCAAACAAGCTGTTATTTTAATAGAAATAAACACCTTCTGTGCTCATTATTCAAACCCTAAAAAAGTGATCCCTTATTGAACACTTACAACCAACCAGATAGCAGCTTAGTGAGTTAGCATATCAGTGCATTTATAAATCAGTTACAACACCATCTCCTTTGATGAAATATTACCTTGGTTGGGAGTGACTATTTTAAAATACCGAGTCACCCAGATATGCAGCTTCTTTGATCACTGCTTCAAAAGACTAAATGGAGAGCAATAATTATAATTAATAATGTTAGAAATACTTGGAGTTTGTTGTTTTGAATGAATTATTCATTTTGCTTTAAGGATGCCTTTAATCATTATGCTACTATTAAAGTCTAACATGTAACAAAGCCTAACATGTAATGACATATTCCTTATATATACTTCCTATATCTCAACAATAAAAATACTGTGGACTAGCAGTAAGATAATGCACCATACTTCAACATAGTTCAGTCATTTAAAGAATGCAAGCTATCATGACTAACTAAAAAGAACAAGAACCCAATGTAAACTCCGTGAACAGCCGAACACAATGTAAAACACTTATATTGTTGGTCTTCTTCCACAATTCCTGGCTCACAGCTTCCCAAACCATTGGGATTTATAAGTGTTGAGAGTGATAAAGATGTCATTTGTTAATTTAGGTGACTTTCAGACCTGATCCAAGGGTTGAAACAGGTTGCCAGAACCAACCACATGATTAGAGGTTTCTGAACTTTCACCCCAGATCTCCAAGGAGGACAAAAGGACATAAAGTTGAGTTTAATTGCCAATGGCCATGACTGAGTCCAGTGATTTTCAACTTTTTCCATATCGTGGCACATATAAAGTAATTACTAAAATTCTACAGCACACCAAAAATATATATCTTTTGCCAATGTGATCAAAAAAAGGTAAAATTTTGAGTCATTCACACGGGACAGCTATTGCTGTGTTGGCTGATGTCATTTTTTTAATATGACAATCTATGAGAAAATAGGTCAGTGCCCCTGACTAAACAGTCAGGTATTGCATGTTTTAAAAGTTCTTGCAGCACACCAGTGTACTGTGGCCCACTGGTTGAAAAACACTGACTTAGTCAATCATGACGATGTAACCAAGCCTCCATATAAAACTCAGGAGGACCGCTCATTGGTCCTTTTTCCAGAAAGCTTCTACATTCAGGAACCAAAACACTCCCATGGGACACCTTTCTGGGCCCCAGGCTCCACAGAGGACAAAAGTTCCTTTGTCCAAGACCTCCTCCTATGTATCTCTTCATCTAGTTGTTGATTTGAATCCCTTAATAATTAACCTGTAAGTAACGTTTCTCAGAGTTCTGTAAGCCATTCTAACATATTAATCAAACCCAGGGAGTGGGTTGTAGAAAGCTCTGATTTATAGCCAGTTGGTCACAAGTGCAGGTAACAGCCTGAACTTTCCATTCGCATTATGAATTGGAGCGATGGTTAGAACCTCCAATCTATAGCCAGTTGGTTACAAGAGCAGGTAAGAGCCTGGACTGGTGGCTGGCACCTGAAGTGTGTGTGTGTTAGGGGAGTCTTGTAGTACTGAATGCTTAACCCATGGAATCTGATGCTATCTCTGGGTAGACAGTGTCAGAAGAGAGTTGAATCCTAAGACACTTTGCTGGGGTCAGAGATTGTCTGTGTGTGGACAATCCCCACCACCAACCTTCATGCTGGAATTCAGTCCAGGAACTTCATTTAATAGGTGGGATTAGCCAGAACAAACCTGGCTCACAGAAACATGTGGTTTGGGAAGAGAAATAATGAAACATCAAGAAATGAGGAATCTTTGATTCCTGGGTGGCCACATGATCACCTATGGTATGGACTAGCTACTACGCTACAATTAATTACTACTAAAGGTAAAAGTTACCAATAGAATTTCGAGAGGATGCAACTCCTGGGGAGCTGGTTCATTTGATACATAAGAAAATGAAAACTAAAAGGAAAAATGTTAAATATATAATTCCCTGGTTATTATTATCTGTAAAAGCCAAAATAAAAGTAAAATAAAGTACTGGGTCTTAATGTTAGACCAAGCTTAGATTTGGGTCAGGGAACCCCATTCACCATGTAGAAAGAAGACTCTCACATTTCAAGATGCATAAAAAGAACCATTAGTGAACTGATGGAAACCTCTGCTAGATACAGAAAGCAATAGGAAATGAAAATATATATATACTAGAGGCCCGGTGCATGAAACTCATGCACGGGGGCGGGGGGGGGGGGTCCCAAAGCACTACTCGTGCCCTCTCGTAGTCTGAGAGCCCTTGGAGGATGTCAAACTGACGGCTTAGGACCCCTCCCCACAGGGAGCAGCTCTAAGCCGTCAGTCGGACATCCTTAGCGCTGCCATGGAGGTGGGAGAGGCTCCTGCCATCGTGGCTGCACTCACAAGCCATGGACCTGGCTTCTGGCTGAGCGGCACTCCCCCTGTTGGTGCGCACTGACCACCAGGGGGCAGCTCCTGCATTAAGCGCCTGCCCCCTGGTGGTCAGTGTGTGTCATAGCGACTGGTTGTTCCACCATTCAGTTGACTTGCATATTAGCCTTTTATTATATACTAGAGGCCTGGTGCACGAAATTCATGCACTCGGGGGGGGGGAGGGGTCCCCTAAGCCCAACCTGTGCCCTCTCACAGTCCGGGAACCCTCGGGGGATGTCCGACTGATGGCTTAGCCCACCACCACTGCTGCGCTCGCCAGCCATGAGCCCGGCTTCTGGCTGAGCGGTGCTCCCCGTGGGAGTGAACTGACCATCAGGGGGCAGCTCCTGCGTTGAGCAGGATCAGGCTGAAACCGGCTCTCCAACATCCCCTGAGGGGTCCCGGATTGCGAGAGGATGCAGGCCAGGCTGAGGAACACTACTGGTGCACAATCAAGGCTGGGGAGGGCCAGGGAGGTTGGTCAGTCAGGGAGGGACCACGGGAGGGCTCCAGAGAGTGTCCAGCCCATCTTGCTCATTCCTGATTGGCTAGACCCCAGCAGCAAGCTAACCTACCAGTCGGAGAATCATCCCCCTTGTGGTCAGTGCACATCATAGTGACTGGTCGACCGATCGACTGCCCCTGGTGGTCAGTGCACATCATAGTGAGCGGTTGAGCAGCTTTAGCATATCATTAGCATATTATGCTTTGATTAGTTGAATGGACAACCAGACACTTAGCATATTAGGCTTTTATTATATAGGATGATATGGTTAATATATATATATATATATATATATATATATATATGGCTAATATGCAAAGTGTCCACTCGGGAGTTCAACCGGGAGACTGGGGGGCAGCACAGAATGAAGGAAGGCCCTGGCCGCCAGCCAGCAGCCAGGGATGGGAGGCTCCGGCTAGCAGCCGGAAGGCCCTGATCAGCCCTGATCACCGGCTAGGCCTAGGGACCCTAACCGTGCACAAATTTCATGCACCAGGCCACTAGTATAAACATATAAATGATGTGATCTGATAATTGAATACAAAATACACTGTATATTGTGTTTCAATATTCTGACTTAATAAAGTTCTTGTTTTGGATAGGGCTATTAACTTTATAATGTTGCAAAAATAAAATATAAACTTTTTTTGCTGGTTGGAACTGAAATTCTTTCAGCTTAGGTACTCTGTTAAAAAGCATATCTCTTCATTTGGAGTATATTTGATACAATGTATTTATTATTATTATTAACAATAATAACTATTATTATTATTGTTATTATACTGAATGTCCTAATTAAGCTATCTCTTCCAGGAAAAGCCATTCACTCACTTATACCTTCACTCTTCACAAACCTAAAAGAAATACTTCACACAATACATTATATAAAGTGGGCACTCAATGAGTATTTTTAAAATGTGAAGGTAAATAAACATATCTCTAAGAACTTATTTTACGTTCTCATTTACTGAAAGTTTAAGATTGAGGCTATCAACAGATAAGTGATGTTAAATCTGGTTCACAGACTCCTACTATTACTGGAGGTCTTCCAGGGAACCATGCAAGCAGCCCCAGAGTACACTGAAGAACAATGCTCTAAGAAGTTCCCACCAATCAGAGATGTTACAAGGGAGAAATTCTGAGTTAATTCAATTACTCAAGTCATAAATAATTTAAGTGAGGATCAAAAGTTAAGCCAAAAAGGCTCCAGGTCACAAAAGAATTAGTTGGTCCCATGTTAAAATATAAATCATCTAAAAAGCAAGAAAGAAGAAAGTACAAAGATTAAAATAATTAGAATGGCCATCATAAAATAATAGCTATCATTTATTGAGTGTCTACTGTATATCTGGGATGATGCTAAACAACTTTATATATTAATCTCATTTTAAATTCACATTTACTATTTGCAATAGGTATTAATTATCCACACTTTTTAAAAGTGATAAATCAGAGAAGTTAAGAAAGTTTTCAAAAGTTACAAATGAATATAATATATAGCCAGAATTCAAAGTCAGAACTATTAGACTTCAAATCTGGTACCATTAACCAATTTGAATAATATTCTTTGTTCCAGCAAATAACTTTGATATTCTATTCTCCAGCAGTATATTTCACAGTTACACACACACACACACACACACACACACACACACACAAAAATCCTTTTTTTTTTTTTTTTTTCAAATAACCAAAACGACAAAATACACCTAACACCTTAAATCTAGGATTCTGGACTTAGGAGAAAAGAAAAACAGAAAAGAATTAAGAGAAATAATGGAAAACATCAACCTTATTTATCCCTTTCGATAACTGACATCCATTTGAGAGTGTACTGTTATTTAGAAAAGTGTAATAAAAGTACAAGGAATACTAATACTTATTAAATGCCTTTTATGTCCCAGGCACTATCCTGGATATTGGGAATACAGTGATAAACAAGACAATTCAAGGCCCACCATGGAATTTTATGGTGAACCGTATAAAAACAAATATACTATTTCTTTTCCTTTCCAGGAGAATTTTCATGATCAATTATAAGCTTTTTAAAGGAGTCCATTTTGTCAATTCAATTCAGAAACTCATATTAATAATTAATATACAATATGTACAACCTGAATAATATACAACCTGAAGGGTTTTCCTGCTAATGACCACACTGAGAAAGATAGCCATGAGATCATGCAAACTGCCATCTGCCAACACATGACCTGGACTTATTACCTGTTTTTCCTCTGACTTTTCCAATTCAGTTTGACATAGCTCAGAGAAAGTCCTCTTGCCAGACTGTTTAGTCTCACAAATCTTACCATTAAATACTTTTTCCTGAGGTTCAGCCTAACTGGCCCTTTGCTTACTTTCATTTCATAAAACTCTTTTGAGTGTCAATACCTCAATACTGCTATTCACTTTCCCTGGAAATTTTCTACTATTTAAATATAGGCATGAGTTTAATTAGACATGGCACAAACTAGAACATCAGAAAGACTGGCTCTAAGGAATTAGGCCAGAGCACAATTTCTGAACAAACAAAAAGATCAGAAATATAAACATACTTTTGTTGAAATAAGAAAAGCCATGAGATCATATGGGATTGAAGAGCTTAAAAGCTAAGTACAGATCTCTGCTTCTAGTCTTGGTCAGACAGCTCCCTTAGGACCAACCTATGATCACATAGATGACAATTACAAACTCTAAATAAATTATTTCTTAAAATACCTGAAAACACAAAGAAGTTAAAGTAGGATGAATCTAAGAGAGAGAAAAAAAGGAATCACACTGAATAAGATTTCCATTTTTATGGCTTTTAACCTGGAAAGGAGAGATCCAGAGAAGGGAAACTCTAATATGGATAAACTATTCAAATCTCTTGTTAATCCCCAAACCAAGTATGTGAGAGTCAAACTTCAAGCAGCCTTCTTCAGGTTAAAAGAACTGACCTGATATTTCCCACCAGCTGAGAAATAGAATTTGAAGTTGGGGTATAGCCAAGTTAACTGACTTAAAAAACAAACACATCAAAAAAGTCCAATATTCTTCAAATGTGTCTAAGAGAATCCATTTTCTATAATATATCATTCACAATGTCCAGGACAAAATCTGAAATTTCTCAAGAAATGAAAAAATGAAAACATATCAAAGCTATAACCCATATATCATTGGAGAGGGGCATATTTTATCCAGATGTTGAAATGAGCAAAGATTTTAAATCAGCTGATATAACTATAATCAAGGATATAAAGTAAAACATGACCATATTAAATGGAAAGACAGAACAGCTCATTGGAAAAATAAAAGTTATAAAGAACTACCGTAGACCAATTCCAGCATGTCATAATTTCAAGAGTTTCATCAAAAGGTTGATGAGACTTGGGGACTCAACAGAGTTGAGTCACACATGTAGTCACCTGCATCTGGGAATGGCTAAAGGCATTTCCCCAAACCTGAATAGGATACATTAAACTGATTGTGGCTGCCAGACAGCTAAAAGGTATCTTAATCTACATGTTATTGCCTCCTACTGGCCAAACACCTGAACAGCCCTAGGCTAATTCCCCCAAACTGACTATGCTTCTGTACCCTTTGAAACCTTACCCTTTGAAGTGTATTATCTCCACCTTGCCTTAGGACAAATTGTGTTAATAAAAGCAAGGGTCCTAGACAAGGAGGTAGTCTTCAGTTCCTTTAGCTGACCCCCAATGCCTTTCAAAATTATATCTCGTTTCCGTGCTGGGGTCCAACCCCAGCGGGTCCAGGGGTCCCCAAAGGTGTGGACGGAGTCGGCGAAGAAGGAATGACACGGAGACAGCATTCAGTTTATCAGCAGCCTAGCCAGGATCTCTAGCCAGGATCTCTAGCCAAGTTCTGTTCAGGATCTCCAGCGAAGTTCTGTTCAGGATCTCCAGCGAAGTTCTGGTTAGGATCTCCAGCCAGGTTCTGTGTCCAGGTTCTCCAGCCAGGTTCAGTCACCAGGTTCTAGTCAGGTTCTCTTGCCATGTTCTATAGTCAGGTTCAGTCCAGGTTCTGTAGCCAGGTTCTGTCTCTAGGTTCTTCAGCCAGGTTCTCTCGCTAGGTTCTGTCTCTAGGTTCTGTTGCCAGTTTCTGTCCAGGTTCTTTTGCCATGTTCTCTCTAGCGAAGTTCTTCTGTCTCTAGGTTCTGTGTAGGTTCTGTCTTCTTAGTTCTGTCTTTTAAGTTCTGTCTTTTAAGTTCTGTCTTCTAAGTTCTGTGTGTAGGTTCTGTCTTCTAAGTTCTGTCTTGTTACATCTGTATTTATACCAGTTGATTCCAATCCTATCAATCTCTATTCCAAAGGTTAGGGCGTTTCTTATCTCCATTCCAGGGAGTAAAGATTATGTAGCTTAAGCATGATTGTTCATAGTTAAAGTGATTAATTACCCGCCTGGCACTTAGTTAAGAGGTTTTATTCCCTCCCTAACTTCAGGGGAAAATCCCTACCTGGGGAAACAACCTTTCTCAGAGACCTTGGTTAAAACACATAGTGCCAAGAAGGTGAGCAAACATATTCAGAACAGTATGCCATATATGCCAGGTCTCTTGAAACAGCAAGCATGGACCGGCTCCCGGCATTTCCGGGCTCTTCATTAGTCTCTGGATTTCTATGTCATCTATGCACAGCCTTTTCCAGATTCCTGAACCCTTCTTGATGCTGGGACAAGAACTCCGGCAAAGAACCAATGAAAGTATTGGAAATTAAAAATTAGTAAGTTTTTAAAAATCATTGAATTGAGATAAAAAAGAGACAATAAACTTGAATATCAATATAAATAACCTAATCTGAACAACAGAGAAAAAGGATTTTTAAAATGAAGAGAGCTTCAGGAACCTTTAACTGAAGTCTCAGAAGGGGAAAAAAGAATAAGAATATATATTCCTATATTTGAGAAATAATGAACAAGAATTTCCCAATTTTAGTGAAAGACATAAATTTACAAATTCAAGAAACTCAAGAACTCTTGCAAAAAAGGGGTATTTTTAAATTAAACTCATAGGCACATCATGGCCAAACTTTTGAAAAACAAAGATAAAGACAAAATATTAAAAGCAGACAGGAGAAAATATTATATGCAAGAGAATTATAAATTATAGGAACACTAACTTCTCATCAGAAGTAACAAAGATTAAAAAAATAACAACATATTAAAATTCCTAAAATACTAAAATTGTCAATCCAGATTCCTTTGTCCCCCTCCCCCTGAAAAACAAACAGATTCTTCAAGATTGAAGGCAAAATAAAGGAAATTTCAGATAAAATAAAACTAAGGAATATTAGAAACTTCTTTAGGCTGAAGGGAAATGATACCAGATGAACATATGGATCAAAAGAAGGAATGAGAAGCAAAGAAATAGTAAAATATCAACCCCACAATATAATATTAAAAGTTTTATTTTCAGGCACTTTTTGTTGTTGTTAATCCTCAACCCAGGATATTTTTTCCGTTGATTTTTTTTTTTTTTTTTTTTTTTTTTAGAGAAAGTGGAGGGAAGGAGAGAGAGGAAGAGGGAGGGAGGAAGGGACATTGATGAGAGAGACACATCAATGTGTTGCCTCCATCATGCACCCCCACCCCTGTCAGGGGTGGGGATCAAGCCTGCAACCCAGGTACTTGCCCTTGATAGGGAATCCAACCAGCAACCCTTGGGTCTACAGGCAGATGCTCTAACTACTAAGCAAAACCATCCTGGGCTTAGCAGTCTTTATTTTAACGAAGAGGATAATTTAATCAAGTTGGGTAAACTTGTGATATAAAGTAGTGAATACCTTTAAAATTAAGTAACTTGGTGGTTTTATATTTTATTTCTATATTTTCATTTATAAGTACAACAGACTTTACTATTCTTAAGTATTTTTAGTATAATGGTTGTTTAAAAAACAACACTAATAAAACTGATTCTCCTAATATAAAAACAGCACTGGAAGAGGATTTTAACAAATCATTTAATCTTTGAATCACCCTAACAAATAATTATACCTGTTCCATAGGGTTATAAGGAGCCCATATAGTAATATGCAAAAAAAGTTTATCACTTTTCATCACAAAGTATTCTGTTACTGATAACTATTCAAATGTCTATATTTAAGTGCCATCAAGTAGGAAAGATCAGCTGATATAATAGAAACTATCATTAGCATTGAATACCAATTTGACAAACAAACCCATTGAAAAACATTTATGCTAATCAAGGATTTCTGAAAACTATTTAAACAAGTAATTTCTCTGAAAGAAATTTTAATAATGTCTAATATTTACCACTTAGAAATAAAAATGAGATCAAAGCTGGATCTCTGAATAATAATTGTGAAACAGCATACAAAGGAAATGGGTGTCTCCTGGATGTCATTTAACCAGGAGTCATGTACAGAATGGGTTCCTTTTGCCAATGTAATCAGAATTAAGGATTGTTTCATGAAATACAAGGAGGCTTACCCTGACAAACTTTCAAAGAGCCTTACAAACTTGGCCAATACAGCTCAGTGTACCTGACTGCATGTAGAAGTGCAATTTGTCTTCCCAGGATTCTTTCCTTTTACTGCTGCTCCCTTAGCCAAGGCCCTCCCAACCTTACAAATGGCATATTGTAATGCTGCAGAACTTTAGTAAATCAATTCAATATAAATTTGAGCACATTAACTACATACAAAATTAAATGACATTATATATAGCTCGGCAGTTAGGCCATATGTTTTGAAGTCACAGCACCTGTGTTCAACCCCAGCCCTGCCACTCAATAGCTGTTTGGATTTGGGTAAGTTATATACCACTGAGTGTTAGTTTCCTCTATAATAGCTAGTTCCCATCCAAAATACTGAGATGATAACAGGGACCTAGTTCAGAAAATCATCAGGGTTGTATGTAGCATAATGTATGGCACATAGTGGTCATTTTCAATGTTAAGCACAGTAACAGAGTGAAATACAACAATTACAAGGTCCCAAGTATTAGATTTAAATGGAATTGTAAGATATAGAAAACCTAGAAAGACAAGAACAGTTTTGAAAAAAAGGAGAAGGTAAGTGAAAACTTCTGGAAGGATAAGGCATTTCCACACATCAACAAAAATAAGCACTCTCCATAGAACAGTATATGTCTATATCTATATCTATATTATATCTATATCTATATCTATATCTGTATCTGTATCTATCTATATCTATATCTAAAAGCCCAGTGTCCATTACGGCGTAACAATCAGAATGACCGGAAGGACCAGTGGCTATGACGCTCCCTGCAGCAGCCAACCAGCCTGATCCCACGACTGCCCCCTCCAACCCCGCCCCCGATTGGACCCCCGCACCTGCTGGTCAAGGACACAGAAAGCATGCGACTGAGCTGTGGGCACCCTTCTGAGAGGAGACGCCCGCCAGGTATAAAGTGTACAGAAGGCGCTCAGCGAGGAGTCCACACGGGCTGTGTCCGCACCTTCATGCTGTCCCCCGCGACCACAAT
Organism: Myotis nattereri; assembly: GCF_964212035.1. Lineage (NCBI taxonomy): Eukaryota > Metazoa > Chordata > Mammalia > Chiroptera > Vespertilionidae > Myotis > Myotis nattereri. Next base: position 45,370,746 of record NC_138079.1, on the reverse strand, counting down.
GCCAAAGGAAGCCTGATTCGGGAACCGGTGCTGACCGCCCACACGGAGAAACAGTATGCAATAAACATCACGTCCCACAGACACCGGAATCTGCCTCAAGAGGACGATGCTACAGACCGGGAGCAGGAAGATCGGGACTGAGACAGAAGGTCTGGGAAAAGCAGGGCCTCGGATGGCCATGCTCTGCGTTTGCTGCCCGACCCTGCTCCCCGGTCCCCTCCGTGTGACAAGCGCCTGTATGGCCGCCCTTGGAGGGAGGCCTGTGAGTGAAGAACTATGGCTGTGCCTATGGCTGCACTCAGCCTCCTGCCCTCGTGGATAAGCAGTAAACATATTTACTGCCAGACTCTAAAACCCTTTATCGGTAATAGCGCAAATAACGCAAGACCTACATGTTTCTAAACAGGACTCTGTCCAGCTGCGTGTGAACCCAGATCGAAGGCGTGCTCTCCACCAAGGAGGCTGCAAAGGCTGCTCCTCTCTCGAATACACGCAACCTGGAGAGGTTTAAAGGGAAAAGGAGATAAAAATAAACCAAAATAGCAACAAGCTCTGAAGCCGCTGCAGATGCCGTCAAATCCTCAGCTCGGTGGTGACGTCAGAGCCCATCTCTCCGTGCCTGGGGCTCAGACAGCTGAGCCGCTGGCACCGGCCTCATCTACCCACGCTACTTTCAACGTCCCGCCAGCCCCTGGAGGCGGGTGGGCTTGGGGATGGAGGCTTCCGTGTTAAAGCCACCCTGTTGGTGTAGCACAGACACTCGCGGGCTTTTTTACGAGAGAGAACCCATAACATCCTTTCAGGAACGTGTTAACTGTTCTGAGATCACGCTCCCTGTCTTGGTGACTCTCAAATAGACCTCAGCAATCCCACTTGCCCAACGCAAAGACTCACCCAAGTTTCATGGAGACCGAACCCTCAGCCCTAGCGCAGCCGTGTCCTTTCAAAAGGAAGGTCACCCTGGCTGCAAGTCCTTGCTCTTCCTCACTTTCAATATTTCTTGCCACACCCTTCCCTACCCAGTCAAGCTCATTTAGAATTGAAGGCCAGATGAAGAGCTTCACAGACAAGAAAAAGCTAAAGGAGTTCATCACCCCAATCAGGGTGGGGCCAGCCAGGCAACCTTCCCTGTCCCCCCCCCTTGGCCAGCCCAGCCCCACCACCCAATCTGGTGGCCATCCAACCCCACCCATGCATGAATTCGTGCACCGGGCCTCTAGTATAAAATATACTTAAAGAATAACAAGGATCATACAGAAGTGAACAAAATGTCCAATTCATTTTTTATCACAAAGAGATTAAAACAGCATTATTTTTTCAATACAAGACTATCCAGAATATTTGAGATTTGTTCTCAAAGCCAAACAGTATAACTAAAAAATAATTTTAAAGCAATAATTCGAGTCCTTACTATGGCTTAACTAGAAAATACATACTTTTAGCAGGACTTCTACATCACTTACATTACTATTTCCCACATTCAAAAAAGGTCAGGAAATTATAAAGTGTTTAATATAAACATGGCAGATGTATACAAATACTTTTACCATAGAAATAAAGAATACTAAAATTTCTTTTTCAGGCATTCAAACAACACATTTGCAACCCATACTCCCACAAACCTGAAAGTCATTACTATTTTTGACAAAGTATTTGGCAGAGAACCATTATAAATGCTCCATTCTGATATTTCATCTGGAAATCACCATTTGAATTTAAAGTCCCCTAAACCACAGGGACACATGGCAATAATATAGGATTTTGGACTGCTGTTTTTAAAAATAACTTTAGCTGCTTTCGGCTAATTTATTTTACCTCATTTATATATATGAGAAATGTAAGTTAAATAAATGTAGGGAGGATGTTTGAACGTAGAATGCATTTTCCACTTTTAAAATAAGTTACAATATATAGTGATTACAGTTAGCCTATATGTTGAATATTTTTTTAAACTAAGATATGACTGAAACATAGATTTGTAATAAAAAAAAATACTAGGGAAATACCCTTGTAATAACTAAAGCAAACCTTCCTGAGTGATGTTTCAATCTTCCCTAATGTTAACATGCAGAAACTGCTAGTTGTCCCTCAAAATCTACCTTCCACTCTGTATACAAATGGAAATTTTTGGGCATAGAACATAGTTGAAATCACATTTCACAGACTTCCCTATAGCTAGGTGAAGCCATGTGATTTAGTTCTGGACAACATGATGTGAGCAAAAGTAATGCATGCAATTTTAGGGGGAAAGCCGAAAAGAAAAGGTACACGGCTCTTTATTTTCTCTTTTACTTGGTCCTGTTGCCTGAAAGGTGAACATAACAGTAAAGCCTAGAGAGCCATCTGGACCATGAGATAAAAACTACCCGCTAAAAATGGCAAAGCAACATGATTAAAGAAGCCTGGGCCTCCAACATCATAAAGCCATCATATTAATCCAGGATTGCCAATTTGGACTTTTACATCAGAGAACAACAAACTTCCATGCTATTTACATCATAAAATTTTCATCCTAAACCGCCAACATTTGATGGTGGGAGTAGGGGAGACGAAAGGAAAGGAGATACAAAAAGACTTTACCAGAATTCTAATAGGGCCCTGTAGTCATTTCTCGTGTATGTGTGTGTGAGTGTATGTGTGTGCACACATGCATGTAAATTTATTTGTCATACTTAATTTTCCTTCGAATCTCCTGGTTATCCTTCATAAGGGCAATTTTTAGAAATAAAAACTACAGTATTTTAAATGACCTAAACTAAATCTAAGAAATCACTTTGAAATTTTATGGATGAGAAAACAGAGATGCAAGCAAGCTAAATGATGAGCCCAAGGCTATTCTTATAAAAAAATAATTAGGTCTTTTTTTCTTTGTAGTTCATGAATGAAATTTTTTTCTGAAAAAAAAAAACAAGCAAGCTATGAAAGCAAAAAAAGGAAGAGGAATACATTATTAAGATGTACTGTTTGCATGACAAAGCATACAATACTGTAAAATCAGTATGAATTGTGAAAGGCAGAGGGAAAAAAATGAAACAAAGACCATGAATCATCTCCAGAGTGTGTGAGAGCACTTATACAGAACAGATAATGAGCTCCCAATGAGGGCACTAGAGTATGCGTTCATATAGCACAATCCACTGCCAACTGAAGAGCACAGGTGATGTCCCAAAGGTTTGTACTGTACAGGGAAAAATAGTTAAGTGTCTAGCAGGTCATTCAACATTTATCCCAATGGGAATTAAGCTAAAATAAAAGCACCTATATAATCTATAAAGAAAAGCCAATTAGAGCATAAATGAAACATTGGGTGTGTTGAGTTCAAAAGCAATCTCATGAAAACTATGCACCCACTCCCCACCTCCCAAAATGTATATAAACATCGACATATACATTATACATTTAAAATATTTAATTGCTGTCCTAGCTGGTGTGGTTCAGTTGGCTGAACATCCTCCCATGCACCAGAAGGTCACAGGTTCGATTCTCAGTCAGGACACATACCTGGATTACAGGTTTGGTCCCTGGTCAGGACACATACAGGAGGCAACCAATGGATGTCTCTCTCACATAAATGTTACTTTCTTCTCTGTCCTCTCTCTCTCTTTTCCACTTTCCTCAATAAAAATTAATATTTTGTTGCTTTGTAAATTGACAATTCTTTCACTCTGATAAAACACAGATAATATTTTTTAAAAATCAGTTTTTAATATAAAAATCAGTAGCTATTTTAGCTATTTTATTTTTTAAGATTGAAAACAAGAAAATATAATACGAATATAAATTTCAAATGTCTTGTATGACTTTGTATATTCAAAATGCTCAAATTGTGTAGTGATCACCAACAGAATTAGACACATAAATCTTTTTGAATTATGGCAACAAATGCTTAAAAACCTGGACTCTGCCCTAGCCGGTTTGGCTCAGTGGACAGAGTATTATCCTGCAGACTGAAGGGTCCCAGGTTCGATTCCAGTCAAGGGCACATGCTCGGGTTGTGGGTTCGGTCCCCAGTAGTGGGCGTGCAGGAGGCAGTCAATCAATGATTTTCTCTCATCATTGATGTTTCTATCTCTCTCTCCCTCTTCCTTCCTCTCTGAAATTAATAAAAATATATATTTAAAAAAAGAAAAAACCTGGACTCCTAGAATTATGACTCTGGTAGCAAATATACTTAGAACTCATGGAATATATTTGGCCATGAAAGAGTATGTCAACAAACACTAGAATTCACTGCAACCTTTTGAGTGGAATCTACATTCATTTTTCTCTTTTCTTCTTAGTGTAGGAGGTCATGTTTGGCAATAATCAAATGTCTGTGTCACCAAGGAAAGGATTACAAACTCCATTGAAACTTTTAGGTCACCAAAGTATAATTAACCTTAAAAAGTATTCTGCTATGTTTCCAATTGTCTGCAAATTTTTGCCAGCAGATGAATTTACGAGATACTGTAACTCTGAAATTCAATCTGCAGAAACACATCCTGAAGCACTGGAAGATTCCCAAGGCAGTTCGTCCAAATGGACTTGAGATTTTCATCTGTATCCATTAGGTTGACTGCAGCACTGTGAACTGAAAGTTTTACCTCATTCAAATATCCAAAAATATCTCTCAAGTAAGCCAAGCCATGAATAAACACCTCCTTGTCTCTGAGAATAGCCTTTCTCTTTCTCATAAGCAAGTTAATAAATGAATAAATAAGGAGACTGCTATCTAAACTACAATGTAGTGATTTAAGACAAATCCTTTAGGAAACCATACACTTCTCAATTACTAGGAATCTCTTATTCTGTTTCCATTTCTTAAGAAATCTGTTGAAATGGTAAGAGTTAAAAGGCTTTGGCTCTGAGAGAGTTGGTTACTTTCAGGGTGGTATCTTTCTGGATTACTCTCACCATTTCTGATGCTGATACATGCCAAGCCAATTGAAAAAGACATGAGTCATGAGGACTTGAAGTTCTTTCTTCACAGAAGCAACAAAACCAGATGTACAGCCAAGCATGGCAAGTTCTCCATCCATGCCCTATGTACCAAACCCCACTTTTCACCATGTCACAGATACCAAAAGCCTTTCAGGTTTTAAAGATATCTCACAAATATGGAATTTGTTATGCTTTAATATACACAAAACAGATGAAATCTAGAAACAGGCTGCATGAAATAATGTTATTTATTACCTACAAACTGAATGGGAATGTTGAATGAGAAATGGCATTACTCCCAATTTGACAATGATTTACTTCAAAATATGAGAAGATACCATCAACAGTACTGTAGTGTGTGTGTGTGTGTGTGTCGTCATTGAATTGTACAGGAAAAAACATTGTGTAGGCAATCTAAACCTTATTTAATGTTTTAAATTACCATTTTAAGTACTTAATTTATTGAAACGTACATACATTGGCAGCTAATTTAAAAAGTATATAACTTCTAAATAGAAGCAATTACTGACGCCAGTCTCTGTATTATTTTCTATACTAGGGGCCCAATGCACGAAATTCGTGCAAGGGGCTTGGCCCTCACAGACCCGGCTTGTCTGGAAGGTCTTCCGGAAGGACGTCCAGAAGGACGTATGGTCTAATTAGCATATTATGCTTTTATTATTATAGATGATAATATACATTTGGAAAAAAATGATTCAATTTGTTGCTTCAATTGTTTCTCTAACTGATGAAATTCCTTTACTCATCTGAGTTAAGAGAGTTTTTATAATAATTTTTAAAACAATTTAGTTCTAGCACAAATTGTCAATAACTGTCTTTAAACTTAATGTAATAAAGATGGCCCTCCTTTTCTTCTATTACAGAGCTCATTTCTGATTGATAAACCACTGGCCAAATGTAGACAGTTTAATCTCCAATTATCCCTTAAACTTGAGTAAAATATACAAACAGTAAGCATAATACTTTTGATCAATAAATCACCGGTCTTGATCTGAGGTATAGGAACTGAGCAGGACAAGCAATACATATCCTTGTCTGTAAAGCATGTAAGCTTTGAAAAGCTGGGGTTGAATTATTTCTTTCTATTTTAATATTTCTAAGTTTGATAATAGAAATAAACATCTTAATTCCTAATTATAAATTCTACTACACTTAATTATATCATTTTATAATTCCAAATACATTCTGATAAGTAGATAGCCATAATTATTAAATATTCAAAGATAAATATATTATTTTCTTTCTTAAAATCAGTATTTCCCCAAATGTATTTCAATAGACCTTGTCTCAACTGTCTAAACCTTCTGACCTCACTTTTCAGAACTGTTCATGTAATTATCTCTTAAATATTTACTTAAAGCATTAAAAACTAAACACATTTTCCAGTAATTATTTTTCATAATTCATTAAGATAAAGCATTGACTGTAACGTCGAAGCATTCTTCCAACTTGGAAACCACATACTTTTCAAATTTTTATTTCTGAAGTATTCTGAAAATAATATGTTAATTACTTCAATAATTCCTCAGATGTGCTCTCACATTTTACCACATTTTGGAAAGTTTTACTTACAGAAACATCTTTCAGGTTTTTCTCAAAGGAAAAATGATAAGACTCTTTAGAAAAATTAAACTTGTATGCATCGGCTGGTCCTGCTCCTGACACCAATGCTTTCTTCAGTTCATCAACATATTTCTCTTTTTCCATTGCCATGTCATCAGCTTCTTGGGAAATCGCTGATTCACAAACTATGGAAACATTAATAAAAAGTTTTGAAATAAATTTCTAAACATATGAACATATTTATTTACTTGTTGCTACTAATTTATCACTTATGTAGCAGAAATTTAAACAAAAAGTAAAATAAAACCCCACACTATACATTTTTAAGTCAAATTATACCTTTTAACTAAACTCACAATTTTTGAGAAATGCACTTAGTTTCAAATTTTATCTGAAAGTATTAAATTCCTTGCCTTCTTTCTCTTCTCAGATGAAATGCATGCCTTGTAAAATACCACAGAAACTACTATCTTATGTACCTGCTCCAAGGTCATAGCCAGAGAAATAATTTCCTATAATCTTTATAAGCTCTGTATTTTACTACATCTTTCTATTATTAAAGAGATTAAAGAGTCAGAAGTCTATTTATTTCTCACTCACATGGTCAGAGTCAAATTAAAGTAAAAGCAGAGTTCATTCCTCTTATCTCAGTACTTGAGGCCCGATGCACGAAATTCGATCAAGGGCCTTGGCCCCGGCCCCCACCCGCTGCCATCGCCACCACCACTGCGGCTTTGTCCGAAAGGCAGGATGTCGGGAAGTATGTCCAGTCTAACTAGCATATTATACTTTTATTATTATAGCTGTGCCAACAACAGAAAAGGTGAGGTGATGAGGAAGGAAAGGGAAGGGAACTAATAATTATAGAGTTTCTCCTCTAAGGCAGACACTATATTATAGACCTGGCTTCCAGTTTTCTCACCTAGGTATTTTTAAAGCTCATGTTTTACTCATCCATAGGGATATTTACTTCAATAAATATATTTTCAATTTTAGATATTCTGTTTCTTTGTCATAATATTCTGGTTTTAGTCACACTCTCCTTTTAAATATTTGAAGGCTTTAAAAATATTTAAATCTCTTTCAGATTCGTCTTTGTGCATAGTTCCTGGGTATAAATTCCATTTCTTCTATCTGCTTACACATTCTCATTATGCTTTTTTCACTTTCCTGCATGGACATATTTCAGCATGGCTCTCCACAGCCAGAGCATCCAGAGCTCTGGGCAGTACAGGTGGTGTTAAATAAAACTGCTGGCTTGCCTGCCTTGGAGTCCCTATAGATGTCATTGTTCTGGACCAATTTTGAAAATTAATTTCTTAATTTGGTTTCTACATGTGAGACAAATAATTCAAATTTAAACCATTCGCCCAAACATAACACAAGCTTCAGGTTCTTATTTTTGTTGGGTTATTCATTTGAATCTCTTATAGACTGATTCTGTGCTGTAACCCCAACTAGAGCATAGTATGAGCGGTTTTTTTTTGTTTTTTTAAGATGATCTCGTTAACATGATAACATTTCCAGATTCCTTTCTTTATATAAAGAGCTCAGCTCCAATTCTTAAGAGGCCTGCGGTCTTTAACATCGTATCACACTCAAATATTACAATCACAGACATCTAGACATATGTGTAGTTTAGATATTCAGTGAACCTATATAGTCAAGCTTCAGTTGCCATTAACCACACTGGTTTTCAGGTATCTCCTCATACAAGGCACCTGGGTATTTCTCTTTCTTACATTCAAATGCTGCAATGTATTCGTTTGCTTTTCAAATTACAAGGTTTAATCTACATTTGTTTGGAATGAGTGTGCAATTGGGTAGTTTTCTGTGTCTAATTAAGCTACCACAAAGATGCAAGACCAGCCAGTTCTATATTTTTATATTTAAAGGATACATTTATTTATCTCATTCCTCATAACACTGAAAGATAGACACTATTTTCATTTTACAAAAGAGAAAATCGAGGCTCAGAGAGATTGAGTAATAGTCTAGGGCCGTGGTTGGCAAAACGCGGGTCGCGAGACACATGTGGCTCTTTGGCCCCTTGAGTGTGGCTCTTCCACAAAATACCACGTGTGGGCGCGCACGTACAGTGCGATTGAAACTTCGTGGCCCATGTGCAGAAGTTGGTATCTTGTGGAAGAGCCGGTATTTTGTGGAAGAGCCACACTCAAGGGGCCAAAAAGCCGCATGTGGCTCGCAAGCCGCGGTTTGCCGAGCTGCAGTTTGCCAACCACTGGTCTAGGGTCATGGAGTCAGTAAGTGGTCTCTCTGGTTGTTCTGTTTGGACATGAGGTAGAGATATGAGATATGGGATACACTATTTTCTTCCATGATACTGAGAAACATTAGTATGAAGTACTACATAAAACACTGAAATCTTGATTAAAGAATCCCTGAAAATAAAACAGAGCTTTTCATAATATTCATCTGTGTGCTAACAAGTATCTAAAAGCCCCATGAGAGGCAATAAGGAAGAGTGTCTTGGAATCCATATATATTTCATGAGCAATTTTTGATAATAGGTCTAATATTGAAATGAGTCTCAACATAGCCTTTGAAGACAGGTAAGAATAAAAGTATCTTATATTCTCTTGTGATTCTTACAGCTTCTAAAATATTTTCACGTATTTTTTTCTCTCTGAAGCAGATGCATATTTAAGATGATCATCACTATCGAATCTATTCACCTTTTAAATACCCTATTAGCTCTTCGGGAACAATCTACAAATAAGACAAATGCTTCCCAATTGAGGAATAATTTCATATTTTGTGATTGGATAATTTTAAAGAGTTGCAATTAATTCACAGAGAAATAAAAATCTGTAGAAGCCATCTTTAATGCAGCTGTAGACAAACTTATAAAATACAAAAGAAAATAAAAATAGATTTTCATTGATAAAACATATAGTTAAAAGTATTCTAAATTTCATTATAATGAAGAGATACCTATCTGAAAATATTTAATAAAATTTATTGATTCATTTATTTAAAAATGCTTCATGAACTTCTACTACGTGCCAGGCACTATTCTAGGCACCGGTTAAAGAGAGATACAACGGTTAAAGAGAGACAAAAATGGCAATCTATAGAGTGTAGATTCAGATAATAACATCTTAGATATCCTCTTATGTTACCTCATCTGTGAATGCTGTGTTGTTATGAAATATTTCATTTTAAAGAAGAAAAAACATATGAAAGAAAATTATCTTTCTTTTTCTTAACTGAACTTATTGGAATGACACTGGTTCACAAAACCATACAAAACCCCATAGATTTCAAGTGTACAACTCAACAAAATATCATCCGCACACTACATTGTGTACCCATCACCCAAAGCAAAGTCTCTTTTGTTCCCTATTTATTTTTCCTGGTAATCCTCATCCGAGGATATTTTTTCCATTGATTTTTAGAGAGAGTAAGAGGGAGGGAAGGAGGGGGAAGAGGAGGAAAAGGAGGAGGAGGAGGGAGAGAGAGAAAGAGAGAGAGAAACATGACACGAGAGACATATGGATTAGTTACCTTTGCATAGAATCAAACCCGCAACCTTTCATTGCTTGGGCAGATGCTTTAACCATTGTGCAACACCAGACAGAGCTTGGTCCCCATTTATCCCTGCTTTGTCCACCGCTACCTATCCCCACCTCCCCTTTCTCTCTGGCTATCACTGCACTGTTGTCTGTGTCTATGTGTTATACATATACATATACATTTACATATACATATACATATACATATACATATACATATACATATACATATACATATATGATTTCATGCTTAATCCTTTCAGCTTCTTTCATCCAGCCTCCCAACAAACCCCTTTCCTCTGACAGCTGTCAGTCTGTTCCTCATAACCATGCCTGTTTCTATTTTGTTCATCAGTTTTATCTTTCAGTTACACTCATCCTTTTAAAAACTGTTCAATAAAAAGGTACCAGCTTTTTTAAAATTTTACTTGAACATGTCCTATAACAACAAATGTGAAATTGTGACTGCCTATTTAGAACTTCAATCTTAAAAAAACCATAGCTTAGTTACCAGTTTTGAATTTTGTGCTAAGACCATCTGGAAGGAGCACAGCTGTAAGCATTCAATACTCCAAAAGCTTCAGTGATCAGGAATAAAAGTCATGGAAATAATAAAATTCAGCAAGGATACAGCTGACTCACATGATACATTATAAAAAGTGAGCAGGCCAACATGATCAGAAAACAGGAAATTTTTTTCAGACAGGTAGGAGCCAAGAAGGTATCACTTTGTCACTGTTTATGGGTAGGTGAAAATGTAAGTAAGGAAAAAAGATTTTTTCCTTTGGATTCTTACGTATAACGAACCAAAATGGCCCCACTTTACTACCTCACTTATTAAAAATTCTTTTCCACTGAGCCCTGCCACATAATCTCCATACAGGTCACCAAATATTAATGTTTAGGATAAGTATAAGTGGGTATAATTATTTGATAATAAAAAAATTACTACAATTTAATTTTCTCTTCAATGAAATTTAAACTACTCCAGAGATGGGTGATATAAGTTTTTTACTGCTGACTATAATTCTTATAAAAGTCACATAACAGTCGTCAATCATTAGCCCACTTTTTGACTTAACCCTGTGATATTACCCCCTATAATGGTGAAGTGATGATAGACCACAAGATAATTAGACCCCCAAAACATTCATTAGATAAAAGATTGCTAATGAAAAAGAAATCAGTGACTTTAGTGTGTGGGAGATTAAAAAGAACCCCACATCCTTTTAATTTCACTCAAATGAAAAGAGAAAAAAATTATCCAAATTGAAGGTTGCAGCAATCAAAAAGTTGTACAAAAAGCAGGATGAGGTATAGGAAGGAAATCCATTTTCATGTTTCAATTATTTAATTGTTTCAATGTTCTTAATCATATTATTGTCTATCTGTAAAGTGCCAAACCAAATTATATTTATGTAATAAGCCTTAAATAAACATGGAAACAATGTTATATTGTTTGGATTTCATATTTTGTCCCTAAAATTTAAACAAGAAAATAGAAATGAATAATGAAAGTATAAAACATACGTGAGATTTAAAACTTTATCAGATATATTTGAATAGAAAGTGACCAGTAGACTGTAAAATTTTCTGTTTGAAAGTTTGTTTAGTACAGGAAGTCAACCCACCAAATAACCCATAAGTTTGATATCTAACTTTTGTGACATTAAATTCCTTTAGCTGGAAAATAGAAATGTACTTCATTTAATATCAATGACAACAAGAAATATGAAACTGGATTGTTCATAATCTGCTAACTCTAAAATAAGTGGTTCACTTTCATTTTTTTCCTAACCAGTTTTATATATTCCAGGCATCCTTTCATTCTTTCTTTCAAAAAATATTCACTAAGTATGTCCTAAAGTACTAGTCAAAATACTTATCTAAAATGGTTGACAAATTAGATGTATTCCTTGTTCCTGATAAACCTTGTCTAATGAAATAACATTCTTAGTAATAGTATTAAAACAACTGCCAACACATTTTGCATAAGCATAATCAAAATGTTTCATAAATGTAAAATTAACTTAAATTTCTGGTTAAATTAAGATTTAAGTGTTAATGAAATTACTCTTTAATTTTCCCAATGCTTAATAACAAAACGAAGAAAATTTAAATTATTATTGTTCTTTGCCTTGGTGAATGAGGGTTACTGACCAGATTAGAATGTAATCTTTTCCTTTAATAACTAAGGCTCTTAAAGTGCCTCAAGGTCCTCTGTTTGACTGACTATAATTGTTCACTATAAAAAACTAGAGGCCAGGTGCACAACACTCGTGAACTGGGGGATGGGGGTGTCCTTCAGCCTGGCCTGTGCCCTCTCGCTGTCCGGGACCCCTCGGGGGATGTCCGACTGCCACAGAGGCAGGAGAGGCTCTCGCCACTGCCACTGCACTCACCAGCCATGAGCCCGGCTCCTGACTAAGTGGTACTCCCCCTGTGGGAGCGCACTGACCACCAGGGGACAGCTCCTGAGTTGAGCATCTGTGCATGTCAGAGCGACCAGATCCTCTGTTCAATCTATTTGCATATTAGGGTTTTATTATATAGGACTAGAGGCCCAGCGCATGAAATCCATGCACGGGTACGGTCCCTGGGCCCAGCCTGCTATCAGGGAAATATTCCCTGGCTGCTGGCAGCCGGCCCCGCCCCCTGCCACCACCCACCCAGGTTCCCAGTTTGCCATTGGGCAATTGGAGCCTGACGGCTGGGGAGGAGGGACCGAGAGGTTGGCTGGTCCCACCCACTCGTGTCCCCGCCCCTGCCGCAGGTCGCCCTCTGAGTGTGGGGCGACTGGCAGAGCAGGGGCCTTGACCTGGCGCTGCCATGCATCCCCCGCCACCCATCCCTGGGTCCAAGTTCGCCATCAGGTGATCAGAACCTGCGGGACTGAGGGAGGTACCAAGAGGTCAGCCATTCTACCCACTCGCCAGTCCCACCCCCCACCACCACCCACCTCGGTTCCCCACTTGCCATTGGGTGATTGGAGGCTGACGGCTGGGAAAAGAGACCGAAAGGTCGGCTGTTCCTGTCCGCTTGTCGGCCCCACTGCCCGCCCTGGTTCCCCATTTGCCATCAGGCAACAGGAGCCTGACAGCCGGGGGAGGGACAGAGAGGTCGGCCGTTCCCGCCCACTTGCCGGCCCCACGCCCACCACAGGCCTCCCTCTGTGTGTGGGGAGACCAGCGAGGTAGGGGCTTTGGCCTGGTGCTGCCCACATCTCCCACCACCCACGCCCAGGTCCCCCTTCACCATCGGAATCAGAGCCTGCTGGACAGGGAATGGGACCAAGAGGTGGTCAGTGCACCTCATAGTGACTGGTTGAGTGGTCATTCTAGTCATACTGCTGTTATGGTCACTGGGCTTTTATTATACAGGACTAGAGGCCCAGTGCACAAAATTTCTGCACTGGGAGAGGGGTGTCCCCTAGGCCAGCCTGCACTCTTCCAATCTGGGACCCCTTGGGGGATGTCCGACTGAACCGGCAGACGGACATCCCTCTCACAATCTGGGACTGCTGGCTCCCAACTGCTAGCCTGCCTGCCTGCCTGATTTGCCCTAACTGCTTCTGCCTGCCAGTCTGATCACCCGCTACGGTCGCCCCCAACTGCCCTCCCCTGCTGGCCCAGTTGCCCCCAACTGCCCTCCCCTGCTGGCCTGGTCGCCCCTAACTGCCCTCCCCTGCCGGCCAATTTGTGGCTGTGGGCACCACCATCTTTGAGGGCGTGGCAGTCAATTAGCATATTCCCTCCTTATTGACTGTAGGCACTGCCATCTTTGAGGGCGGAGCAGCAATTAGCATATTCTCTCCTTATTGGTTGTGGGTGTCACCATCTTTGAGGGTGGGGCAGTCAATTAACATATTCCCTTCTTATTGGCTGTGGGCACCGCCATCTTTGCGACGGCGTAGGGTCAATTAGCATATTCTCTCTTTATTAGATAGGATAAGCCATTTGCCATTAGAAATATTTAAGTTATAAACACAGTATTCCTCACATACAAGCAATCACTTCACCTAGGACCTGCCTCCTGGGCTGTGCTGTTGGAATTGACCTACTGCCAAGGTCTTCAGCCCTGTGCAATCACTTTACCCTAAAATGGAGCAATAGTCACCTGGGTCCACCTTTGCCAGCACACACAGAACTAACCTGACAAATTTTCCTCCATTCCTACACTACAACAACTAACCAACAACTGATTTCTCTGACATAAAAATTTACAGCCTAAATAGATACTGTAAAAGGTATTGCAAGCATCACTCTAAAAACTTCTTTATTTTGCAATAATCTTAAATCAATATTCTTTGCAATCAATCTGTCATAAAAAACAAAAACAAAAATCCCTCACAAGTGTAAATTCAGTTTGACTGAGTTATGTAACAGAATATTTTTAAATTTATTGAATTTACTGGGGTGACATTGGTTAATAAAATTATACAGGTTTCACATGTACAATTCAAAAATACATCATCTGTATATTGTACTGCATGTTCACCACCCTAAGTCAAGTCTTCTCCATCACCATTTATCCCCCCTTTACCATCTTTTACCTCCTCCCACACCCCCTTTCCCTCTGGTAATCACTATACTGTTGTCTGTGTCTATGAGTTTTTTGTTTTGGGGTGTTTTTTTTTTTGCTTAATCGTTTCACCTTTCACCCAGCCCCCATCCCCTCCCTGCTCTGACAGCTATCAGTCTGCTCTCGGTATCTATCTGTATCTATGAGTCTGTTTCTATTTTGCTTGTTAGTTTAGTTTGTTCATTAGATTCGACATATCAGTGAAGACATACGATACTTGTCTTTCTCTGACTTGCTTATTGCTCTCAGCATAATAATCTCCAGGTCCATTTAAGCAGTTGCAAAAGGGTAAGATTTAATTCTTTTATATGACTGAGTAGGATTCCATTTTGTAAATCAGGGGTGGAGAACCGTTTTTCTGCCAAGGCCATTTTGATATTTATAATATAATTCAGGGGCTATACAAAATTATCAACTTAAAAAGAAGCCTACTACATTTGGTTAAACATTTAATTAACTCACCCCCTAATGCCTTAGCAGGGCCAGACTAAATGACTTTGCCGGCCTTTATATGGCCCAGAGGGTGGATGTTCCCCACCCTGGTGTAAATGTACCACCGTTTTTTTTACCCACTCATCTCCTATAAATCAACAAACAACAAGTGTTGGCCAGGATGTGGACAAAAGGGAACCTTTGTGCACTGTTGGTGGGAATGCAGATTGGTACAGCCACTGTAGAAAGCAGTATAGAATTACTTGAAAAATTTTAAAATGGAACTGCCTTATGACCCAGCAGTTCCACTTCTGGGAATATAACTGAAGAAACCAGAAACACTAATTCAAAAAAATATATGCACCCCTATGTTCATTGCAGCAATATTTATAATAGCCAAAATTTGGAAGCAGCCCAACCGTCCATTAGTAGATGAACAGATAAAATATCTGTGGGGTAACATAATTTTTAACATTCAAAAAAGAAAGAAAATTTCAGAACATATATAATTTTAAAAGATATAATATCATGTTAGAGAAGTAGTTCAAAAGTTGATAGAAGATAGTAATAGTATATAAATTACATGACAAAATTATTTTACCTAAAACATCAATCACAAGTATAAAAATGACTGTTGCATAGCTATAAAAATTGTTTTTAAAATATTTTGTTATAATACTTTAGAGGAGTGTTAAAACTTTGTTATATAGGTAAAACATAATTCTAGATTTCTGATATTATATGTGCCATGTTCCATAAATTATTTCAGGGCCATTAGCCTTTTAAAAAGATTATCACCAAAGATAAAAATGATCAAGAGTTCCTGGCTCGTGTGCTCAGTGGTTAGAGCTTTGGCCTAAGCACCAAAGAATCTTGGGTTCAATTCTGGTCAAGGGCATGCATGTACCTTGACTGCACATTTGATCCCTGGCCCCAGTCGGGGAGTATGTGAGAGGCAACCAATTGATGAGGATTAACAAAAAATAAATGAATAATTAGAAATTCAAGAGTCTATTTCATAAAATAATTGCCCAAATCCAATATACAGGTTTAAACCTTGCATTACAAACTTTTAGGCTGTAAGTTCGGTTATGTTTTGTTACAAAGGTGGTATATGTTCCTAAGAAAATAATTTAAACAACATTAAGTATCTATCTACACTAATAAAAGAGAAAAATGGTAATTGGCGTATGGCGATACCGTTTTCATTGGCTAATCAGGGCTATATGCAAATTAACTGCCAACTAAGATTGGCAGTTAACTGTCAACTAAGATTGGCAGTTAACTGCCAACAAGATGGCGGCTAATTTGCATATGTAGGCACAATGCAGGGAGGCGAAAGGGAAAGCAGGAAGAAGCCCCCTGCCACTGACAGTGATCTGAAACCCAGGGGGGAGCTAAGAACTGGGGGGCAGGGCAAAGGCGGCCCTGGGGCCGCCTTTGCCCTGCCCCCCAGCCATGATCGCAGAATCAGGAGCCTTTGCCGCCCTGGCCAGTGATAGCAGGAAGTAGGGGTGGAGCCAGCGATGGGAGCTGGGCACGGTCGAAGCTGGCAGTCCCAGGAGCTAGGGGTCCCTTGCCTGGGCCTAAAGCGAAGCCCACAATCGCGGCGCCCCCCGCTGCCACTGCAGGTCCCCGCTGCCCGGGCAGGACGCCTAGGCCAGAGGCGTTAGGCCTGGGCAGGGGCGGAGCCTGCAACCGCGGGGAGCTGGGGGTCCCCTGCCCAGGCCTGGCACCTCTGCCGGAGGCCTCGGGCCTGGTCAAGGGGCTGATCCGGTGATTGGTGATCGGAGGGTGATGAGAGTCAACTCCTCTGGCCGAGGCATCAGGCCTGGGTGGGGGGTGGAGCCAGGGATTGGGGGGATATGATGGTCCCCTTGCCCAGGCCTGAAGCCTGGGTCAGAGGCGTCAGGCTTGGGCGGGGGGTGGAGCAAGCGATCAGAGGGAGATGGGGGTCCCCTGCCCAGGCATGATTCCTGGGCCAGAGGCCTCAGGCCTGGGTGGGGGCCAGAGCCAATGATCGGGGGGAGATGGGGGTCCCCTGTCCAAGCCTGACACCTCTGGCGGAGGCGTCAGGCCTGGGCAAGGGGCCGATCAGGCGATCGGAGGGTGATGGGGGTCAACGCCTGAGGGCTCCCAGTATGTGAGAGGGGGCAGGCTGGGCTGAGGGACACTCTCCCCCCCCCCCCCACACACACACCCAGTGCACGAATTTCGTGCACCGGGCCCCTAGTATATCTATACTAATAAAAGGGTAATATGCAAATTGGTTGGGATGCCCTCACGCAACAACCAAACTGCAGGTTGCACTGGGCGACCAGGCCGGCAGGGAGGGCAGTGAGGGGCAACCAAACAACCGAACAGCAGGCTGCGTAGGGTGACCAGGCTGACAGGAGGGGCAGTGAGGAGCGACCAGCCCAGCAGAGGGGAGCAGTGGGGGAGACCAGGCCAGCAGGAAGGGGCAGTGAGGTGTGACCCGGCCAGCAGTGGGTGGCAGTTAGGGGAGACCAGGCTGGCAGTGGGGGGCAGTAGAGGTAGACCAGGCTGGCAGGAGGGTCAGTTAGGGTTGGTCAGGCAGGCAGGCAGAGGCCATTAGGGGCGATCGGGCAGGCAGGCAGGTGAGCAGTTAGGAGCCAGCAGTCCGGATTGTGAGAGGGATCCCAGATTGGAAACGATGCAGGCTGGGCTGAGGGGACCCCTCTCCCGTGCATGAATTTTGTGCAACGGGCCTCTAGTATAAAAGGCTAATATGCCATCCGGGTAATGACATCACATAGCAATGCCTGGCTTCCTTTCCCTAGTGCAGTGATGGCGAACCTATGACACGCGTGTCAGAGGTGACACGCGAACTCATTTTTTTGGTTGATTTTTCTTTGTTAAATGGCATTTAAATATATAAAATAAATATAAAAAATATAAGTCTTTGTTTTACTATGGTTGCAAATATCAAAAAATTTCTATATGTGACACGGCACCAGAGTTAAGTTAGGGTTTTTCAAAATGCTGGCACGCCAAGCTCAAAAGGTTCGCCATCACTACCCTAGTGACTAGCCTCCTTGCAGTTTCTTCAGCCCAGGAACACAACTTGCTTTATAGCCAGGAAACATTTACACTTTAACCAAATGTCTGTGAAGTGCCTCATCTCATTTGGTACTCACAGAAGTCCTGGAGTATGTAGATAGGAGACTTAGTAGAATCCTATTTTCTTTTTACTAGCTGGAAAATGGAGATTTAGAAAGCTTAGAAACTTGACCCAACTGAAAAGAAGAAATGCTGGACCTTGAAAACAACTTCAGGTTTTCTCACTGTGCAGAATATAGTCAAACAGTGTTTCAGTTAAATATTTTACCCTTAGTTCTCCCTGCATGATCTATAATAATAATCTGCTTCGTGTTGATATTTACTGCTGTGTTGCTGACAATTACCTGAAACAGAAGTTGGGATGCTTCCCTGGGCTGGAAAAAGTTTAGCTAAATCAGAAAGCAGATCTAATTAAGCAAGTTTATTCTATATATATAAAAGGCTAAATTGACTCACGCATGTGCGATACATATAAAGCTCTCGCTGGAGCCAAGTGCATGCATGTTTCGATCTGTCATTGTCAATTGTGAATTTGTTTGACACTTCTATTATAGAGAAAGAGCGAATAGCAATATTAAAATATTTCTTCTAATTAATTTACTTTCAATGTGCATAAATTTGTGCACCAGGCCACTAGTATAACATAAAAAGTAAAGCACCACTACTCTACTCCACCAAACCAGCACAAACTCTTGAACCAGGCAACCCCCAGTATTTCCCTGGTGTCCTCAAAAAAGATACAAGTACAAGGTACTATTTTTGTTTGGTATGAAGAGGTCATTTAAAAGTCCAACCAAGTTCAAATGCTAAGGCTCAAATTGTAACCAGAATTTGGAGACTCTTATTTCTCTATCCTTCTATTAATACTAATTATAGAAAATGGCATTAAATACAATACAAATCTGTATACAACTTAGACATCAATAACAAGTAAAAACAACATTAATTTTATCCAACATCTGTTTTAAAAAACACACTTTAATTTGAAGTATTAAATTAACTGAAAAATAGCTGATTACTAAAAATTTACTTTTTATATTACCTGTCCCAGTCCATGCTGACTGGCCATCAGTAAGTGTAACAACAAAGCCAGATCCAAGTGTTTTTTCCCAAGCGACTTGTAGAAAATGAATTATATCAGGTTCAGAAGAAAGGCAGATTCTGATTACTTTTTTCTCCATTTCTGGTCACCTATCAAGTAAGAATAAAATTAATATTTTAGCAAGAAATTGTGACTATCCAACAGCAATGTTTTCTGTATTGGTTTCTCAGCTATAGCACCAAGAAAATAAGTTTTTTTAAAAAAAAACCTGTAATAGTTAGCCAACCACTAAACTCAATGAATCAGTTCTGTTCAATACTGTTTCACAATTTTTATAGATGTGAAAAGCGGAGGCCCATTAATGGGGAATGATTTGCCCAAATCATGAAGCTAAATAAAAATTACTATCTCCAATATGAAGAGTAAATTTTCTACAAGATCCAATAGCCTCTTTCTCTGTCTGTGAAAGAATATTTGAAATGAAAAAAAGGCAGTAAGAACAGAGACTAAGAATATCTTAGAACCCAAAAGTTGGTAGTCATGCCTTCTCCAAGAAAGAAGTTCCCAAGCTCAGTGACTCACTCGGTCCCCTGAGACAGGAACACCCTGCAATAGAGATGTGTTATATGGAAGTATTGCAGCTTAAAAACAATAAACAATTTTTTGCATTTTTAAAATTTGGATTGAAGTATTATATCCAGGGGAAAGTGCACATATAAAAATACAGCTTTATGAATATAACATTGAGCAAATCCATGTAAGCAATACCTAAATCAAGAACATTACTACCCCCCAAGAACTAATTCTCACAATACCTCCCTTCAAGTGCCCAAATAACCACTCTTCACACTTCTAACAGATATTAGAGCTTGAGTGTTTTTGTACTTTTATTTAAATACTAGAGGCCCGTTGCACGAATTCGTGCATGGGTGGGGTCCCCAGGGTGGGGGTGGAACACCCTTGCCGGTCTGGGATCCGGATCCGTCCGCTGACGTTCACGCCGGTTATCAGGAGCCACCTGGCGGCTCTTTTATAACTTTCTTCCTTGCGTAGTGTCTAGGGAGGGGAAGCAGCTATGGTGCCCGAGGCCGATTTCTAGGAGGCCAGGGACACTGTCAGGATCGTGCCCGCGGTGCTGGTCCGTTGGTGCCTGACCCATTCTCAAGAGATTGGACCTGCAGGACTACTTGAGGAGTGAGTGGCTGCCGCTGGGCTGGTGGGCTGCTGGGACGGGTCAGTCAGCTCAGTGGTGCTCCCGCTGTGGGAACACACTGACCACCAGGGGGTTGCTCCTGCGTTGAACATCTGCCCCCTGGTGGTCAGTGCATGTCACTGCGACTGGTTGACCATTCATTCTGGTCATTCTGGTCGTTCAGTCATTTGGTTGCTTAGGTTTTTATGTATATAGACTAGAGGCCCGATACACGAAATTTGTGCAAGAGTAGGCCTTCCCTCCCCTGGCTGCCGGCACCAGCTTCCCTCTGGCACTTGGGAGCTGAGCTTTCCTCCCTCCGGCTGCCGGCAGGCACCCGGGACCCAGGCTTCCCTCACAGCCATGGCTTCGTCCAGAAGGGCATCTGGTCTAATTAGCATATTAGACTTTTATTATAAACACACAGCATATTTTATTTTCCGTCTGGCTTCTTTTACTCAACATTATATTTGAGAAATTCATGCATATTTCTTAAGAGTTGTATGAAGATCACGTATACTATTCTATTATATACACTAAGTGGCCAGATTATTATGACCACTTGACGTTCGTGGGCAAATTAGCTATAATTTCATGCTAAAGTTGCTAGAGGGCCAGACCATTATAAATAGGGAAGCAGGTTGTTTACGACAGAAGTGATTTTTTTCTGAAGATATGGGTAAACAACGCAATTTAACAGCCTTTGAACATGGGATATATTTGAACATGAGTGTCCAGATTATTATGACCACCTGACGTTTGTAGGCAAATTAGCCGTACACTGCATCATATGGGATATGGAAGCCAAAGAACACCTTTGCTGTCTGCAGTTACCAAGATAAAACATCTCCAATTCACACCGGAACAAGGATTGGACAATCGAGCATTGGAAAAAGTCATGTGGCCCGATGAATCACATTTCCAGTTGCATCATGCAGATGTCAGGGTGAGAATTTGGCGGAAACTGCATGAAAGCATGCACCCCACATGCATGAGTACAACCCTTCAACTGGTGGGGGCAGTGTTATGGTTTGGGGCATGTTTTCCTGGCATGATTTGGGCCCTTTAATTCGTGTGGAACATCTGAATAGCACAACATAACTAAGTATCGTTGCTGATCAAGTTCATCCTATCATGTTAATGGCGCATCCCAATGAAGATGGCTTCTTCCAACAAGACAATGCGCCATGCCACGGTGCTCGTATTGTGCAGGAGTGGTTTGGTGGCCCCCCCAATCACCAGATCTCAATCCAATTGAGCATTTGTGGGACGAAGTTAAAAGAGCCATCAGGCAGCTGGTTCCACAACCATCAAATCTCACAGAACTGGATAGTGCTATTTATCAGGCATGGGGTCAGATTCCTCGCATCACCTTTCAACATCTCGTGGAGTCAATGCCAAGAAGAATTGCCACAGTATTAAAGGCAAGATATGGCCCAATGAAGTACTGATGGGGTGGTCATAATAATCTGGCCACTCAGAGTGTGTGTGTGTGTGTGTGTGTGTGTGTGTGTGTGTGTGTATCCCACGTTCAAAGTCTGTTAAATCACGTTGTTTGCCCATATCTTCAGAAAAAAATCACTTCTACTGTTGTGGTAAACAACCTGCTTCCCTATCTATAATGGTCTGGCCCTCTAGCAACTTCAGCATGAAAGTATAGCTAATTTGCCTACAAACATCAGGTCATAATAATCTGGCCACTCAGTGTATAGTATGATTTGTTTATCCATTCTACTAGTGATAGACATTTGAATACATTCCAGGTTTTGACTATCACAAATAGTGCTGCCATAAACATTCTAGCAAATACCTACAGCATATATACATACGGTCAGTTTTAGTACTATACGGCCAAAAATTTTCTAAAAGGTTTGTACCAATATAAACTTAGTATATGAGAGATTGCTTGACGACCTTGCAAACATTTCTCATCTTTTTAATTTTAGCCATCTTAATATGTATGCAGTATTATATTATGGTTTTAATTATAATTCCCGGATGAGAAATGATGTGTACTTTTCATATATCTATTGGGCATTTGAATATCAAGTTTTGTGGAATATCCATTCAGTTATCTTTTTCTTATTGATGTTCCTATTGATTTTTTTTCTTTTTTTATTTGTTCTTTATATTGTGGGTATTAATCCTTTTATAGACATACTAGAGGCCCAGTGGGGTCCCTCGGGGTGGCGTGTGGGGATCTGGCCCCAACTCACGCCCCAGGCTCGCAGCCCTAGCTTGCAGCCCTGCAGCCCTGCCTCACACCCCACCATGGTCTGGCACCACCCTCTCACCTGCTCCACCATCCCGCCTGCGGGATCGATCAGGGCTGGCCCCCCATCCAGCTCCCTCAGCGCCTGGGAGCAGAGCGGCGACCCGCCCCCCACCACTGATGCCAGTCACTGTCTGCAGGAAGATCAGTGGGGCAATAGGGCCCCCACTTGCACCCGTGTTGGCCTGGTGCCGCTTGCTCACTTGCTCCACCATCCTGCCATGGTCCCACTCTGGTCGGGGCCCATTTGGGCTGGTAGCACCTCCACTGCCATCACCGCCAGCACCGTGTCGCCAACGCCCACCATGTTCCGCGCTGTCCCCTGATGGTTGGCGCACATCATAGCAAGTGGTCGAACTCCCAGTCAAACAACTGCCCGAGGGGATATTTGCATATTAGGCTTTTATTATACATTGGGGCCTTGACTTACGAGTGTCCTGACTAAAGAGTTTTTCGAGATACGAGCCGTCTCTCGGCCGATTTTTTGCTTTGAGTTGCGAGCTAAAATTCGGGTTATGAGCCAGCTTCAGATACCCCACCGCTACTTGGCGCAGCAAACGTCACAGTGAACGCCACAACATCGGCCCTACGCTACATTCTATTGTTCAGTATTGTGTTTTTATACAATATTCGTTATTTTTAAATACATTTTTCTTATTTAAAAACATTTAACAAAACAATTACGGTGTTTTTTGGGTGTCTGGAACAGATTAATGGCATTTCAATTCATTGTAATGGTGAAAATTGATTTGACATACGAGTAATTTGAGTTACGAGCTCCGTCACGGAACGAATTAAACTCATAAGTCAAGGCCCCACTGTATAGGGTGTACTGTGAATATCTTCTTCAACTCTGTAAGTTACCTTTTCATTTTCATAATGTATCTTTGGATGAAATGTCTTAATTTTAATGAAGTTACAATTTACCAAAGTATTTATGGTAATACTTTTTGTGTTCTGCTTAAGAACTCTTTGGACACTAAGATGTTCTCCTATGGCTATCTCAAAGTTTTATAATTTTATCTCTCACATTTAGATCTGCAATTGATTTCTGTGCATTGTGTCCAGGAGGGGTCAAAATATATTTTTTCCATATGGATATCAAATTGATCCTGTACTATTTCTTAAAGACTATCCTTCCCTGACTGCACTGATGAATCTCCTTTGTCTTTAGTCATGTGACTGAATATATGTATAAGGTTAAATATTGTTTCTTTGTTTCTGCAGGGGTGCAATTTTATGTTTTACTAGAGGCCCAGTGCACAAATATCATGCATGGGTAGGGTCCCTAGGCCTGGCCAGTGATCAGGGTCAATCGGGACCTTCCGGCTGCCAGTCGGGGCCTTCCTTCATTCCATGCCACCCCCTGGTGGTCAGCACACGTCATAGCAAGCGATTGAACTTCCCGGCCGAACTCTGTGGGGGGCACTTTGCATATTAGCCTTTTATATGTATAGAAGATATTTGGCTTGTCAAGTTTACATTGAATAGTGATTCTGTTACTGTGATCCAACATATTATAATCTCTTCCTGATCTTGCCATTTAGAAATTTGATAAACCTCCCTTCTAAGTATTAAAATCACTTATATCAGGAGAAGCTTGAGCACAGACATCTTTGGCTTACAATTAGAAACAAGTCTCTCATAGACATCAATCACTACTCAGTAGGTATACTGCTGTTATCTCCATTTAATTTACAAGGATTCAGGAGAGTCCTTTGTAAAACCTACCTACTCCACAAGTCTAGTACTACTGTGTTTTTAAAAGGAGAATAAATTAAGACTTGAGACCTTTAAGGGATTCTCTCTCATTTCTAATGATTAGGGTGTGTTGTTGTTTTTTTCTATGAAAAAAACCATTCTTCTGGTAATTCACTCTAGAATCTTGCCCAGAGTGACCTCAAACTTACCAGACTACAGTATGACACATATTATTTAGTTCAAAGCAAATAATAACATTTTTCTAATACTAGAATATCCTTTGACCATGTCACTTCATGAAAGTATGTATAAGCTATAGAAGTGAAAAAACAAAACTAAAGAAATGCCCTAAAAATTATAAATATGCAAAGAATAAACATGATAAAAAGTCAAAACCAGGAATAAAGCACAAACTTCAAAGACAGAAAACTAGAGAAAATTATCCTTTAATCAAATAGCATGAATCTCTTACTAACTAGATGATCCTAAAAAAGATAAAAGGATATTCTGTAACCTTTTATTTAGGGGGAAGAATGTAAATTTGCTTTGAATTTTATGACCAATAAATATAACATGCTACAAAAATCCAGAAGTAAATTAGTAATTGTCATTTCATTGACAACTGACTACATTTTAATAAGAGCAAATTTTTACATCAAAACTTCTACTTTTCTTTTTCAATTTAAAACTATTATCTTCTTATAAATGAAGCATCATATTTTTCTAATTAACAATGAATATAAAAATAAAAACTCACTTTGTCAACTTTTCACAATACAACTCTAGCTCACTACAGATCTCTGTCTTTTGGGAGTGAAAAAGATGCTTAATTGTAGAATATTAAAGCTATACAAGGAAGCCGAGAAAGTTTCATAATGAAGAGAAAAATATATAAAAT
The DNA here is from genome assembly GCF_964212035.1 of Myotis nattereri. Taxonomy (NCBI): domain Eukaryota; kingdom Metazoa; phylum Chordata; class Mammalia; order Chiroptera; family Vespertilionidae; genus Myotis; species Myotis nattereri. The sequence continues at coordinate 45,345,507 of NC_138079.1, read as the reverse complement.
TAAGAGTCCATGATACCTCCAAATTGATGAATTAGATATAATTCTAATTTCTACCTAAAATTTATTCAGAAAAATATTTGTTATTCTTCCCAGTAAAAAACAAAGTTATAACCATACTTGAGTCACCTCAATTAAGCATGTTGACATTTCAAACATATGTAAATTTGTAGGACTGACATCAGAACCACTAAAAATATATATAATAATTTTTAAATATTTCATTTAGTCCAAATTTTTTCCTCCAGCGAGGCCATCTTTGCCTATATTCACTTAACTCTGAAGTGCTTTACCCATTTCTGAATAATTCTTTTAGATCAATTAGTTAACACATTTGAAATGCAGTAAATTACTCACATGCTCCATAATCCTTAAGTTTGAAAATTACTGGAAAATGTGTGTTACTGTTTTTTTAAGCCAATCATTGAAAAAGACACATAGAAGCTTACACAATTCTAACGGGGGAAAGGAGGGTAATAGAAACTACTTATGAAGGCCACATTTTGCCTCTACGAAATTTATATACAAATACACACACACTTACACAGATTATTTATTCTTAAATGTGCCTCATGAACCACAGTTATTGCGAGCAATGAATGTAACTTTGTGAAAGGAAAACACAGCACTTAGAATTACTACACTAAAACAGGAGTTGGTTTCACTGCTATTTTTTACCATACTTGAAACAAGTCACAATTTTTAAATTATAGAGACAAATTAACTTAAAATTCAATATTCCAAATGTCCATCAGTAACTCATCCTACTCACAATTATACAAAGGGCTTTAATTTCAATAATCTTAAAAAGATATTTAGGCATTAGATTAGTTTTAGCAACAGCTTTATTATTAATGTTTCAAATATTTTCCAATTTTCTGATTAACTCTAAATACTCAACACAAGAACAAATTAATATTACTGCAAAGATTCTATTATTTTAGTAAACTCAGATTTGAAACCATGGATGCTACATGTGAGCTGAGTTTAAGCACTTAGCATATTGATAGCCATATGTGATAGCTCAGTTTTCTATAAGTATTTTGTGCAAGTAGCCACAGAAATGTTTTCTTTATCAATTGAATCTTAATTTCATATTTTACTTACTGAGGTCATCCTCTCATTAAGGATCAAATACAAAATACCTAAGAACAACAGAAAGAGGAAAAAAGATTGATTTGGATTATCTTTTAAGATTCAGTATGAACAAATCAACCACCTCTTTGCTTTCACCAGGTATGTAAATAGAAATAGTCAATCATAGAGGTTGTTGTTGTTTTTTGCCTGAAGACTACTTGAAGAAAAGTGGTGCAATCCTTTTCAAAGGCACTGATTGATTAGGGCCATAAGAAAGCCCAGATTCTGTTTTCTAGGGGCACTAAAGGTCAGACTAGTATCAGTACCTCTCCCAGCCAGAGCCAAGGATCTAACACAAGCCTGCAGGTGGAAATAGTTGGGTCCCACCCCAATTTGTACATCAGTAGCTTTATTGAGGCTCAGAACAGTTGAGAATTGAGAAGCTTATCTTTAGTACTTTGTGTCTTTGATACTTGGCTTCTCTCTTAGAAGAGAAATAAGTTGTTGGCTGGTATGCAATTGATGTGATCTACACTCTGAACAAATACCATTCACAGCTGCCTCTGAATAAACAAGACACTTTTTAAATTAGTTTACAAAGAATTTTGTATGCCCTTTTGGATGCTGATAAGGAGCAGTGCAGAAGCCAACTCTCTTAGGTCAGCTCAAGTTAGTGACAACACTGTATCATTGATAACACCATTTTGAACTTGAGCCTCTTTCAGTTTCCTTTATAGTAAGTTATGTTTCCTTTTCAAGCTGCTTGGGCTGCAGGTGTTCAAACTTCTACAGCTATGCCAAGGAGTTGCACTTACAGATCAGAAAGGGCTAAATGCATGTTTCTAATGAAGCAATTAAACTTAAGTGCCCCCTTGTTGAGAAAAGTAGGCTGATACCTAAAGTGAGTTCGGAATAAAGATTAGCACAGAGCACATGCTGTTAGTAGTCTGTAATTAGATTAGTGATCACATTATTTCGTTTGACCTTATTTTTTTTTCCCAAGGAGAAGAAGAGCCCTAGCCAGTTTGGTTCAGTGGATAGAGCATAGGTCCCCGGATTGAAGGGTTCCAGGTTCGATTCCAGTCCAGGGTAGGTACCTCAGTTGCAGGCTCTAGCCAGAGCCCTGTCGGGACTTGCAGGAGGCAAGCAATGGATGTGTCTCTCTCACAGCGATGTTTCTGTCTCCTCCCTCCCTTCCACTCTCTCTCTAAAAATCAATAGAAAAATATCCTTCATTGAGGATTAACAATAAGAAAAAAAGAAAAGGTAAATTGTAAATCAACAGTGTGCTGATAAATTTTTTAAACTCCATCACATTATAAAAATTCAAGGGTAAGACCATATATAATCCTATATAATAAAAGGCTAACATGCAAATTGACTGAACTTCAGAACTATCGGTTGATATGACACAAACTGACCACCAGGGGACAGATGCTCAACACAGGAGCTGACCCCTGGTGGTCAGTGCACTCCCACAGGGGGAGCACCACTCAGCCAGAAGCCCTGAGCCAGGCTCACGGCTGGCAAGCACAGCAGGTGGCAGGAGCCACTCCAGCCTCCTTGGCAGCGCTAAGGATGTCCGACTGACGGGCTTAGGCCGGCTCCCCTTGGGAAGCCGGCCTAAGCCGTCAGTCGGACATCCCCCGAAGGCTCCCGGAATGCAAAAGGGTGCAGGCTGGGCTGAGGGACTGCCCCCCCCCGCCACCCAAGTGCATGATTTTCATGCCCTGAGCCTCTAGTTGCTAGATAAAAACAAATACTGAGCTATTTACTTGTGATAAGGCAACGATCACACAATAATTAAGGAAAGCTAAGTGTAAAGGACTACTTCCCTATTTGTTTAGCACTTTTTAAAGCATTGACTATCCATGTATATCTTGTCAGAATTCTCATATTGCAATATTTTAATTAATTATTCCTAGCATTTTCATTATTAATAGCATGTCAACTTGCTGGTTGATGTTATCTAATGTTAAAGTTTTGTTTTGAAAAATGACCACAAAACCAATTTACCTTTAAATTTCCAAAGCAATTAAAACAAAAATATCAAACTAACCTTATTTAAAAGAAATGCTTCCCTAAAATAATCTTTTCAAGTTGGAATTTTCTAAATTGTAAGGTTAAAGTATTTATAGGACTATTAAATACCTTTCTAATCATGGTAGGATTATCTCCATTCTATTAACACATTGTTTGCGGGTAGTTTTTATCACGCGATAACAAGTGGCGCGGGCCATTTTTGCTAATTTTTTGTGCAAATGGCAACGTTCAGTAAAATTACAATAACTTTAGTTTTACATATTTTTTTTCAATGAAACTTTCTGTGATTTACTATAAAATGTATACTGAATTATTTTTCTTAGAATTGCACTGAATGCGTGGCGAGGCAGAGAATTGTATGAAGGGATGGCTCTACGCAGATTACCATTATACCTGGAAGTACAAACATAATTCACCATTGTATATGTTAGAGACCCAAATTTTGTCCTTTGGAATTCGTATATCTGCATGTTAGCATCCCTTTAGAGCAATCAAAAAGTATAAAAATAAAAGTATTTATACGTTACCCGCATTCTACTGCTAGTCTATAAAAAACGTACTAATACGTGTCCCGCGCTCTACTACCAGTCAACGTAAAACGTACAAATACGTTTCCCGCATACCCGCATACAATGTGTTAAGTTTGAAAATGAAAGCAAAGTGACCATCTGCCCAGGTTCAGCTGAGATTTTCGTGATTTTAATATTGAAAGTCCTATGTTCCTATAGGCTTAGGAAACCTCTTAACCCCAGGCAAATTAGAATGGTTGGTTTACCTTAAGTAAGAGTAAAATATAGTTAAGACTGTGGGCATAATCTTATTCAAAAACTCATAATATATAGCTGATGTTCAAAGAAGACATTATGTTAACAATCTGATGCTTAATAAATAAAATATTAAAAATATAAAATAAGTCTAAAAAATTAGGTCATCGTCCATTCTCAATTACTTCTCATGGCTGTGGAATGCCAGCTGCTGCCATTTCAAATATCATATTTACTGTTCATTTCCTCTGCTAATCTTTTACAAATACCATTAATAAGCATTAGTTTCAGTGATTCATTTACATTTAACTTCCTCTTCTTTCTTTTCTCTTACTTATGAAAGTATTTAAAAACAATAAATTGGCCTGAATAAATTTCTCACATTAAATCTAACATACAGGTTTCCAAAATGCCCTTAAAATTGGACCAAAAGTTCCAACCTATGACTTACTTATACTCATCAAAAGGACACTCTTGATTACAAATAACGAAGGCAGATGAATGAGTATACTTATCATTTTGGAAATTTTCTAAACTTTCACAAGAATACTTCAGTTCTAATTGCAGAGTTTCATGTGGGAATGACACTTAACAGAACTAAAGAGATACCATAGTACCTGAAATATAGCATTACTAAGCAACAGTCTTTTCTCGTTAGAATTCAGTAATTATGATTTGTTAAGCATCAAAATTTTGACACCTGTCTCATATTTTACTTCCAGAAAAGTTAGGGTATTCTTATGAAACACCATCAGTTATGCTTATATGCAGTCTTTTCTACATGAAAAAATATGCTACTCAGAACTGAAATTTAACTAGAGGCAATAGTGTGGAAAAGGAACAAGACTTGCACTGTACTTTTTTTCATTCACAAACCCACCATTTACTTAAAACTGCATCCATTTATCTCCCTTTTTCTAATGGCAAACAAGGAAATGAATGATAATGTTGGGGTACAAATGAAAGTTAATCCTACCTAATTCAGCCATACAAAAATATTTAAGAACCATATGAAATTGTCAGTATTTAACAATTTTTAACCCACAAAGAATGGCAATTTTACATGGTTGAAATAATAGTAAGTAATAAACAGTGCATGCATATTACATTCCTAATTGGATGAATAACTGCATACTTCCTATGCTGCAATTTCAACCACATCTCTGAATATATTTTGGACAACTCTACTGGGAGAAAGTTCCAAGATAGAAGCAAAGATTTAATTCTGAGTCTGCTCGGATGATGCATTCCCAAACTGAACTGAAACTTTGAATTTCCTAAAATTTAAATCAAGCCTTGCACATTTAAAGCGAGGGCAAAAATCCTAATAACTCCAGGAGCTATGTGGGTCAGGTTTAAACCCCCCTTATCCGTGGGTAACCCCTCCCCATGGATGCCTGAAACCATGAATAGTATCAAACCATATCCTATATAATACTACATAATAAAAGGATAATATGCACATTGACTCTAACGGCAGAACCGAGAACAACTGGGAACAATCGGTAGCTATGATGCATGCACTAACCACCAGTGGGCAGACGCTCAAAACAGAAGCTGCCCCCTGGTGGTCAGTGCGCTCCCACAGGGGGAGTTCCGCTCAGCCACAAGCCAGGCTGATGGCTGTGAGCGCAGCTGCAGTGGCAGCGGGAGCCTCTCCTGCCTCCTCCCCAGTACTAAGGATGTCCGACTGCAGCTTAGGGCTGCTCCCCTGGGAGCAGGCCTAAGCCAGCAGGTGGATATCCCCCAAGGGGTCCCAGACTTTGAGAAGGCACAGGCCGGGCTGAGGGCCCCTGCCAGGAGCCGGTCCATGCTTGCTGTTTCAAGGGACCTGGCATATATGGCATACTGTTCTTATTATGTTTGCTCACCTTGGCACTATGTGTTTTAACCAAGGTCTCCTCTCTGAGAAAGGTTGTTTCCCCAGGTAGGGATTTTCCCCTGAAGTTAGGGAGGGAATAAAACCTCTTAACTAAGTGCCAGGCGGGTAATTTATCACTTTAACTATGAACAATCATGCTTAAGCTACATAATCTTTATTCCCTGGAATGGAGATAAGAAACGCCCTAACCTTTGGAATAGAGATTGATAGGATTTGAATCAACTGGTATACATACAGATGTAACAAGACAGAACTTAGAAGACAGAACTGAGAAGACAGAACCTACACAGAACCTACAGACAGAAGAACTTCACTGGAGAGAACATGGCAAAAGATCCTGGACTGAACCTGACTACAGAAATTGGCAAGAGAACCTGACTAGAACCTGGTGACTGAACCTGGCTGGAGAACCTGGACAGAACCTGGCTGGAGAACCTAGCGAGGGAACATGGCTACAGAACCTGGCTGGAGAACCTGGAGAACCTAGCAAGAGAACATGGACACAGAACCTGGCTGGAGATCCTCACCAGAACTTCGCTGGAGATCCAGAGCAGAACCTCTCTGGAGATCCAGACCAGAACTTGACTGGAGAACCTGGCTGGAGAACCTAGCAAGAGAACATGGACACAGAACTTCGCTGGAGATCCAGACCAGAACTTGGCTGGAGATCCTGGTTAGAGATCCTGGCTAGGCTGCTGATCAACTGAACGCTGTCTCCGTGTCATTCCTTCTTTACCGACTCCGTCTACGCCTTTGGGAACCCCTGGACCTGCTGGGGCAGGACCCCAGCATCTGGCGCCTGAACAGGGACCCTTAGGTAAGCCCCCCATTCCCCTAGGCAAGCGCCCCACACTCGGGATGGATAGGACTCCACCGTAGGAAGAAGGTGGATAGTCTTCACCGACTCCGTCCACACCTTTGGGAACCCCTGGAACAGGATTCCCCTAGGTAAGCCCCCACCCCCCCCATTGAGAACCCCACACTCGGGACGGATAGGACTCCACCAGGGTACTGCAGACCCCCCTATAGAGGATAAATAGGGTAAGAAGGTGGATAGTACAGAACTTAGATTGAGAAGATGTGCCATACTGAGTCCAAAGAAAGAAGACTCTGTATTGATTCTTAGATTGAGAAGATGTGCCATACTGAGTCCAAAGAAAGACTCTGTATTGATCTTTAGATTAAGAAAATGTGCCATACTGAGTCTAAAGAAATAATACTCTGTATTGATCTTTTAACACATATGCTTGCTAGCAGAGGAATTAAGGTTACTCCCAGTCAGACAGAACGTTATATACAAGAAGTATGTCCATGCTTTTCTGAGGAAGGAAAGGTAAATGTAAAGGCATGGGAGGAGGTAGGCCCAAGGAGCCTTATCCTTAACCCCATTGCAGCCTTTCCACCCTGGGAAAGTGCAGGATTGGCAAGCTCTCCCTGGGGTGATAGATCAGGACTCAGGTAATAGCGGAAAGCGCCAATCCTACTCTTAAAATGGATACAAGAGAGCATTTGGGGTTTTTCTTTTTAATGCCTGCTTTTAAAAAATAAAAAAGGGGGAATTTGCCGGGAGCCGGTCCATGCTTGCTGTTTCAAGGGACCTGGCATATATGGCATACTGTTCTTAATATGTTTGCTCACCTTCTTGGCACTATGTGTTTTAACCAAGGTCTCTGAGAAAGGTTGTTTCCCCAGGTAGGGATTTTCCCCTGAAGGTAGGGAGGGAATGAAACCTCTTAACTAAGTGCCAGGCGGGTAATTAATCACTTTAACTATGAACAATCATGCTTAAGCTACATAATCTTTACTCCCTGGAATGGAGATAAGAAACGCCCTAACCTTTGGAATAGAGATTGATAGGATTTGAATCAACTGGTATACATACAGATGTAACAAGACAGAACTTAGAAGACAGAACTGAGAAGACAGAACCTACACAGAACCTACAGACAGAAGAACTTTGCTGGAGAGAATATGGCAAAAGATCCTGGACTGAACCTGACTACAGAAATTGGCAAGAGAACCTGACTAGAACCTGGTGACTGAACCTGGCTGGAGAACCTGGACAGAACCTGGCTGGAGAACCTAGCGAGGGAACATGGCTACAGAACCTGGCTGGAGAACCTGGAGAACCTAGCAAGAGAACATGGACACAGAACCTGGCTGGAGATCCTCACCAGAACTTTGCTGGAGATCCAGAGCAGAACCTCTCTGGAGATCCTGGCTAGAGATCCTGGCTAGGCTGCTGATCAACTGAACACTGTCTCCGTGTCATTCCTTCTTCGCCGACTCCGTCCACACCTTTGGGGACCCCTGGACCTGCTGGGGCAGGACCCTGGTAGGCCCCACCTCCACGAGTGCATGAATTTTCACGTGCCAGACCTCTAGTATATACTATATGAGAATCTTAAAAGCAGCAAGAGAAAAACAACTTGTTGCATACAAAGGAAACTCTGTAAGGCTATAACCAGATTTTTCAGCTGAAACTCCACAGGCCAGAAGTGAATGGTATAACATATTCAAGTGCTGAAAGAAAAAAACTTCCAACATAGAAATAATTCTCTAGCTGCAAGTTTATCATTAAGAGTTGAAGAGATTAAGAATTCTTCAAATAAGCAAAAGCTAAAAGAGTACAGCACCACTAAACCAGCCTTACAAGAAAGAAATGACACTAATTAAGACAAGAAAGCATACAAGAGTAAAACATCTCGCCAAAAAAGGTAAATATATAGTAAAGCTAGTGGATCACTCACTTATGAAGCAAATATGAAGGTTAAAGGACAAAAGTAGTAAAATTAACTAAATGACAATAATTAGTTCAGGGATACATAAAATAAGATGATGCAAATGTTGTGTGGACTTCAGCAAATCATTTAATTTTCTTAACCTAAATTATCTCATACTACCTGCAAAACAGCTATAAGTAAGTAACTGTGTATATTCCATCACTGATATGAATGCACCCTACACTTTGGGAACCACTGAATTCAACACCAAACAGAAAATTTTAGATTTTAAACTTACTATGCTTACACTCTCATCAAATCTAAACCACATGACATTTTTTAAAAAATATATTTTATTGGTTTTTTTACAGAGAGGAAGGGAGAGGGATAGAGAGTTAGAAACATTGATCAGCTGCCTCCTGCACGCCCCCTACTGGGGATGTGCCCGCAACCAAGGTACATGCCCTTGGCCGGAATCGAACCTGGGACCCTTGAGTCCACAGGCTGAGCCAAACCGGTTAGGGCTAAACCACATGACATTTTGCAAACACTGGACAACTTTCTCATTGCTACATAATAACTGCATATTTTGCACAAGGCCCTAATAATTCTAGAAGAATATTGTATCTCTATTCAAACACAGGTTCAAGTCTTGGTTACATGCCAAAAAATGAAAAATATTTCCTAGGTTTTAAAAGTCACTAATTAATAAGTCTAGTGTTTCTCCTTAAAACTCAACATCTTAAATCAAAATGTTGGCAAATTCTCTCTAAAAGAGAGATTCAACCAATTTAAATTTTAAAACTGTCTTTTCTTCTCTTCCATATTTAATATAATGAAAATAGGTTAAAAGCTTTAATGAAATTCTAAGAAGATTTGATTTTTCATGTTTATCAAAGCATTTATAGAAACAAATATAGCTTCTAACAGACTAGCTGACCTCAAATGAACTTTGCATCCATTCTTCACAATATAAACATAACATCATGTGGTTAAATGATTAGATTGCTAAATAAAAGCCATCAAGTTTTGCTATCAGAAAAGAGAAACAATGACAGGTGCAGTCGCAATACCCCTAATTTATGACCTTCTGGGGCTGTTTTTAGGACTATCACTCAAAAAACATGAAGTTTAACCTTCTTCTAAAGTTTGCATTACAGATCTAAGATTGTGTGGTTCCAATGACTCATTATACAAGCTTCAAACATCCTTCTACTTTACATGAAATGCTGTTATATTATAGTAATATTCATATAGGAATTAACAGGGTTGATCTGTGATATTCAACCATACATATCAACTTTACTCTTTTCTCCAGACTTTCTTCTTAGACATAGTTGTTAGATGATAACCAGAACAAATTTCCTTCTCACACTTAAACTTCAGAAACTTTTTTTTCTTTAAATCTTCACCTGAGGATATTTTTCCATTGATTTTTAGAGAGAGTGGGAGAGGGAAAGACGGAAACATCGTTTGGTTGCCTCCTGCATGCACCTGACCATGGTCTGAGCCTGGGAGGAGCCTGCAACCTAAGTACATGCCCTTGACCATAATCAAACCCAAGACCCTTCACTTCAGTCCGCAGGCCAACGCTCTTATCCACTGAGCCAAACCGGTTAGGGCCAGAAACTTTATGTTTTCTCTATTGCTAAATTATTAGAGCACAAACTTTTCGTTCCCAAAGGTAATATCTAAGTCATGACTTGGGCCAATTTTTATAAGAATAATGCTTAAAATGAAGAGGTTGGTTTCTAAACATAATATTAAGGGAAAATTTTTTAAAAATCAATTTACACATGAGTATCATAGCACAACTAATTTACAAAGTTATAAAGTACAACCATTCTGTCCTTTTTAAAAGGCACTTAAGTGAAGTCCACATATGGAACTATATCAATATACTCTATTGTATAAGCATCTACCTACAAATTAGCAAAGAAGCATCAATAATTTTTTAAATGTTAACTTTTTAACTGTCCTACATTTAACAGATGCTATGTATTTTTTCTGAGCAGCTGTTCATTTGGACATGTTCCTTATTTATTAATATACTGTGTTCAATGCTAGTGTCATATTTCTTAAACAGGAACTTGGAAACTTCCAAATTCTATGGTAAATAATTGACATATCTTATGTCAATATTTATACTGCAAGGACTTCGAGTCTCTTCAACAATGGCTGCATCTTATTTCTTAGCAGCCACTTGTTTCTGTTCCAATTGAGCAAGTTCTTTCTTTATCCAATACAATTCTCATTAACTGTTCAGATAAAATTATAAAACTAAAAGCATCCTCTCAAGCTAAAAACAGATTAAGCTCTGTGCTTATTTCAACAGTTTGGCCACTTCTGCATGGTGAGTAAAGCTCAAAGAAACCAGTCACAAATTCAGGAGTGTCCTCCAAGTAGTATTGGTTTTGATTACTTAATCTCAAGCCTAATCATTTTCAGCTCCACAAATGACAAGGAACAAATTGCCCATCCTTCTATTATTTTAAAGATGGTCACCTTTCCTCTAGGAAACAGACTATAGCAAATGCAGCATTGATTTTATACTCATGAGACCGAGCTTGAAATCAAAACTCTACTGCTTCAAAGCTGAATGACTTTGGTCATGCCAATACATTAAAACGTTCATTGACTACCTATGTACCCAGGCTTGGATATCCCAAAGATGAGAATGTGATATCCCATATCCTCAGCTCTCCAGGGACATGGGAACACACAAAGATAAGTATTACAAGCCTCTAAAGTGCAGAGGCAGGGAGGGCGCTCCTCTGGAAAGCCACACATGAGCCAGCCTGACACTGCAGGAAAGGCTTCCTTGAGTTACATCTTTTAAGATATGAATCTTAAAGAGTAAAAAAAAAAAAAAAAAAAAAAAATGATTTAGGGGTGGAAGGAAAAAGATAAAGAAAGGCACTCCAGGAAGAAGAATCCGCAGGAGCAAAGGCTTGGAGGCAAAAAATAGCATGATATATGGAAATGATAAATAATTCAATGTTTCAGACGGATTGTAAATCAAGGTTTACAAATTCAAATACCCAGTTAAGTTCAATTATTTAACCAAAACATATTGTGTACTTCTATGCCCTAAACAATATTTTAGAAAATGGCATAACTGAATGAGATAAAAATTCTTGCCTTTCTGAAGTTCACATTTTAATAGGAGCAGACAAACAATTAAAATTATACCTAATAAGTATTAAAATATGGTGAAAAGTACTATAGTAAAAGGTGAAGATAAAACAGGGTAGAGGAAACTGAAGCACAGAAGCCAGCTGGGAAAAGGGGGGAATCAGTTGCAAAGCTACAATTTTAATTAGGATATTAAGGCAGGCTTTATTGAAACGGTGACATTTGAAGACATACATAAAGGAGGTGAAGGAACTAGTTGTGTGGATGTCTGGGAAGAAACATTCCAGGTAGATGAAGCAGCCAGTACAAAGGCCCTAAGGTGGAAATGGGCCTAAGTGAGGGGGCAGAGAATATAAAAGGATCAAGTAAGAGAGGTAATGGGAAATCAGATCACGTAGAGTCTTATCAAATGAGAAGACATGAAATCTTTTTAAGCAAAAAAGCAATGTGACATTAGCTTTTAATAAACGTTTTATTTGAGAGTAATTCTGAATTTACAGAAAAGTTGCAAATATAGAATTCCCATACACCCTTCACACAGTTTCCTCTAAAATTAACCTTACATTACTAGGTGCAATTATCAAAACAAAGAAACCAGCATTGGTGCACTGCTATTAAGTGGACTCCAAACTACTCAGATTTTACCAGTTTTTTCCACTAATATTTTTTTGTCTATTCTAGGATCCAATCTAAGATAACATATTGCATTTAGAATCTTACATTTTAATACAACCTTTTACTTACATTTAGAAGTATCACACTGGCTACTGTATGAGAATAGAACTGTAGAGAGCCAAGGATTAAAGAATGCAGGGAGAACTGATAGAACATTATTACTGCAACCCAAACAAGAAATGATAGTGGCTAATAACAGACATCAAGCAAGAGATGATCAGAATACTAACAGTAGAAATAGTAGGAAACAGTCAAATTCTAGATATATTTTATAGAAAGAATCAATAGGATTTGCTGATGGATTGGATGGAATATAAGAGAATGACTGGAGAATGACTCCAAATATTTACCTTTTAGCAACAGGTTGTACAGAGTTGCCATCAGCTGAAATGAGAAAGAATGGGGCAGGGTTAAAGATAAAGAGTTCAGTTTCTGACATTTAAGTGTGAATATCTTTAAGTAAACAAGTGGAGATGTAGAGCTAGAAAGCTGGATATGTGAGTCTGGAGTTCAGAAAGAGAGGGGACAAGGAATAAGAATTTGGTAGTCTTCAGTATACAGATGGTATTCAAAGTCATTAAGACTTGAGGTCATTAGAGGGAGTATAGACAGAGGAAAAGAGAACCAAAGACTACACCCTGGAGCACTTCAATAATAAAAGATCAGGACTAACAGAAGGAAGACTGAGAAGGAACAACCAATAAGTAAAAGAAAAACCAAGAGTGTGGAGTCCAGAAAATCAAATGAAGAAAATATATCATCAAAAACAGAATGATCAATTGTGTCAAAAGTTGCTTACAGTTCAAATGATAATGAATGAAAATGATCAACACCTAGAGATCACTGGTAACACTAACAAAAGCATTTTGCAATGGTGCGTGGGAGCAATAGCCATTTTGAAATGATCTCAAGTGAGGGCAGAGTTTGCCACCTCAAAATATGCTTATTGGGATATTGATTATTTTATGCTGGTTAAATAATGAGGAAAAATCTTTAACCTCCCCCCCCCCCCCCAAACAGCTTAAAAGAATTTAAACAAAGGTCCTGCTCCAGGAAGAGAGCTATCGTCATAGACAATTACAGTTTAATAAGAACTAGTATGTCAGTGGTTCTCAACCTTCTGACCCTTTAAATACAGTTCCTCATGCTGTGACCCAACCATAAAATTATTTTCATTGCTACTTCATAAATGTAACATTGCTACTGTTATGAATCGTAATGTAAATATCTGATATGCAGGATGGTCTTAGGCGACCCCTGTGAAAGGGTCGTTCGACCGCCAAAGGGGTCGCGACCCACAGGTTGAGAACTGCTGTAGTATGTAATAAGGAGGAACCTACCAAGGCTCATTTGACCAAAGTCCTCTCTGAACTGTTAAAGATGGCACAGGAAACATTTATTTACGAAACAGTTGCTTTTCTATTTCTATGTTTGCCTCCCTCCCGTATGTAGTCCCAAACCACCATCCTTTACCCTTCTCCTGGGCTCAAAATGGCATGTAAGCCCTAAGTACCCAATTTGTCCTCTTGTCACATATTCTTATGAAACTCCCATATGTACATATGTAATAAACCTGGTTATTTTCTCCTATTAATGTATCTTCTATTTACTTATTAGTCCAGCCAGAACTTTATAAGTGTAGGAGGGAACATTATTTTTTCTTCCCCCATACAGGAAAGAATAGAAAAAAATTGGGATTTAGAGTATAGAGAACTTAAAGGATTTTTCAGAAGAGCAAATCAATAGGGTCTGAAGTGGAGAAAGGTTAAGAGAAGCATTTCTTAAGGTAAAAAAAAATAAATAAATAACATGCAGGTCAAACAAAACTTTTATGGGTCTTAATCTACGAGCCATGGGAAAAGAGAATGAAAAAAAAATTGGGGGAAAGGACAGACAAACACTAGAACATGAAGAACCTCAACTTCAAACTATGGCGGCTACTTGAGAATCAGAGAAAACAAGCAGTTTAGTAAAACCATTTCATATATGTGATTATCAGTGAGTGAAAGAAAATGTGAAGTCATATAAAAGGAAACCTTCAATACTCAATACTAGATACAAAGTAAAAAGAGAAAAGGGGAGAAGTGGTCTGGTGGCATAAAAGCAATAACAATTTATTTCAAAAACCTTTTATTGAGTGCCTAACATGCAAGTCAATCAACTCTACATCATTATCCCTCCCTTTAAGGAGTTTTTAATTTGGTGAAAGAGAAAGCCAGGCACACAATAGGCAATGCTTACTGTGTGCTTATTAATGCCAGATTCTTGATGAGATGATTTACTTGTATGAACTCAGTTAAGTCTCATAACATTGGAGACTATGAACTCTCTCCACAGAAAAATATAAATATGCACTATTTTTACATAAAATTCTAGGAAACCCATGAAACCAAAATTGAAAATACTCCTCTAGATGCAGGAGTGGCAACAGTTTTTGAACAAAGGGATGACACAGATTTTATTTTTAGTAAATAAAGGATCTACTATGATTTAGTAAGAAATGAGAATTCATAGCAGAGCTGCCAGGAAAGAGACTTTTGAAATAGTTAACAATGTAAGATAGTACTTAAAATAGTTCATTGGCAGTAAAAACCAAAAGTAGGGGGTTTATGTGCTTAATGAGCATGTAGCTCAACTACTAATTTCTCACCTCTCATCACAGGTCAGATTAATTTTGTTAGCTGTTACATTTTTTAAAAAATTATACACACATGTTTAGCTTCATCTATTGCCATTTGTGTTACTCAATGTAAAACTTTAACTGGCAAATGTTGTTCTTTATTCTTTTGAAGCTGAAGTATGTAAGTGCCCATGGCCTAAAATTAATTGTAATTCATAAATACAGTAACTCAATTGTGATCGTGAACAACTGCAGCTTCCTAGTGCTCTTCACAGGTAGCCTGAAGCACAGCTTCACGCAGAAGTATTCCTCTTAAATCAGTGGTTCTCAATCTTCCTAATGCCGCGACCCTTTAATACAGTTCCTCATGTTGTGGTGACCCCCAACTTCATTGTTACAAATTGAACATAATTAAAGCATAGTGATTAATCACAAAAATATGTAATTTATATGTATTTTCCGATGGTCTTAGGCGACCCCTGTGAAAGGGTCCTTTGACCCCCAAAGGGGTCGCGACCCACAGGTTGAGAACCACTGCCTTAAATGTTCATATAGATTGAGACGATCTTCACATGAGAGCAGAAACAGTTATAAAATCTCGACACATTTACTACTTCAGAAGCCAAGCTTGATGAGGTGTACAACATAACTTCTATAACTAAGCCAAGTTTGTTTAACTTGAATGGCAAGACTTGCAAGGTATAAATGGCTTGGTTTCTTATAGGAAGAGGTTACTGTACACTTTTTATACATTTCTTACTCCCCTCTTTCCCAGGATCATTAAATTTCTCCAAGAAACAGGTCATCTTTACTCCTCTGCTGCACTCTCATTTTCCCAGTAATAAAGCTCAATAAAAACTTGATAAAATTGTGTGTATTTGACCACTCTTGACAAGTCAGTAGATTCAAAAGTAAATCATATTTTTTTAAAAACTGAATGTGGTAGCCAACAATGTAATCACATAACAGAAATCTAATGTTTTAATCACCATGCTGCCCTAAATAAAGAACGATCTCATAGTTAGGCCAAATACAGCTAAGGATCTTATAGTTTGGCCCAAAACTAATAAATCAAGTCCTTATTAGTTTCTTTCCCATTTTTCCTCAATCCACTTTCTGAGTTAATAAAGAATTTAAAAACTAACATTCTGAAAAGAACTCTCTGCTGTTTGAGAAAAAAAAAACAAAACAAAAAAAACTATACAGCTGGAGCCAAAGAGTTGTCATAATTTTCTAAGTCATTTAAGGGGGTAGAGGAATAAAGTCAAGAATTCCAAAAACTATGCAAACCGAATACATCAACGCGCCTGTTTATCTAGGTTAGGCGAATAAAAAAAATGGGGGGAAATATAGCCTCAGCCACTGGGATTATTAAAATCAGAGGAAGCTAAATTATACTACTAATTAAAAGAAAAAGTTAGCATATGATTTGTCTTGCCGTTGGATCACTTCTCTCGAGTAATCGGCTCTGAACTCAGGAAAGGGCACTTGCTCCCCATTCATTACCACAGAAAGTTGCCCGTGATCCATAAGGGCCAAACGTTTCAGCCCCAGATGCAACCTACTGCCAGTTTACGAAAAGCTGGGGATTGGGAGAGAAGGGGCCCGTGTCAGAGAAATGATCCAACAGCCCACTCCACACAACCCTGCAGATTCAAGGGTCCTCCTCACCCAAAACCATTACAGAGCATTTCAACGACGCTTTGTAATACAAAGAACCCCCAGGTGCAAAGGGAGCAACTGAGCAAATGGAGGGCCCAGCGGCGTACACATTAAAGGGGATCCTAGTCGCGAAACATCCACGCACTGCAGAGTTCAAGACGGAAAAGAACAGGGAACTAAAAACCATTAAAATTTAAAAAATTAAAAGGGGCGGGGGTGAACAAGCAAAAAAAAAGGACAAGACTACCATTACTGTTACTTAAAGAGACAACCCCCGGCTTCCGAAACCTACCTCTCAGTGACTCGACTTCCGGTCTCCTCCAAAAGGCCCGCTCCCACCGGCTGACGTCCCGCAGCCAATGAGAGTGTCATCTACTTCCGCAGGGGCGCGTGACGTCACTAACTCCCGCCTTCTTCCGGTGGAGGGACGCCTATCCTACTGTCTCCGTCGCGCGGCCCAGGAGGCGGTACCCTGAGAGGCCCAACCGGAAGGCCGGAAGGAGCGAGAGCGGCAGGCAGCGGGCCCACCTTTTCCGCCCTGGGCCCGGAAGGGTGATGTGGCTGGGGCTTCGCCGGCCTCACTATGGTAAGAACTGGGGCTGTGGGGTCGTGGTTGAGCTCTCTGAAGGGGCTGTGGCCCCGAACCGGGGCTCGAGGGTTGGGAGGCGGCCCCGGGAGCGCGGGCCAGGGATCCTTGTCACTAACTTAATTCTCCCGGGTTTCGGGGGCTGCACAGGCCCGGGAGCCATGTGGCCCCTGCACGCCCAACCCGGGAGAACCGGGGCCGACCCCCCAAGTATGACCCCGGGGTCTGGAGCCCGCCCCGTTCTCAGAGGCCACTTTCTTGATCTCTTTCGGAGAAATGTGCTGGTTTGGCTCTTGGTGGTCCTTGACCCTTGGAGACATTATGGCTTCTGGAGTTTGATCTGTTACTTTGCTCTCCTCTCCCTATGCTCCTGTTCCAGATCTTTTATTTTTAATTGTTGTCCAACTTTACACCTGACTTTTTATCTGTAGAATTAATGGCCTTTAGGTCCCCCCCTACTTGATTGTCTAACCAGTGGTTCTCAACCTTCCTAATGCCGCAACCCTTTAATACAGTTCCTCATGTTGTGGGGACCCCCCCAACCATAAAATTATTTTCGTGGCTACTTCAGAACTGTAATTTTGCTACTGTTATGAGTCGTAATGTAAATATCTGATATGCAGGATGTATTTTCATTGTTCGCGACCCACAGATTGAGAACCGCTGCAAGGATGCTACTTTACACACTGTAGGTTTTCATGATTGGAGGTTTCTGCAAAGATGGGTTTTCTTCTGGTCTCAGGCCTTCCTCTCCTTCCATCACGTTATTACGGTTGTATGTGTTATTTTGTGTTACTGCAGATTCATCTGCTAGTGGGGGCCTCTTAGAAAAGTTTGAAATTA